>NC_133332.1:217988037-218658037 GCF_042186555.1 Aquarana catesbeiana
TCGGACTCACCTGTGGCAAGTATAGTGTGAATATCTAAGACTGGGATCCCTGGTGTTCTGATCATCGTTGGTGGCTAACCCTATACCACTGAATGACAGGGTGAAAGGAGCCATAAGCATGTATCAACAAATTATTATTATTTATTATTATACAGGATTTATATAGCGCCAACAGTTTGAGCAGCGCTTTACAACATGGGGCAGACAGTACACTTACAATACAAATCAATACAGGAGGGATCAGAGGGCCCTGCTCGTTAGAGCTTACAATCTAGAAGGGAGGGTCAAGTGGAGACAAAAGGTAATAACTGTGGGGGATGAGCTGATGGGGAAAAAAAAAAAAAAAAGAAAGTACAGTTGTTAGGTGTGGGTAGGGTTGGCTTCTCTGAAGAGAAGGGTTTTCAGGGATCTTCTGAAAGCTAATAAAGTAGGAGATAAGCGGACAGATTGGGGTAAGGAGTTCCATAGGATTGGAGAGGCTTTGGAAAAGGCCTGGAGGCGAGCATGGGAGGAGGTGATGAGGGAGCTAGAGAGAAGGAGGTCTTGAGAGGAACGAAGAGAGCGAGTAGGTTGGTATTTAGAGACTAAGCAAGTGATGTAGCTGGGGGCGAAATTGTGTATGGCTTTGTACGTAGTTGTTAGAATTTTGAATTTAATTCTTTGGCCGAGCGGAAGCCAGTGGAGGGATTGACAGAGAGGAGTGGCAGACACAGAGCGATTGGTAAGGTGGATGAGTCTGGCAGCGGCATTCATAATGGATTGAAGAGGTGATAGACTATGTAGAGGTAAGCCAATGAGGAGGGAGTTGCAGCAGTCAAGGCGAGAGATGACCAGCGAGTGAATTAAGAGCTTTGTTGTGTCATTGGTTAGAAAGGGGCGTATTTTGGAGATGTTGCGGAGGTTGAGGCGGCAGGATTTGGACAGTGATTGGATGTGTTGCTTGAAGGAGAGTTCAGAGTCTAGGACTACACCTAGAACCTTGGCATGTGGGGATGGGCTTATAGTTGTGCCATCGATTTTGACAGAGAGATCAGGGGAAGAGGCATAGGGGGGGAAAAAATTAGAAGTTCGGTTTTGGCTAGATTGAGTTTAAGGAAGTGGTGAGACATCCAGACTGATATATCTGAGAGTAAATTACTGATACGTGAGGAGACAGAGGGAGTGAGCTGAGGGGTAGAGAAATAGATTTGGGTGTCATCAGCATAGAGGTGGTATTGGAAGCCATGGGAGGCTATCGGTTGACCCAGGGAGGCAGTGTAGATTGAAAATAGTAGAGGTCCAAGAACAGAACCCTGAGGGACCCCAACAGAGAAAGGAAGAGGAGAGGAGGAAGTAGAGTTATAAGAAACGCTAAAGGTGCGGTTGGATAAGTAGGAAGAGAACCAGCGAAGTGTACAGTCACGGAGACCAAAGGCGTGTAGTTTACAATACAAATCAATACAGGAGGGATCAGAGGGCCCTGCTCGTTAGAGCTTACAATCTAGAAGGGAGGGTCAAGTGGAGACAAAAAGGTAATAACTGTGGGGGATGAGCTGATGGAAAAAAATGAAAGTACAGTTGTTAGGTGTGGGTAGGATAGGCTTCTCTGAAGAGAAGGGTTTTCAGGGATCTTCTGAAAGCTAATAAAGTAGGAGATAAGCGGCTATAACCCCTAAAAGACATGACATAAAATAATAATTACATTGCTGATTCAAGAATATAAAATACTCAGTGTGAAAATTCATGCACAATAACTAATTCAATAAACATAGTATTCAAATAAAGTCCTCCAAACAATACATGAAAACACCTTCAAACATAATTTCAAACGAAGCAATCCAATTTTTTTGCAGAAAAATCTCTGAACCAAGGCGACCACCACCATGAATACAGGAAAACTCACTCACCAAAAGTACATGCCTATCTCACCACAAGATTAGGCAAACACAACTTGCAATAATTCCAAAGATCTTCCTAACAGGTGCAGTCCTTCTAAAGGCTTAAAGAGGAAGTAAACCCTGGTGGGTTTTACTTCTTCTTTATTTCCCTGCAAAGGTAAAGCATAACAAATAAACTGCATCCAGGGGTGGACACGTGTCCAATCCACAGATAACCGCTGAATGTGCTGATATATACTTACAGCTGCAAACAGCCCCAGCTCTTTTCTGGCTGTCACTTTTAGTTGACCATACATGGGTCGAATTTTCTTTCCAAAATCGTAACTAAGAATTTTTGTTCGAATTTCGCACTATTAGTGGGCTGCAGCAACAGCCGATTTCTGTGCAGCCATGGAATTTGTTTTTCCAGAAATTTTCCATGCCCGATCATGCAAACAAATTTCTAATCAATGATTTGAAAATCGTGCGAGAAATATAATGGAAAAAGAAATGCGCATGAGCTGTGACCTGGAAAGAACAGAAGATTCCCAGCCACGAAAATTATTTTCTGTAGTGACATGAGGTGAAATTGAAGACTTGGTTGGTGAAATGTAAAATCAATGGCGGAACCATTGGATTACAAAATGCACAAAATTTCTGATTTTTGAAAGAAAATTATTTCGGAATTCAACCCATGTTTAGCCTGCATTAGTGGCTGATCATGATTGAAGCCCCTGGGATCCCAGCTGCAGGTAGTTGCAGTAGACTTGCTGCAGTAATATATAGGAGGGCTCTCAATGCCCATGTGAATGAGCCTTAACAGGCCTCCTCCCTATCCTGCGGCTGGACAGTAAAGTTAAAACGGATGAATTTATGAACACAGGCTGTGTACCGCATTGATGAATGCATCTCCTGTATATTTTAATATCTGGCCCCTGTCAAAAAATACTTGAACATGGCTGACTGAATGCAGCCACACAATCAATTTTTGTCAAACGAAGCAGGGCCACCCACTGAGCGATTTTAGCCTGGTTCCACACGAACTGCCAGAAATGTGCACAGTGTGTGGCCAGCTTTAATAATAACATTCATTCATGGGCCCAGTTATGACTGGTTCTCTTTAAGGTGAAATTTGTGGACTAGCTTTGTAAAAAGAAACTAGCCAATTTAGAGTAGCACTCTAGTAAATCAGGCAACCCTGTGTTCTGGGGCTAAGAAGATTTTTTTTCTGTTTGTGTATATTAAATCAAATTCCAGGGTGTGATCTGCACCCACTCCATGTACCATAACTGGGCCTCTCGGGACTGCCTTCCAAGCCAGCAATATCACAATTTCCTGTTATCTGCAGGAAGTGTCTGGAGGGAACGATTAAATATGAATCAGCAGAGAGAGAGGGGAGGATTTGTCTATTTTTTTTTTTATATACATCTATAGCTAGAAAGGATATAGAACTCTCTGTGCCGATGTAATCAGGGCTTGCGTAGAGGAATACATTCATGACTAGGCCTATAGGTTTAGGCCCACTAGAGGTCGTACTGGATGACCAGGCTAGAGGAGCTCCAAATCACCGTCTCCAAATCACCGTCTCTGTATACCCACCAAGTAACACAAAGCGAGGGGAATTTACTAAAACTGCAGCAAATAGAATCTGGGGCAGCGCTGCATGGCAACCAATCAGCTTCTAGCTTTTGTTTTTTAAAGCTTAACTGAACAAGCTAATGCTAGAAACTGATTGCCTACTATTGACAGTTGCTCCTGATCCGATATGCTCCAGTTTTAGTTCATCTCCCTCATCCTCTTGTGATCCCCCAACCCTGCTGTGCTAAATGCTTAACATAAGGAGGGTGACACAACTAGAGATGTACATCCTCCAGTAACAAAGTATCTCTGTCCTACCCAGCAACCACTCCCACTACAAGCCTAATTTTACCTTTCTTGTACAAAAGATTTTATTGAAAATATATATCGACAGAAAAGTGCAAAACAGTGATGGATACATCATGAATTAACTGGTATAAGGCTGCCGACATCCGGCGCCTAATTTTACCTTTCCGATGTCAAGTGGCAACTCAACACCAGGTGAATAAGGAAGTGACTTTGTGCCTTTGGCAGGAACACATAGGTGAAAGGTTTTAGTTTGTAATTAATATTTGCCTAATGTTGTTTGAATTTTTTTTGTTTGTTGCAGACCAATGATGCCGTCGGAGCAATGTGGAATTGGCTGTACTTCATCCCTCTCATCATTGTTGGCTCCTTCTTCATGCTGAACCTGGTCCTGGGTGTCCTGTCCGGGTGAGTGGTATTAAGTGACACATTGAGGTAGATTTACTAAAGGCAAATAGACTGTGCACTTAGCAAATGCCGTTGCTCCAGAGCTTAGTAAAATAAGATTCACTTTACAAAGAATACCCAATCACATGCAAGAAAAATTAAAAAACAGCATTTTTGCTTGAATATGATTGGATGGTGGAAGTCAGCAGAGCTCACCTCATTTACTAAGACTTGCAGACTGTACAGTCTATTTGCTTTTAGTAAATCCATCCCATAGCTTCTTTTCATTCTCTGTGCACAATTGATTGCTATGTTCCACACACAATGAAAGGCTGGCTATTTCTATACCCACTGGCTGTATACTGGCCAAGTTCTAAGAATTTCCACCACTTTCTACCAGAAATTTCCATCACAAAAAATATCGAACCAAGAAATCACCCGACTTCATCTGTGACATATAAAACTTAAAGCCCAACTTAAGCAAAAAGGTTTTGTTTCATCCTGGGCAAAGAAGGGTTTAAGCCTCTGTTTTTTTTGTGTTTCCATTAGGGAGATTTTACCCTCACTGTCTGTCATTACCAGAAGTAATTAGAAATATCTTCAATGACAGGCTAAAACAGACTTTAAAGTGGTACTAAAGGCTATTTTTTTTAAGTAAATAAAAAGTTATATTTGCCTTCTCTGTGCAATGATATTGCGCAGAGTCCCTTTTTTTTTCCCTAGGAAAGTCCCTTTTTTCTTCTGCCAGTGCTGTAGTCTCCACCTTCCTTCGGGTGCCTCCTTTTGCAAGCCGGGTGCTAAGAAGGCACCCACGCATGCGCAATCCCGCTGGGTCCCCAGCCAGGCTGTGTGGGTCCATAGACCCACACAGCAACAGTAAGCTATGCCCCCCGCTCCCTCCACACAAGAGTTGACTGACAGCAGTAGAAATTTTGCTGTCCTCAGTTTCTCCTCTGGAAGGAGGAAGTGAAGGGAGCAGTGCTGGAGCCAGAGACAGCAATGGAGCAGTGACATAGAACCAGGTAAGTGTTCAGGGATTGGGAAGGTAGATAGTGGGGCATTTTTTTACCTTAATGCAGGCAATGCATTAAGGTTAAAAAAAATAAGCTTTAGTACCACTTCAGGTAGAGTTAGAACCTCTAGCAATGTTTTTATTGATAGCCCTGTCCTCCTTTCCCACCAACAACCTCACCTTGTTTTTTGTAGGGGTGTCAATGAAACAGGAACTGAGGAAAAAACTGCCCAATGAGGTCACTGTCAGAAGTAAAACAGTTTGACCTGTTCAGTCAGTCTTGTAGTTCAGAGTTGGTTGGTAGTATGTGAAACACACAAAAGTTGCGTATAATCAGTGATCTTGTTAGGTACAGGAGCACCATCAATCCAGTTACAAGCGATTATGAGAACTTCCGTGATGGTTCAGCAGTTTTATCCTCCAACAGTATACATATGTGACTCTACGGCACCATAGTTTCCAGTAACATTGAATTACGGGAAATATTCACATAGGGTTGGCCATGGCCAGAATACAGTTTAACCCATTTAAACTTGAAAATAAAAAAGAATTCCAAATTAGAACTCCAAGCCAGGTGGCAATAATTCAAAACTTTATTGCAGATTCATGCTTGCTTGTTCTGCATGTGTTGATAGTACACTGGATGAAAGGAAGAACTTTGCCAGAGAGCCTGCCTAATACAGTCACTTCAACAGATGCAACATTGCAGTAAGATGGTACAACAAGCCAGTCTATCACAGGGGTTTCCGAAATTTCTAAACAAAGGGGCAGTTTACTGTCCTTCAGACTTCAAGTGGTCGGATTGTGGCCAGCGGGTGTGGAAATTTTTCTGGCATCAGTTAGAGTAAACATTACCACATTTGACATTAGTGGGAGGAATAGTATCCTGTCATTGGTATCATTGGGAGGAATAGTTCCCTGTTGTTGGTGTCAGTGGGAGAAATGGTGCCCCATTGTTGATGTTACCTGGCAGAATAGTGTCTCAAATCAATGGAAGGAATAGTGCCCCAAGGGCCAGATAAAAGCAATCAAAGGGCCGCATCTGGCCACAGTTTGGAGACCACTGGTCTATGACAGGGGTGTCAAACTCAATCTAATTTCGGGCCCTATCAGCATTATGGTTTCCCTCAAAGGGTATCTGCAGATATCTGCCATGGTGTTCTATCTGAACAGCCTCCAAAAAAAGTTTTTGGGTATGATACAAGCGGTGTGCAACCCTCCTTTTCAATTGGCATAGAATTTCATTATTCTCATAATTATAAGCAGATGTCTAGAGCACCCCTACCATCCCTTAATCACAGTGCCCCTCCTTTACCATGTGCTGCTGCCAGGAAGAAACAGGGGGCAGAACTGGGAAGATGAAAGTGCGGGGTCTAGAGGAGCACCAGAGGAGGGCTGGAGTCAGCTGAATGCTGAGACCAGGGGAGTTGGAGACTAGTGGGTGCTACGGGGGCACAGAGAGGCGCAGGATCTGTAGGAGGTCTTCCTCTCTCCTGCCGACTGCTGGGACAAGATGGGGGTGGAGACAAGGGGGTTGCTACAGCTGCAGGAGAAGTGCGAAAGCCACATGAAATGTCCCAGCGGTCCAGATATGTTTAACTCATGTGGTCTATGATTAGGAATCAAAAAGCCCCAACATTTTTAGTACCAAGCAGAGTACAGCCTTCTCAAAACAGAAAGTATCTGCATGTCTCAAGTTTCGTCCTGAATCTAAAATTTTAGGACAAAGGCCATAGCCATAGAGGTCATTCCTTATTTGCCCCTGGGGTTAGCTTTTCGTCAACCACTGATACAACCTAATGTTATAGAGACATTTACTCCAAACTGCATACGTAACTGTTGGCCATCATCAGTGCAGTGCAGGGAAACCATGTTAGCTTGCCTTTTCTTTTTTTGTGAAAAGGTGGACTTAGGCTCGATGCACATCTATGCATGTTGCTTTTGAGCGTTTCTGCAGTGCTTTTTGCGGTGCTTTCCGCTTTTTTGGACACGCATTTTTACCAAGATTTTGCGTTTTGCAGGTTTTTTTTACACTGTATATAGCTGGTTGCTAAGGAGGGGGCCAGGGCTCTGCACCCCCCACCCCAAAGCACCTTGCCCCCATGTTGATGGGGACAAGGGCCTCTTCCCGACAACCCTTGCCCAGTGGTTGTCGGGGTCTGCGGGCAGGTTGCTTATTGGAATCTGGAAGCCCCTTTTACAAGGGGGCCCCCAGATCCCGGCCCCCCCCCATGTGAATGACTATGGGGTACATTGTACCCCTACCCATTCACTAAAAAGAAGTAGTGTAGTGTTAAAAAATACAATAGACAGTTTTTGACAAGTCTTTTATTAAAAATCTTCTTCTTCTTCTCCGCTTCTTCCTCCATCTTCCCCCGCATCTTCATTCTCCGGTCTTCTCCTTCTCCCCCTGCTTCTTCTTCCGCTCTTCTTCTGTCTTCTTTGTCCGGTGTTTTTCTTCCTCTGCCGCCGCTCCCGCCGCCGACCCCCCTCCGATGCTGCGTCCTGCTAATCTGTCGGTGCCCATTTCCTGCATTTCTTAAATAACGATGGGACGTGGCAAATCAGATTACATCATCCGGAGGCCACGCCCCCTTGTGACTTCACCACCCGGGGCATGATGGGTCCGTGACGTCATTCACATGAGGGGGGCCGGGATCTGAGGGATAAGCCCCCCGCCCGCAGACCCCGACAAGCACCGCGCAAGGATTGTCGGGAAGAGGCCCTTGTCCCCATCAATGTGGGGGCAAGCACCCATCCCCCCATGTTTAAGGCATGCGGCCTGGATTGGTTTAGGAGGGGGGCGCTCGCTCGTCCCCTCCCTTTCCTAACCTGCATGCTTGGATAAGGGTCTGGTATGGATTTTGGGGGGACCCCCACGCGATTTTAAAAAAAATTTTGGTATGTGGGGGTCCCCTCCGACTCCATACTAGAGCCAAGGGCCTGGTATGGACCTGGGGGGGACACCACGCTGTTTTTTTTTTCACGATTTTTTTTTTAGACTGCATTTTTTTTTTTTTTTTTTACATTGAGTGGAAGCCAGCTGACAGCTGATGACTTATCGGTTGTTAAGTGGCGGCCAGCTTAAAAAAAGAACGCAAATCACAGCAAAATCGAGGTAAAAGCACGGTACTTGCGTTTTAGATGCGGGTCCATTGAATTCTATTACATGCAAAATGCTGCATTTTGTGGCAAAAAAGTCCCCAACCCTTTCCAAAAACGCAGAGGCACTAAATGCATTGATGTGAACATTTTCCATAGGAACCCATGTTAAAAAATGTCCATGCATTTCTGCAAAATGCATCAAAAAACGCATTAGTGTGAATCAAGCCTCAGACTTTAAGTTCTGTGCAGACTTCTGGAGAAGGCTGTGAACACATTACAGAAGCAGGTGGATAAGAATTTTGGGAAGTCCTGTTTGCATAGAGAGTACTGCTGCCATGGATGCTAGGACAGTTTTTTTGTCATTTAGGCCTGAGTCACACTGATGCAGTTTGGAACTCACAGTGAATTCTGTGCAGTTTCCGCACCGCATCAAAATTGCACCTCGTTCATGCAAACTGCTGTGGGTGTGTGTTAACGACACCCCGAAATCAGTTTGCAAAACGCAGTGCGATTTGCAGATTCGGGTCACATGGGTGGCAAAAAAAAGGGTCCCTTTGATGCGGATTGCAATGCGATTTTGAGTCATACAGAATGAAGGACTCAAATCGCACTGCTGCAGAATCGCATGTGATTTGAACAGGAATGCAGTGTGATTCCTGTCCAAATCGCATGCGTTTTCCACACCACATACATTGTTTATTAGGAAGTCGTCGATGGAAATGGAAAAGTCAGTTATTAACATCCAACTATGAAATGAGTTGTGAAACAATTGGATGCTATATTATTTTTTTAGAAGCTGAATTAAAAATGTAATTACCAAGCTTGACTGAGCCCTACAAAAAAATTGCGGTTTCGCAATTTTTTTTTTTTTTTTGACTAATGATTCTTGGAATCAACGTTCAATGTTTCTTAAAGATTCAGGAGAAAACTAGTTATTGATTAGAAGTGAAAAGGCACACCATTTGGTGTTCAATAGATTCTCCTGTTTGTGGCAGATTTTCAGTGAACCCGTAGCGGATTATCTGGGGTAATTTATTGCAATAATTTGGCTATGTGATCACATATGTCCCAAAGAGATGTGACAGATTCAAGAATCTATTTTAGGGTGCTTCTGGTTATTTGTATTACATTGCTGCAACTGATTGTTCCCTTATCTCCAAAGAAAAGGAAAAGCAATGTCCATTGCACGTTCTTTGCACACGTTCATTGGAGAAAAAGTTTAGTGCCGAGTCCTGACGCTGCATAGAGACCAGCAAATCTCTTGCCGGTTCTTCTTCAGACACCCTACAGTCTAAAGCTGGCATTTAGATGATGTTACTCTGTTTTCTACCTCTCCTCCGGGAACTCAAACACCCTCTCTAAGGAGGACGAGAGAGAATTGCCTTTGTTTGTCGCCATTGTTGTCATGCACCCCCCCACCAGTAAGTCTTGTTTGCCGGCGACTCTCGGAGTGACCTATCACTGAGCCCCACAGGGGGTAGACATCATAGCACAGGATCACACCGCTAGGCTGAGCTGCGACTCTAAATTATTCATCATAGAGCAGAGGATGACACGCGTCCAACGGTCTCTGTTCCGCTTTCATCTTTGTCTCCTTGCACAGCTTCTCCCGTTATTTCCTTCTCTATTTTAGTCCTCTTTCATTTCCTCTAAGGCTTGCAATTATTTTTTATCATTCCATTAAAATCAATCTGTCGTCTTACTGACCTCGCCAGCTCACATTAAAAGCCTGGACCATGGGTGTAACGAGATGCGACCTGGCCCCACAGAGATCCTTTTTAGGGCTCTTGGATCTCCAATTTTCATCTTAAAAGGAATCTTTAGGTTTTTTGAAGTTTTTTACTTTTATATGGGAATGGGATCAACTGACAAGGGCACTGTGGTATATATCAAACATTTCAGGTTTTTGTAACCTTTACCTAAAAGGAGCTTTTTAATGAGTATTTCATATTTTGAAGGCACTTGTCACTGAGTACTTTTTATGATTGCCTTTTTTTGTGGATTATTCCTCTATTGGCCATCTGTAGATTAGGCAATCAGTTGACATCCTTGCTGAACCATCTAGACAGTTTGTTGTTCCTTATCAGTCTGTGCACACTGCTAGATTTGCACTGTGGAGAAGAACAGTACAGAATGCAGCACTAATAAAGTTACTCATAGACTTGAGATAACAGTTACACCTAACATAGTCTGGTTATGTCCAAAATGTGGCTATCCGCATGTGTATTTAATCACAGATTATATATTTATTTAAATATTATATATAGAAACAAAGCTTTGAAATACATATTAAAAGATTATTTACATTAAAGGGCATGTCCACCCAAAAGTGATATTTTAGGTATAGGTGGAGCATGGTAGGAATGAGCTGGTTCCTTATATGCCTTTAATACCACATCAGCAAGATATTCCTGACCAGTATTGGGGGAACACTTCATAGGAGAAGGAAGCCCCAGGAAAGCCTTGATATCATTTGTCTGTAACAAAAATGTTTTACCTATAAAGGATTCTACAGTGTGCAGTGAATTCCTTCACTTGTGAACTATATTTGCAGCATGCTTTAGCGCCTGACAGTTAAGGTAGTGACCCAGCACATAGGGCTTGGGAGCGGCAGACAACTTCTTTCTGCCTCTACTGTTCCTGTCCACTTGGGGAATTTTGGGTGTCCCCACCTACCTTTGTCTGCTCCAGATCCTCCTGCTCTCTTTACCTTGAAGAAGCCTTGAGGAGGGCATCACCATCACTCCACATATCCCAGCTACTCCAGAGTAGCGAGTTGCTGGATTTGATGTTGTTACACAGAGGGTAGATATGTTATGTTATTATTCATGCTATTGTTGACTGTATGGAACTGGTGATTTGGGGTTACCAACTCAAGCCCCAATTCAGTTGATATACCATATTGTGGCACTCCTGACAGCCTAATCTACTGATCATATCTTGATTTTGGACAACTTTTAAACAGGGTTCCTGACCCTGACATTGACAAAATGGCCTCGTATGATACATCCTATCTTATGGCTTGGGCTGAGGCATCCCATCTACCGATGTTTGAAGAGGGTGAACCCCTCTAAATGGATGTATACCTGCTACTTGGCAACCCATAAAACTTTTTCCCATGTTTAACTGGTGTTTTCAGGGGGTTCTGTTCTGCCTAGGATCCGGGAAACCACTATTTTTGCTACAGGGCACATTGGACCATGCCCCTGTACTTATGGAGATTGTCTAGATTTTGGTTGGCTGACCCAAGGGTTGAGATGCCATACAGACAGGATATGTCCAAATACTGGTCCCTTAATGCACACATAGCCACTCCTTCCACTACCTTCCAAGGCCTTCATGAGAGGACATTTGCAGAACAATATAGGAGGGGTCAGGAAAGATATAAGAGCTGAATTTGGGTAAGCGGAGCAAAGAGTGTTGACTTGCCTATACACAAACTCAGGACCCCTCTGCTCATCTCTACAGCTAGTCCTTAAAAAGGTCCTGCTCCTTCGTACCACTAATACTAAAACCCAACTGCTTCATCAATCCCGAACAATTTTTTTCTCATCTCACCTTCCAGGACGGCAACACATGAGAGATGATAGGCTCCTCCCTACAGGAAACACAATCAGTTCACAGCTGGTAAAAGGCCCAACTTTTCCTCTTGTTCCTCAGTATTGATTGTGTTTCTCCTACAGGGAAACTTTTTAGTTTTTTTTCTCTAACCAGAAAAGACTAAGAAAGTCGGATGGTACCCCTGTGAGTCAGGTTTAGGAACACCAGTGAGGGCCGCACTAACCTGCTGCCTTAGAGCTTCTCACAGGTCGCCAATGGTGTTCTGCAGGTGGTCCGGGTGTAGCTAAGATTCCCCCGCCTTTGCATGCTGCTAAGCAGCTCGGCTCTCCTCCTGTCTTCTCCTGTGTGCAGCGTGTGCCATTTTCCCAGAGTCCAGAGGAGGTAAGATACCAGGGGAGGACCTACCGCGCTCCAAACCTCAATCTGAAAGCGGAACTTCCAGCCAGAACAGGAAAGGGGAGGAGCGCGCCCAACGCGACCCAGGAAGTGAGGATAAGCGTGGAGGAGATGCCGGATCAGCGCGGCTGTGGAGGCTGAGAGACTCCTGCTCCTACCAGGACTCAGGGAGCTACAGGGAGCGAAAGTATGCCAAATCCCACCTCATGGAGAAGGAGGATGGAAAGGCAGCACAGGTGGCTGCAGGCACGAGCAAGCCAGGACCCGGTAAGACCCTTTGCTAACTACTATGGGGAGTGACACTAGGGTAGCCTTTAGTTGTTCCTGGGAAAGCCCCCATGCGCTCACCTTTGGGGGCCTGCAGCCATGTTAAGGGGGAGCAGGAGGAGTGACCTGTGATTGTTTCCTCTTCTTTTGCAGATTCCCCAAGCGGAGCTCAGGAGGTCTCTAAAAAAACACCCTGTACATCCCCTAGCACTAGCTGAACCAAGAAGTGCAGTAATTGTGGTGAAAGATTGTCTAAATCCCACACCAAACCATTTTGCTATTTCAATGTATTAGCAAATTGGCAGGGAAGGAGGCCTCAAGTTTATTGAAAGATTTTCTTAAATCTGTTCAGGAAGAAATTTTGGCCACTATTCAATCTTTACACACCTCTGCAACTGCACCCCAGGTAGCAAGCCCAGAGGAACTCACCCCGTAAGGGGGTCCCTCCTCTCAGGAGAGTTTACTTTCCAAACCAGGACTAAGTGTCTTTTTGCCGCTCTCTCAGGCACTTTCCCTGGCGCAGACCAGGGAAGAGGTAGAGAGCCAGGAAAATCTGAGCCCAGTTCAGAAGAGAAGGGTCATCTAGGTCTGGATAGTGATACAGAAGATGTCAGAGTAAACATCTCTTTGGCCGGGAAGACTTGGAAGGACTCCTTCAAGCTATTTATGCTACTGAAGAGATTCCTGAACCAGCTAAAGAAACCTCTGCACAGGATAAGATGTACAGGGGGTTGGTAAAAAAAACAATCAAGGGTTTTTCCCCTACATCAGTCCTTGAAAGATTTAATTCTTCAAGAATGGGAGTTTCCTGACAGGAGTTTGGTCAGATCTAAAAGCTGGAAAAGAAGATTCCCCTACGAGGAGAAGGCGGCGGAAAAGTTCTTAAAGGTTCCAAAACTGGACGCCGCCCTTTCCCAGGTGACGAAAAAATCTGACCTCACCTTTGAGGATGCAGGAAACATCCAGGATTGCAATGGATCGCAAATCAGAATCCTTGCTGAAAAAAACATGGGAGGCCAATTCCTCCGCTATGGCTCCAGCATTAGCAGCAACCTGCGCTGCAAGAAATGCGGACTTCTGGATAGAAAGACTTACTACCCTGTGAAAGGCGTTTGTTAAGCCTCAGGAAGTCATAGTTTCCGTTTCAGTAATAGGAAGGGCGGTGGCCTTCTTGGCGGATGCGGCTGTGGATACAGTAAAAAACAGGTGCCCTTATTAACTCAGCCAGGAGAGCAATATGGGTTAAAGCCTGGGATGGCAATCTCACTTCAAAGGCCAAGCTGTGCGGTCTCCCCTTTGAGGGATTGTTGCTGTTTGGGCCAGGCCTAGATAAAGTTTTGTCCAGGTCCTCAGAGAAGGGGAAAAAATGTCCCATCAAACCCAGACGGGAAAGGTACAGGAAATTTTTTCGAGGCCCCTCGGGACAAAACCAACAAAAATCTAAGAAAGAACCCAACAGAAAGTGGGGTACGGTAGAGGTAGGTAAAAAGGCAATTTGCTCTTTCCTTCTCCAGGCCAAAGCACAAAAGATACCAAGTGACGCCAGAATCAGGGTAGGGGGCAGGCTGTCTGAACTTTCTTCCTGCTGGGAAAAAAAATGAGACCATCCTTACATCACCAAACTGATCAGAGAGGGCTATCGCCTAGAGTTCTCATCAAAGCCCCCACCTATGATTATGTTAACACACCCTCCCAAGGATGCAAAAAAAAAGAGCGCTACTGGAAGGGATTCAGGAACTGGTGGAAGAACAGGTGGTAGTTCCAGTACCAAAAGACCAGCTATACCAAGGCTTTTACTCACCCATTTTCGTGGTACCCAAGCCTTCGGAGAAGTACCGCCTTATCATAAACCTCAGAAACTTAAACAAATTCCTAGAATTCAAAAGGTTTTCCATGGAGAGTATTTACTCAGTCCAGAAAAACCTGTTAAAAGATGTTTTCATGACTACCCTGGATCTCAGGGATGCCTATTTATCTTCCCGGAACATCAGGCATTCCTGCGATTTGCGGTGGTAACCCAGGAAGGGGTTCTTCACTGGCAGTTCAGGGCACTTCCCTTCAGACTAGCGGCAAGTATAAGGATCTTTACGAAGATCATGGCAGAGGCAGTGGCCTATCTTCATCTCCAGGGGGTAGCTTTAATGCCTTACCTGGACGACCTGCTCATCTTTGGTCCATCAGCCACTTAGTTGGAAACAGATACCCAAAGGGTAATTTCAGCCCTGCAAAAGCTGGGCTGGCTGGTAAACAGGGAGAAATCATCCCTGGAGCCAGCTCAGGTCCAAACCTACCTAGGTTACCGGGTAGACTCTCGGGCTCAAAAACTCATCCTCCCAAGGGAAAAGGTAAAGAAAGTAGTTGCAGTCGTCAAAAGGCTGATAGGAGCCTCTGCGTGTTCCAGGAGAGAGATCCTCAGGGTTCTAGGACTCTTGTCAGCCAGCATTCCAGCAGTCGTGTGGGCACAACTGCACTCAGGAGACCTTTAGTTTTTCCACCTTGCCTCTTGGGACAAAAGGACTGAATCCCTGGACGAAAGCCTAATTATGGTCATTCCCAAGCAATCTGGAAAAAGGCAGACCCTGGGGTCAGTAGGATCCACTAAATGTCATCACAGATGAAAGTGCCTGGGGATGGGGAGCCCACATAGGAAAGGCCAAGGCTCAGGGCACCTGGGACAAGGGAGTAGCCAGGTCGTCCTCCAATCTCAGAGAGCTCAGGGCAGTGGGCGGAACCTTAAAAGCCTTCGAGAGCACGATCACAGGCAATGCAATCCAGGTGTGCTCGGACAATGCTATGGCTGTAACCTATCTGAACCATTGGGGGGGGGACCAGATCCAGAGCCCTTCTAGACTTAGCAAAGAAAATCATGAGCTGGGCCAAGCACAGGGTGGTATCGTTGTCAGCAGTCCACATAAAGGGCACAGACAACCAGAAAGTAGACTTCCTCAGCTGCCAACCTGTCAGACAGGGAGAGTGGGAGCTGGATCCAAAGGTATTCAGGTAATAGTCCAGAAGTTTGGCTGACCAAAGATAGGTCTCTTTGCCAATCGAAGGAACAGGAAGGTAAAAAAGTTTTTTGTTCTCTCTCTCAGGAAGGAGAGTCAGAGGGCCTGGATGCCCTAGCACAGAGCTGGAACTTCCAGTTGGCTTACGCCTTTTCCCCTCTGGCTGTGATTCCCCGAGTCATTCAGAAATGTAGCCAGTCCTCGGGCCTTCTCCTCCTGCTGGCTCCATGGTGGCCATGGAGGGCTTGGTTTGCAACCTTGAAGACGCTATCCTTGGAAGCTCCCGGACCTTCCAGACCTTCTCTCTCAGGGTCCAGTGCTGCACAGAATTTTTCCATCTGACGGCCTGGTTAGTGAGCGCCAGATCCTCAGGGGTAAAGGTTGCTCAGACAGAGTGATAGACACTCTCCTCTTGAGCAGGAAGCCAGTGACACGGAAAATATACTTTAAGGTATGGAAAATCTTTTGTACTTGGTGTAAACAAAATACCTCTATTCCTGTGATCCTAGAGTTTCATCAGGATGTAGTAGAGAAGGGTGTGGCTGTCAACACTCTCCGAGTACGAGTGGCAGCCCTTTCTGTTTTTCTTGATGGTAGAATAGCAAAGGAACCTTTAATTAAAAAATTTTACATGGCCAGGGACAGGGCTACCCCTTCATGAAAGATAGGTTCCTGCCTTGGGACCTAACAAGGGTACTAGAGGCTTTATCTAGACACCCCTTTGAACCCTTAGAAGAAATTTAATTTACATTTTTTACCTTAACATTAACTTTCCTCCTAGCAATTACTACAAATAGAAGAGTAGGAGATTTGCAGGGTCTATCTATTAAAGAACCCTTTTTGTTGATCCTACCAGATAGGATCTCCCTCAGGCCAGATCCTTTGTATCTGCCCAAGGTGTCATGGGCGTTTCCATAGGACACAGGCCCTACCATACTTTTGCGAAAACCCTAAGAATGAGGAGGAAAAGAGATTCCATTGCTTAGATGTAAGGAGATGCCTCCTCACCTATCTACGAAGGGTTAAAAAATTTAGGAGATCCAATAACCTCCTAATCCTATTCTCTGGACCAAGAAAGGGACTTCAGGCTTCAAAATCCTCAGTCTCTAGGTGGATAAGGCAAGCCATTACTGTAGCGTACGAGAGCTCACGTATCCCTGCACCAGCAAAGTTGAAAGCACACTCAACTAGAGCCCTAGTAACCTCCTGGGCCAAAAAAGCAGGAGCCTCCTGGGAACAAATTCGTAACACAGCCACCTGGTCCAGCCAAGACACCTTCCTGAAACACTACCAAGTGAAGGTCCTGTCGCAGCAAGACCTAGCCTTCTGGTCGAAAGGTGCTAAAGGCAGTGGTCCCACCCTAAGGTAGGCTTGCGGATTACTTGATTATCCTCTGACGAGTTATTGTCCTGGAAGGTGAGATGAGAAAAGCGACGGTTAGACTTACCGGTAACGGGGTTACGAAACTTCCAGAGGCTTTTTTTCCTCTGTTTTCACCAGGTGATCTGGCCAGTAACACACCTCAAGTATGAGAGTGTCTATACTCTGGATTAAGAATCAACAGAGACACCTTTGGACAGAATCACTATTAGGGTGCATTCACACTTGTGAATGCACATTCTCAGTGATTAGATGAGAGAACCCTAGCAGGGGTCGGCGCGATTAGCTGCGAGAGGCAGCCCTATAGAAAGCAATGGGAGGCTACTGGCTCCTACAGCTAATCACACCCACTCACATGTGATCAGTGGATGAACAATTATATGTGAGTGGGTACGAGTAGCTGTGGTAACCAGCAGCCTCCCTTTTTTTTCAAGGGGAATGCCTCTCGCAGCCAATTTCAGGAACCCCCGCTGGGTATCTCGCATCTAATTACCAAGCGGGCATTTGCAAGTGTGAATCCATCCTAGGGGAGGGGGTGTTAGATGCACTAGCAGATTTAAATACACTCACAAACTGAAGCCAAACTCCAGCTAATACTTAATAAGCAGTTACAGCAGCATTTATTTTCTTTTTGGGATAAATGATTTACGTAAATGAATAAAAGCTGATTATTGTAAGTACCCCTGTCAGTGGTAAATGGTTTGTCTCAACCCGCTAACTGCTACATCTTCTGGACAGCTTGTTCTGTTGAAAAATAAAAGACTTACTGGCCAAATCACCAGGTAGAATACAGGAAAGAAAGTTTAAACTAATGCAGCCATCACATCTAGGAATTGGTAAGCTGCAATATAATAAATGTTTGCATTTTGGTTTATTAACACTTTAGGCTCCGTTCACGTATATGCGAATTGGATGCATTTTGAACCCCATCCGATTCACATGTTAAGGACGCGGCGGCCGGCTTCCCGGCCCGGTCCTTAACAACCAGCTAATGGTAAAGGCGCTGTTGGTCGCTTGCTACAAAAATTGACATCTGAACCACATCTAAATCGCAGCTGAACAGCTGCTTTGGAAATTTGCAGTGAAAACTGAGGGGAAATTTTCCCCGGACATGTGTGAACCTAGCCTTAAGGAACATCAAATAATGAAATAACTCCTATAATACCTGCACAAAAATCTCAGCAAAATATTTTTAAAGCCCAATTCAACTTTCAGACTTTAAAACTTGTAATGTGTTATTTTCATAACTTCTGCACAACTATTGGCAAAGAAACCTAAACTAGCAACATACTACAACAAAAAATAAAAATATATCTCATTAATAGAGTCCCCTTGAAACAGGAGAAACTATCCCACATCCACTTGAAATATCAGTTTTACATTGATTGACTGATCATAAGTACAAGCTAGTATTGTTTCTGTTTTTTTTTTTTTTTTTTTTTCAGAGATTTCAGTTTTTGTACACAATACAATATTTTTCTTTTAAATGAGATTAGAAATCGCCTTTCTAGATTCACTCTCAGAAAATGTGTGCTTGCTTTGTAGGGAGTTTGCAAAAGAACGTGAGAGGGTAGAGAATCGGCGGGCATTCCTCAAACTCAGGCGCCAGCAGCAAATAGAACGTGAGCTCAATGGCTACCTTGAGTGGATCTTCAAGGCAGGTAAGCTAATTGTATCTCAGCCTTGTATACTCAAATACAACAGGTTGTATTCCTAACTCCAGAGTTCAGGGGGTAATTCTATTTACATATATATATATATATATATATATATATATATATATATATATACATACACACACCCCTCACATTTAGAGCAACAATTCTTTTTTTTAGATCCTCAGAGAGTTCTTTGCCATGAGGTGCCATGTTTAACTTCTAACGGGTAACACTAACGGGTCACATGACACCACTGAGGGAAAAGGGCTTATTGGGCCCAATTTGGAAATTTTTTACTTAGGGGTGTACTCACTATTGTTGCCAGCAGTTTAGACATTAATGGATGTGTGTTTAGTTATTTTGAGGGGTCAGGAAATTTACACTGTTATACAAGCTGTACACTCACTACTTTACATTGTAGCAAAGTGTCATTTCTTCAGTGTTGTCACATGAAAAGATAGAATAAAATATTTACAAAAATGTGAGGGGTGTACTCACTTTTGTGAGATACTGTATATGTATATGTGTATATATATATATATATATATATATACATACAGTGTATATATATTATATATATTTTATTATATAATATTATATTATATTTTGGCACCAGGGAGGAGATGGCCTGGCTGCAAGGCAAAAAAAGTCACCTGGATGGTAACTTAGTGGTTTCCACTGTGGCCTTGCAGCACCGGGGTCCTGTGTTTTGTTTACAGTGTTCCTATGTGGGTGTGTTTTCTCCCACAGTCTAAAAACATACTTTAGGGTCAAAAGACTTCTGAGAAAATTAACCCTAAGAGGGAACATTAGATTGCAAGCTCCTCTGGTGCCGAGGGTAATGTGAATGGTTCAGTGTTAGTACAACACCGCAGAATATGTCAGAGCTACTATATATTAATGTATATGTGTAATAAAAATAATTAGTGTGTGATTGATTAGGGGGGCATTAGAGTGTTATCTCCTTTGGAGCAGAGACTGATTTGAGTGGTTGGGTGTTTTCTCTTCAGCACATTTATAATAACACTATTATGCCCTGTACACACGGTCGGATTTTCCGATGGAAAATGTGTGATAGGACCTTGTTGTCGGAAATTCCGACCGTGTGTGGGCTCCATCACACATTTTCCATCAGATTTTCCGACACACAAAGTTTGAGAGCAGGATATAAAATTTTCCGACAACAAAATCCGTTGTCGGAAATTCCGATCGTGTGTACACAAATCCTACGCACAAAGTGCCACGCATGCTCAGAATAAATAAAGAGATGAAAGCTATTGGCCACTGCCCTGTTTATAGTCCCGACGTACTTGTTTTACGTCACCGCGTTTAGAACAATCTGATTTTCGGACAACTTTGTGTGACTGTGTGTATGCAAGACAAGTTTGAGCCAACATCCGTCGGAAAAAATCCTAGGATTTTGTTGTCGGAATGTCCGAACAAAGTCCGACCGTGTGTACGGGGCATTAGTGTGTGACTGTGTAGGGCATTAGAGTGTAAGCTTCTTTGGCGCAGACACTGATGTAGCTTCTTCAGTATTCTCTGTACAGCACTGTAGAATATGTGAAAGCTATATAAATTACTACTACTAATAATAATTTGTGTAACTATGGTGTAGGCATTATAGTGAAAAAGACTGATGTGAATGTCACAGTGTTCTTTGTACAGCACTGCGGAATATGTCAGTTATATAAATGTATAAAAATAATAATAAAAGTGTGTGACTTTGCTGGGGACATTAGATTGTAAGCTCTTCTGGTCCAGTCCTACAGTGTGCAGCACTGCAGAATATGTCAGAGCTATATAAATTCTTTATTTAGCCATTTTATCAGCCCTTGCACACAGCTCTGAAGCTACCTCTGCTCAGTGTAGTCTCCTGGCTGCCTTTATTTGACCTCAGAATCCTGTGTGGTTTCAGTGGCCGGTATTGGAATCCAATGGGCTGCAGAGCGTGGGCTGTGATACCCTAAAAAGGTCAGACAGTGGTGCTGAGTTCTAGAATCCCTGAAGCTGTTGGGCAGTATGTGGAAAATGGATACTTGGTGGGGAATTCAGAACAGAGCGATTCTTTCCGTCAGTACTGGAGTGTAGAGGTTTCCCACATTTATCGGCAAATGGAAATATTCCTTTGCATAGACCCAGTGTATAGACAAATAATACTTTTAGGCCCCTTTTGCACTTGTGCGACTTGTCCTGCGACTTGGGACTGCGAAGTCACATGACAAGTTGCACCCCATGATTTCCAATGAGTACCATATCTGTGCGACTTCAAAGTTGTACCTGTAACTACTTTGGTCCAACTTTGATGCGACTTGAGGTCCATAGACCTCAAGATTACACAGGCTTTGCTTCAAGTCGTGTCAAAGTCGCACGACTTTCAGGTCGTACAAATCTGAAAGGGGCCTTAACATCACTTCTCGCTCTTATTCTCTCTGCTTTATTTTGCTTCGCAGAGGAAGTCATGCTTGCAGAAGAAGATAAGAATGCTGAGGAGAAATCCCCCTTAGATGGTAAGATGAGATTGCTATTACATCACAATATCTATTTAAAATAAAAGCATCTGTAAATGTCAAGTTTAAAAAAAAAAATTGAAATGTATTTTTGTCGTCCAAAGAGGATAATAGCGCAACTCTGGCCAAAACAATTTTTTAGTTACATATGGATATGGAGAAGGATTAGAATTTTCATTAGAATTTTATTTCTGTCTGTGTCCTCCTTGGAGAGATTTTTCCTCACTTCCTGTTGTGTCACAATAGCGGAAAGTGAGGGGAAATCTCTCCATCAGGGAGAGACAGCAAAGAAAATCCAACAGCCTCCCTCTCTTTATACACTCTTCTCTATTCTGTAAATACTGATTGCAAAAACATTCAAAAGCCAAAACTGCTATTACTGTACTTTGATTTCTAATTAAATAAAACTTGCTTATTTAAAGTCAATATGCCTTTTCTTGCACCCGTTTTAAAGAGCTACTATAGCAAAAATATTGTATTTTGGTCATTGTATGTGGTTTGTGTCTGTAATAATAACATTCAGTAAACAGTAAGTGTATTCAAACAGATCTATGCTCAGACAAAAAGGTTAAATAAGAAAAAAAATGTAAAAAAAGGGGCAGACTAGATGGACTACTGAAAACGCTCAAATTATCAATTTCTGTTGAGCATGGACAGCTTACACACTAATCAAAATTTGAAATTTTAGTAAGTGTATTCCCAACTAAAGATTTCCCTGTCCATTAAAAGGGGCAGTGATGCTGTGCAATATCACTGCAGAACAGGCAGCATAGTAACCCTGTAAAAGTACAACTGATATTTCCTGTAAACAAGTCCTAAATGCATTTACTATGTGATGCACAAGCCTCATAAATTCAGGGAAACTTCCTTTATCTTCTGTGACAAAGCTAAATTATCCATTGTTTGCGTCTCCCACCCTCCCAGACACTGCAGCTCACAATGGGAGGGTTACACCAATAGCAGTAGTGGGAGGACAAGGTGTGGCCAATGTGCTGATTGACACGCTGCAGTGACAATGCTGATAGCCACACACCCTGCATTATCTCTTCTCACTGTAGTACAAGTAGTCACAACCTACATGAGAGTAACAACTCTGCTTTGAATTCAGGAGCAGTGCAGCATCCTTGCCATGATGTCACAGGAAGCTGCATTAGGTGGACTTCACCGGCAGGATCTACAGGTATTTATGGGACTTTGCAGGGGGACTAAGAGAAAACTGTGAGTGCAGATACCCCTATAAATAAGTGCTACAGTGCACATTTTTTAGTACAAGGCCATAGATCTATACAAAAATAAATGAAAATGGAATAATAACAAATAATACACATTTACCCCCAGAATCAACAATAAAAATATGTTAAAGGGGGGCTCTGAATAACCAAAATCTGCCATGTTAATGCTACTGACAGGCTGTCCGTTTTTTATTTTGTCCATAGTTCCACTTCAATTAGTTATTTTTGGTGAAGGTTTTTTTTTTTTTTCTCAAAAATTAAGTGATTTGATTTCATTAAAACTGAACTCCAGGTATGATTTTTATTGCATAGTTACATTGGTACAGCTTGGCACAATGTAACCATGCATATCTCAAACCTGTGGGCACTACAATGATTGCATCAATCGTCCGGGTCCTGTGCCATGTACACACTGACCACAGGGGGTCATTGGCTCTGCACTGCCACTATTCATGGAACACCTTGAATTTTTTCAACTAATACAAGGCATTCTCTGATTGAGTGAGTGACCCCCTGTGGTCAGTATGCAGAGGGGAAGCCACAAAAGTACAGGACCCAGAAGATTGTGCTGATCACCGTAGTACTGCCAATTAGGGATGAGCTGAACATGCCTGAGTTCAGTTCGAGACAGGTTCAGTGAACAACAATGAAGTACAGTTGCCGAGTCTGAACCCCATTAAAATCAACGGGAGCTGAATGTTAAAAACCAATAATGCAATCTTCTAGGCTAATAGGCAAAGGATTGCCAAACAAATGATATTGGGGCTGTGGAACGTGAACCAAAGCAAAAAAATGTAAATAATTAGGTTTGGCAGGGAGCAACGATTTTAATAATGTTTAAAGGGCAACAATAACATTCCATAGTTCCTTTAACCACTTCAATCCTGGGCACTTGTACCCCCATCCTGCCCAGGCCAATTTTCAGCTTTCAGTGCCTTCACACTTTAAATGACAATTGCGCAGTTATGCAACACTGTACCCAGGGCTTTTTTTCTCAGAAAATAGGTGCAGGAACTCAACCAGGACCCCGCAAAAACCCCTTACCCCAACACCCACACCCTCCAAAACACATCAAATAGTGGGTATGGTCAAATTTCACTCACAGTGGGAGTGTCTTAAAGGGGCATTAAATGCCAGGAGTGCAATTTGTACAGAGTGCAGAGTTTGGTGGGGTTACACACAGAGTGCAGAGCTCAGGGGTGCTCTACATGCAGAGTTCAGGGGTGCGCTACATGCAGAGTTCAGGGGTGCGCTACATGCAGAGTTCAGGGGTGCGCTACATGCAGAGTTCAGGGGTGCGCTGCATGCAGAGTTCAGGGGTGCGCTGCATGCAGAGTTCAGGGGTGCGCTGCATGCAGAGTTCAGGGGTGCGCTGCATGCAGAGTTCAGGGGTGCGCTGCATGCAGAGTTCAGGGGTGCTCTGCATGCAGAGTTCAGGAGTGCTCTGCATGCAGAGTTCAGGGGCACGCTGCATGCAGAGTTCAGGGGCGCGCTGCATGCAGAGTTCAGGGGCGCGCTGCATGCAGAGTTCAGGGGCGCGCTGCATGCAGAGTTCAGGGGCGCGCTGCATGCAGAGTTCAGGGGCGCGCTGCATGCAGAGTTCAGGGGCGCGCTGCATGCAGAGTTCAGGGGCGCGCTGCATGCAGAGTTCAGGGGCGCGCTGCATGCAGAGTTCAGGGGCGCGCTGCATGCAGAGTTCAGGGGCGCGCTACATGCAGAGTTCAGGGGCGCGCTACATGCAGAGTTCAGGGGCGCGCTACATGCAGAGTTCAGGGGCGCGCTACATGCAGAGTTCAGGGGCGCGCTACATGCAGAGTTCAGGGGCGCGCTACATGCAGAGTTTAGGGGCGCGCTACATGCAGAGTTTAGGGGCGCGCTACATGCAGAGTTTAGGGGCGCGCTACATGCAGAGTTTAGGGGCGCGCTACATGCAGAGTTTAGGGGCGCGCTACATGCAGAGTTTAGGGGCGCGCTACATGCAGAGTTTAGGGGCGCGCTACATGCAGAGTTTAGGGGCGCGCTACATGCAGAGTTTAGGGGCGCGCTACATGCAGAGTTTAGGGGCGCGCTACATGCAGAGTTCAGGGGCGCGCTACATACAGAGTGCAGCGTTCAGGGGTGTGCTGCATACAGTGCAGAGTTCAGCTTTCTTCCACAACTGCTTACCTCTGCATCCCCCATCCACATCTCACTTTCACCCCTCTTCTTCTCTAGTACCTCCCCTCTCACTGTAGGTGGCTCCGCCTCTCTCACTTACTGGGAGATCATCCAGTGGTGGTGTCAGCATCTGCACTGCACCCCAGGCACCTGCATCTCCCTTGTCCCCATACTGCACTTACAAACACAGAAAGTCAGACCTTTGTGTTTACAAGTGATAGTTGTGAGCAGGGAGCAAGGGGCCTGAGCCAAAGGTGGTGGAACTGAGTTCCACCAAGTTCCAGCTGAAAAAACGCCCTGACTGTACCCAGATAAAATGTTTATCATTTTTTGAGACAGACAGAGCTTTGTTTTGGTGGTATTTAATCACTGCTGGTTTTTTTATTTTTTTGCTAAACAAACAAAAAAAGACCGAAAAGTTTCTTAGTTTCTGTTATAAAATTTTGCGAATAAGTCATTTTTCTTCTTCCCTGATGGGCACTGATGAGACTGCACTGATGGGCACTAATGAGGCGGCACTGTCAAGGCTGTACTCATAGGCGGCACTGATAGCCACTGTTGGTGGCACTGATGAGCTGCACTGATAATCAGTTTAAACAACAACTCACTGTGCCCTGTCAGACTTGCTGGTTATCGTCTCTCCTTTCCTCACGCAGAGACAGCGTGTAAGGAAAGGAATGCAGATAAATGGCAAATCTGTTTACATGTGACCAGCTGCCTTGGACACAGCTGATCACATGGTAAAGGGTCGCTGTGATTGGCCCTTTACCCTGATCTGTGATCAGCTGTGTCCAAAGGACACCGCTGTCAGAGAGCATGCCCAATGAGAGCCGCACTGTAGCTGTCTTTTGGCTAAGCCGCAGTAGGGAACAGGTTAAAAAGCATTCCTGGAGGATGTCCTGACTGTGTAGTGGGGCATCTGTTCGATGTATACAACCTACTACAGCAAAACTGACTTTTACAAAAGAAAAAATAATGCTGTTTAAATTTCCGGCAAATGACAGCTTCGGCCTCTTCACTTCTGTTTGGAATTCTCTTAATATATACCAGACTATATCGATGAGGGTCTGGCATAAATGTTAATCAGGGACCCCCACAAAAAAAATAAAATGGTGTGGGGTTAACTCCAAAACACATACTAAGCTCTTATACTTAATGACAGTTTGGTATGGATTTTTTAGGAAAGACCCGATACAAAAATCTAGAAAATAAAAGCATAGGGTCCCCCCCCAAGAATTCACACCAGACCCTTATCTGTGCATGCAGAATGGCGGGACAGAAAGGAGTGCATACCAGGCCACATACTCCTGGGTGATGTCATTGACCAAATATAGACATGACCATATTTTGTTAAAGATGTCATGAGAAGTGCTGCTTCCCTAACAATTGACAGCGGAAGAAGGAAGCCTTCAAATACTGTATATAAGCAGGAGAACTTGCTATATATAAAGTTCTGCTCCCGCACAAAGGGCTAAAGGGCCGGTATTTAGACGACTGTCTGAACAAGCAAAATTTCATTTAAACTTTTAAAGTGGTTGTAAGGGCAGAAGGTTTTTTCTATCATAATACATTCAGATAAAAAACCTTTTGTGTGCAGCAGCCCCATTCAGTCCCCCTAATACTTACCTGAGCCCATCTCGATCCAGTGATGTTGCATGAGAGCCTCGGCTGTCTAGGTCTCTCACTCCTGATTGGCTGAGACACAGCAGGCGCCATTGGCTCCCACTGCTGTCAATCAAAGTCAGTGAGCCAGTGTAGAGAGAGAGGGGTGGGGCTGAGCCATGGCTCTGTGTCTGAATGGACACACAGAGCAGCGGCTGGGCTGGGGAACAAGCTGCTTTCTGTAGGCGCACTCGGCATGAGGGAGGGGCCAGGAGCTCCGGCAAGGGATGCGAGAAGAGGAGGATATGGGCTGCTCTGTGCAAAACCATTACACAGAGCAGGTAAGTATAACATGTTTGTTATTTTTAAACAAAAAGCCCCTAGACTTTAGTATCACTTTACCCTTGTTCATACTGAGGGCGAGTTTGAAAGTTCAGCTGAACTTGCACGATTTCAAACCCGCATTTCAGTGCAAATTTGGGGGCAATTTGAAAGACATCTGTGCGGGTTTAGGCACAGATGTCTATTGAAATTGCCCCCCGAAGTCGCCAAAAGTAGTGCAGGAACTACTTTTGAGAATCGGTGCGGTGCCACAAAGTTGGTGTTGCTCCGATTTGGACGTGCCATTGCCAGGAATAGGCTCCGACTTGTCATGCGATGTGACATTTCGCATGTCAAATTGGCACGATGTAAACGGGGGCTTTAACTGCTTTGGAAATTGCCTAACAAATAATACACCTGGTGTAATGAGCACTTACATATTGCCATTCTCCATTTCAAACTTTTATTCATTGTAGAAACGCCCATAAAGCCTCGTACACACGGTCAGATTTTCCGCAGACAAAACCTCGGACTTTTGTCCGAAGGCTTGTGCCTGGATTTTGTCTTGCATACAAATGGCAAGGAATTGTCGGACAACAAACACGAAGGTAATGACGTAATACGTGTTTTTTCAGCTCTTTAGCGCCACCCTTTTGGCTCCTTCTGCCAATTTCGTGTTAGCAGAAGTTTGGCGAGTGTTAATTTGCACTTTTCATTTAGCGCTTTTCATTTTGCGCTTTTCATTTCGTGCTTTTCAGTTAGTTTCTGAACGGCCGTTCAATCAGCCATGTTGCGGAATCGGAGGAGATAACGTATTATTTATTATTGGCCTTGGAGTTATTGCTATGACCCAGTCCAGGAACAGGGGGAGGAGGATTTCTTGGACCAAAAATTGGTTGCTTTATTAATCACGACCAATTATTTCATATGCTTTTGCTGTGGGAGCTCCAGGAGAATAATCCGGATGATTTTCGGAATTATCTCCGGATGACGGATCCCTGCTTTCACCAACTCTTGGCATTGTTGACCCCCTATATTTAGAAGCAGGACACATGCATGTGGCCTTTATTTTATTTTTTTGGTTGAATAATGATTTGATTTGGTATATTTTCTATATTTTTGGATGCATAGAATGCACTTTTTGGTTAAGTTCTATTCGCAGATAGCATGTCTAATTTTATTTTATTTTATTTTTTTTTAATGCACATTAAAAACATTGCGTAGAATAATACATGGCTGTGTGTTTTACTTCAAATGACAGTTTGGGAGTAGGCAGTTACATTTTAAAAAATACAATGTAAAATTGACAAGGGACACCAACATAGTTGTATCTTTGATCTTAAAAACCACAGAATAATGGTGTTGTGGTAACTTGCCCAAAAAAAAAAAAAAAAAAAAAAAGCATAATAATATTATTCTTGATATCACTAGAAAATAAAAGCCTTTTAAAGTACATTTGCCTTAACTCCATCAGTATCACCAGCAAAGCAGCTTCATTATTATCCCATTAAAGAAGAAGAGAATGTGCGCTGCATTTCAAGATTTCATAATTTGCCACGTCACGAATGTTAATTCTCCATTATGAACGCTAGTTTACAAGACCGACCGCTTCTGGCTCATCCTTGCTTCCGAGCATGCGTGTTTGTACTTTGGACTTTTGTCCGACGGACTTGTGTACACACGCTCGGAAAATCTGACAACAGACATTTGTCTGCGGAAAATTTTAAAGCCTGTCATCCAACATTTGTCCGCGGAAAATCCGACAACAATTGTCCGATGGAGCATACAAACGGTCGGATTTTCCGCCAACAGCCTGTCATCACACATTTCCTGTCGGAAAATCCGTTCGTGTGTACGCGGCTTTAGTCTGTTTGGTGAATAGCTGCATATCTAATTGCTCCTAGGCAGGGATAGATTTTTTTTTAACTACTCAATATACAGGAGTGGAAGCTTTTTTATTTATTTATTTATTTTCAAGTTTGTATCATGGACGAGCGTTTGTCTGCCATGATAGCTTGCGGAAGACATGGCTGTCAGTCCTGTATGATTGACAGGTCATTTAAACAGTTTTCCATCTTATGAGGTGTTTTAATCCCACCAGTCACTTTTAATTTTCTGCTCAGCGCAGAGATGCACACAGTCCGAGTCTTGCTTGTTACTTCCATGGCCCGATGCATCCGCACACAGGAAACAGTTACGTTGTTACATGCTGCAATGTAATGAATAATATATCTTCTCCTCTTCCTCCTAGTGCTGAAACGAGCTACCATTAAGAAAAGTAAAAACGATCTCATCCACGCAGAGGAGGGCGAGGATCACTTTAACGATATCTGCTCTGTAGGTGAGTTTTCCAGCCTGCGGTCAGCCTGTGGTTACTGTTTTAGTAACATTCTCAAGATGAATGTTCTGAGTTCCCGAGCCCTGGTAGGTCATCTAATGTCATGCTTAATGTATTACCTAAAGAGAAGGTGGCAGGGATAAATGTGGTCACACGTTAAAGTTAACTTCTGGCTAAATAACTAGTTATACAAATGTAATAGCTAAAAAGCTTTACCTGCAAAAATATTTGGAATCCATTTCGGCCAGCTTTACGATTCACCTGACTCTGCTTTACTGCTAAGATTCACCCGACTCTCGCTTCACTTCATAGATTCATCAAAATCAGTAGACATGTGCGATGTGGTTCGTAACTAATTGAATTGATCCGAATGTATGACTACTAACAAATTTGTACGAAAATCTAACATCCGAATAGCTGAAAGAACCAAAATTATGAAATTACGAATAAGCAAAATAACAAACGCGAAAATACGAACTTACGAAATGGCAAACTTACGAAAATTCGAGACTCCGAAACAGTAATAGAAAGAAAATATGACATCTATAACGAATGATTTACATTTCCTATTTTCAATCCTTTGTTCATAATTTCGTATGTTCGTATTTTCATTCATGTGTTCGTAATTTCGTTTCTTCGTGTTCTCGAATCATTCTTTTGAATGGACATTGTAAGTGTATCTAAATATGTATGTTCGTAATTTCGTATGTTCGCAATTTCGTGTTCTCGAATCATTCTTTTGAATGGGCAGTGTATTAGTGAGTGATGTATCTTACTTAATATCCTTAGCCAATCAGTTTATGCCTTTTGTGTCTGAATCACACTGCATTCCTGAATCTTTTTAGATTCAGTTGAGGAGGAGACTGAGTCAGGTCTCGGGACTGAGGGAGTGGACTGGAGTAAGTACAGGACTTATTAGAAAAGCAAGCCTAGGATTATTATTCTTTATTTCCTACGAAAGTACGAATCAACGAAAAAGGCAATCTCACAAAAGTAACAATTACTAAATTACGAGTAGTGTAGCGAAAAAATGAAAATTATTATCTAACAAAATTATGAATTTCTAATCAAAACGGAATTGGGAATCATTTCATATCAAAGAAAATCTAACTGTTACGAAAATATGAGTCCAAATATGAAAACTCGCGTCTTATGAAATTACGAAACGTTACGAATCAACGGAAACGTAACGAAACAAAACAAATTTTTTTTGTTGTGCACATGTCTAAAAATCCGATTTGCCCAACTCTGCTTCACTGCATAGGCAGCAGGGTGACACCGCTATTCACTACTATAGCTTTGCAGCTTCTGTGACACCTGTCATGATGCCCAAGACAATGAATAATCTATTGCGCTTACTGGAACCCAACCATCATTTAACGGGGCACATAAGATGGCCAGGAGAGTGATAGGGAACACTAGGTGAAGTGGATGCAGCTTGTCTCAGATTAATGCCCCGTACACACGGTCGGATTTTCCGACGGAAAATGTGTGATAGGACCTTGTTGTCGGAAATTCCGACTGTGTGTAGGCTCCATCACACATTTTCGATCGGATTTTCCGACACACAAAGTTTGAGAGCAGGATATAAAATTTTCCGACAACAAAATCCGGAAATTCCGATCGTGTGTACACAAATCCGACGGACAAAGTGCCACGCATGCTCAGAATAAATAAAGAGATGAAAGCTATTGGCCACTGCCCCGTTTATAGTCCCGACGTACGTGTTTTACGTCACTGCGTTTAGAACGATCGGATTTTCCGACAACTTTGTGTGACCGTGTGTATGCAAGACAAGTTTGAGCCAACATCCGTTGGAAAAAATCCTAGGATTTTGTTGTCGGAATGTCCGAACAAAGTCCGACCGTGTGTAAGGGGCATAAGTCTTAAGATCCTAATGCACATATAAAAAACATACACAAAAGGGCGCCTCCATCTAGGTGTATTAAAAAAATATAAAAGACAAAAAAAAGGACTCACTAGTTAAAAGTGGATCAAGGCTTGTCAAATACCCATATAGACCTCCATAGGACCACCGCAAGGCTGCAGAGCTCTCTAGGCATGTGGCTAGCTGAAGCAGAGTTCTTGGTGGAAGTCCAGTTGAGCCTGTCAGGCTTCAGGGTGGAACATAAGCATCAGCAACTTCCAGAACTGACAAGGTGGCTCCAAACAGCACGTCTCTCAGCTGGGAGAGGAAGCTATAAATATAGATTTCAGACATTCATATTATATTACTGCTGTCTGCAAGGCCAGGGAACCTGTAGGAATTAAGGTGTGAATCTGACCCAGCAGTCGTTTGCATGTGAAGTGGGTCTGCGAGTGGAGTTTTGTTATTATGGATTACCTCTGTGTCTGTCCACTGTAAGGCAAGGTGGTAATGTTTAACGTTATACAACCAACGATGGCCAGCAGAGCCAGGGATTGTTGTTGATATAATTAAAAATATATTTATGTCAGCACTGCAGATCCCTTGCATCCTCTTTACAGCTACGTCCCTGTTTGTCATAGCAGTATTGGCTGGGTGATGGGAGAAAACAGCTCTGGGTACTGTTTCATTTTACTACAACAGTCTTCCTTTAAATGACAGCTCCAGTCTAGAGGAAAAGCTTTCACACATCCATTTTAATCAATCCTGATCAACATTTAATCCATTTTAATCTATCTTACTATTCACGGAGATAGAATTCTCACGCTGAGAACTCAAATTAATGCCAGAATAATTACAGCCCAGATTTGAGTAACTGCATACTATTACAGGAAAACTATTATCAGGATACAATTTTCAATGTGGTAAAAAATTAATAAATTTCACTCTAAATTTAATAGGAAACACACACTGCCTGTAGAATAATTCTGGGTGACCTTTCACGGAGACATCTGTTCAGCCCAGTGGTGCTTAGCCGTCAGCTCAGGAGCCCAATGAGGTCCCTAGTACTACCACTGTGCCACTCCTAAAGCTACAGTACTGATCGATGTGAGATGCTGGCCATGTCTGAAAACCTATGTCTACCACCCTTATTCCACAGCCAAATGGCTTCCCCAGTTAGGGCCCTTTCACACTGCTCTGTAACAAAATCGCGATAAAACCGTGTATGCGTTTTCTGGTGCGTTTTTTGGGTTGTCTGCACCTGTGAAAAATGGACATGTGACTCAAAAATGCACCAAAAAAGGTAATTGCGGTGTGTTTTTACTGCGATTTTACCACAATTTTGCATCAATTTCCATTAATTTTAATAGGAAGCTGCGTTTTTGGTTCAGTTTTCAACACTGCACCAAAGATGCAGCATGTAGGACTTTTCAAAACACACCGTACCCACAGCTCATTGGTGTGAAAAGTCCCATAGGGTTTAAAGGGAAACATTTTTCTTGCATTTTTTTGCAGAGTAAAAACGCAGGAAATAACGTATCAGTGTGAAGGGGACCGAACTTATGGGTACGTCGAAACTAAATTAATAGCATAGGCATGGGACTTTTAAGGCACAGCACATTTTGTGGTAAAATATAACATTTATTCAAGTTTACTAAAATTATACAATGTATGGTTCATAGTCCATATTTACAATAGACTAATAGAATACTGTTTTATAAAACCAGTCGATCTCAATACTATAATGGTTATGCATAGTGGTCTTTACAGCTCAACACGTTTCTCGGACAAAGTCCTCTTCATCAGGAGCTATCAATATAAACTTTCAATAAATGCCATCCAAATGAAATAAAGACTTTTGAGTAATCATATCATGGTTCAACAGTTTATTTAACATATTACATTGGAATATTTCCTCTCAGGTCAGGGTGCAAGGGCCCATAAGCATACATACAACCACAGGGGTCCCAAAACTCCGTCTCCTCCTTCCCCTGCTCCTCCAATGGAGTGTACTCCAGGGGAGCAGCCACTGTAGGCAAAACAATGTACCATACGTTGCTGCCTACTTCTGGGTTTAGGGCATGTGCATTGCGCCCTCCACCCGCCTGTCAGCAAGTCCCAGGCAATGATTCATGGCCGCAACCTGCTTAGTGGCTGTGTGCAATCACAACCCAGAGCTCATGTGTTGGTAAACAACACAGAGCTCTGTATGAAGGGTACAGCCTGTCAGTTTCTCATCCTTGGGATGAGAAACTGAGAGATCAGTTAGTAAGAGCAACACACTGTACACACATTACACATAATTAGGCACATATTTAACCCCTTGATTGCCCTAGATGTTAACCCCTTCCCAGCCAGTGTCATTAGTACAGTGACAGTGTATAGTATTATCACTGATGACAGTGTATAGTATTATCACTGACCACTGTGTTAATATCACTGGTGATGTCAGTGGCAGTTAGTCAGTCAATAATTTTTTATTGAATATGTCTTATAGCAGAAAGTAAAAAATATTGTTTTTTGGGGTTTTTTTTCAATATATTCAGCCTTTTTTTATTTATATTGCAAAAACTTAAAAAAAGAAAAACCCAGTGGTGATCAAATACCACCAAAAGAAAGCTCTATTTGTGTAAAAAAAAAAAAGATATAAATTTAGTTTGGGTACAGCGTTGCATGACCGTACATTCGCCAGTTAAAATAGAAATAGTGCAGTGCTGAATGGCAAAAAATGGCCTGCTCATGAAGGGGGTAAAGTCTTACGGAGTTGAAGTGGATAAGGACTGGTAAGCTGCAATATATCCATATTTTTGGTTTTGGGGTTAGATACACTTTAAAGAAAAACTGTTTTTTGCTTTGCTGTCGGTAGCTGCAGTACTTTCTTAATCACTAACAGGGAACAAGTACGCAAACTCCTAATCCTCACACCTGGTCAGTGACTCCACAGGTACTGCAACCAGTGGATCAGCTTGACAGCCAGACCACTAACACTTGCAAAAGCACAGGTCAGCAATGGCAAGCAATGTATTCAGCATATAATGTAGCACTATGTACAGGTTTCCCTTTAATTAGTTATAGTACAAGCAATCCTCTCCCTGATGCTATTAAGCAGTTTGCAGCCCTGAGCTCATTAACTTCCACAGAAGAGCCAATAACAATATAAATGGCTCTCTGGATTGTAATTCATCTTATATCTTGTTATTGCATATGAGATACTAGTGTAAAGGGAACCTGTCACCTTTTTCCAAATAAGGGTAGTGGATGTTCATACACTCAGCGATTACACATAGTATTCTAGGTGCTGGTGTCTACCCTCCTCTTCTTGGCAATAGTGGGTGGCACCATTTTTGCCAGGGGAAAAAGCTCAACAGATGGGCATCTGGTGGTAAGGGGCAGAATCAGTGTTACCAGGCTTTTAAAAGTGGTGGAGTGGGTCCCTGTGGTTGTTTTTTCCAGCGTGCAGACAATTGCTCCTGTAGTTGCATGTTCGGTGTTGGACTATAAATTGCACCTCAATTAAACTGTAACTGCACCTCAATTTCTATTGCATTGCAAAGCCGTTACTTCCCCTGCAAACCCACAATACAAGATAACTTTACTGATCAATGAAGTGTTCTGATGGAGGATAGGCCAAAGCTCTGAGTTGGATCAGAATAGTGGCGGCTGGTGCTAAACTTTTTGGGGGGGGTGGCAAACACACACACACCCCCCCAGGTCCGCACGCACCCCTTCATGGTCGTGGCGCCTCGGCTTCTCCCAGCCAAGCTGATCCGCCTCCCAGCCGGAAGACAATAGCAAATATTGATTTGCTAATGTCACAAGTGGGTGGGTTCGGGGCGCACTACTGTGCCCCGTTCCCAACCTTTTTCAAGCCAATTAGAGCCTCGGGCTCTAATCATGTGGCTTGAACAGAAAACTCATAGAAACCTATGAGTCTGGCGCACCGCATGCAAACTAGGGCGGCGGCGCCCCTGCGCCCTTATGGATCGGCCTTTCCTGGATCTGCGGTCACAACTGTGGCTTGCTCCGCCAATGAGAGAGGATTTAAATAAAAGAATCAGCTGCCAGCACTTTGTGGTGCCTATTCCTATCCTGTACTTTTTAGCTATTATATTTAAAGGGATAAAAGAAATGATCGGCTACCCATAAAGCAGACCTGTCTTTAAAGTTAGGTTCTCTATAATTCCTTCCCATACATACTCTAATAGGAAAAAATGACTTTCATCTGTATTTGATCGCATGATTTTTGCTGACGGGGACTATCAGCCAATCTGAAATCTTTTCCTACCCATCAGCAGAGTTTAGATGACCAGGTGCCAAGGCATCTAGTCCTATGGTTGCCTGCTATGGAGCTGCAGATTCTGGGGTGTTTTCTGCTTCTCCTGCTGTTTATCAGTTTCAGGGAGCAAACTGAGAAGGGGAAGCATGATCTTAATTTAATGATCAATGCGCTTTAATAAAACTGTATCTAAACTGTGAACAAAAGGCGAGTAATTGGGATTTATTATGAAGCACACTGTGGTAAACAAATTAATTGACGGATATAAGAATATTTATTAGTTCATATACATATATATAATATTTATATCAAATTTTAGGGCACTTTTTCATAACAATAATCCTTATAATGATTTCAAAAACATAACATAATAATTTATCATCCAATAAAATTTAATTTATGTACATATACACATGTTACATAATATCTACACAGCCTATAACCTTGCTACTCCCTATCATTGTTAGTAAAAAAATATTAACCATGATGGCAAAAAGTTTTTCACATGGTATAAAAGTCTGTGTCAACACATGATTGGTATAGAATATGGCAGCTGTTAGCTCAACGCGTTTTGTGACTTTTAATCACTCTTCAGGAGCAAGCCCATAGTATCTATCTATAATAAAGAAAATTATACATGTCTAGATGATCTATAAAGGTCAAGCATTAAAGCAGTATAAAAATAGGGGACGACCCCCCTACTACATATTACTTACAAAAACATATGTGTGCTGATGGTATAGTGCTGGAAACCACAAGTCAACCGAGGGCGTCATCTCTGGGAACTATGGGGGCATGCATAGCGACAACAACCAAAAAAGACAGCATCCATGGTGGATATGTATCCATAAAGTGATCCTGATGTGTATTGAGGATGGCCACATGGCCAATGTGACCCATGAACATGAGTGAGATGTTATAAAAGCAGATGCACACCTGGTGGTGAAGATGAAGCAACCAGAGAAAAAAGAGAAAATGGAAAAGGAAAAAAAGAGAGAAAGGAATAAGGAGAGTGAAGGAAAGTGATAGAGAGTGCCATGAAGTAAAAATGGGAAACTGAAAAGAGGGTTAGAAGAAAATAGAACTGAGAGGTGACTTGTGTGAGGCATAACATACCTATTGTTGGGAGGTGAAAGCCATAGACCAAAGTTAGGCGTGGTGTCCATGGTGTGGCGGGAAGAACCCTGGGTGCCTGGCCCACCGAGGGATAATGCCTAATATGGGGGTGCTGCATATCACAACCCCCAATGTCACGCTGGCATGCCAGCGTGTATCCAAACTATCTAAAGCCAAAAACTTTGTATAGTTTTGGATGGAGTGTGGAAGTGTTAAGCCTGGTACAAACAATGAGAATATCGGACAAATTTTTTTTTTTTTTTTGCATGCTAGTCTCATATCAAAAACAAATAGGTAACTAGAGTTAGGAAAATTCTCGTAAGAAAGAATACTATTGTATTGTATCGTAATATATTCTTTCATTTCCGAGCCTCAATTTTTTATGGACGAATACTGTACTGACTAAAGAAAATCGTTCTGTGATCATACAAGAAAAACTTTCGTGCTTGTCCCTTCGGATAATTTAGCATGAACTCTCAAAAGCTGCGTATCAACGATCAGATTATCCAATGATCACACCAAAAGCGGTATTTTTCATCCGATTTTCTCATTATGTGTACTAGGCATTAGAAACACTGTCAGGTTATTATTGCTTACCCTGTCCTCTCTGTTTATCCTGCTGACCATTGCCATCTGGTTAGAAAGTGATGGGAAATCTAACAGTTTACACTAAAACAGGAGGGGAGAGAAAATCTTCCAATGGGGACACCTGCTACAGCAACCAGAGGTGATTTCCCTTTACTTTGGAGATCTCTTTGGCCTGTTTCACGCAGGCTTCAGCTTGTACAGTATAAAGTATAAGAGCATTTGCAGAGCTTTCAGCAAGCTATTAAAGTATCATTCAGCTCCAGCTTTAAATGTTGAAAAACGATCCTAATGGGAGTGCTGATTGCAACTTTAATCCAGCTGCCAGCAGTCTTCAGCACTACTTAAAGCCTGCTAGCAACTTAAAGCGACAATCAGCACTCCCTTTAAAATCAGTGAATGATACTTCCAAACGGGCTGAAGGGTGCTTTAAACGCTTAGAGAAAGCTACTTGAAGCTTGCAAAAAGCGTTGGAAAATCCTCCTATTTATACTGCACTTATGCAATCTGAAGCCCGTGTGAAACAACCCTTTATACTTCCGTCTGTGACGTAAAAGAAGTAAAAGGATCTACTCTCCAATAGGAAACGGGCAGAACAAAAAAACTTAACAGGGGCTACAATCAACCCTTACCTTACACCACGTGTCAAACACAAGGCCCGCAAGCCAAATCCGGCCAATGAGGCTGTTTCATGTGGCCCTTGCACCTCTCCTGCTGCAGCACCCTACTCCACTCCACCTGGTCTCAGCAGTCGGCAGCAGAGGGGAAGACAGAACTCCTCTGCCAGATCCTGTGCTTCTCCGTGCAGAACAGAGAGGCTCGTCTCTGCCCCCCCCCCCCCCCCCCATCTGAGCAGTTGGCTGCAGAGAGGAGGACAGATCCTGCGCCTCTCTGTGCAGCCACAACACCCCCTCATCTCCACCTCCTTTGGTCTCAGCATTCAGCAGACTCCAGCAGCTCACTCCAGGCCTCCTCCAGACCCTGCACTTTCTGCTTCCCAGCTCTGCCCCCAGCATCTTCCTGGCAGCAACACTAGCCAAGGGGGATGCACTGTGATGTAAGGGATGGTGGGGGGTCTTGACTTCTGATGGTGGGGGCAGGGTTGCTGATAGAAATCATGGGGCCCCATACAACCTACCTGATAAGACCCCCTTCAGTCCCACCCTCAACCCTGCCCATGGCCCCTCCCCAGATCCTGCCTTGAAACAAAGTGCAGGAACAGGCTGGATGAAGTACATGTATGTGATCCAGTCTGCCCGTCCCACCCTGATGCAGTAAATGTACTGGGGGCGGGCGGCAAGCTGTTAAAGGCAAAAGGTTGGGGTGGGTTCACATGACAAGTCTGATAAAGTCCGGCTGTCCATTTTTCAGGTGGACCTGATCTGACCTTCCATTCACTACTATAGACTGATAAACAGACTTGTGTTCATTTACACCCGCCTACCTCCAAACCGATCCGCTAAACAAAACAGAAAGGGATCCGTTCCCCTCCATCTAGCGGATCATATTGTCCGCTCTGCATAAGCGGAGTGGACACGGACCTGTCATCTGCTCACTCCGCTCAGTGGGGGATCAGTGGACAGATCCCCCACTGAACAAATGGATTCTGCCCTATGTGAAAGAAGCTCTGATAACACATTGCAACAGAACACACAGGCAGCAGTCAGAAAGTGTTCTATCATGGCTGAAACTGTCAGTTTGTCACAGATCATGGCTGTTGTGTGCTGACCTTGTTTACTTATGACCAATAAGTTAATAAAATCGGCACCCAACAGCCATGTTCTGTGACACACTGTGACAGAGAACCTCTGCTGCCTGTGTGATATGGATGGTGACATTGTAGGAATGTATACAGTACAGTGCACTGCATTATATCTTTCACCCACCCCCAGCAGTAGCCACAAATTCCAGCTTCCTCTTCGGCTTCTGGACCCTGTCAGCTGCCCGCCTCACAGCCTCCCGATTTCCATCTCTCTCGGGCCGACTACTGACTGAATGGGGAGCTGAGCGGAGGAAGATCACTCCAAGGAAGGAAACAGGCAGCCACAGCGGCAGGCCGGCGGCCAGGACTTTAAGCAGTTGAGCGGGCGCGGAATGCACAGCATATGTGTCCGAAACTGAGAAAAAAGTCCTTCCACTCCCACATCATCAGAGAGGAGGGGCCCGGAAGATAACAATAATACACCCCCCTAAGCTAGTAGGAACGGCTGAGCGGGGGTGTACTTTAGAAAGCCAAATTGTTTGTTTTTTTATTCTGCGCTGTCCCTGAGGCTGCTAGGGCCCCCCCTGCTGAGCTGAGAACGCCGGGCTCGGTACAACAGGGCCGGTTGTACTGGCCTATCAGTGGCCCTGAGGGGGGCAATGGGAAAATGATATAAAGGGGGTGGGGTGCTGTGGACATCTACTTATAATTATTATGAGAATAGTACAATTCTATGCCAGTTGAAAAGGAGGGTTGCAACACCACTGGTATCATGCACAAAAAACTTTATTGGAGACTGCTCAGATAAAACACCATGGAGGATACAACCAGCCCTTTGAGGGCAACCATAATGCTAATGTGGCCCAGTTTGAGACTCCTGGATACACTATCCAAAAATAGCAAAAACATGGTTTGGGTAAGATACATTTGATCTAAATGTTATTTTCTAGTTAGCTGCATCAGTAGTGTTTGAAAGCAGTAAGAATGGAAATCATCTAATAATGGAATCCCCCTTTATGTAAGAGAAGGCTTATCCTGAGTAACATATCCGATATTCTTTACTGTATGAAACTGTTGACAGCAGAGAGTGGCTGAGGACTGTGAAGTCACGAGCGATGGGAAGCGTGAGGTTAAGGCGGCTGTTTATTCAGCAAAGAGACACCCACTGAATCTGTACTCACTGCCGGTGGAGAGAAAGCTCTTTGCAGGAACATCAGAAGAAGCTGAGTCCAAGATGCCCGCACAACCCTTGTGCACGACGCTTCGGCCAGCTTGCCGGTCATAATGACATGAATCCAGGGTCCATTACAGATGGATTACGATAGACTGTGCCAGCCGCTCCAGCCCCCCCCACTCACCAATCAATGCCTCATCGATCGTTTAGTTCCTGGAGGCGGACGGAGACTCCTGCTTTAACCCTTTCCTTGCTAGACTTTCATGGGTTCAGCTCAACCCTCTCCCCCATAAGCCTTTTCCACTGGTGCTTGCACAGGAATTGTGCATAACAGGTTACTTCAGTCCCTGGTTAATTTTTGTGAAACGCGAGAGAATGTATACGTAGAGCGTGGCTAAAATCCTTTGCATGTTTTAAGGGCCCTTTTTATTGTTAATACAAAAAGTACTATATCAATAAGCCTGGGTTGTAAAAATTCATGTGGTTTTAAAATTGCACGCCGTACACAGGTGAGCAGACCTTCAGTACCAAGAGCCCTCATTCTAGATGTCTGTGCCATCTCCCCCATCCCACATCCCCATCACATTCTGATAAACTGAAATAATAGGTCATGCAGGAACAAAGCAGGTAAAGCACCTAGATATCATAATATAACATTTCTGATTTTTGACATGTACCATCAAAAAGTAGTTTTAGTATGAATTATGTGTATTTATCTATCTATCGGTCCTGTCTGTCTGGTCCTTCACAAGTCTACCTGTCTTGAACCAATATTCATGATATGAAATGTAGACCTAGACCCCCACAAAAGGCTCTACAGGGGCTCCCCTTTCCTCAAATATATAGATGGATAATGTCTATAGTATACAAGTCCTGTAGAATATTCAGGATTTTGTATGAATTATGGGTTTTATCAGTCTATCCAATCCATCCATCCATCGTATTTGTGTGTCTATTTGGACTTCAACAAAAGTACATACCTGGACCCAATATTTGTGATCTAAAATGTAGAACTAGACCCAACAAAAGGCTGCACTTTCCCCTGAATGCATACAGAATGTTAATGTATGGCATACAGTCCCAGTAAAATATTTAGGATTTTGTATGAATTATGTATTTTATCTGTCTATTCAATCCATCCTGCCTGAGTGTCTATTTGGACGGCCACAAAAGTACCTGCCTTGACCCAATATTTATGATCTAAAATTATTTAAAATGTAGACCTAGACCCCATAAAAGGCTCCTCTTTCCCCTGAATACATAGATAGGTAATGTATGGTGTTCGGTTTTTTGACATAGAAACAAAGAACTGGTAGAGAAATGATTCGAGGAGAGCCTTCTGTTTGTTGAGTCATACACAGACATTGGACATGGCAAAATCCCCTTATTCCTTCCTGTTGTTGTAGCCTCAGTGTGTACCGGAGTTTCTGCTCCAGCAGCCAGACTCATGAATAATGAACTCTGGACAGGCAATGTATAATTAAGGTGGGAAGTGTCTCCCCGGATTTAAGGACACCTTCGATTGGGCCTGTGGTTAACAACGTTACTGGCTGATTGCGTATTATATAGCCACTGCTAATGTGATAAGGAAAGACACATCCATTATAATGACGATGTAGAAGTAACCGATCCTTTCATCTTATAAGATTTATCACATCTAGAGAGACATTCAGGCTAAGGAAAAATGTTTTATTAAAAAAAAAAAAAGACCAGGAAATAAAAAAGTGAGAAGACCATCTGTTTACAATGATTTTTTTTTTCACAAGTCAGCGCACTGAACCAAAGAAAATGGATGAACTCCTGTTAAATGCCTTAGAGGTTTCACTACATCCAGACATGGTGCCGCTAGGATCCAGAGCATACTTAAAGTGTTTCTAAATCCACAACAGTAAAATCAGTCTATATATGCAGTAAAGCATGCTTGTTATATTCACTGTGGAACCTAAGGGGTTAATCCTCCGCATTGTGCAAAAAAGGCTGTTTGATCCCATCTTCTCTAATCCTCCCTATCTTCCACTGTCCCCAATCCATCTCCTGATAAGACAGAGCCACTCTGCACATGCTCAGTTTGGTGTGTATTGCTAGAGAGTTTTGTTTTCTTGGGAGGGTGCATGTGATCAGCACTGTCCAGACAGAGGGTAAGGGGGTCCTGCAGCCTTATAGGACAATCAGGGGAGAATGAAAACTCCTCCTACAAGCTTTAACCAGACAATGATAGAAGTCACAAGATTGCTATATACTGCTGATGAGAAAAGCTATTTAGCAGTGTACTGTGGTAGACCAGATATAGTGAATGCAGGATCCTGGGTTTGGTAACATTTTAAGGATTCGGTAAGATTTTTTGCATTCTACAGTCAGATATTCAATAACAAATTCTTAAAGTGTTTGTAACCCTAAAAAAGAAAAAAAAAAAAAAAAAAAGATCCTGTTCCTTTAAAGCATGTTATACAGCACAGTGCTTGTGCTGTGTAATTTGGCTTCTTGTATCACCTGAAATACCTGGCTTATCCTGCCTGGTTCTACCCTCCCCCACAGTTTATCGTGGCTGCTGAGCCCTATCACTGTGGTCAGTTTACGTGTCTCCGTCATCCACAGCTCTCATGTGTCCTCCTCTTCCCCCCTCCTTGCCTGTTAGCTCGTGACAGTGCCCGCCCCTCTCCTCCTGCTGCTAAAAAAAACGTTTACATTTTTATACAATCCTCTGTTTCCTAATGCTATGTGCCCCTGTGTGTGTGCTTTATGCCTTATTTCAGAGCGGCTCATGTGACCGGCTGCCTCTCTCCTCCCGACTGACATCAGAGGGGATTCTCCACCCCTCCCACTGTAGCAATTAAATCAAGAGAGGGGACAGGCAGCCAGTCACGTGAGCGCCGAGGGACGCTCTGAATTAACCACTTCTGGACTGCCGCACGCCGATGTACGTCCTTATTTTGAGGATGGATATCATTGTTATGGCAGCAGCTAGCTGCCATAACCCCGGTATCCCCGTGTTCAGCCAGCGGTCCCGTACAAGATAAAAGTGATCTCTGCAGCGGATTCACTGCGAGATCACTTTTATCGGCGGCAGGAGAGGGCCCCCCCCCACCGTGATCCGGTGCCCTCCGCCGCTTACCCGAGCCGTCAGCAGCAGCGGAGGCGATCGGATCCTTCCCATTGCTGTGCATGGAGACGAGTGAGGGGAAGATGGCCCCCACCTGTCTCCATGACACTTCTGTGGCGGAAGCGACGTCAAAACCTCACTTCCGCCCATAGCTCTTAAATGGACTTTTTTTTTTCTTTTTTTAAATGACAATATTTTTTTTTTTTGTATTACATTTTTAATATAAATATGAGATCTGAGGTCTTTTTGACCCCAGATCTCATATTTAAGAGGTCCTGCCATGCTTTTTTCTATTACAAGGGATGTTACATTCCTTGTAATAGGAATAAAAGTGACACAATTTTTTTTAAAAAACAATGTAAAAATAAAAGGTAAAATAAATTAAAAAAAAAAATTTTAACCGTGCCCCGTCCCGCTGAGCTCGCGTGCAGAAGCGTACGCATACATGAGTAGCGTCCGCATACGAAAACAGTGTTCAAACCACACATGTGGTGTTGCCGCGATCGGTACAGCAAGAGCAATAATTCTAGCCCTAGACTTCTGTAACGCAAAACATGCAACCTGTAGAATTTTTTAAATGTCGCCTATGGAGATTTTTAAGGGTAAAAGTTTGCTGCCATTCCACGAGCGGGCGCAATTTTGAAGCATGACATGTTGGGTATCAATTTACTCGGCGTAACATTATCTTTCACAGTATAAAAAAATTGGGCTAACTTTACTGTTGTCTTATTTTTTTATTTAAAAAAGTGTATTTTTTCAAAAAAAAAGTGCGCTTGTAAGACTGCTGCGGAAATACGGTGTGACAGAAAGTATTGCAACGACCGCCATTTTATTCTCTAGGGTGTTAGAAAAAAATATGTATAATGTTTGGGGGTTCTAAGTAATTTTCTAGCAAAAAAAACTGTTTTTAACTTGTAAACAACACATCTAAAAAAAGAGGCCCGGTCCTTAAGTGGTTAAGGTATAGACGGCATTTTTTTTATATATAAAACACAGACACTATCTTGTTACCTGATATATTACAGTAGGTGAAAAGGGGTCATGTAAATATCAATTTGATTTGTGTACATTTACACGCATTGTTTTTATGCCTTTGAAAAAAAAAGCAGGTGTCTTAAAATTGTTTGGGGCTAACCCCAAATTGCATGTCACACAGGAAACCAAGTGCCCACGTTAAACTGCCTCCCCCCAAAAATGTGATTATTATTGTATCCTTTACCGAACAATACGTTTTGACAATGCTCCCATATTTATACTTGCCTAATCTTCCATATTTTCATTAATGCATTTCATGTGCACACTTGTGAACACACCCTCTTGTGGTCATCTGTATATCATGCTTTGTGATTTCCTTTCCTTCCAAGTAGTGGCTATCTGTATAGCAAGCAATGTGACTAATCTCTCACCCCCTCTAGTGGTCATCTGTATGTTGAGAACTTAGATTATCTATACCTTGCTCCAGTGATCATTTGTATAATAAACAGTGTGATCAGCACCCCTACCTCTAGCGGTCATCTATATATTAAGCAAGTCTCGTGAGTGCCTCTAAACCAGTTTTGGATTTATATATTAAGCAATGTGTTTTAGCTTTCCTTTGCTCTACTGTGTATCAAGCAATGTGATTTGTGCTCCCTCTTTCTAGTGGTCATCTGTATATGAAGCAGTGTGATCTCCCTCCCTCCAAATATTGGTCCTCTGTATAATAAGCAATGCAGTTAATACTGGCATTCTCTAGTGGTGGTCTTTATATCAAATAATGTGACTCTAGAATTTACCATTGTCAGTTGATCATAATTGATTACTGCAAGGTGCTACTGCATTCTACTTGTGTAACCTGCTCTATAGGGGAGCCATGTGTTCCATTTTTTGTAGCAGACATTTGTTACACAGCAAGTAACTTAAAAACAGTTTTAGTAGCAAGATTGACCTTCTAAAAACATCCCGTGTAGCTCTTACCTATTTAAGTGACTGTCAGCAAATAGTCAAAGTCTAACTAAAGGCAAAACATTGAAAGTGAAGGAAAATAAAGAAAGTCACTCCTTTGGAGTTGTCAACAGAATAGTATTAGAGGGAAAATCTTCCAATGAGGTTCTGGTGACAATCAGTCATAAAACAGACTTAAATATGGAAATTTTTAACTAAAGGTGACCTGACCCAGATTCAGTCACGTTTATCACTTGACTTTTAACAGGACCACCAGACTCCAAACAGGGTAGTTACAAGAATGTTAAAACTTCAGGGAGCTAAGCTACCTCCGAGATTCATGGATGGCCCTGCTAAATCAAAGTTGCCTGGAGGGCTTGGAAATATAAAATAAAAAAAGGATCCTTAATAAAATAAATAACAAGAAAAGTCTAATAATTAGGACAAGAAGAGATTGCCTCCAAACTGTAATTTTTCTTTTGCTAGCTTACTTGGGGCCCTTTTTTGATGGTCACTTTGGAGGGATTTACTCTCACTTCTTGTTTTGGATATGGGACAGGAAGTAAAGGGAAATCCCAATGGGACACACATGTCAACCCCCCCCCCCCCCCCCCAAAAAAAAAACAGCCTTCTTTACTGTATTCAAAATGGAAAAAAAAAGGTTTGCCTTTAGATTTCTACTTTAAATTTCCTAGTAGCAAAAAATGTAAATCACCAGTAGGGATGAGCTCAGGCATGTTGGCATCTTAGTTCAAATCCACCGGAGTGAGTCCGCCAGGAAGCTGTTAATGTACAGTTCTTAGAAAAAGTATTCATACCCCTTGAAATTTTCCACATTTTGTCATGTACATTTACATTTTTGGTTGTAACATGACAAAATATGGAACATTTCAAGGGGTATGAATACTGTTTCAAGGCAATGTACTTGGTCAATCATAAGTGGCCCAGGCATTCCCTGCCCTGCAGCTGCACATATACAAGATACATGCGCTTATGATTGGCCAAGTACAACTTCCTGGCGTGATTGCTCTGGTGGGTTTGGAATAGGATGCAAACCATCCTAGGCTCATTCCTAATAACCAATGTAGCCCTAGCCTACATTTTGCAGCCTTAAGCCTAATACGCACAATGAGATTATGGGACCAATGATTGTCTGTTTTTTTTGCATGCTAGTCTCCATGTCAAAAATGGATAGTTTACTAAAGTACAAAAATTCTCATACGACAGAATAAACATTTCGGAAGTGATATAATGTATATGTATTGTATTTTCAGATGAAAACTGTACTGATTACACAAAAATTGTACGATATGGTACAAAAATTTTCGCGTTTGTCCCTTCGGAAGATTATAGGACGAAAGCTGTGTACTAATGATCAGATTATCATACGAATGCTTCAAAAGCGGTATTTTTTGTAGGATTTTCTGATCGCGTGTATGGGGCTTTAGGCTGCATTCAGAAGGGCAGTTAGCATTCCCTGCATATTCTTGCGGCAAAAATATGCAGCCACCATTAAGTGTTCACACAGGATGTGATAATCGGCCATGTGAGTGTAATTTTACTGTTGTCGTGAAAAAACATTTTTAAATTTGCTTAGCAGTCCAACATTCGAGTAACTGTTCATTGCTTTTGTAGGAGCAAAACCTGAAATGCCTTGTGGTTTGTTAAAATAAGTGACTCCCTAAAAACGAAATATATTTAAAATTACAGTAGGGTAATTGCTTAAATCTGTGTTAATATCAACTTTCTGTACTCCCCTGCTCTCAGGGGAGCCAATCAGGCTCTATGTAGTGCACATGTGCTGATAGGGACAAAGCTGACAGGAATAGAGAAACCAAATGACTCACCAGTGTGATGTTTCTCATTCATTGTCCAAAGAAAAAGGAATACCCTCCTTGTTTATGGGACTATTTAAAGTAGCAATACAGACAGATGAGCTCCAAACTTGTATAGAAAAATAATTAACAAATCTTTATTATATCAAACATTAATAAAAAGTGTTTAAAAACATTGCGCTTTGAAACAGAATACAGAGATTACAGCATGAGTGTTTGAACATAACCTTCATATAGCAAAAAAGGACTACAGAGACATCCGACGCGTTTCGAATAATGCAGTATTATATATCTTCTTCAGGGATGCTCTTATGTAGAAAGAAGGAAGATGTTCTACAAAGTAAACCATTAGGTAAGTATACTTCTAAAATGACATGATAAGTATGCAACAATATCCAAGTCACATAGAATAATGTAACTAACCATGCTGTATGGAGTGATGTGCATAGCCACAGCTGGATAGAGTAAAAGCAAAAATGAAGATGCAGAGCTGTCTCTCACAAAACACACAACAGGGGGCGCAGTGGGCCCGGTTGGGCCAAAGCAATAGGTTAGCTGAGGGAGTCCAGTAGGCTGGAATCTGCAAAAAGGTGGCCAAATTAATAATAAAAGCCAAAAAAGCATACATGAATATATATAGTATATGTGCATATCAAAATGACATGCAAACAGATATCATATTTCAGATTAATATTGAAGTTTTACCTTTCCGTATGGCTCACATAGGGAGAAGGATCAGATTCAAAAGATTGTTGGTGCACTCATGCAGGATGTGTTGTGAACCCGTGCTGATGTAGCTGCTAACAGGCAGTCTATTGTAGCTTGTTCGCTACCAGTTTGTAATAGCAAGTAAAGAAAGCCCCATAAAAATCAATGCAAGCAAAGCAGCATTGTATAGGGTAATAACAAAGGCTGGCAAAGCCAGATAGTCTCAAAGGAAGAAGTATTTAAAAATTCTGTCATTACATACCAGAGGCAGATCTGCACAGCACATGGAGCAAGCCGGGCACCTATGGTGACAATTAGGCTGCACCTGCTGCAGAGTTTAAATAGGGAATCCGGGATTGAAAGAGGGCCAATCAAATAAAGCAGGCGGGACTTAGCAAGGTGGGTCATCAATGCTGTGTGTTGCTATACTAATACCAGAGGACACCCCCCACCCTGAGGTGGTGACGCGGGGCGCCACCCTGCCCACTGGGTGGGAAGATGTCACGCATCAACACATATGGAAGCTGGGAAACACAGGAAGCCAGAGCCGAGGACAACCAAGCCTCGCTCTTAACTCACAACTTCACCAGTCAGCGGAATGGAGGTGTGCTTCATGACCAAGCTTTGTTGCTGCTACAGTGAAAGTCAGGCACCTGGCTGTGCTGTCTGGCAGGGTACCTTTATCACAGGACTAACTGTACAGATTTACATATAGTTAGGAGGGATCGTCATCTCCCATAAACTGTATGTATTTCAACTGTATTTTTCTTGCTTGCCAAGAGATTGTCTGTAATGATTCCTTCTATCTGCAGGATCCCCCTTTGCCCGGTCAAGCTTGAAAAGTGGAAAAAACGAGAGCTCATCCTACCTCCGCCGCAAGGAAAAGATGTTCCGGTTCTTCATTCGCCGCATGGTTAAGGCACAAAGCTTTTACTGGTTTGTGCTGTGCGTGGTTGCATTGAACACACTTTGCGTCGCCATTGTACACTACAATCAGCCAGCATGGCTCACCAAAGCCCTATGTAAGTAGCTGACTCCACACTACTTGTTAGTCTTAATATTAAAAATGATTTAAGGTTCTTGCAGAAAGGTAAGAGTTCTTCGCCCACAATCATTCCTTAAAGAGGGTTCTTCAGTCCCCCTCCCCCTAAAAAAAATTACAAATACTGTAGCTGCTGATTTTTAATAAAATGATTCCTACCTGTCCAGAAATCCAGTTTTGTCCTCACCGGGGCTGGTTCTTCATCACTCTTCAGGTCCACAGTGGCTCTATGCCAGCTATGAATCCTTGTGCCTTCACAGCCATGCGTGAGCCACGCTGCGCCCTGTGACTGGTACCGCAGCCACCCAGGACCTGTGATATGTCCCAACAGGCTGTAGGCATGGGGGGTGAACTTCAAAACCAGGTTCTTATTACACCGTCTCCCCCCCCCCCAAAACAAAAAGGTCCAAAAGTTGGGGGGAGGAGTTGGAAAAGCGGAACTTCCCTTTAGGGGTGAAAGTTCTGTAACTAAAACGGGCAATCCAAGATCTTCAAATTGATCTAACTTTTAGCATAGGAATAGAACCTCTGTCAGGCTTTTATTTGCTGTTTGTGTCCCTTTTGGAGAGACTCACTTTGGAGATAATTACTTTCACGTTCTATTGTGTCTCTGGGTAAAAGGGAAATTTTCATAATGGGACTACAAAAAGAAAAATGGCAGTGGCCCTGCCTCCGTTCCTTTCAATGCAATCAATTTTGTATTTGTATGTTACCATGTTAGATTGTGGTAGAATTAAGGGTCTCGGACAGTGAGGCTATTTTCTTCTTTGAACGAATGGTCCTTTGTTATGGGCAGTAGTAGTAATACTGCAATATGGCCACTAGATGGAGCTGAGTAGCATAGACGTTCATGCTTCTTTGCTTGCTTATTCCCTCTAGTGTTCTCTAAAAAGCACCCTATAGCAGCTACATTTTACACTATTGCTACAGTTGATTATTAGTATGTATCCTTGTTTTAACAACTTCCCATCCCTAGGATGTACTTATGTGTCCTCAGCAACAAATGGTTATATATATGCAGCTGCAGCCATGATACTGATATCATTTTTTTGATCCAGTGATCCTGTTTCATGTAAAAGTGATTGACCGCTGCCCGATCACTTTTACAGTTTTGATCGGCTCCCTTGGAAGGCAGAGGGGTGATCAGGGGTTTCATAGACCCCAGATCCTCAATAAAGAGTACATGTCACTGACTATGCTATCACAAGGCATGCTGTTCACCCTTGCGATAGCAATAAAGGTGAATTAAAGAAGCAATTTTTAGAATTCTTTCAAAAAATGCACCTGCTGTCCCCCATGCTCCAGCGCAAATGTGACTGTGCGCTTATGTCCCGCACGCATATGTAAACTGTAATTGCACCAGACATGTGAGGAATCCCCACAAACGTTAGAGAGGGATTAATACTTCTAGTGCGAGAGCTCACATTTAACTCCAAACTGGTACACTGTAAAGCAAGGCTAATCAACCAGGGTTCCTCCGGATGTTACTAGGGATTCCTTGAGCTACGAGCAATTTCTGCCTCTCAGATAAGTTCCTACTGACACCACTGAGCTTTTTAGCTGTCTGTAAGGGGGAAATTCTTCCCATTAACCACAAGTGTAAGGAGCATTCTTCCCACTGATCATCACACTAATGTATCATGAGTTGTAGATATAGTCATTTTTAGCAGGGGTTTCCTGAGACCAGAAAGTTATTTCAAGGGTTCCTCTGTCTAAAAAAGGTTGAAAAAGGCTGCTGTGAAGGATTATAAAGCGTCACCATTTCACTGGCATGCAAAATTTTAAATCTTGACATGTTTGGTATCTATTTACTTGGCATAACATCATCTTTTATACTTTAGTAAAAATGGGTAATATATTGTATTTGTGTGCACTAAAATGCATTTAAGTGTTTTTTTTCCTGAAAATTTGCATTTGATAAACGGCTGCGCAAATATCACGTGACATAAAAATTTGCATCAACAAACATTTTATTCTACAGGGTCTCTGCTTTCAGAAAATACATAATGGTTGGGGGTTTTAAGTAATTTTCTAGCAAACAAATTCTGATTTACCTGTATGTGAAAAATTTCAAAATTAGATAAAAGGAAAAGCCTCAATGTAGAAGAAAACTCCAAACTATTCTTAAAATGTTTCCTCCCCACTCTTCCTACCAAACCTGCATAACCTGTAGAAAAAGATCTGCGCACTTACCTATTTCTAATCCAAGCCCGGCAGGCCACATGATCCTGCAGCTCTGTGTAAGGGACAATGGCTGTGAATTCCGGGAGCCATGATGCCACCCACAGGGTCCCACGGGCCAATCATTGTTGGCACTCTCTCCTTGCCACAGGGGAGTTGGAGCTGCGGGATCACATGACCTGACTGGGGTGGAAGAAAGATGGGTAAGTACAAATATCTTTTTTACATAGGTAAAGCAAGATAGGAGGAGGAGGAGGAATATGTTTAATAATAGGTACAGTTAGGCTTTTCTTCCACTTGAAAGTGAACTTACGGTCATGTTAGGACATTTACGTATTGTTAATGAGCAGTAAAAGAGCTTAAAGGCTCCATTCACATTAGTGCATCTCCAAAGCCGCAAGTGCGACTTTCCAGTGCGACTTTGATCTGGCTTTATACTGAATGGATCTAAGGCGTATCAAACATCGCACAAAAGTAGTGGTCGCACCAATTTGGATGGATACCATTGAAAAGAATGGGGTGTGACTTTGATGTCCAAAGCAACATAAATAAAGTGTTGTTTTGTACACTTCAAATTAAGTGATTGAGGGATTGGTTGGGTTAAATCGTGTACCACACCGTCCCCTACCGCAATCACAAGGGACAGCTGCCGCAAAGGTAAAGAGCTCTGGCAGCTGTCCATTCCAGTGCGAATTTGACCCAATAGCTTTGGTGTTTAACCTAAATTTTTTTTTAACCCTATATATCAATGTATTTTGTCAATGGATATCAGTGGCGGCCCGTCCATTAGAGGTGCAGGGGCGCCGCCCCCCTAATCCATGCGCCCGGCCCCTAATCTACATGCAGGGTGTCGGATGCATGGATTCCAATGTATTTTTTTTTTTTGAAGCACGTGATTAGAGCCTGAAGCTCTAATTGGCTTGAAAAATGGGTGGGCTCGGGGCGCAGAGCACTGCGCCCTGAGCCAACCCAGTTGAGTGACAATAGCGCATTAATATTCGCTATTGCCTTCCTGATTCTCCCCCCGGCCATTTAGAAAGCGGTTCTTGAGACCCAATTGGCCAGGGAGTCCCAGAACACACTTCCTATTCGGCCGGGAGCGAGGAGCAACATCGGCCTTTTAAGGTAAGGGAACTGATCGCCGCTGTTCGTCTCCCACGGGGGGGGGGGGGGACCGATCGCCACCATCCGTCTCCTGTAGGGGGGGCACTGATTGCTGCTGTCCGTTTCCCACAGGGAGGGAGGGGGCAGTTTTGTTTGCCGCCCCCACCCCCAAAATAGTAACCACTAGCCGCCACTGATGGATATGTTATTTTTGTAAAGCAATACCAGAGATAAAATAAATAGATAGGGTTCATTTTAATTCTTGTTTGTTTTTTACAGATTTTGCAGAGTTTGTTTTCCTAGGCCTCTTTCTAACAGAAATGTCCCTGAAGATGTATGGTCTGGGTCCTCGACACTACTTTCACTCATCTTTTAACTGTTTCGATTTTGGGGTGAGTTTTTCTATCACTTAAAACACTGATCCATACTAGAGACTGAGAGCTGTCTATGACAGTTCAGTCACTGTGCTGGGAGCGTGCAGTGAGTGCTCTCTCAGCACAGAAACCTCGGCCGTCCATTGATGTATATATGCAGCATGTGGATGTTAAAGCCTACCCTCTTTACTGCTGTACATATGGGTTATGTGAGTAGCAGGAGGGTAAAGTGAAACTAAAGTCTCCTATCCTTTACAGCCAAAGAAGCTGCCAGTTAATCTCTGTTTGGCCTGCAGTTGCCATGGTGCTGCACATGTGATCACCTATGACACCAGCCAATTGATGGCTTGATAGTTTAGTTGAGAGCTAACATAAGTACACTGGCAACATTGACAGTTCTCACCAGAGGCATGCATTAAATGTAACTGTTTACATTTTGGAAAGTGTTTTTAATTTCACTTGAATACTCTAAAACTTCACTCAGATATCCAGTTATGTTTAGGATGAATTCACATTTTCTAATTGAGTAAAAATATTTCAAAATTATTATTATTATTATTTTTTTTTTTACTTAGGGGTAGAGTAGGGAAAGGTCTAACCTCTGTCAGAATTGTGTTGCTGGTTGTGTCGCTGCTAGGTAGGTACACCTTCTCTCTTTGTCCTGGTAACCATTGAAAGAGATTGTAAGTCCAAAATTCCACCGAATTTAATGGAAAAGGAGGTGTGGAGAAATCTACCAATAGCGGCACAAAACAAAGGAGATTTCCTCTTGCTTCCTGTAGTGTCTCCTAAACAGGAAGTGAAGGGAAATCTCTGATATGGAGCACAGACAGCACTCCATTAGTAAGACTTCTTGGGCACAGATGTAATAATTTACTAATGTTTATATGCAGGTTCAAGCACAAGTTGTGTAAAGAGGAGCTCCAGTCCACAATTATAAGGACACTTACTCATCCAGGGATCCAGCATTGTCCTTACCCAAGCCCGTTCTTCAATCAGCTTCGGGTGCAGGCGCCGGCATCTTAAGTTAGGGAAACCTTGTTTCACAGCCGGTTCCCGCTGTGCATGTGTGGGCCGCGCTGTGCTTTGTGAATGGTCCCAAAGTCTTCTGGGACCTGTTATGTGTCCCGGAAGGCTGCAAGGGCTGAACTTCGTCGATCTGAGCAGCAGGGGGAGTGGGTACCTGTCATAATCAGGTACCTGCTATCACCCCACCCTCCACAGCAACTTCCAGCAATTAACCCCTTCACTCCGAGCGTGTGATAATATGCAGCCCCAGTGGACTGTGCTTTTTTATGTGGGGCCGCATATTTGTGTAGAAAACAGCTGCACACCAAAGAATTAATCCAACATGTTTATTTCCAAAACATGACACTTGACAGCCACAAGGACAAGGTTACAGGACCCATGAGGTGACGCGTTTCACACTGAACACGGTGCTTCTTCAAACTATGGTTTTATCCCTATTATGGGCTCACCAGTATGGTATTTGTAAATTGAAATCATATCCCCTCTCAAGCGTCTCTTCTCCAGAGAGAATAAGTTCAGTGCTCGCAACCTTTCTTCAAAACTAATGTCATCCAGACCCTTTATTAGCTTTGTTGCCCTTCTTTGTACTCGCTCCATTTCCAGTACCTCCTTCCTGAGGACTGGTGCCGAGAACTGGACAGCATACTCTAGGTGCGGCCGGACCAGAGTTTTGTAGAGTGGGAGAATTACCGCTTTATCCCTGGAGTTAATCCCTTTTTTAATACATGCCAATATTCTGTTTGCTTTGTCAGGCTCAGCAATGGCATGCAATGCCAAGCTGCTGCTATCATTTACTAGGACCCCCAGGTCCTTTTCCATCCTACATTCCCCCAGAGATTCTCCCCCTAGTGTATAAATTGCATTCATATTTTTGCCACCCAAATGCATTATTTTACATTTTTCTACATTAAAACCTCATTTGCAATGTAGTTGCCACCCCATTATTTGTTCAGATCTTCTTGCAAGGTCTCCACATCCTGCGGAGAAGTTGTTGCTCTGCTTAGCTTAGTATCGTCCACAAATATAGAGATCGAACTGTTTACCCCATCCTCCAGGTCCTTTATGAACAAATTACATTGGATTGGTCCTAGCACAGAACCCTGTGGGACCCCACTACCCACCCTGACCATTCCGAGTATTCCCCATTTATCACTACCCTCTGAACTCGCCCTTGTAGCCAGTTTTCAATCTATGTACTCACTCTACGGTCCATACCAATGGACCTTATTTTGTACAGCAAAGGTTTATGGGGAACTGTGTCAAATGCTTTTGCAAAATCCAGATACACCACGTCTACGGGCCTTCCTTTATCTAGATGGCAACTCACCTCCTCATAGAAGGTTAATAGATTGGTTTGGCAAGAACGATTCTTCATGAATCCATGCTGATTACTGCTAATGATACAGTTTTCATTACTAAAATCTTGTATCTAGTCCCTTATCATCCCCTCCAAGAGCTTGCATACTATTGATGTTAGGCTAACTGGTCTGTAATTTCCAGAGATGTATTTTGGGCCCTTTTTAAATATTGGTGCAACATTGGCTTTTCTCCAATCCGCTGGTACCATTCCAGTCAGTAGACTGTCAGTAAAAATGACAAACAATGGTCTGGCAATTACTTGACTGCGTTCCCTACCCTGGGGTGCAAGCCATCCGGTGATTTAGTAATGTTAAGTTTCCCAAGTCTAATTCTAATTAGAAAGAACAACATACACATATGTGGTATTGCTGCGATCATCAGGAGCAGGAAAATTTATTTTGGGTTGTTCTTTGGTGGAATGTTTTGGTAGTAGCAAGAAATATACAGCTACATTTTTTTTTTTACTATTTTGGGCCAGTTTTCCTTTGATAATAAAATCAGGAGATTTCCATTACCATTTACCACCCAATAAAAGCCCAATTTGTCCTGAAAAAATGGGGTATAATCCACCTGGATGCACAAAGTATTTATGTAGATATGTACAGTTTTACTAACATTTTAAAGTTGCAAAATTGTGCTTAGGCATTAAGATTTGTTTTAACCCCCCCCCCCCCCCCCCAAAGTGGAGGGGAGGGGGGGGGCGTGCACAGAAGCGGAATTTCCCCTTTTGAAGTTCCACCTAAAATACCTTGAGTGTGCACACACGCAAAAACCTCTTCTAGCTACCAGTGTTTCAATTTATGCATGCATATGCCCATATGTGCTTGTATACATACACTTAAATTATTCCCCTCAAAAATAACATTTTCTATTTTGTTTTTACGGCTCTGAGCGCATTGATGCATAACAGATCTTTCTCCCCATAGACAACAATACATCTTTAAATTGATATGATGGATAACTGTGTCAACCCCAAATTAATATTTGTGTCTGTGACAGTAAACACTGTGTGCATCCATCAGTGACATGTCATGCATTAGAATAAACACATGATGTAAACACATAAAAAGTAGTGATTCAAAATATGTACATTTGAATTATAACCACAGGGAAAAATTATTTAACTAGTAATAAACGTAAAAAGTCCCAGTGCTGCTCCTTTTCACAAGTAGTTTAACCCATGTGCTCAAGGTTCAAATCCGTGTTTATATATCCACCAATTCGTGATTCACCACCACCTTCCAAAGTTTGCACTCATCAGAAAGCAATAATCAAATCACCTGGATTAGTTGTTCCTTTTGTAGAAGTATGCCCCGGGTTTCCCAACAATTGTAGCAATATAAATTCCATATATCTCCACCTTTCAGTGATTGTAAATCCTCATAGAAAACAAACGACCATCATTGCGCAACATTCATTACTTTATTTTTCTATAAACCATGTATAACAAATGTGCACTCACATGGTATGGTGCCTTTAGACCGGCACAAGTCTAGCCAGCGTTCCGAGCGGCGCCTCTGCTCGCCGTTCCGTCTCCAGGAACCGGCGTGCGGTGCAAGCCTCAGTTTTGCGTTGGTTAGGGGCGGGATATGACGTTGGCGCTGCTCACTAGAATCTAACAATACAATTTTCATCATGATTCAATCATAAAGATTGAATTACTGGTGATTATTGGAAATTGGTTCAGTGACTTTATCTTCATGCAGGATAGTCATGTGAATACAGCAGCAGATTATGAGAAAGAAGGCAGAACGGACAGCGGTGGTGGTTCTCCAGCTTTTTCCCTCTTGCAAGATCATAATGAAAACATTTAGCTTGTTTGTTAATCGCCTTCGTCAATCCTCCTCTTCAGTTCATGATTTTGTAATGCAGTATCAATGCCATTTTACTGTGTGTTGTTCTTACAGGTGATAGTGGGAAGTATTTTCGAGGTGATTTGGGCAGCAGTAAAACCAGGGACCTCTTTTGGGATCAGTGTGCTTCGAGCACTGCGGCTTCTCCGTATTTTCAAAGTCACAAAGTAAGAGCTCCATCTGCCTATGGTGTGACCCCATATTGCTCACGGTGGTCCGGCCATTAAAAATCATGCTGTGACCTGCACATGCGATGTGGGTTATAAACTTGCTGCTGGTGTTTTGCAGGTACTGGAATTCCTTGAGAAACTTGGTGGTGTCCTTGCTGAACTCCATGAAGTCCATCGTCAGTCTTTTGTTCCTTCTTTTCCTCTTCATCGTGGTCTTCGCACTTTTGGGGATGCAGCTTTTTGGGGGACAGTAAGTGTCAGTCATAGTTTTGGGGATAATTTCCCTTCTTTTTAGACACATGTTACCATGATTAGTGTAACACATAGCATGGCAGTACGTAACCTGAGGCTCTCAGATATGTCTTTGGGAGTGCAGATATCTCACCACTGGAGTCCCTAGAGATATAATACATTGTTAGATTGTTAAAAGTGTATATTTAGTTAGTGTTTAGTTGTGTTTGTAATGTGGAAGGGTTAGAACTCCTGTCAGGTTTTTACTGCCATCTCTGTCCCTGCTAGGGAAATTTGTCCCTTCTGTTTGTCCAGGCAACCATAGTCACTAGGACAGAAATGTTTACGTCGGGAAGCTTTTACAGTTGTCACTGAAATAATAGAAATCTTCCAATGGGGACACTTGGAGAGAGCTCACCTCACTTCCTGTTGTGTGGGGCAGATAGTGAAGAGAGAAGGGGACCCAGACAGAAAAAAAAGAAAAAAACACTTAGGCCTGTTTCACAAGGGCTTTGGCTTGTATTATAGCAGTGTGAACAGCAAGCTTTGACAAAGCATTTGCAGAGCTTTCAGCGAGCTTTGTTGAAGATTTCAACGTACCATTGAACCTCAGTTTGTAAATGTTGAACACAGATTCTAATAGGATTGTCACTTGAATAAGCTGCTAGCAGGCTTCAGCAGACTTTCAACAAGCTTGAAAGCTTGAATTGTTGAAGCCTGCTAGCAGTGGCAATCAGCACTCCCATTATGATCTGTGTTTACAATTTACAAACTGGAGATGAATGGTACTTTAAAAGCTTCAATATATCTTGTCAAAGCTTGCTGTTCACACTGCTCTTATACAAGCTGAAGCCTGTGTGAAATGACTTTACTGCAGTTTTAACCATTCCACAATCTAATAATACAATGTTTTGGCTTTATATACACTTAACTCCCCCAAATTACCCAACATTTAATGACATCTTCCAAAATTGAAATACCAAAGCTGTATAGACTGTAAACCTTTTAAATAAACCTGTCCCTACCCTAATCAATTCAAACTGAGCATATGATGGAAAAATACGTAAGCTTTAATCTACATGTCAAAACAATGAGCTTATGCAGAAAAAGATAGATGAAGTCATATGCTTGTATTCACATTCAGAAACTGGTAGATGTTTTGCAAGAACAGTTTCTTGATAGGGCATCAAAATATCAGACTTCAAGAAACCTCTAATTCCTAACTCTCAAGCTGAAGACTCAGACATAGAAAAAAGCAAGCCACAAAGACAAAGTTAGGGTCCTTTCACAGGTGCAGTCCGCCCGGCAGACTCTGCTTTGCGGCGGACTCCCATTTGATCCCTGCTGAGCAGGCGGATGACAGGTCGATCTCCGCTCACTGTGCAGAGACGGACGGACTGTGTCAGAGTCTCGCTCTCCTCTGTGGGGAGATCGGATGAAAACGGACCACATGTCCATTTTCCTCTGATCTCATCCACCAGTCGGGTGGAAAAAAGGGTCACCATTCATCTGGATTTCACGGAAAGAATCAGATCGGACAGTAGCGGGTGTCAGCGGACATGTCACTGCTGACATCCACCGATCCATAGGAGTGAATGGAGCATCCGATCAGGTCTGCCTTAAAAACTGACAGGCGGACCTGATCAGAAAGCCTGTGTGAAAGGGGAGTAATGTGCCCGTACACACGAGCAGAAATTCCGCCAGCAAAAGTCCGATGAGAGCTTTTGGTCCGAAAATGCGACCGTGTGTATGCTCCATCGGAATTCCACCCAGCAAGAGATTGAGAGCATGTTCTCAATTTTTCGGTCGGAAAAACTTCCGATCTGAAATTCCGATCGTCTGTACCAATTCCGATGCGCAAAATTCCTAGGCATGCTCGGAAACAATTCGACGCATGCTCAGAAGCATTGAACTTCATTTTCTTGGCTCGTCGTAGTGTTGTACGTCACCGCATTCTTGGCGGTCGAAAGTTCAGCAAACTTTTGTGTGACCGTGTGAATGCAAGCCAAGCTTGAGCAGAATTCCGTCGGAAAAACCTTCTAAGATTTTTCCGATGGAAATTCCGCTCGTGTGTACGTGGCATTAGAGAGAATCCGAAATACTGAGTTGTCACTGGAACAGGTATAGAAGGGAATCGTTTAACTGTAACACTTGTTTCAATGACAACTGTTTTTAGAAAGGATTTTCCTAAGTTTCCCTATCTAAGCAATGTTAACTATTTTCTACTTTATGAAATACAAAAACAAAAGTTTGGATTTAGACATGCTTTAAAATAATGAATGTATAACTCTGTCTTGTTATTCAGATTTTACTTTGAAGAGGAAACAAGAAACACAAATTTTGACACCTTCCCCACTGCCATCTTGACAGTTTTTCAGGTGGGTCTAATGATGTTGTAGCTTACATTTGGGTTATTTGTTGTATATGTTGACTTTTCTGTCTGTCGTAGAACTACAATGAAAAAGCCTGGACTGCCATTTTTATTGTATTCTTTGGTGTCTCTGATCTTAGTACCACTAGGCATTCCCAAACAACACACTGATGAAATGATTTGCATCCTGCCTTGCTGTGCTAGGTTACATCGGGGATATTTTTTTTTTTGTATGGTATCCCTCCCAGAATCCAGAAAATATACCGGAGCAACGTTTTGGTCCCATTATCCACTGTTGTCTGACTTGCTGTGACTGGTCATCACTAAGCCACCAAATAATGTTCTTTAGATTTTCTGTCTTACTTGTGAAACAATGTTCTTCTCTGATCTCTTACTTATGCCAATAATGTTGCTTGCAGATCCTGACAGGGGAGGACTGGAACAATGTCATGTACTTTGGAATCGAATCACAAGGGGGTGTCAGCAAAGGAATGTACTCCTGTATTTACTTCATCATACTGACCCTGTTTGGAAACTGTATCCTTTGATGCCAAGATAGTCCAGTCACTTCAACTCCCATTCCTATAAGCCCCTTATGGACCAGAGCAAAGTAAAGCGGGACAGTACAATTACAATACAGGTCAACACAAGAGGGTTCAGAGGGCCCTGCTTGTGAGAGCTTATCTAAAAAAGGAGCAAGTAATACAAAAGGTAATAATTGTAAGGGATGAGCTGATGGAGAAAAGTAAAAGTACAGTTTTTAGGTGGAAGTGGGGCACGAGTGCCTGAAGAGATGGGTTTTCAGGGATAATAGCTTACAGAGTAGGAGATAGCCGAACAGATTATGTTAGGGAGTTCCAGAGGAAACAAGAGGCTCTTGAGAAGACCCGGAGACGAGCATGGGAGATGTGATGTAGGAGCTAGAGAACAAGAGGCCTTTGGAGGAACAGAGAGGACAATATTTGGGTGATATTTTGAGATGAGGTTGGTAATATAGTTCAAGGAAGAGTTGTGGATGGCTTTGTATGTTGTTGTTAGAATGTAGAATTTTATTCATTGGGCTAGCAGAAGTCAGTGACTGAATTGGCAGAGAGGGGTTGACGGTCACTGAATGGTTGGTAGGGTGGATAAGTCATGCTAAACTGTAAAGGGTCAAGAAGGTTGTTATCAGTGAGGTGGTAGCCCAGATGGTTGTAGACTAAGTGTTCTAGAAGTTTGGAGGTAATCTGGAGCAAAAAGATGGGTCCTAGTGGGGTCCATTGAGGGCTTTTTAATTATGGGGTGACCAATGCTTGTTTTAAATAGGAGAGGAGGGGAAGCTGCCAGTAGAGAAGGAGAGATTGGATATGTGAGTTAGAGAGTGCAGAACAGAGCAAGAGGGTGACCAGAGTAATTGTGAAGGGATAGCATTCAGAAGTAACAGGGTTAAAAGAGGAAAGTGTTGAGTATGGTGGTAGACCCTAGTATGTTAGGTGGGGGAGATTACATTTTAGGGGGGCATATTTATACAGAGGGAAGTCTTGCTGGAGTTTCGTTTTACGCCACACTCGTTCAAGAGCGTGGGTGTGTCGTTGTAGCGGTTGGGGACTAATTCTATGTGTAATAAATGGATACGGGAGTCAGGGAGGATGGGAGTGACCTGTTGTAGACAGAAGTAGCGAGGCTGGGGTGAGATTTTTTTCACAGAGGTAGTGTGTTGCACAGTAGAGAAGAGAAGGGTTAAAGCGGCAAAGGTTTCTACGGGCAACTGATTGCTGATTGGGAGGATAGGGGGTGGAAGACAGGGAGAGTGTTAAAGTGGGAGTAAACTAATTGCGGCTTTGGCTGTGAATCCAGAAGGAACACGGGTGAAGATGGATGCCTTGTCAGCGGTGATAGCTCGCCGCTGGAAGGGCTTCATCCTAAGGTAAGTTTCACATAATGCATACTAGCACATTATGGCTTTATCTAGCAGGTTCCAAAAAAAAAAAAAACACACAGCAGTTTACTACCACTTTAAACTGATAAGGCTGTGATCAGATAGAAGAAATGCTGTGTTGGAGCCATTTGAGGCCTTGAAAGACTTGTCATCAGGGGCATGCCTTGAATTTAGCATACACAGTGCCTGTGCTAATAGACAGAATGTAAATGAAAACAGTGCAGAAAACAACATTGGTATGTTTGATTTATGCATTTTTGCTATTTTGAGATTTCTTTTGGGAAATCGTTAAATTGGAGGGTTTAGTTCTGCTGGGAATACAACATATTCATGCTTGACTGGAAAGTGCCTTTAAGCAGAAACTCCAGCTGGTAAACTATCCTTGTTGAAGGGTTACACCTTAAAAAGGCGATGCATAGACACATCGCACCAACGTGCAGGACTGTGACGTTTGGGACAATCGTGTTTGTTTATAGGCTTCTCTATCCATCACTGCTTACAGTACTTTTCGGTGTCTGTACTAATACTACAACATTACATGTATAATATTATGCGTGCAAAATTTGTTTTCAATCCTTATCCTGAATCAGACACCCTCCTGAATGTATTTTTAGCCATTGCTGTCGACAATCTGGCCAACGCACAGGAACTTACAAAGGTACAAGGCTCACTGATGTAACCCCTAATTAAGTGACATTTTGTTTGCTAAATAAAGCATTGTGTATCCTAAATAACTGTCTTTAAAAATACACGTCTTCATCTTTTTTTCACCTTTTGTTGTATCTTCGTTTCAATTTTCTTTATTAAAGGTTTTGCAAATTATACAAAATGGCATGAACAATCAGTCAGCAATCATATTTTCTGTCAAATGACACAAAAGTGTTGTACAGAACACGAAGAAAAAAGGGAAAAAAAAAAAGGGGGGGAGGGGGAAGGGGGGGTTAACAGGTGAGTATTAGTACGCTCTGTAAACATAAGGACACTAATGTTGACCTGTCCTTAAAGGGTCTAGAATAACATATCATAAAAGTTCCATATAACATTAGTGTTTATCAAAATGAAAAAATAAAAATAGAACTAAAAAAATAGAAAAGATAAAGAAGATAAATTTGCCCCGTAAGCGGAGTACTCTTAACTTCTTGGTAATATTAAATCAAGTTTTAGTACCTTTAGTATATCTCAGTATCAGGGCTCTTGGCGCCAAAGGAGGTTACGCCTTTAAAATTAGTTTACCTTGTTCCTCCATCGGAGCCAAGGAAAGAGAGGCTCCATAGCTCTCCACTTGTATCCACAAGTAGAGTCTTTTAAACATAGAAAGAGAAGAAAGGGAGGGGAGAAGAGAAGTGGTTTAAAGTAAAGTTGAGAAGAAGGAGGAGGATGGGAAGGGGAGGAAGAGAAAAAAGATAAAGGTCCAGAATCCAAAGAAGAAGCCGTTTCCCTCAGCCTGGGTCCCCCACCATACAGTTATTGAGATTATGGGGCTTGTAGGTATTTGATCCAGGGGGACCACACCCTGTACCTTTTGTTGTATCTTAGTGCTGCTGATCCCCTGCAGCTTCTTTGCAGCCACTTCCTGTCTACATGTACTCCAGTGATGGCTGCATGGCATTTCTGGGGGGATGGGGGGGTCTTGATGGTGACCACAGTGAACCATGCCTCTGCAATACTTGGTAGAATGGCCACTTGTAGTTTCCATCAAAAGTAGATGCCCAACTTGGAGGCAGGGTCAGAGCGTTGTCACTCTATAAGAGGAAGTGCCTGAACAAAGACCTTCATGGCGAGAGCACCAGGTATTATTTTTAATGAAAGCTGCAGATCTAGAAAGGTATAAAATGAGATTTGATAATACATTAACATGTTAATGCTTATATGAGTGATTGCGCTTACATAGGCTTTAAAATATCTAAAAAAATGGAAAATGCATTAGGTAGCCACTCTAATTCAACTGGACTTTTTAAACAGTATTTGTATGTAAACTAATTGGTTGCTGTAGGTAATACCTTTGCATAATGTCTCCTTTCCCAGCTACTGGCCCCATGTTTCCATGTTGCTAACCTAAACAGTATGTTTCCTGCAGGATGAGGAGGAGATGGAGGAGGCTACCAATCAGAAGCTGGCACTCCAGAAAGCCAAAGAAGTGGCAGAAGTCAGCCCCATGTCCGCCGCCAACCTTTCAATCACAGCGTAAGGAATCGCACCGTTTATGGTGCACATTTTACCCAAATATACAAACTTTTCTTGGAAACGCTTACACTTCAAGCACATGATCAGAGGTAACTCCTAAGCAAGAGGGAAGGAAAACAACTTGGAAAAAACAAGCTGTTATCCATTTCCTATCATGAGCCTGCACTGGTGTAACAGGATAAAGTAGGAAAAAGTACCATTTACAAAGCTGAATATCTTACTGGTTGGTGGCAGTGGGGCACAATTTAAGTCTACATAAAGGACACAATTTAAAAATACATTGGGGTTGATTTACTAAATAGACTGTGCACTTTGCAAGTGCAAGTGCCCCAGAGTTTAGTAAATGAGGCAAAGCTTTGCTTTGCAAAGTATACCCAATCACATGTAAAGAAAAAAACAGCATGGTTGAACAATGGAAATCAGCAGAGCTTGCCCTCATTTTCTAAGCTCTGGGGCAACTGCACTTCCAAAGTGCACAGTCTATTTGCCTTTAGTAAATCAAACCCTTTGTTTGGCATCTCTACTTTATTCAATACTTTAGAGCACATTGATGGTAATTGTATGGCTGCGTCCCACTCCGGCCTGTTTCTAGCCATTGATACCAATATCCCAAAATAGTAAAGATTAGCCTTTACATAGTTGGTTGAGAATGTTTCGTTGAAATTTAGATTCAATTTTACCTTTGTCTCTCAAAGAACAAATGCTGACAGTTTATATGAGATTCCACCAACCTTTAGATCCCATTTTTCATTTATTTTTCTGGCTGGTTGACAGCAAAGAATCCAGTGGATTTGCACAGTCCTGGGGTGACAGGAAGGGTTGGGATATGTAGTTCCTCAAAAGCAGCAGGCCTCCTGGTTTTTCTAGCCCTTACCAGACAGTTTTTAGGTCCATCCATATTGCAGACACAGGCCTAAATCCATAACTGGCACCAGAGTTCAGGACAATCTGTCAAAGCTCCCTCCAGCACATAAAAAGATTAAAAAGCAGATATGGACGTCAGATGGATGGTTTTGCTGAGCAGATGGCTTTTTTTTTTTTTTTTCAACTAGTGATGAATCCAGCAAGACGGCTGCTTAACTCCCTGTGTTGTGCTGGTGCTCAGTACTGCGTTTTCATTTTACACCCAGCACTATCAATGCACATATCTATTTCAGAGTTTAACCACACATTATAGAGAGCCAGTTATGTAAAAACAGAACTCTGATGCTACCGGCTTGTAAATTTAGGAATCAGGATGGGATTTCAAACCATTTGTTTTAAATCCCTGCTGTACAGAGGACTGAAGAGTGAACAATGTGCTGTTCTTGGCATCAGAAGTTGGTCACACCAGTGCTAAAATAGCATGTGTTTTAAAAAAAAACAGCAAAAATAAAGTCATCAGGGTCCCAGCAGATAGAACAAAAGCCCTTCCCATGCTGAGTCCAAGACATATCAATGCTTTCCCAACATAGAGGCTGGAGGAGAGTAAAAGGATGGCAAAGCATGAAAAATATAATTCCCGATTACATGCTCATAAAACCTATTTCGATTCCGGAAAAACTCATTAAAGTGTATCTTTAGCTAACACATTTTTGTTTAGATGAAGGTTTGAACCCCTGTCAGATTTTTGTTGCTGTGTGTGTTCCTGCTGGTAAGATTCACCATCTTTATTTGTCCTGGTGACCATTGTCACTAGGGTAGATAGTAATTGTGAAAATGTTATAGTTGTCACTGGAACAGAGGAAATCTGCTAATTACGATACCGGTTTTGTTGACAACCCTCTAAAGTTATCCATAAACTAATATCATGACCTGCATAAACTATCCATTCAACTTATATACAATTAGGCAGGCCGTTACACTAAATTGGTAGATCTAAAGGATATTGGACATGTAGTGAGCTTAAGGCCTGGTGCACACTAGTGCAAGCTTAAATGTGACTTTCGCCGCACAGAATCGAATGACAATGGAAGTCACATTATTCTCTATTTTGCCCTTTTGACAGGAACCATGAATCAGACCGAGACAGAAGTAAAGTTAAATCACACTTGTTTAATAATAATAATAATATAAACAGAGTAAGCATAGTCAAAACAAGCCAGAGTTCAGTAACCGGATCGGGTAGTCAGCCAAGCAAATGTCAGAGAGCCAGAGATAAACGTAGTAGTACAGCAAGCAGGATCAGGAGCCAGAAGGAACGTCAGCCCAGCAAGTCTTCAACAGGAACGCAGGAGAATGTCTCTGTGATGTTAACAAAGGCGAAGGCAGAGATCAAGTGAGCTGGATGACTTTAAGTAGGCAGGACTGACGAGCAGAATCAACAACAGCTGGGTAACTGTGGAGAGAGATGGGAGCTGGCAATTAGCTGACAGCAGAGCAGCCAGCTCAGAGAAGGAAGGGCTGAGCCCAGCCCTGACACCTTTCACATCAATGGAGTACAACATGGCGTGTTCTCAGAAAAGGGTCTGGTGCTACTTTGGTATGATTGCAGCACAATTTTGTCCCCTGTAGACTTCAGTAGATGCGCACCCAAAATGCATGTACTGTACATATGTTTTTTACATGTTTTCATATTAGGGAGCCCACGCCATTTTTTTTTTTTGCTGTGAGGTCCCCCCTAAAATCCATGCCAGACGATTTTGGGGGGGACCCCATGCCATTTTTTTTTTTTTTGGCACGGGGTCCTCCTTAAAATCCAGCCTAAAGGCCCTGGTAAAGATTGGGGGGAGGACCCCAACACTTTTTTTTAAATTTTTATTTCTACTGACAGGCTCCTTTGTTTACATTCTGCTGTCAGCCGGGATGAGTCATTGGGTGTTAGGATGCTGGTGGGTGCCAGCCTCTTAACACCCAGAATCCAGTCTCCTACCACTACCAAAAAAAAGTGGTAGTATGAAAACGCATCCAAACGCAACCAAGTCATCATTGCAGGGAAAATTCAATCAAATAGCTTCACTAGTGTGAACCATAGCCTAAGAGGGATTTTCCCTACACTTTGGACAGATTTCTTATAATTTCTTCTGTTTTTGGAATGGGACGTAAAGGCCATTCTCTCCATTGAAACACAGACAAAAAAATCTAATTGGGGTTCTAACCATTCCCTATGCCAGCGGTTCTCAACCTGGGGGTCGCGACCCCCTGGGGGGTCGATTGCCCATTCTCCAGGGGGTCGCGAATGCTGGCCGAGACAGACCCGAAGTTACTGCCTGAGTCCGTCCGTCTCGGCCAGCGAGATGTCACTTCCTGGAGAGGAGGGACTACACGGAAGTGACGTTCCGTCGCCGCCATCTTGGTACTCTCGTCCGCAGTAAGGCTTAGACTTAGAAGTCGGCAAGCGGACATCTTTGTACACCCACCGAAATCCGCTTGCTGCGGACGAGTGTACCAAGAGGGAGGCAATGAAACTTGCTGAAGAAGAAGAACACCTGTGACTTCTGGTAAGTCAGACACACAGGAAAAGCTGACAAGACAACATTTTTTTTATTATGGAGATATATATATATATATATATATATTGATGGGCACAGTGGCTGCATTTGATGGCACAGTTGCAGCGTTTTAATGGGGGTTTTTTTCTGATTGTTTCAGTTTGTTTGTGCCCCCACCACTGATTTATATATAAACGTTGCGGTTGATTCCTCAAAAGTGGTTATTCCGTGCCAGTGCTAGATACACAAAGTGTATAGCTTCCAAACATGTATCTAGCACTGGCACGGAATAACTACTTTTGAGGAACCAACTGGGACGTATATATATATATATACGACGTATATATATAAGAACATATAAGAATATATACGTCCCAGTTGGTTCCTCAAAAGTAGTTATTCCGTGCCAGTGCTAGATACATGTTTGGAAGCTATACACTTTGTGTATCTAGCACTGGCACGGAATAACCACTTTTGAGGAATCAACCGCAACGTTTATATATAAATCAGTGGTGGGGGCACAAACAAACTGAAACAATCAGAAAAAAACCCCCATTAAAACGCTGCAACTGTGCCATCAAATGCAGCCACTGTGCCCATCAATTGTCGCCACTGTGCCAGCAAACGCCGCCACTGTGCCATCAAATGCAGCCATTGTGCCCATCAATTGTCGCCACTGTGCCAGCAAACGCCGCCACTGTGCCATCAAATGCAGCCATTGTGCCCATCAATTGTCGCCACTGTGCCAGCAAACGCCGCCACTGTGCCATCAAATGCAGCCACTGTGCCCATCAATTGTCGCCACTGTGCCAGCAAACGCTTCCACTGTGCCATCAAACGCAGGAACTGTGCCCTTTAATTGTTGCCACTGTGCCAAACGCAGCCACTGTGCCCATTAATTGTCGCCACTGTGCCAGCAAACGTCGCCACTGTGCCCATCAATTGTCGCCACTGTGCCATCAAACACAGCCACTGTGCCCAACAATTGTCGCCACTGTGCCAGCAAATGCCGCCACTGTGCCCTTTAATTGTTGCCACTGTGCCAAGGGCAGCCACTGTGCCCATCAATTGTCGCCACTGTGCCAGCAAACGTTGCCACTGTGCCAGCAAACGTTGCCACTGTGCCATCAAACGCAGCTACTGTGCCATCAAATGCAGCCACTGACCCCTTTAATTGTTGCCACTGTGCCAAACGCAGCCACTGTGCCCATAAATTGTCGCCATGGTGCCAGCAAACGTTGCCACTGTGCCATCAAACGCAGCTACTGTGCCATCAAATGCAGCCACTGACCCCTTTAATTGTTGCCACTGTGCCAAACGCAGCCACTGTGCCCATAAATTGTCGCCATGGTGCCAGCAAACGTTGCCACCTGTGCCATCAAACGCAGCCACTGTGCCCTTTAATTGTTACCACTGTGCCAAACGCAGCCACTGTGCCAGCAAACGTCCCACTGTGCAGCCACTGTGCCCATCAATTGTTGCCACTGTGCCAGCAAACGCCGCCACTGTGCCAGCAAACGCGACCAGCAAAAATAATTTTACTGTTAGGGGTCCCCACAACTTGGGAAATTTTATCAAGGGGTCACGGCACTAGGACGGTTGAGAACCACTGCCCTATGCTCAAAAAAAAAAAAACATGAGCCTTCTCTCCTTCTTCCAGAAGTGAACTGGCAAAGTGGTCCTCCAATTGTGAGAAAATCAATAAGAATTCCCTAATTAAATTTTTGACATTGGGTAGGATTCTCTGCCATGTGTAAATCATTGTGGTCTAGTTAACCTTATAATGACTGAACATATTTCCCTTTTTGATAACACTGGCATAATTACAGAAAGAGTGAAACAGTAAGGGGCCCACAAATTTCTATTAAGGGAGCGTTAAGCTGGTCATACATTATATGATTTTCTTGTTCAATTTCCTTTTAATCCATCTTCAACTATGTATTTCTAGGGCCTGTATGATTGCATACAAATTGAAAGTGTTTAAGTTTGAGCTCATATTATACGGTTCTGATAAATATAAAGGAAAAATGAACAAGAAATCTGTATAATGTATGGTCATCAGGCTTTGGCATCCAACCTTTGCTGTTTATTGCCCCTCTGCCAGGTCACACCTTTGAATACCTGTTTTTAGGTTTCCAAAGGCCCATGCATTTTATTATAATATTTTTCTAAGAAACATATGGCCATTTCAGGACAGAGATGCTGTAACAAGGCCTTCAACTTGCATTACCTAAAAATAATTTATCATCTGTGCATAGCGCTAGAATTAGCACGCACTGCCAATTAGTTAAAACTATTTTTAGTCTCATTTGATCTGTCATCAGCTAACTAACCCCCACCAAGCTCTAAAATATCAAATCATATTGTCATTCTTAAGGCAACATAGATTATTTTTGTAAAAACACTGCATTTAAAATAAATATATATATCTTACTATCCTGTGAGCTGGTGGAAAAGTGATTTCCTCACCTAAACACCGGCCAAACAAACAAGATTTATGAGGATGAGTCAAAGTGATAAAGAGGATCTTTACTCAATGTCAAGGGACCTAACAAGTTATCAGGTGACAAATTACTGCCTAGCACAGACATTGAAGCCAATTCTAGTGGTAGGGGCAGCCAACAATGACTCACTTTTTCACGCTTTTATTAATCGATATATTAACATTGGTTATAAACTCCACTTAACAATTTTATCGCCAGAGGCTTTTCAGCTTTGTAAATCTTGATTTTATGGGGAGATGTTAAACTATATATGTCATGAGGGATGTTACTGCTGTAATTACTCTGGAAATGCTAGTTGACTGGCTGTGTCTAATTTCAGTATTTCTAGTCAACTGCTCCAGGTGAGCGAGAGGTGACTGTAATAAAGTCCAAGCATTATTGTGACAGCCAGACACCTGAAGTTTTAAAGCCCAACTGCAGCCAAAACTTTTTTTTTAGTTTTTAACCAAATGGGTAAGGATCACAGCCATTGTGAAGATTTTATTGTGTCCTCATTCCTATCATGGTGGCACAGAATAAGAAACAAGGAGGATTCAGTTGTCACCAGAATGGGAATACATAGAGCGAAAAAAAGCTGTGAAAGGTGTTCTAATGCTGCGTACACACGACCGGACTTTCCGGCAGAAAAGGTCCGACGGAATCATTCCATAGGATATTCCGATCGTGTGTGGGCTTCATCGGACTTTTTCTTTCTAAAATTCTGACGGACCTAGAAATAGAACATGTTTTAAATCTTTCCGACGGAATCAATTCCTATCGGGAAAACTGTTCGTCTGTATGCTATTCCGACGGACCAAAAACGACGCAAGGGCAGCTATTGGCTACTGGCTATTTAACTTCCTTTTTCTAGTCCCTTCGTACGTCATCGCGTTCTAAACGATCGGACTTTGGTGTGATCGTGTGTAGGCAAGTCTGTTTCAGCGGAACTCCGTCGGAAAAACCGTCAGAGTTTATTCTGACGGAAAAACCGGTCGTGTGTACGCGGCATAACTCTTTCATAGGCTGGCCATAGACGAGTCAAAAAACATATGAAAATTCTTGGTTGCTTTTTTTTTTTCTCGCATCATTAGTGTGCCAGCTGCGATACGCATTTTTTGTGCCCCAGTGGAAAGCACCTGATCGAACATGCTATGCGCCATTTTCGTCTTTTGGATTGGCAGAACGTTTGGTTTTCAACTCATCTATGGCCGGCCTTACTGTAAATTTTTTGTTGCTGTTACTGCCACTATCAAGGAAATAACACATCACTTGCTGCCCATGTGATACCTTGTCACTGGAACAGGTCGTGTGGGTAAATCTCCCCCACAGGGACACAAAGAGCAATAAAAAAAATAGACAGACCTTTTAATTTCCTGTATAAAAAAAAAAAAGTTTTGGCCAACAATTGGGCTTAAGGAAAAAGACTGGCAAACACAGCCTTCATAATTTTCTCATGACAGGTGTTCTTTAAAGGAGAGAATCAGGAGTAAGGGATGATGTAGATATTTACATTCATGTCCCAAAATGCTTCTGGATTTAGAAAAAAAAATGACCTCAAGAGTTTCTATCTAGACCAAAATACAAGGCACACCACGGAAGTGATACAGACAGGCTGCTGGCCTGAAGAGCTGACACTTTCTATGATTTGCCTTTTGTTCTTTTCTGGTTTGTATACTTTTTCTTTTCTGTTTATTTTTCCCTTTTTTTTCTGCTCCTATTGTGGTCCTTGTACTGTTCATCATAATTCCCAGCATGCCCTATGGATTCCTGCCAGTGTTCCTCAACCAGTGACTCTACTTTCATATTGCTTTTGACTGTATGCATTAGGATGAGCTATCAAAGCATGGGGAACAACAATATCCACTTGGAAAATTAAAGTGTATAAAAACTTGAGAACAAAAATGCAACATATTGCAGTTTTTCAATCCTTAGACTTGATGGCTATATCAGTTTTCAATCTAAAAAAAATTCTGCAAGTACAGAAAAATAACTTGATCCAGCCAGAAATCCAGTGTCCTTGCAAAGTCTTGTGCACTGAATTGAATTATCAAAAAATGTTACCAGCCTTCCCAGTGCTCCTATGTGAACTACAGAACACCTCCCCTTATATTATGGAAATGAGGCAAGGGGGAGGTGCTTGGTAGGGTGACAATACTGCTCTTCAATAGATACAGTACAGTGAGCAAGTATTGTCATCCTAGTACAAGAAGTGTGTTACTGGAAGAATCAAAAGGCCAAAATAAAATAGCTGCAATATATGACATTTTTGTTCTTGGGTTTAGATTATTTTTAATGCGGGCTGTGATTGAGTATAGTTGTCAAGTGGCCATGTTTTTGCAAGACAGAGATCCCCATTTTGCAAACTATCCTGCCAGGCAGGGGTTAAGTTCCTGCCATGTGAAATCCACTTTCAAGTGGACTATACACAGTAGGGTATTAAAGAAATTGAATACATTTTATTATTAGCAAACTTATATGTGAAGGCCCTATAGGAATGGAAATTGCAAAGGGGAAACAGACATAGTAAAGATTATTAAACTCCATCCAAAACTTTACATTTTTAGTAGAGTGATGAATTGTTAAAACCTGCAGTTCATTTCTGTGTTCCCATCTTTGCCTTAGGCAGTGAATGGAAGTTTCTCCAATGGTACCATAAAAACATTACAGAAAGTTATGGCTAGGTTTGGGCTTTATTCTATATGATTGATGCTAAAGTTATGTTTGTAGAAATGGGGATATAGAAAGACAGATGGGGGAGACAGAGAAAGTGAAGGAGAGAAATATGTGTGATTCTAAATAATGGGGGATAATGTAGTGGTTATTAGTGTCTTTATTTACGGTAGATGGCGCTATCGAATTCATATGATAAGGCAGTGAAAAAAGCAGTATTGAGCAGTAACACAAAGCAGCCAATCAGATTTTAGCTTTCATAAGTTAGATCTACAAAAGGCAAATTCTGCTTGGCTTTTAATTTTAAGCTCTTTGCCCATCTTTGTTTTTTTTAAAGATATGCCCATCAATGCCTGCCTAGTGTACCCCATTCTTCAACACATTTATAATCCTCTCCCTTTTCATATACTCAAATCCTCAGTCTTTTCTTTTTATCCCACAGTTTTCCTTATCCTTTTCTCATCCTTGGTTTCATTGTCCTCCTTGTGCAGCCCAAACTGCCCTGGTATCCCTCCCCCTTTTTCGTTTTTTTATTTTCATACGGTGGGAGAGGTTCAAGGTTTTAGTCCACAACTCCTCAACTTTCCACCCCACAATGCTCACCCTGGAGTAAAACATTGATCCCCTTCCGTTGTCCTCATGTCCTTTATGGTTTGATGTATTTTATTTCTCACTTTTTCTTTTCTTGCATGTGCAGTTTTGTAAAGCAAACTCGAGGTGCGATTTCTCGCAGCCCATCTGTCTGCAACGTAAATTTACCGTGAGTTGCCCTATGTTACGATATTCACTGTATGGAATTCTGGTTTGACAGTATCTATATATGAACAAAGATGAAAAATTCTATATATATGTAGAAAGTGTATATATATATATATATATATATATATATATATATATATATATATATATAAATATATATTTATATATATATATATATTTATAGACTTCTAGCCCCTTCTTTCCCTCACTAATCAAACTTTCATTCTCTTTGTGTGTGCCAGTCACTGTATGCTGAGTGGGGCACCATGCAGGTGTTTCATTGCTTCAAACTTTCTGAACTTTCACTGCATTGTTTAGAAGTTTTCAGCCATTCACCTCATTGCTGTCCAAAACTTTCATTGTTCACTCATTCACATTGCTTCCTTCTCCTTCCCAAACTCTTTTCTACCAGTTAGAGACAATGGTATCTATGTAATCACCTCTAATGCTCCATTCCCCCCCTCCTAATTAAAGTGGACTTTCATCTATATAGTATAGATGGCCACTTTCTTGGATTATCTCTCTGTTTGCCTAGAGTGGCTGCTTTACTATGTACAGTATGAGCGAGAGATGTTTTGTGGGCATATATGAATTATCAATCTTTTAGGTTTAAATCTGTTTGTTTCTTTTAACGTTTGAAAATGCATCTTTTTTTTTTTCCTTTCTTCAGGCTGCCTTCTGCCTTCTTCCGTACTTCTCTCTTTCCTTCCCTCTTTCCCAACTCTCCTTCTAGTCTCTCTCCTTCTTTTTCTCACACTTTCTTCCATTCCACTGTACCTTTCTTCTTACTTCTTTAGCTATACTTTTTCTTTCTTTCTGTCTTTTTTTTTGGGGGGGGGGGGTTGTTCCTTACAAATCTGTGTATTACTGTCCGGATGATAACCCAACAGGTTCAAAGAAGAATTCCATTTATGGTAATTTGTACAAAGTTATATTGGTTCAGCTTGGACCAATGAATCTATGCATATACAATACCAATGTGATCCCTCTAGAAGCTGGAAAACACTGTAGTACAGCCCCCAGAATTTCCACTCGTCTGCTCGCAGTAGGCAAGTGGAAATAAGCTGAGGGATAGTGTGGAGCCGCATCGGAGGGGGGGTTGAACGGGAGCCAATTCTCCTTCCAGCCTGCGTCCTCTATCATTCTCTTAGCAGGGCCTGGCATACAGTGAAATTGGGAAAAGAACTAGATGAGGTGGGGGTGGGACAGACAGGAAAGGGGGTTGGGCAGGAGCTGTCAGAGTTTACTTTTCCTATTAACAAGCTGGTGATTGGTTGCTCGGACCGCCTATAAAACCAATCACCAGCTTGTTAATAGGAAAATTTAACTTTGGCAGCTCCCACTCCCATGTCCAGTGCTGTGCTCTGTTGTACGTCTCTCTGCATCCTAAATCAGTGTCACTCTCTGATTTGAATTTTTTTAATGCTATATTTAATATAGAATTACAATATTTACTTAAAGTGGTTGTAAAGGCAGAAGGTTTTTTTATCTTAATGCATTCTATGCATTAAAATAAAAAGCCTTCTGTGCGTAGCAACCCCCCTAATACCTGAGGTCCCTCTCTGTCCAGTGATGTCCACGAGTGTCTCAGTCGCCCGAGATTCTCCCTTCTGATTGGCTGAGACACAGCAGCGGCGCCATTGGCTGCCGCTGCTGTCAATCAAACTAAGCTAGCCAATCAGGGGAGAGATGGGGCCAGGTAAGGGCTCCATGTCTGAATGGACACAGGGAGCTGTGACTCGGCTTGGGTGTCCCTATAAGAGGTTGCTTGCTGTGAGGGCACTCAACAGGAGGGAGGGGCCCGGAGAACAGAAGAGGGACTTGAGAAGAGGAGGATCTAAGCTGCTCTGTGAAATCCACTGCAACAGAGCAGGTAAGTGTAACATGTTTGTTATTTTTATAGGAAAAAAACGAGACTTTACAATCATTTTAACAAGGCTGCAATGATGTGTACAGTGCCTATAGCAGCCAATCATATTTTATTCTTATTTTATTTATCAAAGTCAGATCAATGAAATATGCTTTATGTTAATATTGTTAACATTGTTAATATTTAGTTTTGTAACTCAATTCTGGATAAAACATTTAACAGTGTAATTTCATCAATTATTAATGAGGGATTGTTTAGGGGCAGAATTGGGGTCGGGGCAGGGTAGGGGTTGGGTGGGGCAATTGGTGGCGAGTAACCCTTAAGACCTGGCTAGTAGCTCAGGACTTGAAATTTTGAGCCCTGCTGTAATAGACACCACTACTTTAGTGATCTGCTTTAGCTTCCGGGCCCTGTGCTGAGTGGCTGCCCTGCTACATTGTGAACCCAGGAGGTCGCTTGATTGGCACAGGTGCCATTCAGAGACAGCTTTGCATTTTTTCCATTAAGACAAAGCACCACCCAGCAGCTCTGCTTTGTCCAATCAGAGAACGCTTTTCACTCATAGCAATGTCTATTACAGTAATTTCCAGCTTCTAAGGGGATCCTACAGGAATGTTATATGCATACTTACATAAGTCCAAGCAGGACCCATGTGGCTATGTAAAAATATCCATATCTAGAATTCTTCTCTAAATTTGTTCGGACCAGGCAATTTCTTCATTGTTTACATTTTTACTTTGTCAGTGCTCTTTGAACCTGCCTTTGTATCATCAGTTTAATATTGATTCACACTGCCCGGGGACCCAAATCTGTGAGCTCTGCGTCAGATCCTGTTGTATCCAGAAAGCAGCTTGGTGATGTGTCCAATGGAAATAATAGTCTGCTGGAGGATACATGGTTGTAAGCTAAACGTGAGGTGTAGAAAAAATGTGAAAGAGGAAAAGATTTTAAACATTTTTCTTTTTTTAACAAGAAATACAAATTGTAAAAACAGGGTTATCATTTTTTGCCCTGAGACTCCATGCACACTAGCATTTTTTTTAAGCCAAAAAAACACTGGAAAAAACGCTGGTAATAGCTTTTTGTAGAAGCGTTTTAGAAGTGTTAGCGTTTTAGAAGCATTTTTGCAGTTCCTTTAACAAAAGTGGAAAAAAGCTCAAAAGACGCTATTAAAAGCCTAAAGTAGTGTGCATAGGATAACACTATTTAACTTATAGGAGCAGAAAAAAAATGCTAATTACAGCTTCTAGGATTTAAAAAAAATGCTAGTGTGCATGGAGCCACAGCGGATAAGTTAAAAATATTGCATTTTGGTGTAATTGAAATATATTTTTGTAGCAGATGTTAAAATAAATTTATATATATATATATATATATATATATATACTATATATATATATATATATATAGTATATACTATATATATATAGTATATAGTATATATATATATATATATATATATATATATATAGTATATATACTATATATATATATATATATATATATATATATATATATATATATATATACAATTTTATTTTTTTACTTTTTTTAATACGATTTAAATGTACATTTTGCAGTCACATCTATACACTTTTTTAAGCCACATTGGTTATTAAAAAAAAGTATCACGGACAGTACTCAATTGTCTCTGTTGCAAATGCACTAATGCGGCTACAATCACCTCGTGCTTTGTTAGAAAGCTCAGTCAGATGCTTTTTTTTTCTCTGCGGAAATGTATCTTCAATGATAGAAAGGTCTTTGTGCATAAACAGTGTTTTTTGTTTTTTTTTATGGGTGTGAGTTCACAGTGCATAGCCATGGAGGTCTATGTGTGTCTATCAAGATTAATGTGCCTCTGTGTCTCCTTCAGTCTGTGCCAGTCTCTGACCCGCTGTCTGCTCCCTGTCCGTCATATCTTCTGCTGCCTGTCAGTGTTCTGTGTTACGGCTCAGCCCCGGGTCTGTGTCTCTGTCAGTCCAGCTCTGTGTGATGGCAATGTGAATTTTCCTCCAGCACCTCCAGGGCGGGAAGCATGACACAGATACGTCCTCTATTACGTCAAAAGGGCACAGAGGCCAGAGCTCGCTTTATCAGGAGCCAGTGACCCCTGTGTGGCAGAAAGGGGGCCTACGATGACCACAGCGTCCCATCCTCTCCCCTTGACAGCTAGCAGTACTTTGATTCTTATTGCACAAACAAGATTTTTCAGTCGGATTGATTTTCAACAAGGGGAAAATAGGCAGTATTTTTTTTTTTTTTTTTTAGCTCCATTGCATTCATTATTTCATTGCTGTTGGAGGGAATCTCTAGTGTGGTTTCAGTAATGGCACTTTAGGGTAGTACTTTGAAAAAAACCTTTGCGTGACATATTACTTTTTACTTGGTTGCTGTTCCGTGTCTTATTTCATATACAAATTTTTCAGGACTTCCACTAATGATCGAATCTATGGGGCATATTCATAAAACAGCAAATGATCCACTTACCAGTCATTCGCTGCTTTTGTAGCTGGATACCTGTAAGAAAATTCTTCATATCATTGAAGTCTATTTGACAGTTAGATTTGCTGTGTACTCATCAAATTAACTCTCTTCCACTACTGGGTAACTTTTGTGTATAGATGAAAGTCTAACTTTTGGCAGTCCCCAAACATTGCAAGCACTCACCTTTATTCCCTAGAGCAGGGATATGCAATTAGCAGGCCTCCTGCTACAAGTCCCATGAGGCATAGCAAGACTCTGACAGCCACAAGCAGGACACCCAGAGGCAGAGGTATGATGGGACTTGTAGTTTTGCAACAGCTAGAGGTCCGCTAATTGCATATCCCCGCCCTAGAGAATACCCACTATATTTAATACAGTGTGAATTTTGACTAAAATACCATTTTAGTTTTAGTCGTATTTTAGCATTCTGAATTGTTTTAGTCATGTTTTAGACAACTAAAATCTCCAGTACATTTTAGTAAACTAAAATCATTTTAGTTGACTGAAATCTAATGGGTTTAGTTAAATTGTAATACATTTTAGCATTTCTCTAGAATTTCCAACCTCATTATATACTCCTGGAGTAAAAATCTAATAACATGTTACAGTGGAACCTCAGATTACAAGCATAATCCGTTCCAGGAGTATGCTCGTAATCCAAACTACTTGCATATCAAAGCAAGTTTTCCCATTGAAGTCAATGGAAACGAAAATCATTTGTGCCGCATTGACTTCAATGGGATGCAATACCGCATGCGGCCAGAGGCGGTGGGGCGCCGTAGAGCCTCGGAAACGGCCGAAAGGCAAACCCTCGGAAAGACTTCCTACCCGAGATTTGCCGAGGTGTGCTGTACTCGGGGTCTTTCTGTGCATTTCCGAACGTGACATTCGGCTCTGCTTGGCTCCGGCGCCCCCCCCCACCTCAGGCAAAAAGCGGTACTGCACACCGCTTTGGCCTAAATAGTGCTCGTTTTGCAAGACAACACTCGCAAACCGAGTTACGATTTTTAATAATACCGCGCTTGTATTGCGAAACGCTTGTTAACCGCGTTACTCGCAATCCGAGGTTCCACTGTATTATTTATGATATTATTATATGAACATGCACTACAGACACAGATTTAGCTATTGTGACATATTACCATTGTTCATTTTGACATCAAACCGTGGTTGTAGGAAAGAAATTTGCACTGCGTATGTCCTGCGTTAGGCTGTTTTCATACTATGTGTGGTGACTGTATTGTAAAATGCCGGTCACCTGGACACACAAAGCAATTGTTTTGTGTGTGTCCCATTTATACTTCAACGCAGCCCAGAGCTGCGCTACAGCAAGCTGCAATAAAATGAATGCAGACATGTTGTATTTTATCGCAGCGCACTGTATAGGGTTGCATGTCACTGTACTGCAGTGCAGCGGTGCAGTGACATGAATGGAGTATGCATTGTACACTTCATATAAAGTTTGTATAAACCCCAAAAAGAGGGAGCTGTGTGTGATGCGCTGAATTGCGCACCATGCTGCCCAGTACCACAGTTAGAAACGGACAGCTACTGGAGAGGTAAAGTGCTCCGGCAGCTGTCTGTATTTATGTGAACCGGCCCTTAACCACTTAAAGGGGTTGTAAAGTTATTTTTTTTTTAAATAACAAACATGTTATACTTACCTTCACTGTGCAGCTCGTTCTGCACAGAGTGGCCCCGAACCTGGTCTTCTGGGGTCCCTCGGCGGCTGTTTCAGCTCCTCCCCGCAAGCATTTACCACCTTCATGCGAGCTCCCTCGCACGGTGGTGAGTGCTTGCGGGCGCGCTCCCGTGATACAGCCGGCGGCTATAGCCGCTCGCTGTATCACTCGGCCCCGCCCCCCGGCGCGCCGCGTCATCGGATGTGATTGACAGCAGCGCGAGCCAATGGCTGCGCTGCTTTCAATCCATCCACTGCAGCCAATCAGCGACCAGGCTGAGCTGCAATGAAGCTGACGAGGACGAGCAGCGAAGATTCGAGGCGTCAGGTAAGTAAAACGGGGGGCCTGGGGGCGGTGGTACTGTCAAAAGTTTTTTCACCTTAATGCATAGAATGCATTAAGGTGAAAAAATTTTTACCTTTACAACCCCTTTAAGCCCCGGAAGGATTTACCCCCTTAATGACCAAGCCATTTTTTGCAATACGGCACTGCATCGCTTTAACTGACAGTTGCGCGGTCGTGCAACGTTGTACCCAAACAAAATTTATGTCCTTTTTTTCCCACAAATAGAGCTTTCTTTTGGTGGTATGTGATTACCTCTGCGGTTTTTATTTTTTGCCCTGTAAACAAAAAAAGACCATCAATTTTGAAAAAAAAATATTTTTTACTTTCTGCTATAATACAAATCCAAAAAAAAATCATTAAAGAACAAATTTATTCATCAGTTTAGGCCAATATGTATTCTGCTACATATTTTTGGTAAAAAAAAAATCGCAATAAGCGTATATTGATTGGTTTGTGCAAAAGTTATAACAGCTACAAAATAGGGGAAAGATTTAGGAACTTTTTATTTTTTTTTATTGTTTTTAATAATATTGACGACTATCTGTGATTTTTAGCGGGACTGCAACATTGCGATGGACAAATCTGACCCTAAATGACACTTTTTGGTGACCAGTGACATCATTACAGTGATCAGTGCTATAAAAAAGCTGTATAAATGGCACTGGCAGGGAAGGGGTTAACACTAGTGGTGATCAAACGGTTAAGTGTTCCCTAGGGAGGTGCTGTAAAACTGTCAAGGGGATGGGCTCACTGGGAGTAGAGAGAAATTGCTGTTCCTGATCACTAGTTACAGTTGATCTCTCTCTCCTCCCCTGTCAGAACGGGGATCCGCCTTGTTTATATAGTCAAATGCCCATTCTGCCTCTCTTCACAGCAAAATCGCGGGTGGGTGGGGGACATCGAGTCCGCCAGACCCGGTGGCCCGCCCGCTGTATCTAATGTACAGACCGATGTACATTACATTACAGTATATGTGTGGTGGGCTGTTGTCCGGAAGTGATTAACCGCTTGCCGACCAGCGCACGCCGATTTACATGGGCAAAAGGGCGTACAGGTACGTCCCCTTTAAGAAGCAGTGCTGCGGGTGCGTGCGCGCCACCCCGCCGCGGTCTCTGTGACTGTGACCGTGGGTCCCGCGGACTCGATGTCCACCAGGTGCCCGCGATCATGTCACGGAGAGGTAGAACGGGGAGATGCTTTTGTAAACAAAGCATTTCCCTGTTCTGCCTAGTGACAGGAAAGAGATACTGCTCTCTGTCATCGAGAGCAGTGTTCGCTGTCATGTGAGGTGTAGCCCCTCCCCCCATAGTTAGAATCACTCCCTAGGACACACCTAACCCCTTCACCGCCCCCTAGTGGTTAACACCTTCACTGCCAGTGTCATTTACACAGTAATCAATGCATTTTCATAGCACTGATCGCTGTATAAATAACAATGGTCCTAAAATAGTATCAAAAGTGTCCGATCTGTCCGCCATAATGTCGCAGTCCCGATAAAAATTGCAGATCGCCGCCATTACTAATAAAAAAAAAATTTAAAATAAAAATTGCATAAAACTATCCCCTATTTTGTAGACGCTATAAATTTTGCGCAAACCAAACAATATACACTTATTGCAATTTTTTTTTTTACCAAAAATGTAGAAGAATACATACGCGATGTAGTGCCGAATCGCAAAAAGTGCTCTGGTCAGGAAGGGGGTAAATTCTTCCGGGGCTGAAGCGGTTAAAGGTGTCAGATATGCTTCACTCTCCAGGCAGGTCATTATGAATGCAAAGGCAAAGTAGGTTGTTGCAACTTAGAAACTGCTCAAATGTGTTGAAAGAAGTAACAGCAAGTAGCTTTCTATGTTGTAAACTATATATATATATATATATATATATATATATATATATATATATATATATATATATACATACATACATACATACTCTATACCTGTCTATACCAGTAGGTGGCACTGCAGTGTTATAATGTGTATTCTATGGTAAGGTAATCAGAGGAAGTGCTATCCTTAGTGTGTTATATGCACTTGTTTGTGTTTTATGATAAAGACATGCTGTAAAGATATGTTCTGCTAATCCTCCATAAAAGTAAAGCTGTTTGCTGTATCCAAGAAGCTTCCAGCGCATGATTTCAATATTTTGACAACAGTTATGCACCCAGCAAACTCCATGCAAACCCAGCAGCACCCAGGCACTGGAAAAAAAGAATTAGAGAAAAGAAAAGAAGACAGCTAGTACAGTGAGTCTGTGAATACTGTATGCAAGAAGCTGAAAGATGTCAAGCGATTGCAAAGCTGAACAATGCCAATTACCAGCTATGTAAGTTTAAACTGGAAGTTTTCTCACCAAGGATGACTTGTGGCAGGTGCTGAATACAGACAGACCCACAGATGGAGAGACAAAGGCCTGGGATAGACAAGCAAAAGCGATTATAAGCTTGTTAGTGGAAGATGACCAGCTTATCCACATAAGAACAGACAAAACGGCCGAAGGTATGTGGACTTCATTACAAAAACCACACCAGTGTTCAAGTCTAAACAGCAAGTTATTTCTACTAAGAAAGCTATATAAAATGAGACTAGAAGAAGGCCAGCAAATGTGTGACCACATGAAAGCTATGCTAGAAATCATAGAGCAGCTACGCTTCATCGGAGAGGACATCAAAGATAACCATATTGTTGCCCTGCTCTTCTGCAGCCTTCCAGAGACATATACTGCTCTTATTACCGCACCGTGATGACAAAACTCTTAAGATGTACAAAGGCACAAAGCACAACAAAGAAAGCATAGCCTGTTTTTGCTGTAAATTGACCGGTCACTTAAAAAAGGACTGTTCTATCTGGAAAGCCGAGCAGCTAAAGCTATCCACAAAAGAAAGAGTCAAAGCAGCCACAAAGGAAACCGAAGACATATCATGGAATGGCACCTTTAAAGTGACACAGAGCGGCAAGCCACGCTGCTGGTTCATAGACTCAGGTGCAATGAGGCCTTCTTCACGAACATTGATTACAGTGCAAAAAACAACGTTTTCCTAGCAAACAGGAAAAGCACCACATCCAAAGGTAAAGGCCAGGGCTTTCTGAACTGCATTACACCACAAGGTGAGCACAGTATCCTTGTAAAGAAGTGCTGTATGTTCCAGAACTAGAAGGCAGCCTTTTATCAGTGAAAAGTCTTGCAAACAGCAGTCTCACAGTTAAAGCGGATTTCCACCCAAAAGTGGAACTTCTGCTCACAATTGGCACCTTCTCGGAGGGGGGGGGGACAGGATACCTGTCTTTGACAGGTATCCTGTTCCCACTTCCCGGAGTCCAGGTCGCAGCCTGTGACATCACCTGGGGCTCCCTTCTCCTCTCCCTGTCGCCGGGCCAGTAGGAGAGAGGAGCAGGGCCTCGCGCATGCGCAGTAGGGTTTCCGGCGTGAAGCCGTAAGGCTACACTGCTGGGTACCCTTACCCACAATGGCAGCGGCAGCACCCGACAGCTGATGGAAGCATGAGCTGTGGTGCCGACATCGCTGGACTCCAGGACAGGTAAGTGTCCTATTGTTAAAAGCTAGCAGCTGCAGTATGTGTAGCTGCTGGCTTTTATTTTTTTTGTGGGGGGCGGAACACCGCTTTAAGTTCCAGGGTGATGAATGCACAATTCACAATAATAAGTTATCCCTCACAAAAGGAAAATTGGATGATCACCTATACAGGCTCATCACCACAGACCAGCAAGCCAATATAGTCTCTAATGACCCACATAGCAAATGTATTCACTTATGGCACAGGCAGCAGGGGCACAGAAGTCCAGAAGCTATTAAGGATATTATAAAGGGAGGCTTATCAGAAGATTTGACAATAGCACCTTGCAAAGTCCTCATGAAATGCAAGTGCTGTATTGACGCAAAAGCCACACATGCTCCTCTTCCACAGGCATCTCTTAGAAAAACCACCCACCCCCTGCAGCTCATACACAGTGATGTATGCGTTACAATGAAAACTCCCACGTCAGGCGGGAACAGATATCTACTGACCTTCATTGATGATTATTCCAGGTACACAACTACTTATCTGATGAAACATCAGATAAACTTCAAGAGTTTGTTGCCATGTCTAGCAACTAATTCCAACAGAAACTAGGAATAATACGCACCGACAATGGGGGAGAATACATAAGCAAACAATTGGCCTCATATCTGAAGAGACAAGGAATAGTACCAGACAACCACACCATACACTCTTTTACAAAACGGTGTAGCAGAAAGGAAAAATAACACTCTTATAGAAATGGCCAGGTGCATATTGTCAGATGCCAACCTACCTCACAAGTACTGGGGAGAAGCAGTCATGACTGCAACCTACCTACCGAACAGACTATCCTCAAGAGCCATTAAAAGTGCTCCATTCAAAATGTGGCATGGATCAAAGCCTACCATAGGGCACATCAGAGTGTTTAGATGTAAAGCATTTGCCTATATTCCAAGTGAAAAGCGATCCAAGCTAGAGAACAGAGCCATATAGGGCCTTCTAGTAGGCTACAGTGGGCAAACTTACAGGGTTACAGAATTCTACACCCAAAGGCTGACAAAGTGACAATAAGCCGTAGTATTTATTTTGATGAGAGCCCATCATCAAAAACACCAATCCCTGAAAACTGTGAAGAAAACGTTGACCTTAGCAAACCTGTGCAGGAGTCGGAACAAGAGGTGGAACTCACAATGCCTAATTCAAGTTCCCCATCAGATCCTGCTAAACTGCCTGAAATCAGAAGATCCACTCTGGCTACAAAGGGGATACCACCCCGCAAGCTGTCATACACTGTCAAAACAAACAGCATACTTGAACCAACATCCTGGGAAGACATAGAAAAAACTGCCAATAAATGGAGAAAGGCAGCAGAAGAAGAATTAAAGTCACTTCAAGAAAATAATACCTGGACACTCACAGAGCTCCCTCCTAACCGCAAAACTATAGGAAGTAAGTGGACTTTCAAAGTAAAGTCAGACGCAGAAGGGAATATGCACAAATACAAAGCCAGACTAGTTGCCAAAGCTTACTCCCAGACATTCAGGGAAGATTACGATGAAATATTCGCTCCCATAAAATACTCCACCAACAGAGTGCTTCTTAGCGTTGCAGCCAGAAAGGGCATGCAAGTCAAACACCTAGACGTTAAAACTGCTTTCATATATGGAGACATTAAGAAAGATCTCTACATGGAGCAACCACCAGGGTTTGAGCAAGGAGACAACCTTGTGTGTAAACTTCAGAAGAGCATCTACGGTCTTAAGCAATCTGTAAGGATGTGGAATGAGAAAGTGAATGAATTGCTTACTAGAGAGGGATTCTCAAGAAGTAAAGCAGACCCCTGTCTCTACTCCAAGAATCAAGGAGACAGATGGATATACATCCTTATCTATGTTGATGGCATTATAACCTGTTTTAAACAAGAAGGGGATTACAATCAGTTCACAAGCTGAAAGAAAAATTTGAAATCAAAGACCTAGGGAACATCAGCTACTATCTGGGAATCCAAATAGAGAGAGAAGAAGACGGAAGTTATCTTCTCAACTAATCTCTGAAAATCTCCGAAATCTTGGAACAATTCTATATGCAAGATGCGAAGGAAGTGAAAACTCTTATGGAACTAGGCTATCAAAAGAGCAATGAAGCAAAAAACTTGCTACCCAACAATGACATGTATCACAGAGCAATCAGTAAGCTGCTATATGTTGCCACTGTGACAAGACCAGACATAACCACAGCAGTAGACTACTATGCAGGAAAGTCTCAGCTCCCTGTCCGTGTGACTGGAATGCAGTAAAAAAAGTGATATAGTTCCTCAAAGGAACAATTCAGATGAAGTTACGATTACCAGCAACATCCAATCCAAAACTGGTCGGGGATGTGGATGCTGATTGGGCCAGGGACTGTACAGGCCGCAAATTCACAAGTGGCTTCAACTTCCAGTATGGGGAAAGAACCATAAGTGGATCTAGTCAAAAGCAAGCAGCTGTCGCTCTATCTTCAACCAAAGCAGAGTACATTGCAGCAGCAGACGCATGTCAAGAAGCGATATGGATTTGTCAACTTTTTGTGGATATTGGGATAGACATGTCAAAACCTATTCACAATTTTGAGGACAACCAATGATGTATAAAGCTTACACAATCAGAAAGGTTCAATCCTAGTACCAAACACATCGTCAAGTTTCACCTACTGAGGGATAATCAAGAGTAAGGTGTTATTCACATTCAATACTGCCCATCAGAGGAGATGACTGCTGATGCACTCACCAAGCCTTTATTGAAAGAATGTCATAGTTATTTCCAGAAGAAGCTGAATGTAATTTGACAAAGCACATGCTGTTAAGAAGGGGTGTTGAAACAAGCAACAGCAAGTAGCTTTCTATATTGTGAGCTGTATATTTGCATTATACTTGTCTATACCAGTAGGTGGCACTGCAGTGTTATAATTTGTATTCTATGGTAAGGTAATCAGAGAAAGTACCATTCTTATTGTGTTTTATGCACTTGTTTGTGTTCTCTTCCTGTTCTGTGATAAATACATGCTGTAAAAATATGTTTTGCTAATCCTCCATAAAAGTAAAGCCATTTGCTGTATCCAAGAAGCTTCCAGCGCATGATTTCAATACTCTGGCAACAAAATGCACCTGTCAATGATGTAGGAAACATTTTAAACTGATCTCAAATGTAACTGAATGCACCACAAAGCAAACTGCTTTTTTTCTATCAAACCAATTCCAAAGCCAGTTGACAAAAGCCCTTCCTTAAAGTAGTACTTAGTGTATTTTTTACCTTCATGTATTCACAGGCAAGTACACGTAACCCCCCCCCCGCATCCCTAAACTCCTACCTAATGCCCCTTGTCACTGCCAGTGGGTCCAGGATCATCTGTGCCGTTCCCTGAACCTCAGGGTTGTAGAGAATTAAGCCAGGCAATGATAGGATCCTGTAGCTGTCTGTCAGATTGCTGAGAGTGGTGGAGGTGTGGCATGGCAGTTATTGTGGGAGCACACAGCCTTGGCTGGGAAAACGCACAACACAGGTGTCTCCTAAGCAGCCAGCTAGCAACAGGAGAGACCTACAAACAGGAAAGCTAGGGCATAGGTTCAGAGACTGGCCAGACTACAAAGAAAAGCAAATTTTCCAGGAAGAAGACTATACGTATTAAAAAATTCTGAACTTCCTCAGCTAAAATTGAAAAAAAAAAGTAAGATTTAAGCTGTTGCACAGTAATTGAAATGCCTAATCTTCCCTGCGTTTAGCGGCTAATCTACAAATTTCTATGCAATAACAATAAAATGAGGAAAAAAGGAATATACCTTCAAAAATGTGGAAATCTTATCCAAAATAAATAGGTTTTAAATGCAGAAGGTTTTTTTTCTACCTTAATGCATTCTCTGTGTTGCTTTGCTGCAGTGGCAGAGAAATTATACCCCCTGTTGGGCTTGGTGGGCAGTACCGCTCACCGAGCACAGCCCATTCAAGTGAATGGGGCCACGCTGCAGCCCCCCCGCAACAGTCCGGGAAGCATTTCCCAGAACAAAGCAGGTGTAAACGAGGCCTTACATTGTCAGAAGGAGCAGTGAAGCACAGCCATTGTGTAGCACTGCAAAACACAAGTATGTATTGAGAAAGTATGCCTGTCCCATGCCATACATAATTGCCTATTATAGGTGAAGAAGGATCATAAAACATTAAGGCTGGCCATGCATGGAGCGAATGTCTTTTCTGCAAGTACGGGTTGCAGAAAAGAAATTCTTTCTCTATTCCCCATCAACACAGACCGTGTTAATGCGGGAATCCCTCCTGGTGGGGGGCAGCTGTTGCCACTGGGAGAAGTCAGTGATTATCACTAGCAGCTATAACAGCTGCTACCGATAATTGCAAGAGAATCTGGAAGGCTGGTTGGACACAAGTTGATTAATCAGTCAACTTGGTACATTCATTCTGCCCATTAACAGTTCGAATCTTCACCGGTTCCTGTTGAACTGGCCAAGATTTGAACTGTGTATGGCCGGCCTTACTCATATTGATTAGAATTTTTAGATCAAGATCATCTCTTTTACATTTATCTAAATATAAAATGGGAACGATTATATGATCCCTTTAAGAACAGGTACCTAAAAAAATGTACACTTTTCATTGCATGTAGAGTGCCAAGATTTGGGATTGCACAGACTTGTAGGATGTTGTGACGTGTTAGGCTGCTTTTGTAACATGCGTGGAACAGATTGTATTATGTGTGCGGATCTGTGCTCCTGTGCTTGCTGGCAGGAAAAGCAAACCACCTCAAATACAAGCTTTGTGAGGCACGGAGAATGATATCTGGCAAGACAGTGGCCTGGCAAGCGGAGCCGCTACACACTCTTACAGCTGCGGGGGTGCCAAATTTCTGCCGTGCTAAAAGTAAATAGAACCAAAATTAGAAATTGATGGTACAGAGAGAAACCTGCCAGTAGAACGTTTGTCCTACAATATGTTCTTTAAAATGTGACAGCTGTATTTATAGCCATTGTGCATTTGAAAATATATATGACTTCAAGGCCAGCTGATATTCGAGTTCTAGGTAAGCACCAATTCTCCCTGGCTGGTTATATACAGTCATGTCCATAAATATTGGGACATCGACACAATTCTAATTTTTTTGGCTCTATACACCATCACAATGGATTTTAAATTAAATGAACAAGATGTGCTTTAACTGCAGACTTTCAGCTTTAATTTAAGGGTATTGACATCCAAATCAATTTGGATTTCACTGCAAAGGATTTGCAACCAAGTATTTAAAAGTGAAAGTTTGATGGATGATTGTTAATCTGTCCCATTACTTTTGGTTCCTTAAAAAGTGGGAGGCACATATACAAACTGTTGTAATTCCTACACCATTCACCTCATTTGGATGTAAATACCCTCAAATTAAAGCTGAAAGTCTGCAGTTAAAGGACATCTTGTTTGTTTCATTTCAAATCCATTGTGTTGGTGTATAGATCCAAAAAGATTAGAATTGTGTCGATGTCCCAATATTTATGGACCTGACTGTATATTCCATTGGCGATATTGCATGGCAGTTTGTGTTCCTACCCCTATCCCTACCATAAGGCCATAAAGAAGGTGCTGTCTTGTAGCCAGACTTTTCTGCTCTTTATTCTGCATCATACACAGCATACCTGGATGGAGTGACACTGCCATTTGGCTTTGTAATGGCCAAAGATTTGGAAAGGTCTCATTACTGGAGTCCCTGATATGTAAGAAGCTGGTGTACATTCCAAATCACTGATCCACAATATGCATGTAGCTATGAAGTGAGAGCACCTGGTCTGAACAGTTGTTTTTGGTCAAGGGCTCGCAAAGTATGGAAGCCTTTGGATCAGCATGGCAACTAGGAAACTAGCATTTTCAAAAGGAGAGCTTAGTGTTGGTAATAGTAATACTCTCCTTGGTATTAGTAATGCTAAGGAGAACTTAGTAGTAGGCTTATGTATGAATAATCAAAGAAAGGGTGTCCGGTACTTCACGATACCAAATAGTAAAGGGAATGAACAAAATTGAATGTATAAAAAGTTTTACAAATCTTTATTATTGTTAAACATTAAAAAGCTTTACAAGCTAATTATCTATTAAGAATCATTGAAAACATTCCATAAAACCATCTACAAGCTTTTATGGAATGTTTTCAATGTTTCTTAATATATGATTAGCTTGTAGAGGTTTTTCGTTTCCATTACTTTTTATTAATACAGTGGGGGAAAAAATGTTTTGATCCCCTCAGATTTTGTAAGTTTGCCCACTTAAAAAGTAATGAAGGGTCTATAATTTATCATAGATTTATTTTATATAGAGACAGAATGTCAACCAAAAATCCAGAAAAAACACAATACAAATGTTAAAAAAACTGAGTTGCAGTTCTGTGAGCAAAATAAGTATTTGATCCCCTACCAACTGACAATAATTCTGGCTCCCACAGACTGGCTACAGTATGTGCTCATGTGGTACACAGTTTTAGTCCTGTCAATTTAAGAAGGTGCTCCTAACAACAACTCGTTATGTGTTTAAAAGACACCTGTCCACAGGATCTCTTTCTTCCATTTAAACCTTGCCATCATGAGCAAGATCAAAGAGCTGTCAAAGGACGTCAGGACCAAGATTGTAGACCCGCACAAGGCTGCAATGGGCTACAAGATCGTCAGCAAGATTTCGCCTCATGAAGTAAGGATCATCATGATAAAAGTGAGGGATCGGCCCAGAACTACATTGGAGGAGCTTGTGAATGATCTCAAGGCAGTTGCCACAGTCACGAAACAAACCACTGGTAACACAATACGCTGCCATGGATTCAAATCCTGCAGAACCTGCAATTTCCCCCTCCTCAAGAAGTTACATGTACCGGCCCATCTGAAGTTTGCCAATGAACAATGATGATTCAATGGGAGAAAGTGTGTGGTCGGATGAGACCAAAATTGAGGTCTTTGGCATTACCTCAACTTGTCGTGTTTGGAGGAAGAAAAATGCTGACTATGACCCGAAGAACACCATCCCTACAGTCAACCATGGAGGTGGAGACATTCTGCTTTGGGGCTGTTTCTCTGCTTAAGGTACAGGCCGACTTTGCCACATTGAGGGGCCAATAGACAGGGCCATGTATTGTAAAATCTTGGATGAGAACCTTCTTCCCTCAGCCAGAACACTAAAGATGGGTCATGGATGGGTCTTCCAGCATGACACTGACCCAAAACATACCGCTAAGGCAACAAAGCCAGTCTTCAGACTTTAATCCTATAGAAAATTTATGGAGGGAGCTGAAACTGAAAATTTGAGTTGCCAGCCAAGAGACCTTGAGGATTTAGAGAAGATCTGTAAAGAAGAGTGGACCAAAATTCCTCCTAAGATGTGTGCAAAACCGGGTAACCAACTACAAGAAACATCTTACCTCTGTGCTTGCCAACAAAGGTTTCTCCACCAAGTACTAAGTCATATTTTGTGTGCAAACAGGAATATCCGGACAGCCGCACTCCAGGAGTTTATAATCCAAGTTGCTTTATTATAAAATCAGGAACATGTCATACAGGACATCATTGACAGGGTGTACAGGCAATCAGCTAACGCGTTTCGCACTATGCCAAGTGCTTACTCATGAGCTATGAGTAAGCACTTGGCATAGTGCGAAACGCGTTAGCTGATTGCCTGTACACCCTGTCAATGATGTCCTGTATGACATGTTCCTGATTTTATAATAAAGCAACTTGGATTATAAACTCCTGGAGTGCGGCTGTCCGGATTTTCCTGTTTGCACACAGCTTCAACTAGCATTAGCCAGCACCTGGGGCTCCTTGTCTCTGGACTTCCATTTCATACCTGGGCAGTTTTACCCTTGTGCGGAGATAACATTTGCATTGTATCTGGATCCCGGACTATTGCTAAGTCATATTTTGCTTGGGGATCAAATACTTATTTTACTCACTGAACTGCAACTCAATTTATAGCATTTGTATTGTGTTTTTTTGGACTTTTGGTTGATATTCTGTCTCTATCATTTAAAATACACCTGTGATAAAAATCATAGACCCTTCATTTCTTTGTAAATGGGGATCAAATAATTATTTTCCCCACTGTAAGTATTTCAAACAAAAACTAGAAAACATGTGGCTCTTGTAGCGCTTTTTAATGTTTAACCGCTTCTGGACCAGCCACCGGCAGGCTGGCTCCCCTGCACGAAATCACTTTACTGTACGTGATCTTGTGGGGTCCGGATAGCAGGGGCGCGCGCAAGCTGCACAGTGGGGGTGCCGATGCTCGTGGATGACGGTCGCGATGACTGCCGGCCACGAGCGATCGTGACCAGGAGACACAGAACAGGGACGAGTGTGTGAAAACACACACTTCCCTGTTCTGTTCTGACAGGAGTGACAGATCCTGTGTTCCTATTAGCTAGGAACAACAATCTGTCACTTCCTGTAGTTAGTCCCTCCCCCTTCAGTTAGAATCACCTCCCAGGAAACACAGTTAACCCCATCACCGCCCCTAGTGTTAACCCCTTCACTGCCAGTGACATTTTTACAGTAATCAATGCATTTTTAATCGCACTGATAGCTGTATTAATGCCAATGGTTCCAAAAATGTGTCAAAATTGTCTGATGTGTCCACCATAACGTCGCAGTCACGATAAAAATCGCAGATCGCCGCCGTTACTAGTAAAAACAATAAAATAATAATAAAAATGCTATAAATCTATCCCCTATTTTGGAGACGCTAGAACTTTTGCACAAACCAATCAATATACGATTATTGCGATTTTTTTTTTTTTTACCAAAAATATGTAGAATACATATCGGCCTAAACTGAGGAAAAAAAATGTTTTTTTATATATTTTTGGGAGATATTTATTATAGCAAAAAGTAAAAAATAATGCGTTTTTTTCAAAATTGTCGCTCTTTTTTTGTTTATAGTGCAAAAAATAAAAACCGCAGAGTCGATCAAATACCACCAAAAGAAAGCTCTATTTGTGGGGAAAAAAAGACGTCAATTTTGTTTGGGTACAACTTCGCACGACACCGCAATTGTCAGTTAAAGCGACGTGCCGAATCACAAAAAGTGCTCTGGTCAGGAAGGGGTTAAATTCTTCCGGGGCTGAAGTGGTTAACATTAACAAAGATTTGTAAAACTTTTTATACATTCAATTTTGTTAATTCCCTTTACAATTTGGTATAGTAAAGTCCCAAATCCCCTTTCTTTGTCCGTATTTTGATTATTCCAATATTATTTGGATGTGGTACTGCTTTGCAACAGTTGATTTATAGGAACATGTTGTAATTATAGTAGGCTTATGTATTTTTTCACTATAGGGTATCTTAAATGCTGCATTGTCGCTGCAGGAATACAGCATGGCTATTTTGTAAATAATGGTTGTAGAAACTCTTCTTTAAATTCTTCCTGGTTGGCTTGCACAGCTGAAATATTTTAAATTTAGGTATTTTATTTTCTTCAAATGTGAGTCTACCGCTGGGCCTCTGTGTAGACCCATCTCCTGTACCAGCCATGCCTCGGAGGTGCCCCCAAGCATTTAATTGCGCTGCCCTTGTTAAAGCCAAGCTTAAAAATAGACCTCATCACTATGCAAATTACCCAGTTCTTCCCGTCTCCTGCTGCGTCCCAATCCCCTAAATCCTGCATGTACTGCGCTCCCATAGATCAACGTATCTCGAAGATACAGGGGAGAGGAGGGAACATGAATGCCTGGATAAATGTGTGTGCATTACATTTACAGTTGGCTTTACACAAAGCAATTTACTATCTGTTAAGGTGAATACTGCTTTTATGCGAACAAAAAAACCCACAAAGTTTAAGGGAAACCAAACACAGTTTAAAGAGCTACAGTAGGTGTGCATGTCGACAGATTAGGTGGGCCTCTCTTTAACTGTATAAGTCTGCATGAACGCATGTCTGACATGTCACCATATAGAGAAACAGTATCGTTTCTCAACAAAAGTTTTATCTTTTACTATTGTAAAGCAGCCCTTGAGCTCCAATCTAGGGACTTTGCCAAGGCTGCAATGATATCATCTTCCTGAAAATTCTGGTTCTCTGGCTGTTTATGGCTTTAATACTTTCTAAGTCACTGACTTGAAACAGGAAAGTCATGACAACATTAGAACCCTCAATTTGTATACCTATTTCAGAGCAGTAGCTTAAACAGTGGTTGATACTTCATGACAGCCAGAGAGTGAGTATTTTTAGGCCCATAATGTCTTCAGTACTGGATTTTTCGAGAGCAGTCCCATCTAGATTCATAATAAAGAATGTCTACAACACTCTCTGGAATTCCATCATTCCTCTGTACGACAAATGTCAGTGCAAGTGACAGATTCAAGTACCTATCTTAAACAGCCCAGGTGCAGGCAATTCTTAAGGGCCAAACCACCAGAAAAGTGGCGTTGGGGCATTTTAATTAATTCTCTTCTTAGTTTTGCTAGACAGGATAAAAAAAAAAACTGACGTTTCCCATCACGTACATTTGAGAAGCATGTTGCTCAGAGGCAACTATCAAGCATTGAACGCTGGGCCTTTTGGTTCCCCAATAACTGCAGAGCTTGTCTGGAAAATCTTTCCTTCAAGCTACTCAGTCACAATCTATCTTTCCATTCTGCTATCTTTTGCAGTTTCGCTCATTAAACTTTCCTATTTTATTCTGGCTCTCCAGCAAAATCATTTGGGCTCAGTGCTGAAAGAATATGAAATAGAGTGATCTGTATTTAAATAATACATCCTTAACTACTAAGAATAGCTGTGCTCATCTCTCCATCCACCGGCCGCTTATTAAACACCGTGAGAAATGGTTATTAAAAATGATATCAGATTTTATCACACACTAATTATCAGGAGAAAAATCTTATGTAGCAGTAGTTTTTCTCTGTACTGGTGTATAGATGATGTAAATTTTCCTGATTATTAATGCCACCATTTAAATAAAAGAGGACTGTCTTCAGGGATATTAAGTTTAAGAAGAGCTCTAAGTATAGGCGCTTGGGGGAGGAGAGGAAATTTTTTTCGTTTTTGTTTTTCAGGAGGGAGGGAAGGGGAAAAAGGGAGGGAGGAGAGGGTTTGACACCTTTCCATCACATGGGGGCTTTCTTACGTAATCACATGGGGGCTTTCTTACGTATTGGATATCTTAGGATCTTGAACCTGGTGGTAGGTTCTTTGAGTTCATTACCAAAATGGGGAAGTTATCTTGAATTATATGTTGATATTACTGATTATGCCGTTGGATAGATCTGCTTTAATTTTTAAGATATGCGTTTATTGTTTTGTAATATGGATATCAGTACTTAAATATGGAAGGTGTCATCCATTTATATATTTTATTTCAGAAGAAAAAGGAAAAGTATAGGTAATAAGCAAAAATGTACTATCAGCAGTCCAGAAATACTATTTCTCATGTAGCTGATTTAAAGACCAATTTATTCCTCAGTTTCAATCAGCTCAATAAATATTTTTCTAAAGCAGTCACAGCCTAAAGCAGAAAACCTGGTCCCTGCCAGCATTCTGCAGATTGGGCCCCTTTGCTCTCTGTAAGAAAACGGTGATCTCTTTTTAGCATGAGCTTTATTTATTGCAGGGCTATAGGTAAGTAGGGGGCGCATTAGGTCTCTACAATGAAATCAGTGATTCCCAGAAAGTGCAATGGTCGCACTGTGCACATGCTGGCAGGTGACAGTACTCTCTACTCTACTGCTGAGGAAATATAAAGGCTGACTCCATGCAAAGCGTACAGAATTTTGGTACCTCTTCGCCATCCCACATGAATGGAATTTCCCTGCAGTAGTTTGTGTCCCCCTTCCCCTCAATGATGAGATTTCTCTGCAGTGCCCCCACCCTCTAAAATGTTAAAATTTCCCTGTAGTAGTTTGTGTCTTTGCACCCCCCGACAATGGTGATAGTTCCCAGCAATGCCCCTTCCTCCCCACAATGATTAGATTTCCCTGCAGTAGTTTATGTATTTGCCCCCCCCCCCCCTTCTCCAACTATGCTGAGATTTCCCTGCATCAGTCTGGTGAGATTTCTTTGAACTAGTTTGTGTCTCAGCCCCTCTGACAATGGTGAGATTTTCCTGCAGTAGTTGTGTCTCAACCCCTCTCACAACATTTGGGATTTCTATGCAGTAGTTGTGTCTCTGCACCACCCACAATGGTAAGGTTTTCATGCAGTAGTTGTGTCTCTGCCCCTTCCACAGTTGTAAGATTTCCTGAAGTAGCTGTTTCTCTACCTGTCCCACAATGTTGAGATTTTCCTGAAGTAGTTGTGTTTCCACCCCCCACAAGAGTGGGATTTCTCTGCAGTAATTTTGTCTCCATCCTTCCCACAATGGTGAGATTTCTATACAGTTGTTGTGTCTCCGCCCCTCCCACAATGGTGGGATTTCCCTGCAGTAGTCATGTCTCTGCCCCTCCCACAATGGTGAGATTTCCTGAAGTAGTTGTTTCTCCACCTGTCCCACATTGGTGGGATTTCCCTGAAGTAGTTGTGTCTCCACCCCCTCCCACAGTAGTGGGATTTCTCTGCAGTAGTTTTGTCTCTGACCTTCCCAAAATGGTGGGATTTCCATACAGTGGTTCTGTCTCTGCCCCTTCCACAATTGTGAGATTTCCTTGCAGTAGTTGTGTCTCCACCCCTCCCACAAAACTGGGATTTCCCTGCAGTAGTTTTGTCTCCATCCTTCCAACAATGGTGAGATTTCCATACAATAGTTGTGTCTCGACCCTCCCACAATGGTGAAATTTCCATACAGTACTTGTGTCTCTGCCCCTCTAACAATGGTGAGATTTCCTTGCAGTAGTTGTGTCTCTGCCTCTCCCACAATGGTGAGATTTTCCTACAGTAGTTGTGTCTATTCGCCTTCCAAGACCTCTATAAAGTTGTCATTCACAGATAAACTCATCAGTCACATCATGGTGGCACCATCATCTGGCTTTGTAAAGGCCATAACAGAACTGGCAATTCTAATGCAGAGATCTCAACGCTGGAATCCCCAGGAGATATAAAAATTCCAGCATGTAATTTGCCATAAACTATTCAAACCTAACATAACTGTTTGGGTGGTAACAATATTTCATATCATACTATATTGATCTCATTAATAAAAAAATAAGATATTAATTTCATTACAACAGAGGGTTGTTTGGCACTAAGGTTGGGGGCGCTGACATAAGTATGATATTTGATGTGTCCCATGTCCTCGTGGCCTGGGGTACATTCTTTGAATTGCTACAATTGCCATAATCCAGCACAGAGGGATCACAGAGCCTAGATTCAGCATGCACTATTTTTACATGTATCCACCTTCCTCAGTGACCTGTGCAATTACTATCAGGTTTAGGCTGCATTTTTTTTTCTTCTTTAGCTCCAAATAGAGTATGGAAGCATGTTAGGTTTTTATAAATTTCTGTGTTCACATTAAGCATATTTGCCTTCTGTATGTTCTTCTGACAATTGTCACCAGGAGAGAAAGTGATGGTAGTTCCAAAAATGTAAGATAAATACTTTTATTGTCATTGTAACGCAAATCACAATGAATTTCTATAAAAACTCCACACATATGTAAACATATAACAGCCACAACACACGCACATTACTCTCTCCATATAAAAAAAAAACCCTACCACAGCAGCAAAATCAAGTCACTTACTGCTAGATAATGTTATTAAAATTTTCCATTTTGGGCCTTAAATTGTCACCAAAAGAGAAGGTGATGATAATTCCAAAATTTTACAGTTGTCACTGGAACAGGAGTTGAGGGGATACCTTCCATTTGAGGCATCTTTTGATATGACACCTGTATAAGAAATAATTTCCCCATGTAGTGTCTCTGGAACAATTAAGGAAAGTCTCCTTAATGGATGCTGACAGCAGACAAAACCTGACAAGGGTCCTAACCATTCCATACTCCATCAAAAATTACATATTAATAAATCTAGGAAAAATGTGTAGGTTTGTACATTATTACTGGGGGCCCAAATTAAATATTTTCTATCTGTAGATGGGTGACTTGATCAGTATTTATCCTTATTTATTTTGCTAGGAGCCTTTGTTATCCTTTCTATTTCTGCTTTTGTTAAGTGTTTGATCAGTTGTTATGCCTCGCATATCCCAATTTATGTGTGGTTTTGTTGTTACAGGATACAGGCGTAATAGTAATCCAATATTGTCCCTAATTCCCTACCATATTTTCTCCCTGCCATGAATCTGATTCCTGAATGCCTTCCCTTTCATTCTTTATTCATCCCTTAGTACATTTTTTCATTCATTTTTACAACTTTTGAATTGCTTTAGCTTGCTCTTTCTATGTTACTTCATGGTTGATCTGTTTATTTGCTGTCTTTTCTGCCCCTCCATCCTCCCAATATTCTGCCTAGAGTGACTTCTGAAATATAACCTCTTCTGTTTCTTCAGCAGACAGCAAAACTCAACTAAATGTCGGTCTGTATGGGAGCAGCGCACAACCCAAATCCGTATGCACAACTTCCAGGCTAGCTGCGAGGCACTCTACAGTGAGCTGGAGCCTGAAGACCGTCTGCGCTATGCTACTACTTTGCGACTGCGGCCGGATATGAAGAGTCACATGGATCGACCATTGCTGGTGGAGCCGCAAGATTCCACAGAGACCAAAGATGGCAGCCCAGAAGAGTTAGCACCCAATGAGATAGAGCCAGGGCCTGTGGAGGCTACGGAGCCAGCACCGCGGAAACACCGGCACCGTGAGAGAGGCACAGGCGAAACCAATGGTGGCTGTAGAGAGAATGGTAACCATAATGGAGACTCAGGTAGTAATGATAGAGAGGAGCGCCATCGGCAGCATAGAAGTCACAGTAAAGAAGGGGAAGGTGGGAAGGAAGGAAGGGGAGAGCGGAATCGAAGCCAAGAGAGGGGGAAGCGGCACCACCGCAGAGCCTCCCCTGAAGAGGGTACGGAAAGGGAGCACCGCCGGCACCGTACACACCGCCACTCTGCAGAAAGACAAGGCAAAGATGGCAATGGACAACCAGGTTCTGGCAGCAAAGGTGAGAGGAAGTCTCGGCACCGAGGAGGAGGGTCTAGATCAGGCACCAGAGATGGAGATGGCACAACTCGTGGTGAAAATGGGGAGGAGGTTCCTAGGTCACGTCATCGCAACAGGCACAAAGCACTTTCTACATATGACACAGAGGAGAAAAAAGAAAATAAAGATGGAGAATCTGCTGAGAAGGAACATCGAAATCACAGACCCAGGTAACTCATCCATATATCAATGCAAGTACTCTGGGCCTAAAGTTTGGGAGTGTCTAGAAGTGACTGTGTTGTCCCCAGAAACTGGTCAGCTCTACTTTCTTAATGATATAGTACTAGGCAGAAATAGGAAATAAGAGGCTGGTTGCTTGCTTGAGGCAACACTGACGTCTTCTATCACACACATCGATATATGAGTTGCATAGTGGGAAATAAAGCTAAACACAATATGAGGGTCCTGAAGGATTCCAACCCAATAATCTCTGAGCATGATGACATTGTTCCTGGTGCCAATAATTTAATGAGTCACTAATCCAGAACAGGTATTTAAGTCATAAGATTACATTTGGGGGAAAGCATGCTTGTTAAGTGAAACACTAGATAGTGGAGCAAGAAAAATTATGACAAGTCAGTGGTCCCATATTTCTGATTATAAGTTCCTTTGAAGTACAGCAAATTATTAATTTACCTATTCCTTTAAAGTGAATCTGTGAGGATGGACATATAGGAGCTGTCATTGCAAACTTGATTTGTAAAGGTGCAGGCTCCAAAGCAACCACCATGATTCTGACTGCAGCAGTATTTCATTGAAGCAGTGTTGAAGAAATTATGTTGTATGATAAGGAGGTATCAGTGTAAGGATTACAGGTTGTGTCTCTTTGAAGTGTAGCCATTACTGTAGCATTTCAAAGCCTGAACTCAGCATGTGACAGTTTTTCAATGTTAATCTTGTGTTATTAAAGCTCTCTCCCCTTCTACCTGTTCCAGCATCTGTTCAAACTACTTGGAAGTCTTGTTTAATAATATATATATCCATCACTGCAGGGACCACCGTAACGAGGCTGAGGTCCCTGTCGGGGGTCTACAGCAGCTGCCGGAGCAATCAGAAGATGCCGATAACCAGAAAAATGTGAACCGAATGTCTCAGCCGCACACGGACCGCTCCAGCACAGTTAATATACCCGTCACCATCACAGCACCGCCCGGAGACACAGCAGTCATACCAAGTGAGAACTCTTACTTAGAGATGCAGTTTCTGGCATGTGCCACCACCATCATTGCACCCGTGCCAAAATTTTAATTTATATACAAAGCCTATGACATTCCCATCAGCAAGGGTTTAAAGGTTAATGCACAAACTGCACTTGCCAAATTCTAAAATGGATATTTATACAGTACACACTCATTTATCTATGACATTACGCTTCTTAATCAACAGATTATTTGTTAGTTTAAAGGATTGTTTATACTTTGTAGACATAAAATTTAATTTCCAAGAAATAATGAACCTCAAATGTTATTGCTGGAGTTAGCTAAAACACTTTAAACCTTTTAAAGGGCAGTGTCCCTTTATATTTGATAGACCTAATTTTATGTGGAGATTGGAGTGTTTATTCTATACACAGTTTTATGTTTCCTAGGTAAACCCAAAGCTCTTATCTGCTTCTCTTCCATAAGGATTGTCATGTATGCACTACAACCACAGTGCTGACATATGATGTCTCATCTCTTGTTTTTACTTGGCAACCCCCCCTAGGATATTGTATGGTGAAATTATTCACATGCGGACATTTTGTATAATCACTGAAGGCTAACCCTAAAGCATGATTCAGTTTTAAGTCTTGGATACTCCACCAATGAGATAACCTTTCCATAATTCCCAACTCTCTTCCTATCTACCTGGGCGTTTTGCCCCCCCCCCCCCTTTTTTTGGGTGTCTCTGGTCCTCATGTCTCCATAACATAAAATACATTTTAAAAATCTAACAGGAAAAAGGGGAAAGCCTCATAATGGGTTCAGCAATTTAGCAATATCAATAGAAGACATTGTCAGGTAATTCAAACCTCCAGAAAAAAACTTGTACTAAGAAAGAGGGCCAGTGAAAAGAGTTGTAAAGGCAGAAGGTTTTTTATCTTAATGCATTCTATGCATTAAGATAAAAAAACCTTCTGTGTGTAGCAGCCCCCAAGCACCCCCCTAATTACCTACCTGAGCACCTTCTCTACCCAGCAATGTCCACGATCCCCTCAACCATCCAGGACACTCCTCCTGATTGGCTGAGACAGAGCAGTGGCGCCATTGGCTCCCACGGCTGTCAGTCAGCCAATCAGGGGAGAGAGGGGCGGGGCCAGGTAGGGGTTCCATGTCTGAATGGATACACTGAGCTCTGACTCGGCTTGGGTTGCCCCCTGTAGCAAGCTGCTGGCTGAGGGGCACTCAAAGGAGGGAGGGGCTAGGAGCAGCGAAGAGGGACCAGAGAAGAGGAGGATCCAGGCCACTCTGCAAAACCACTACACAGAAGAGGTAAGTATAATATGTTTGTTATTTAAAAAAAAAAAAAACGAGCCTTTACAATCACTTAAAGATCAGCTATTGTGTAGGAATATTAGGCATGAAGCAATGAAAAGATAGGGCTGTTTCATGTACTTATATTTTTATAAAATATATTATTCAAAAATATTTTTTATTAATTACGCTCATTTCATTTTGCTACATTAAGCATCTCTATCTTTTCAGTCCTCTCCAAGTGTCTGGGTCGATTTCATTTTCATAATCCCTTTCCAAAGCCGGCACACAATTGCTTGTATAATATAGTTTTCTTTCACTAGAAAAATATGCCAGTGATAAATAGAAATAGTATTATGATCTACTATAAGCTTAATTAGGCTGGCCATATACAGAACATTTTTTTTCCTGCAACAACGGGTTGCAGGAAAGCAATTTGCTTGATTTCCCCATTAACACAAACAGTGTTATTGCTGGAATTCCTTGCTGCCGGGCCATTGTCTCCTACCTGCGGGTAGCCATTCCGGCCAGGAGAAGACAGTGATTATCGCTAGCGGCTGTAGCAGTCGCTAGCGATAATTGCAAGATAATCCTGCAGGCTGGTTATATTCAAGCTGATCGATCGATCAACTTGTACCCAGAACTACCATAGTAGTATTGACTAACAGTTTAAACTACTGTCAAGTAAAAATTCCCCAGTCAGTGGCAGTTGACATTTTATTGTAGATATCAGTGGCTATGGACATGTTACTGTAGAAAATCTTAGTATTAGTAGTATTTCTTATTATTATTATTGTATAATGTTATATTAATATAAGTAACAATATTGTAATTATTGTGCATAGAAAGTAGCACTTTTGTGTGGAATGTTTCTATATATTTATAGTATATGATATATATTTAAACATATCTCTAGTATTACAACCATTTTGATTAAACCAAAAGCAAACATTTTATTTTGTTTTGGATAGAGTGGTGAAGTGTTTAAACCCCTGTCCAGTTTTAACACCAGCTGTGTACCCATAGGGGAGGTTTCCCCTCAATTCTTGCCAGGACAGTAAGTAATGTGAAATCTCTCCAATGGGAGCACAAATACACATTGAGGAAGGGTGAGAATTTTTGATGATGTATTCTTTTTTTCTGCCCCTGCCTTTATCGTCTTGAGACAACCACACCCTTTATTTTTGGAATCACTGGGGCAGAAAGTGAGGGAGAAGTTCCCCAATAGGGTCACAGACAGGAAGTAGATTAAAAGAAACAGAATCAGTTCTTCCTAATTTCCAAAAGTATGTTAATTTGGCGCAGCCTACATTTTACCCCAGCACACTCAGTACCCTATCACTCTAGATACTGGTCTCTCAGGACTTCTCTGGGTAACATGTAGTGGTAGAATTGTTTCTAGTTCTTGGTGATCTGCTGACATACACCAGCACACATAATGAATCCCACACAGAATAACAATACATCCTCTAATGACCCCTCACAGTCAATAACGTGGAATTCGACGTCAAGTCTGAGGAGAAGAAGGAGATGGAAGCAGAGGACTTAACGAAAAATGGGCCGAAGCAGATTCTGCCATACAGCTCCATGTTCATCTTCAGCTCCACCAACCCGTGAGTGCTTTCGAATTGCCAACACATTCACCATCATTCCTCAATTGTCATTGTTAGCCCTCATCTGTGTTTCAGAAAGGCTGGGTCACTTTGTCATATGAACAATTTCTGTCAGCAGTCCATTCTATGCCGAGGACATTTGCGTCAGACTTTAGCTTAGTTGTTGAAAAATGGTTTGACAGGAGTTTCATCAACCAGAGGAAGAATTTAGTGTGTGGAAGGCATGTGAGGTAGTAAAGACAAAGCGCATGATGGTTTTCCTTCTCACTCTCCCGACAGAGTCCGCCGTCTGTGTCACTACATTGTCAACCTACGCTATTTTGAGATGGTCATCCTGGTAGTCATTACCCTAAGCAGCATTGCACTGGCTGCGGAAGACCCCGTACAGGCCGATGCCCCTCACAATGATGTAAGCAACCCTGAGAGTCCAGAATGTTTGTTTTTACATTAATCTATAAGGATTTCAAAATTTGAAATGGAGAGTTAAAAAAGAATGTGGTTTTGTTTGTTTTCTTTATTATGGTCAAGACTAAAAAATATGTTTTTTAAATATTTGTTCTTTTTATTAGTCTAATACCTAATAAATAATTTATGTCTACTCATTTTCAGAGAGAAGGTAGAGCTTTAGGGTTCTTTTCTTGTAAATAGCACGTTGTTTACAGACCACAGTAGTTCAAACTGAAATGTAAACAAACACAAGTGAATGAAATGGATCAGTGGGGTTGATTTACTAAAACTGGAGAGTGCAGCCTCATGCGATCATGGAAGAAGCTTTGTATTCCATCCTGGGCCTATCCTGATTGCATTTCCTTGTCACCTATTTTGTCACCCAGTCTGCCTTCTGAGATATCTTTATGATTGGGTGCATTCATTACATATATTCCTACCCCGAATGTTTGGATTAGTACCATTACTACCTGTTGGTTTCTAGATATGCATATGTTGTGCTGCGAACTATTATTATATCATACTGTGACGTTTGCACCCTTTCACTCAGTTTCATGCACCTATTTCTTGTGTGCATTTTTCTTTTTGTACATTTTTTAATCTTGTATAAATAAAGTTTACTAAAAAAAAAAAAAAAAAAAAAAAAGAAACGGGAGAGTCAATAATCTGGTGCAGCTGTGCATGGTAGCCAATCAGCTTCTAACTTCAGCTTGTTCAACTAAGCTTTAACCAAAAAAATTTGAAACTGATTGGTTTCTAGGCAGAGATGCAGCTAATTTTGCACTCTCCAGTTTTCGAAAATCAACCCCAATGACTTCTTCCACTCTTTTAGTACAGCTCCGTCTGAGGTTTCAGTTAGAGACAGCGTGCTTGAAAGGTGATAAACAGCTTGGCTTTCCCTTTAGAAAGCCCATTGTGCAGCGGAAATCCATAGCCTCATATTACGTGTTTGAGAAATATGTTCGATGTTCATAAACAGGTAAACAAAATGCAAAGAAGCATCTGTGTTTACAAAGGTATGGCCATGTACAGCCATTCACTTGTATGACAGGCTGCACGTGCCATGTGCATGAACCTTAGAGGTCTACACCCTAAAAACTTAATTGAAATACCATGGGCATACCTGAACTGCCAGGATCAGATAGTAGTTTGACAGTCAGGTACTGATTTATTGTTACACCTTTTATTTACTTTTAGTTTTTACTTTACTTTGATCTGCACATGTCAGTTGAAAAGTGTTTTTATTTTTTTTAGCCCTTATTTAGCTGTCATTGTTTCAGATTAATTTTTTTCTTCATATTACATAAAATTTGGAAAAAAACATAGTTTTTGATCTATAGTAAGACTAGAAGGTCAGCTTATATAAAGAAAAAATGTCTCAAGCATTCATACAACCATCACAAATAATCACCATCATTTGTATAATATGTTTACTTCATATGATTATAGTTTCATTTTTAATTAGACCTGAACCCAAAAAGGGAAGGCTTGGAATGTTATAGGGAGCATTTAGAAATGAATTGTTCCTAAGTGGTACCTTGAATTTTGTCTTGAATTCCCTCTGAAAAATAGCAGTACACTTCTTGGTATTTGACTAGGCACACCACTGCTTAATGCCTCATAACTGTATAGCATGAAGTGTGAGATCTAGGGTGCTGCTGCCTCTGACTGCTAGTCTCAGGAGATTTGGAGTGAGATTTGGTGATGTCACTACCATGTCACTACCATACTGTTCACTGTTCTTGTTGGAGGCTCTAAGATAGGGAAGCAAAGCTCTACCTCTACTAAGATGGCCACCACCAGAAAGAGACACTACGAAGAAGGCATGGTAAGTCAGTAATGTGGGAAAGTTCAGCTGCAGGGAGACCACGGGCAATACTGTTAACTAGTCCTTTGCCCGTTGCCTGCCCTTTTTTTACATTTTTTTTATCACAGCTTCCAGAGATTAGTTCCTCTGATGCAAAGGGTCCTAATAAGAAATATTTTTTTTGTTTTGCCACAGTTACCTTTAGTTTTTATTTATCCTGTTGGTAATAGTTTTTGAATATCCTTGTAATTGCAGGTGCTGAAATATATGGATTACATTTTTACAGGGGTCTTCACTTTTGAGATGGTGATAAAGGTAAGCGTAATCTCTACATGAGTTCATTTTACTACACACAATCCACAAGTGAAAGCTTTCTATCTTGTATATTAATGTGCAGTTGTCTGTTAATCAAGTCAAATGTATACCATTGATTAGTTGAATATACAGTACCAGTCATAGTTGCCAAACCTTGTCTGAAAGGTGGAATTAGGCTTGTAGTAGTAACCTTTGCTTTTTAAGATCAGAGTGGGCGGATGACAGGTCTGTGTCTGCTCAGTTTATGCAGAGTGAACACAGACAGAGCCCGCTCTGCTCAATGGGCTGCTCGGTGTAAATGGACCCTGCTGTAGGCTTACAACCGTCTACCTCCGATCTGATCTGCCTAGATGAAGGGGGGCGGATTGGATCGGAGATAGGCGGGTGTAAACGGTTCATAGGGGTGAATTGACCATCCGATCATGTTCTTCAGTTTTTCAGGCAATTGTTACCCTATAACTGGACATTTTTCCAAAGGTTAAGGCAGGTGAATGATGCAGCAAGGAAGTGTGCTGAAGGTGAGTACCAGCTGAAAGGAAGAATAGGCTATCAAGGGCCCCTTTCATTTAGTCTAGAATGGTGAAGTGACAGGTGTACTTTAAAAGTTACACCTCTTTGTGACATCAGCTTCAACACTCTCGACTGATATTACTCAACAGTTCCTGTGCTGTGAAGCCACACAGAACCTCCTTTACAGTGTTTTCCGTAGACTTCCTGCAAAATCTAATTAATATTAGCTGTGTCATTTCTGTGCACTAATTAAAAGCTTGGCCATTCTGAGAAGGTGCTTCCCTATTCATTTGCTAATTAAAATATGGAAAGTTCTAAGATCAGTCAGCGTTTGGGACTGGGAAACACACCCACCTGATGGAGAAAACTCACATCATGTGTCTAAGATCACGCCACGTCATTCAACAACCCAATGACAGTGGACCAGCATCATCCGTTACTTGCAGTTTCAGTAGACTGTTGTGTAGCAATGCATTTGCACCTGGGTCTTGCACTAGTTACAGTATACCCATTTTGCCGCAAAACTTTGAGTGACTGACCTGAAACAAATATACAGGTAAGGACTTCTAACTTTACTCTGACTCTTGTTCCAGATCAGCTTAAAATACAGAATCCGCAGGATTGGGGATGGCTCTTCTTTTTCTTTCTGTTCCTTGTTTTAATATATTTGAAAAATGAACAAAGAATAAAAAAATAAAATAATCCACAGGATCAGCATAATAGCCAGCAATACGCATTTTCACACAGAACCCCTATAGTACAGTTTTTTGGACACTAAAAAAGGACATAAAACCTCTGTAAGACTTTTTTTTTGCAGACTTTGTCCCCACTGAGGAGATTTCCTTGCTCTTCTTGTCAAGAGATGGAAAATCTCTACATATATTGCAACAAAATAATTTTGTAAATGGTTAAGGGTTAGTACATCTATCAGGTTAATATTGCTATCAAATGGGTATTCCTGTGCCATTGACAACCTCTTCCCTTTTTCTTGTGCTTCTATCAAGAGGTGACATCTCCCCAAAAGAGATACAGACAGCAATAAAATGACTGATACTATACTGATAATGTTTTACAGAAAACATGGCAACTGTGCTAAAGACAGGATAGGAAGCAGTTTTTTCCCAGGGCGCCTGAGAAAAGTTAGAGATTTGCTACTCATTCTTATATAAGAATTGCAACTGTTTCCACGAGTACTTCCTGCAGACTGCAGTAAGAATAGGACATAGTCATGAAAATGTTTGATTTTTTTTAATTTGCGTGATCAATTTGAACCCATCTAGGCAACACTAAAGACATGCATATGCATAATTACATTATAGAGAGGCTCTAATGATTGAAGTTAAATGCCTATATTGCAAAGTCACAACCTCAGGAATAGGTCTTCTTAGAAAACAATGACCAAGGGGTTTTGCGGAGTAATTTGGCCTAGTCTGTATGACCAAAGCCAGAAGATTAAAGCCCTCTAATTCTAATTTTGCATTTTGAATTTTGCACTTGCATTTTGCACTTTTGAATTATAAGCTGTTGCTGGGTCATGATTTTGGAGTCATGCATGTGTGTAAATGGTGAATTGGGGTCAGCTTGTCTTGGATAGGATTGAATTAGCCATGGGGAAGTTGTGACAGGTGGGAGAGTTAAAAGAGCTTGACCATTGCTGTCAGTTAGGGCCCCAGAGCTGAAATGCTGAACTGCCATATGGTAGGGTATGTTATTTTTGAGCAGTAGCCTACTATTCCCTTGAGATAAAAACAATTAGAAAAGGAAAGAATGTTGGTAGCAGGATTGATATCCAACATTAAATTGTATCGTAGATGTTTACAACATATTGTCCCATATAAAACTTTTTTTTTTGTCCACAGATGATTGATTTGGGTCTTCTCCTCCATTCTGGTTCATATTTCCGGGACCTCTGGAATATTTTAGATTTTATTGTGGTCAGTGGAGCCTTGGTGGCTTTCGCCTTCTCGTAAGTATCATCTACCTAAATACTATTATAAATACAGGTGGCTAACAGCATGAACATTTGTTTGAGTGTTTTTTTTTGTGTGCACATTAGTTTAGTGATAGCTTCAGAGTCTTCTCCAAATGTGTTTATATAATGTAATTTAATAAAAATTATTATGTGCTATATTAGTGTAAGTTATTATTTAGCTTAGCTCAGTTGGACAAATTAAACACAAATCATTTCATTTATGAGATGTTGTATTTACATAATCTATTTTGTCAGTGATTTCCAAAGGTATTCCAAGTCCCACCAACAATTCGGGTTTTATGTATATCCACCACACTGGTCACTAAATCACATTGTTGAGGCGGGATTATCTGTGTAAAGTTGTTCGCAAAACACATGATGTTGGTGGGATCGAAAACAGGTTTGGGAAATACTGTATCTTTCTTTTGCCATCTTGTTTTTTGATCTTCTTAATTCTGCAAATTGTAAGAATGAAGAGAAGAACAGCCTACTCAAACCCACCTTGGATCCTACTACTAGGAAACACCTAGGGTTCTACTGCTAGACATAGTGTTTCTGCTGGAACTATAGCTAAATCAAGGAGGACTTTCCTTGATATCACTGCAGAACATCCCCAGTACCTACCAACAGCATTACCCACAAATTAGAGTATCCACCACCACTTGGAGATAGGTCTCACTGAATCCAATTACTGACGGAATTGCCTTGAATCACACCAGTGCACCTATCAGGACCACCCAGGAGCTTACCAGTACATCAAGCAGACTACCTTGTATTCTACCAGTAGACTTAGCATAGCAACATTGGTTCCTTCATCTAGTCCTAGCAATCCACTATAGACCTAGTAGGACCCTACTAGAGCCTGTTTTTAGATATAACAAAAAGACGCTCAATAACACTGCTAATCCTAGCAGACCACTCTGTATCCTACTACTGAACCTAACAGGTTGACCATGGACCTATCATTTAGACCTAGCAGTTCACCGGGGATGCTACAACTAAACCTAGTAGAAATGACATAAATCCTATTTCTAGTGATCTCAGCTAAACTTCCAGTTACATTACTAGATATACCAGGACTGCCCTGGATTTAACTTGAACATCAAAGCACCCTTGATCCTACCAGTATACCTAGCAGTTACACCATAGATCTTAGGACTAGATTTAGCATGACTATCTTGTAAAAAAAACACTAGGAATAGGAGGACCACCCTAGATCCTGTTAGTAGACCCTGGAAGGCTACCTTAAATCACTTGTTCACTAGAGAAGAAACATTTTATGTCCTGTGACAACTATATTTGACACACATACATCCTGCCAACCAAATGTAGCATATGAGAACAAAAAAATATTTGTTTTAACCCAATGAATTCCAACTAAATACAATTTGTTGTAGGGGAGGTACATTTAAATATAGGTTATCAAATACAGTTTGATAATTAAGAAATGCGTATAAAATGTGTGAAATTGTGTTCTGAAAATACATGGAGAAAATACTGATATATAATACAGTTGACTGATGCAAATATATTTGGCCATGAAGTGATTGTTGTTCCAGTACATACTGCCCTCTGTAGGAGAGTTAGTGCAATTGCCTCAGGAAAGTTGTAGTTAATACTTAATGATTTTTTTTCAAAAGATTATTTATTTATTTGCAGGCTTCTTAGTAAAGTATATAACTAGCTTTAGGAAGGGGGAATGTAAAAATGGACAGGAACTGTGTGCAGATGTTGACTTTTTGTTAAAGGCATTGTTGACTTTGTTGTTGCTTTGTGGCTTTATGTAGTGTGCTTGTCTACTGATTTTACGCTTTCTCTTTGTCTCTCCATGGCCGGATTCTCTTTTTCTGTCTCTAGGAGTTTTGTTGGGTAAATGCAATATAATTTCTACACATACAGGAAGGTCCTGTATATGTCCCTCCAATTCTTGTTTCTGTGCCCTATAATCTTAGAACCATTGTAACAACACCAACCCTTCCTTCTTGTCATCCTGTACCACAATGTAGAATTAGCCACAACCATCTCATTAATTTCATTGAATGAACTGCAGATGAAGGTTTAAGTAAACCCTGGAGGCATTAATAAACAAGGCACTCCTAGGGGCCAATTATGAAGGCTGATTCGGAGGCTGTTAGATTTTACAGCCTACTTCAGCGCATGCTCTCGTCATATAATATCCACCACATGCATTGACCCCAGCTAACTAAGATTTTTACTGTACTGTAAGATGGCCAAGAGATTTTGTACACCTTACAGCAGGCTTAGGCAACCTGTGGGACTTTTACTCCTAGTAGTACTACAACCTTATGTGTCACATATTGCCTAAGCCTGCCACCCAAGATAACCTTGGATCACATTTAATGATTTGTCATTCTGCACCTATGACCTACTTAGTTTACCTGTGCTGTGCTGGTTAGAATGTTTAGATCTTGTAAATATAAATCAGATGAGCACAGAAGCCTTTCATACACATCTGTGCTTTCTCCAGTATTCCCCCCTCTCTTTGCAAACTAGCGGAGCACTTCTGCAGCTCAATGATTTCTAGCATCCCTCATCCCTAAGTAGATGACAAACAGTAGTTCAGAAAGTGGGTACTTAAATTTAAAGAAGTCTTCTAGTCAGGAGAAAATAATCTGTAAAATCATATAGAATATATTAATTGCACTACTTTTTTCCTATGAGCTTCAAAAGTATCTTTAAGTGAAGGATACAATTTTTTATTTGGCAACATCAAATAAATAAATGCAACAACATGTGTGAGGGTCCTCTGCATGTTCAAGATAAACCAGGCACCGGCACATTAGGGAACCCAGGCTATGGAACAAAAAAATTCCAGCACACTATTCTAGGCTTTGTCATACATACAGCCAATAGCTTGACAAAGGACAGGGCTGTAATACCATCCTTTTTAGATTCACAACGTTTTTTTATTTCACTGCCAAGCAGTACATTCAAGAAATGAAAAACAGACAGCTCTTTACATATTTAGAACTAAAGTTTGAGTTTTGACCATCATGAATTTCACACTTTATGACCACTAGGAATATTAGCAACAGGAACTTTTAAATACTAGTGGGGTGGTTTTTAGTGCCCCCAAAAGCTCTGAATACCATTATTCAAATACTTTCTGGGGCTAGTAAGGTCGGTTTCAGACCCGCCTCCTGCACCTTGCTATTGGCTGCTTCAAGTCTGATGACTTGCATCTTTGACTTGTGGTGAGGTGGAGGAGGCAAGAAAGATCAACCTTGCAAGCACTGGTTAAGTTTTCTATAAGAATGCTCTAGAATTGCATAAGTATTGTGGAAGGTAAAAGGTTTGTAGAGACTACGGTGATGCCAGGCCAGTTCCTGCAGGTGCTCAAACACTGGCTTGGTCTGGCCTGGCCTCAAACAAACCCAGTTCCTGATCATTATAGATAATGTATTTTGCCTGGCCAAGGTAGTAATGTGAAATGTAAAAGGTGTAAACCACTGAACAGATTTAGTTTGTAATTTGGCAAAATCGATTTCAGACAACATGGCAGCCATTATGCATAGTGCAGGTCCATTCAGTAGTAAATCGTCTATCACTTACAATTGGAAATTAACCCGCTGATGGTCAAGGGATGGAAATAACTGAACATGAACCCCTTTAAATTCACTTTGGCTGTGAAGTATGATCTCCACCAATGGAAAGGTTGTTAAATATTCCACTTGGGGCTAGGGGCTCTGTAGCTGAAAGCCAGCACAGCACAGGTATGAAACTCAATCGGGTATGCATGACTAACCAAGATGCATGATGGATGAAGCATGCTCTGCATCTGGGAGGCCCCACTGAATGCTGTGGCTCCTCCCCATTCCTAAGGAATGGTAATGTTAATGGAGCTCTGGTTAATGTCTTAGAGCAACAATTCTGTTATCAGGTGTATCTGCATATCTTTTTATACCATCCTGACATAACACAGAGAATTCCTTGTCCAAAGATTGCCCCACTTTTGACACTCTATTCCAGGGGTCTTCAAACTGCGGCCCTCCAGGTGTTCAGGAACTACAATTCCCATCATGCCTAGTCATGTCTGTGAATGTCAGAGTTTTACAATGCCTCATGGGATGTGTAGTTCTGCAACAGCTGGAGGGCCATAGTTTGAGGATCCCTGCTCTATTCTGTTATTCTTTTTTCCTCCAAAGAATATTTGTGGTACCCCATTAGTAACACTACAGGAGCTCAAACATTAAAGAGCACTCAGTATATTAGACCAACCGAAAAGGGTCCAAATAGTGTAAATAAATAGAAACACAAAGCAGGCTGAATCATTCTCAGCTGAGGATCATTTTCACAGGCTCAGAACAGTCCTCTGTTGGATGTGACCATTGGATTGGGTGCAAAGAAAATTCAGTCAAGTGTAGTCCCCAAAGTGGCTCCTAATTGTAAACATGTAAAAAGTTACCTTACCTAGTATTGTTTTTTTTTTATCAATGAAATAGAACAATTACAATGTAAGAAGGTAAGCTCAAATCTGATAAATGATTTAAATCATATGCTTGGACCTACATGAAGATTGTCTTATTAAAGTAAAACCAAAGGCTTGGGGTCTGTGTCCCCATTAGGTAGATTTACAGTTTAAATTTTTCCTGGAGACCATTATTAAGATTTCTCTAGTTTTGTAGCATTTTCCTCACTCCCTGTTGTTGCTATGGGACAGAAAGTGAAGGGGAATCTCCTAAATGGGCAAAACAGCCTGACGGGTTATAACTCCCCTTCATTATATCCAGAAAAAAAAGTTTTGCCTTTAGTTCTGCTTAGCTTACAGGAGGCCATTGCAGTATGAATAGAGGGTGGCACTGCTGAAAATGCTAGTTGTCTGACTGGCATGCTAATACAAAGGCTTCACTAGTGACACACCCAAACAAGCACACATCCCAAGATTTCTGACTGTACTCTGACTTTAATGGTCACATACTTGCTCTTGGTCAGTTCCTGAGAGTACTGAATTCAAGTGATCAGCATGACATCCAGTCAGTACACATATTTAGAGGGTCGGCTATGGCAGCCTCCATTTTACATTCAGTGGAGGTTCCTTTAAGATAAATTAGGTCAGTTGTCCGTTCCATGAATGGTATTATGAGGTATTTCTCTGTGTTATAAGAAGGGAAGTCTAAAAAAAAAAATTAAAGTGCAGGCCTGATAAGAGTGACCCAGATTCTGGGAAGAGCATTGTGAGAGGTAAAGCATGAATCTGATCCTCGGGGTGAAGACGCTCACGCTGGGTGCCATCTTGTAAAATTTGACTGACGATATCTCTTTGTATTTCCTCTGTAGAGGGAACAAAGGGAAAGATCTAAACACCATCAAATCCCTGCGGGTCCTCAGGGTTCTGCGGCCTTTGAAAACCATTAAGCGGCTGCCCAAACTCAAGGTTTGTTTTCTTATCTGTCTTCTTTGGCTTCATTTACCGCCTTGTTTTCTGACTTATTGTATGCATTTACGACCTGTCTGCACCAGTACATCTATATTGACTATTTTATCTTCAACATATTTATAATTCTGCCAGCTCCATGACGCAGTCCTACTACACTCCATTGCTAGCAGAGTGACACAGCTCTCTGCTTTTACAGCATCATGACACTGCTGGGGTCCTTCTCCTGCTTTCTTACCCCTGTAACCTGCTGAAAAGCCTCCCTCTCCAGCCCACGGTGCCTGAAACATGTTTAGTTGGCAGCACTGTACAGTGCAGTGCTTTGTGGCTCACAGTGCACAACTATAAAAATAGATCTCAGTCATTAATATTAGCAGTCTTTTCAAATACATTTAATGACTTCTTTATGAATATGTAACTGAACTAAAGGATGTCTTTTTTTTTTATCTCCCTGGAATGTAAAATCAATTTAAATTAAATTGGTGACCTGCTAATTGCATCTGAGAAACAATTGCAAATGTTTTCCTGGAAAAAAAGATGCCCTCTCTATGAGAATGCAGCCTCTTCCTATACCCCACTAACCCCAGACCTGTATCTATCAGCATATATTCCTATCTGTGGAATGGGAATGGAGTTTAGCAAGGGTTTAATTCTGTGGATTGGCAGATCTAGAAATGGGTAGTGCTTCTTGCATGAAAAATTACTTTCTGACTTGCCCATCTGTGTTAATAAGCAAAATATGTAAAACTGTTGGTTTAAGTTATTGTGTAGAGAACTTGGCTGCTATAATTTGCCTCGGCATCACCAAAAAAAATATTCCTGAACTCTTCCTGGTCTGCTGGTCACATGATGACTGAAAAAATACAAAGGTGGACAAGAACATTCAAAACTTCCAGGTGGGCAAGAACAGAGTTGGGAATTATGGCAGTAAGGTTATCCTTTTGAAGTATGCAGATCCTCACCTAGTCACCTAGTTTCCCTGCTCCCCCCATGACTAAAAAATTTTAGGTGAATTGGCAATTTAACCTGAGACATTATCTATAACAGCCTTTTTAAACCAGGGTATCTTGAGGTTTCTTTAGTGGTGCCTTGGCAAAATGCCTAAAAATTGATTAAAAATTGTATACAAGTGGGCGCGTGGATGAAGGCTGCCTTTTAGTTACACTGGTTTTCATTGTGCACTATTACAACCTTCTAGCTTCCGCCATCCTAATGACCTTTGGCGTCATCAGTTGATAAGGAGGATGTCACTCGTCTGCATAGCAACCTTGTTCGACCCTCCCGTGCCCCTCTCCATCAGCGGTGGGGTCACATTAGCTGAGTGATGGAGAAACATTGGAATACTAGGCAGTACCAGTTTGCAAAAGTGTATTTGCTATGGAAAAATAAATCACCTCTAACGTTGGGTGTTCTACTTCGACTTTTTTGGGTGTTGCTGCATTACGTAAAACTATTTTAATAGTTCTTACATTTTAAAATGGGGTGCCTCGAGACTGTCCATAGTTTTTAAAGGTTGCCTTGACTGAAAATAGGTTGAGAAACACTGATCTTCAGTGTAATCATTATGCTAGTTCTGCTCTAAAAAGACTGCTGGTTGAGTTGTTGCTGAGGCCCCATAGTCTTTCCTCTTATGGTCACTGTTTCCCCCCAGGCGGTGTTCGACTGTGTAGTGAATTCACTGAAGAATGTACTCAACATCCTCATCGTTTATATGCTCTTCATGTTCATCTTTGCCGTCATTGCTGTTCAGCTCTTCAAGGGCAAGTTCTTTTACTGTACAGATGAGTCAAAAGACCTGGAGAAAGATTGCCGGTAAGTGTCGGAAAGCAGAAAATTGCGACCTCAAGATCATAAAACTTTCTACTGATGATCTTTCTGCTCTGTCTAGGGGGGAATATCTTAATTATGAAAATGATGATGTGAGGGCACAGCCCAGGCAATGGAAGAAATATGAGTTCCACTATGACAATGTCCTTTGGGCTCTCCTGACTCTCTTTACGGTTTCCACTGGGGAAGGGTGGCCCAAGTAAGTGCGTTCTACTCTGACTACCATACAGTAAAAGTATAACCAGAAACAAAATTCCCTATTTTTCTCCTACAAGAGCATTTAACAAGATAGAGGTAGAGACACACAAGGGATAAATGCCATTCGTCAATCAAATGCCCGTTCAAGTACTATATACTGTACATGTCACCAACCATGGTTGTTTGAAGTAAACCTGTCAACTGTTTAAAATGGGTAAAGAGAATGCGCTTGTTAATCATTGGGGCTTTGCACCAAAGTCACAAAAGTCTAGTCTTTAGCAACAAAGGACATTTCAGCAATGTGTATTTAACTGTTTAAAATGCAACAAACATATGCCTAACAAAAAAAAATTGAAAAAAACTTACTTTACACCCTAGGAAAGTGTGAAGTCACATCAGCTGCTTTTTTAAATTATAGATGAGACTTTTTTTGATTATGCCACTGACGCTATTTATTATTAATTTTCGAGAGTCTGACCTGAACCTTCCTATTAATGCAAAGGCTCGTATGTATGTATAGAAAGCTTTCTGTGATATACTTGCATCACAGCTGAGCAATCATTTTAATATCAAGGGTTACTTTTCCTTTTCAGTGTCCTCAAACACTCGGTGGATGCAACCTACGAGGATCAGGGCCCGACTCCTGGCTTTCGCATGGAAATGTCCATCTTCTATGTGGTCTATTTTGTGGTCTTTCCTTTCTTCTTTGTCAACATATTTGTGGCTCTAATTATCATCACTTTCCAGGAGCAGGGAGACAAGGTCATGTCGGAGTGCAGTCTTGAGAAGAATGAGGTAGGGAGAATGAGATGGAGCCAGTTGTATCATGTACTGCTTCTCTGCATACCATCACTTCTAACACCTTTAGGAAGAAGTGTGGCCATGGTCATCCATGTCTCTTTGCCATCCTATTTACAAAGGGAGGGACAATAAAAAGACAAAGGACTAAACCAGAACACCTACAGATCCTCCTGAATTTAGTCAGGGGCTCCATTGTAGTTCAAAGCCATCAATGTTTGGATATTGCACTGAGGGAATAAATGTCTCACTGTTTTCTGTTAAGTCCTGCTATGTTTAGAGAAACCAAAACCAATTAAGATTTTCATTTCAATTTTACCAAAGTGGGAATTTTTTTGCTGTAACATTTTGTATATACTGTAGCACATTGACTCTCCCATTATTCTCCTTGCAGAGGGCCTGCATAGACTTTGTCATCAGTGCCAAGCCCCTAACGCGATACATGCCTCAGAACCGTCAATCATTCCAATATAAGATGTGGCGGTTTGTAGTGTCTCCTCCATTTGAGTATTTCATCATGGTGATGATTGCGCTCAACACCATCGTGTTGATGATGAAGGTAAGGCTCAACTGAGATAAGGTGTGCTGTATTAATTTACATAAAACACTTAATGCATGACATCTTTCCTATACACGTATGTGAAAAAAATCATTATCAATATATCCTGATTTAATGTCAAAACATAATCTCTAACAGATTTGGTTCTGATAGATTATTGACAATGTTCTGTATATCACCTCATGGCTATGCAAGCCTTAACTGGCCCCACAACTCATTTGGGGATTTATGTAAATCAGAAAGGCTTTATTATTGGAAGCCTTGTTATACATAGGTACTACATTTCTAAAATTTAATAGTGTGAACTGTGTCTAAAATTATAGCTCTCCATACATAGAAAATAGTTTGTTCAGTCTTTGCTATCACTACTAGTGGCAAAGAAAGTACAACCCCTCATGCAAGCCAACGGTTTTGCCTGTCTGCATCAAATCTCAGCTTTTTCAGGAGCACAGGAGGCACAGGTGTAGCACTCATTGAAAATCTATGACAGGCTGAAATACAGTGGTATAGAAAAGAATCACCCCCTTTAAAATAATCACACTTTGTTGCTTTGCAGCTTGAAATGAAGACAGACACAGATTTTTGTTTTTTTCCAGCTGTGTTTACTCAGTGCAACTTATACCATCCAAGTGAAAGATAAAACACCAACATGTCAGGAAAAAAGTGAAAAAAAAAAACAGAATCACTGAGTTGGAAAAAGGATCACCCCCCTCCTAAAAATGACTTCTAAACTCAATCAAGTGTAGCTAATCACCTTCTCAATGGCACACAAAGCCATTTGACAGCCATCAGCTGTGGTAATTTTGATTAGCTCAGCATGGAAAGAGCTTTCCTGGAGCATTTCAGTCTCCGGTAGTGCAACTTAAGCAAACAATCAACTATGGGTGGCAAGGCACTGTCAAAAGATTTCCAGGATAAAGTTGTGAACAGGCACAAGTCAAGTGATACATACAAAAAAATTCAAAGGCTTTATCAATGCCTAGAAGCACAGTGAAGTCTATTATTAAGAAGTGGAAGGTATTTGGTACAACAGAGACCCTACCTTGATCAGGACGTCACTCCAAACTTGATTAAAGAGCCAGGAGGAAACTGGTTAGAGAGGCTACCAAGAGGTCTACAGCAACTCTGAAGCAGTTGCAGGAATTTATGACAAAGAGTGGCCATTGTGTGCATGTGACAACAATATCACATATTCTCCACAATTGTAGCTTGTATGGGAGGGTTGCAAGAAAAAAGCCACTCCTCAAGAAAGGCCACATGCAGTCACGGCTGAGCTTTGCCAAAACGCACCTTGAAGAGTCTGAGGCCACATGGAAAAAGGTGTTATGGTGAGATGAGACTAAAATGTAATTATTTGACCTCAACACCAAATTATATGTCTGGTGGAAATTCAATACAGCTCACCATCCAAATAACACCATTCCTACAGTAAAGTATGGAGAAAAATGATAAGTGGATTTCAAATAAATATCTGACAAGTGTGGCTTGTATTTGTATTAAGCCCCCTTTACTCTGATACCCCTATTTAAAATCTAGTGGAACCAATTGCCTTCAGAAGTCACCTAACTAGTAAATAGAGTCCACCTGTGTGATAATTTAATCTCAGTATAAGTACAGCTGTTCTGTGAAGCTTTCAGAGGTTTGTTAGAGAACATTAGTAAACAAACAGCATCATGAAGGCCAAGGAACACACCAGACAGGTCAGGGATAAAGTTGTGGAGAAGTTAAAAGCAGGGTTAGGTTATAAAAAAAATATCCCAAGCTTTGAACATCTCATAGAGCACTGTTCAATCCATCATCCAAAAATGGAAAGCGTATGGCACAACTGCAATCCTACAAAGACATGGCTGTCCACCTAAACTGACAGGCCGGGCAAGGAGAGCATTAATCAGAGATGCAGCCAAGAGGCCCATGGTAACTCTGGAGGAGCTGCAGAGATCCTCAGCTCAGGTGGGATAATCTGTCCACAGGACAACTATTAGTCAAGCACACCACAAATCTGGCCTTTATGGAAGAGTGGCAAGAAGAAATCCGAACCTCTGAGGGGTTATACTGAGATTAAATTACACACAGGTGGACACTATTTACTAATTAGGTGACTTCTGAAGGCAATTGGTTCCACTAGATTTTAGTTAGGGGTATCAGAGTAAAGGGGGCTGAATACAAATGTACGCCACACTTTTCACATATTTATTTGTAAAAAAAACATTTATAATTTTCCTTCCACTTCACAACTATGTGCCACTTTGTGTTGGTCTATCACAGTGTTTCTCAACTCCAGTTCTCAAGCGCCCCAACAGGTCATGTTTTCAGGCTTTCCATCATTTTGCTCAGGTCATTTGATCATTTTCACTGCCTTAGTAATTACCACAGCCGTTTCATCTGAGGGAAATCCTGAAAACATGACCTGTTGGGGCGCCTTGAGGACTGGAGTTGAGAAACACTGGTCTATCACATAAAATCCCAATAAAATACATTTACGTTTTTGGTTGTAACATGACAAATTGTGGAAAATTTCAAGGGGTATGAATACTTTTTCAAGGCACTGTATGTTAGGAGTAGGAGGTAGTATTCTAATGACACTTTTTTAGCAGCATGGGAGCAGAAGACAGGGGAGTTTAGTACTGCTACTGTAAATATTATTCAAAGATGGCCGACACAGTAGCCAGACAGTCCAGTGTGAGGAGGAGAAAGAGAATGCTGTAGTATTTGATTTATGGTTACAACCCAATTCAGTATAAAACACTATAAAAAGCTGGTAGATGTTCTTTTCCTGCAAGTGGCTTCATATTCCATTTTTATTCATGCCATTATACTGGCACTCAGTGCCAAATAAAATCACAAATTAACCACTTAAGGACCGAGCCTCTTTTTTAGATGTGTTGTTTACAAGTTAAAAACAGTTTTTTTTTTTTTGCTAAAAAATTACTTAAAACTCCCAAACATTATACATTTTTTTTTCTAACACCCTAGAGAATAAAATGGCGGTCGTTGCAATACTTTCTGTCACACAGTATTTGCGCAGCAGTCTTACAAGCGCACTTTTTTTTTTTTTAAATACACACATTTTTAATTAAAAAATAAGACATCAGTAAAGTTAGCCCAATTTTTTTTTTAATATTGTGAAAGATAATGTTACGCCGAGTAAACTGATACCCAACATGTCACGTTTCAAAATTGCACCCGCTCGTGGAATGGTGACAAACTTTTACCCTTAAAAATCTCCATAGGTGACGTTTAAAAAATTCTATAGGTTGCATGTTTTAAGTTACAGAGATCTAGGGCTAGAATTATTTCTCTCTCTCTACCGATCGCGGCAATACCTCACATGTGTGGTTCGAACACCGTTTTCATATGCGGGCGCTACTCACGTATGCGTTCGCTTCTGCACGTGAGCTTGGCGGGACAGGGCATGTTTAAAAAAAAAAATGTTTCTTATTTATTTTACCTTTTATTTTTTTTATTTTTTTTTATTTTTTTTTTTTTTTTATATTACACAGTTTTTTTAAAAGAAAAAAAAATGGTGTCACTTTTATTCCTATCCCTTGTAATAGAAAAAAAGCATGACAGGACCTCTTAAATATGAGAGCTGGGGTCAAAAAGACCTCAGATCTCATATTTACACTAAAATGCAATAAAAAAAAAAATTGTCATTTAAAAAAATAATTACAAAAAAATGGCCCTTTAAGAGCTATGGGCGGAAGTGACGTTTTGTCATCGCTTCCGCCCTGCAATGTCATGGAGACAAGTGGGGGCCATCTTCCCCTCGCTTGTCTCCATGCCAAGGAAGGAGGAACATCCGATCGCCGCTGCCGATGGCTCCCGGTAAGCTGCGGAGAGCACCGGAACACGGCGGCGGGGGGGGTCGCACAGAGACCACTTTTATCTTGAAGCGGACCGCCGGCCGAACAAGAGGATACCGGGGTTATGACAGCTACCTGCTGCCATAACAATGATATCCCCCGTCAAAGTTAGGACGTATATTGGTGTGCGGCGGTCCGGAAGTGGTTAAAATCAGGTATCTTGCCTATCATAGCTTATCTTTCATTGAATTTTGTGAATAGAATTGAATACAATTCTACCTTTTAATTCGCTGGCTCACTCTCTTGCTTTTTCAGTTCTATGGAGCATCAAGTACCTATGAAGAAATGTTGCGAGGCCTCAATATTATCTTCACGTCAATGTTCTCACTGGAATGTATCCTGAAAATCATTGCCTTTGGTGTTCTGGTATGAAACCTACATCTGATATTTCCCTATATTTTAAAGCGGTAGCAAAGTCTACAATTTTAATTAGGCCCAATCAGCACAATATGACAGATTTGCCTTTAAAACAGAGCCTTCTAGCGCTGAGCTGTCACCACTATTGCTTCCATCTTCACCTGGTCTTCTTTCTGGCCGTTCCAATGGCAGGCTGCGATAACTTCACTCCTGTGCATGAGTCCCCATGGTGGCACAGCTCCCTCTGCAATTGGGACACACTCAGTGTGTCATGAATGCAGAGCTACAGCACATCGTTCGGTGATGTCATTGGTTGCAGACAATGTGATTATCTTCTAATTGACACACATTTAAAACATATTCAGGGTACCTACAGTTAAAAATAAATAAAAGCTTAACTGTAGGTACAAATTTATAAGTGTTTACTACTGTCTTAACTGTTGTGGAAAGTTTTAAATATGTTTTGACCAAAAATATAACCCCAATTTCAAAAAAGTCGTTGCTGTGTAAAAAAAACAGTATACATAAATACAGAATGCAATGATTAATTTCAAAATTGCCTATTTTTCTTAAAATTACTGACCCGAATATAAGCTGAGGCACCTAATTTTATCACAAAAAACTGGGAAAACTTATTGACTCGAGTATAAACCTAGGTTGAGAAATGCACAGCTACTGTAAGTGGAAAAGAGGGTCAACAATGCCCATTTGCAGCCTCACTGTGCCCATTTACAGCCATAGGTCCCCCCTCTTCAAACTCGGTAGTTAAGGGTTCCTAGATGCCCCCTAGCTGCAGCCAAAATTTGGGGTCTCTGGACCCAAAGGGTCCCGAAATGACATTGCTGCAGATGGACACAGTTGACCGACTTTGGGGCCCGAGATAAGGGGCCCCAAAGTCGGTTCGGAAAATGTCAAGCACTTTTCTGCAGCAGAGAATGACATTTTCCGAACCGAGTTTGGGGCCCCCTATCTCGGGGCCACTTGGTGCTAGGAACCCCAGCTTTGGATATGTTGTAGTGCTAGTTCCACTGGGTTTGTACCCCAAATTTGAGGTTCCTAACACCAAGTGGCCCCGAGATAGGGACCCCAAAGTTGGTTCAGAAAATGTCATTCTCTGCTGCAGAAAAGTGCTTGACTCGAATATAAGCCGAGGGGGGCATTTTCAGTACAAAAAAATGTGCTGAAAAACTCGGCTTATACTCGAGTATATACGGTATACATTTTCTCAGTTTAAACTTTTGATATGTTTTCTATTTTCTACTGTAAATAAAATATGGGTTTATGAGATTTGCAAATCATTGCATGCTGTTTTTATGTAGATTTTACACAGCGTCCCAACTTCTTTTGGAATTGGGATTGTAACAAATATGGTAAAGGGTTCTGAAAAATGTATCCCCCTACTAAAACCTAGGAAGAGAGCCCCTCATTTTATGTGTGGTCACTGAACAGGAATTGAGACAGCGGAAAAAAAAACCTGGTTATAAAACTCATTCCCTTCCTACCAAAAAAAGAAGAAAATAAAATTTTGGCTAGAGTTACATGTTTCCAGAACCCCCTTCTCTTTAATTAGCTAATGGCCCCTTTCACGTGGGTGCCTCCGTTAAGTGAAATCCGCTTGCTCAGTGAGGGATCTCTCCGCTGATCCCCGCCGAGCAGGTGGATGACAGGTCCGTGTATGCACGGACACAGTCCCGTTCTCCTTTATAAGACAATTGGATGGAAACGGACCGCCTGTCTGCTTGCATCCAATACCATCTGATCCAATCCGCCAGATGGATGGAGAATAGGACCACCATCCGTCTGTTTTTGGCGGACAGGATCGGATCGGATGGTGGCGGGTGTCAGCGGACATTTGGCCGCTGACATCTGCCACTCCATAGAAGAGACTGGCGGGTCCAATCAGGTCAGCCTGAAAAACTGACAGGTGGACCAGATCGGATCGCCCATGTGAAAGGGGCCTAATTCCTTTACCAGTCAGCAAGTGCACCAGAATGTCCTGTCTCAATATGTACAGAACAGAAGCAGATAATATAAAGTTTGCTATTATTCTTGCAAAATATACAGATTATCTTCTGGGCAACATTTATATTACTTCAGCCTTGCAGGATGCCCCAAAACAAGGAAGCTCTTTGGACCACCCTTTACTATTTCACTGATGCAGCTGAGCCCAAACATCTGTCAGGTGTATCTTGTCAATCCCTCTAAAGCTAGGTACATGCAGTTTTTGCTCAGTGGGCTAAACGGAAAAAAACAGGATTCCTGCATCTACGTAAGTGATGTGGATGCAGGAATCCCCCGCCAGGACATTGTATTTTGACAACAGAATCACCTGCTGTCAGAATACACTGATCAGTGCTGCATTCGATTTGACTGCATGCCACTGATTGAAAAAGGTTTTTCAGCAGTCCTGTTCTAATGATCACCTTCTGTCTAACAGAGGGGGTTGCACAGATGGAAATTCTGCTGGTCCCTGGTAAATCAGCTGAGTTTTGATCTATGTGTAGCCAGCTTTAGACTCCATTCCTTGGCAAACCCAGTCAAAGACAGAGTGGAGTCCGGCTCGCTGTGCTTCACTCGGTTTGTGACAAATGTGATAAATTAACCTGTAAAGCAGAGCTCAGGTTTGGATTAAGCAGAGAATTGATGGTTTATGGCCATCTTTGATTTGGGATTTGTGAGATGTGTTTTACCAAAATTATTTACTTTCCTTCTCTTAAAAAAAAAAATCTTCTGTCTTTTGTGCAGAACTACTTGCGGGATGCTTGGAATGTGTTTGACTTTGTCACAGTTTTGGGAAGTATAACTGATATATTAGTAACGGAGATAGCGGTAAGTACGCTGATATTAGGTGTTTCACCAGCAAAGCGTGGAAATAGCAAAATGTCTCTAGAACTGCAGTAAACACTGTCTTGTGGGAAATAGATGCATTGTGGACACCCATAGCACACTAGTCTTGGGGAACAAGAGGCTTACAACAAATATGCGTTAACAGCTTTTTTCCTTTACAAAGTTCTTCCAAGGATGCCTCATGGAACAACCAATCAGCAGCTGTCTCGCACTATCTTTGTTGAAATATAAATATAGATGCCATGAATTACTGTGCTTCACTGCTGATTGGTACATATTATATACTGTACAAAACTTTAGGGGAGATTTTTATTTGACTTTGCAAGCACAGATGGGTGTCCTGGCTTGCTAGTAATTAACAATCCACCCAATCTAACTATATGAGTGGTCTAAAAATTTTATAGCCACTACAAATTCACATTGGAGGAGATTTACTAAAACTGGAGCACTCAGAATCTGGTGCAGCTGTGCATGGTTGTCAATCAACTTCTAACTTCAGCTTGTTCAATTAAGCTTTGACAATAAAACTTGGGACCGGACTGGTTTCTAAGCAGAGCTGCATCAGATTTTGCATGTTCCAGTTTTAGTAAATCCCCCCCATTGTGTACAAGTTGCAAATACTTACTCCAACCATCATACACTCTTGAAGGTTTGGAGTAAGATGCTGCCACAGTATAGGGAAAAACAGGCTCATGGCTTTAAAGCAGAACTAGACCCCCTCCTATCCTTTGCAGTCAAGGAAGCTGCCATCTTACCTTCTGTTTGAACTGAAGTTGCCATGGTGCTGTACATTTGATTAATTATGATGCCAGTTGTTTGATGGCGTGACAGTTTGGTTGAGACCACAAGCAAATGTGACTGTTATCATTCATGACATGCCTTTATTGTAACTGTTTTGGCAAACTGTTAAATCAGTGAGTTTAGCTCTGCTTTAAAGTGAAAACACATGGGCTTTTTTCTTTGTTAAAGGAAACACGTATCCAAAAACCACCCCATTCAGCATCACATGAAAAGCACTGGACAGCCTTCATGATGTCCTATTAAATATCAATCAGCAGCCATTTAGGGGTATAATCTATGTGGTAAAAACTGGGCAGCAGCTGATTGATTAACACTGGTAGAAACTCAACCCAAGGGACACCATTTTGTTTATTTAAGCCATTTAGGGGTATTGAATACAGATCTTCTGGCTTTACTTCTTTAACAAGTTTCTACCAGGCTTCAACAAGCAACCAGCAAACTTGGTGTCGCTACTAGGCTTAGTAAATATCTTCTGAATGTAATGCTCCACAGACCAGTGTTTTTTAAGGTGAAATGAAAAAATTCATTGTGCTGTTGATTTTATGTAAACTTTTGGTGTTCACTCATTTGTACATCCCCATTAATGGATTTGAGAAACGTGCAGCAGGGTGTCAAGTGTAAGTTGGTGGTCTTGTTTGGTCAGTGAGGATAAAGCCGTAACACTGCTACCCTTCCCTCTGTCCTGGTTACTAATTGCCTTGTAATTTGTGTTGTTAATTGCCATGCAAATAACAAGGGCAGGATCACTCATCTTCATGAAAATGCCATGTGTCCTAGGAAAGTTCCATGAAGACCTCTGCATAATCTGAATGTTGAAGAACTAGCGCTTCTAAAATACAATTACACCTTATTTTTTTTTAAATGAATTATCATTCCCCCCCCTGGCTCTGTACAAGGTAAAACATGTAAGTAGGGAACATAGAACAGATAATACAATACATAAAATGTACAAAATTCCAGTAGATACAATTGTTTAGCAAAGTGTAGCAGTAATAAGAAACAATAGGGAAGCTGGCCCTGCCCATAGAATGTATAGTGCATTTCTGTTGAGCACATTTGAATTATTGCTGTAGTGTAATTTATAATTTGACTTTGAAATGCTTGTTTTTTTCATATTTTTGTTAGTATTAACTGTAAATCTATGCAGATTAGCCCCTAGAGGGAACTCTCAGTGTTTCAGTACAATAACTCCATCTCCATTAATAACAGCTAAGATAAGATATCGGCAACATAGGGAATGCGCTGATTTTGGTGAGTCAGCCAACTCAAAAAATTGCAACAGTAAAGCATAGCTATTGTGCAACACTACAAAGAAGGAAGCAGAACCTGATTGTGTAATTAACAAATATGACTGCTTCCACATACACATATAAATACTGTCTATACATAGTAGTTTTTTTTTTTAAATGTTAGCACACATGAATACATTTACACCAAGCTAATCTTTTTTTTATGCATAACATTTTTTTAAAATTCTATATTTTCTTTAACATTGATTTAAAGTCAAATAAAAATTTTGATTATCATTTTTTTCTTACTTAAGTAAGACTTGGCAAGGAATGTTGGCCTGAAATATTCAAAACAATTCTCTGAATAAAGATCTTTTTTTATTGTCAAATCTTCTGAACTTTCTGTGTCTATAGATGACCATCTGTCCAGCTTGATAAAGGCCAGCAATGGCCCCAGTTTTCATTGGGCTGTTTCACCCCTTCTTCAGAGCTCAATATTGGACAGAGATTTTTTAAACTACCAATTCTGATCCTTCACTTTTCCACATAAATATGCCTGGAAAGATATTTGCCCATCTATACCCAGCTTATTACCTCCCAAAATCAGTCATTTATGCAGGCGCAATTTGATGAGCCGGAGGTGTATGTTCTGCTCACCCCAGCATACATGCATAAAAGCGTATGTCAAGGCAAAACTTAAAAAAAAACTAAAGTAATTTAGTACACCTGTGCAGTACATGCACATTGCCACAAGCATTATCACTTTAAGCACACTACAAGTACATAAAAAAAAAAAACTTTATACACCATATTTTCTGCACTGAATTTTTAAGCACGTGTTATCAGCCCTGAGAGCTTAGAACACAGACCGAAAAACCAGGAAGTTATTACCTTAAACAATTTCTGGTGTAATTCTGGTAAAAAAACTATTTTCTTTCCTTATCAAAAATACATAACCAAACACTTTCATTGGTATATTTAGGAGACCAAAAGAGAGCAAACAAGGAGATGTTCATTGCTAGGGTTTACATACTCTTTCGGTTGTGTGCCGCAGGAAGTTTTTTTCTTTTTTTTCTTCCTGCAAGGTAAAGTCATAATGTATTGCATACTAGCACATTATGTGAAACTTACCTTAAAAACTAAGCTGTTCCAGCTCCGCAATGTCAGCTCTGCAGCCGCTTACATTTTCGCTCGTCTTGCTTACGGGTTCGCAGGCTCCGGCTCTGTGACTGGCCAGAGCGGTGATGATGTCACTCCCACGCATACACGCGGGAGCCGCCATTTACGGCACAGGGCACAGAAGGAAAGTGACCGGTGGCCATTCCTTCAGAGCGCATGTCCCATTGATGTCACTATACACGTTTAGGAGATATTTACACTACCTATAGGTGAGTCTTATTATAAGCTTACCTATAGATGAATGTCAGCAGAGGAAGTTAACACTTCCTCTTTAAGAGAATGGAGAGAGTAGAAGGAATTAGTGAGCAGTTGGTTTCAGTACCAACTTATCTTGTGTGATCAAAAGCAGTTCAACATGGTTTGGTTAATCTTGAATCCAAGAAAAATCTGCCATAGGGTGTTTGCTGCTTATACATGAAATTGTTCTGTTAAAGACCTGAAATGTCTGCACCTGCATCTGAATAAATTATTAAATAATCTTTAATCTAAATCAGCTTTAATTCAGGTCTTACTGGCCCCTTCATTAAGACCCCTTTCACACTGGGGCGGTTTTCAGACGCTTTAGCGCAGGAAATAGCCTCTGCTAAGCGCCTGAAAACCACCTCCCATTCATTTCAGTGTGACTTTTCACACTCGGGCGGTGCGCTTGCTGGACGTTACCAAAAGTACTGCAAGCAGCATCTTTGGGCAGTCTAGGAGTGCTGTAATTGGCGCTTCCAAAACGCCCTGCCCATTGCAATGAATGGGCAGCGCTTCCAAAGCGTTTTGAAAGCGCAGCAAAAAGGGAGTTTGTAACCCTTTTTTTTGCCGTTAAAGCCGCCCCGCTAGCGGCCGAAAAGCGCCTGCTAAAACAGCGCTAATGACAGGCGCTGTCAGTATGAAAGGGTTCTTAGACCTATATTGCACAATTAAAGAGCCTCTACATGTAGCTGTAGAGTTCCAACAAATCCCTGGTTGCTGTGCAGACAGGGAAAGCTGGGACTTGTGGTCCTCTGCAGTTGGTGATTTGTAAATTGTTAATAGCCGATGATATCGCATGTAAGCAGATTACATTCTATATTTATGGAGCGATGTGACTTTCCATAGGACACATGCTGAAACCTCTTCCATTACTTATTCTTTCCTAAAAAGCCTCAGTATGCTAATTAAACAGATAACGGATGCTTAATGGGTCACAGAGAAAAAGTTTAATTACTGTATTGGGATGAAAGAATGTTAATCTCATTTGTAAGAGGATTTGCTGACACATCAATGGTGAAGGTTTGGTTTTCAGAAAGTTTGGCGTATTAAATGGAAAACAGATCCTTATTATAAACAGGCACATTGTCATGAACAGCTTTTGCTGAAAAAAAAAAAGGATTTATATCTATGTCTAACAAGGAATGAGATGCTCACAACCCAGCTCTGCTGAAAAACAGGCAGCTATTGCAGTGGAACAGAGACTTCCCATGATGTCCAAGGTATCACAAATGTATTTCGAGCCTGCAGTTTGAGACCCCCTTCCTTCCCACAGTGGGTGCGCTGTCACTTAGGCAAGGAACCCAGCTTTTCGACTGAGCTGCTGTTATTATAAAGGTCTCCCTATAATTTTATGGAGAATCCTGACTAGAGAATGCATAATGCAGTATTTTGCACCCCTAATGAATTTCCTAGAGGACTACACAGATTATTTAGGCTGGTGGCTACAGCAGCTTGGTTAAAAAGCCAAACTCATAACCTGCCATGTTTTTTTTCACCAGGAAGTCAAGGCCAGAAAAAAGATCTGGCAAAGTGCTGAAGAACCCTGCTCCACTACACCCTACACAGAAAAATCAATTTTAGCAGACACTAATCTTTAAAACATAACTTTATGTACCTTCTTGGCAAATGTGATATTAACAGTCTGGACAGCAAAAAATAATCTAATTTATAAACAGTATTTATCAAGTCCCCTTTTACTTGTTCAGGCTCTTAAAGTATCCTCCGTTTCAGCTGGAAAGATTTAGAAATACTTCTTATAGTAGTGACAAAAGAATTGTTGTGTCTGCGTGATCATGCCTCAGTATACTCATGAACACAGGAGTCACAGAGAAATAATGTATAGGAAACCAAGAGGTCAGTCGCTCAGCATACACTTAAAACTGAAATATTAGCATAGGGGTTCTAGACCTATACGAATTCCAGCAATTACAAAGAAAATATAACAACTAACACCCCCTTCGTGGGGAAGGAAATGATCCAGTGTACTGTTCCACGGCAATATTTATTTTGGTATTTCAGTATTATGTATTTCTTGAGCCATAAACCCGATTTGAAAATATGGTTGAAAAGCTATATTTTTACTTGCAATCATCGAACTTATTTGTCTTATGATCTGTTTGATTTATTTCATCTTTTCTTTTGTGTGTGTACATGGTCTTCGTGTTCGTGTCCTTTGTTTTATATTTTTTTCCCTTTTTTATTTATTTCACGGCCTGCCGAATCATGCTATTCAATCAACATACAATACGGGATAATCTCAACCTTCCCCCAAAAAATACCCACTGTCTCTGTATGTTGTATTACCTTCAACTCTCGTGTACCAAAATCACCCATGACAACCTCATACCTAGAACACGGTTGGTTCTGTTTTTACCAGTCTTTTTTTTTTTTTTTTGTTATGTTATGTTTTGCATCCTGACCTTCCTCTGATGTCTCTGCTTGCTTATGGATGAGTTCTTGCTCCATACCTCCAAGAAGGTGCTTTAAATGAGCAATTCCAGGGGGATTTATTTTGACATGTCTTTCAGTACTTCGTTGTGTTTATAAAGACAACACATCATGGATAATTTAAAAAATGCCTCATCTTTCAACAGCAAAAGACCAAAAACTAGTATCTCTTACAAGTAAAAAAAAAAAATTGACACGCTTGAGCTGGTTTACTCACAAAAAATCACATGCACAAAAATTAACAAATGCTATTATTTGTAACTTAACATTTACCTAGTCCCAAGGATTTAGCTATGGTGACAACTGTGACTTTGACATCTGCCCAATGAAAAGGACGTAACTAAGATTTTACATTTATACCAGAGGTTGTTTAGCAAAAAACAAGTAGATGGGAGGGGACATGAGGAAACTGCCACAAAAATGTGATGACTTAAGTTAACCAATCTATATTTTCTAACAGGAAGGTAGGACTGGCCATTCAGCTGACTGTTTTACATCTGACTGAATACAGCCATTGTTTGGTCAAAAAATTTTCCTTCTGACTCCTTAGATTTTGCATTTGCAGGATGTCAGGAAGGCGGGAGCCAAGAGATCCACCCACATAGCAAATTTCGTCCGGTTCATCTAGAACAGGCCAAAATTCGCATAGTGTATTGTTAGCTTTAGCCATAGTCCATGAGTTTAACTTTGTTAACTTTGAAACCTAAATGGTCTTCATATTGAATGTTGTAGCACATATAATAAAATGTAATGCACTCATATTAGGACAACAGAAACACCTCTGACCAATGATGTAAGGATAGACTAAAATTATTTACCAATATACAAAATAAAAATTACCGCGCTATATATATAATATTCAAAAGTTAGTCATTAAGCAATATTACATAAAGTGATTGAACACTGGAGTGAATAGTGACAAATAAATGAAAAAAAGTCCATTGAAGTGATATCCAAAAAAAAAAAAAAAAGGGAATGTTTAGATGAATATCCACCAGGTGCGCCTCCACCGTGATAAAAAATGGTAAGCTTACTAGATCTCTAGACTCCACGTTATAGGAGTCTAGACAAGCATTTGGATAGGGACCCGGCACTTAAAACAAATTCCTCAGTGGTTAGACTGGAAAGGATGGTAACATGGCTGGCCAAACAGATCCCTAGTACTCCTCAGACGTGACCAAATAAGGAAAAAAAAAGGGGTCCACATAGTTTAAAACCGTAAACTACTTTATTTAGAGAAAAGGTTACTAACACTTACATCAATCTAGTAAACAATCAGTAATCTAGTAAACAATCAGCAGTTAAAATAGTAGTTCCCTGGATAAAAATGACTTGTATACAGCTTGGTACAGACATAGACGCCACCCTTTAAATTATTTACCAATGAATCAAAAAGAATGGTGCACAGTCTCCTAAAATCATAGTCATAATCTATAGTGAACGCGTGTAAAAAATAATTTGCGTAAAAAAAAAAAAAAAAACTTTAGTGTGTATAACAGAGCAAGTCACCCTGCAATGGATAAACCTCAATCTTAATAAATTAAAAATGTAAATTCATGTGTGAACAATAAATATTTCATAAATTCAATTTTATTAACCAAAAAAAAAAGAGAGTATCTCGCATCTGATGTGAACATATATATGCAAAATCAGTATTATAATACATCATAGAAAAAGAAAAATGCTTCAGTCCCTAAAAAGTCCATAAATTGTGCAACATAAAGTGCTCAGTTCTCTCAAGAACCAAAGTGCAATCGTGCTCAAAGTGCCCGTGAGGAGAAATGGCCTTTTACTGGGCTGCACTGATCTCAAATGATAGAGATCATATGCACTAATGTATGTCCAAGGAGCCAACACTCCCAGTCACGAAACCTTTTTTTGGTTAAGGAATTCAAACTTATAAAATCTTTTATAGTTCACACATGAATTTAAATTTTTATTTATTAAGATTAAGGCTCATCCATTGCAGGGTGACTTGCTTTGTTATACAAACTGTGAGAAGGTTTTTTTTTTTTACACAAATTATTTTTTTACACGTGATTTATTGGTCCTCACTCTAGACCTGGTATTCAGGTGTAATTGCGTGCAGAAGCTTCAGGTTGTATATTCAACTAAGCGTGAGGTTTTCGATTTATATTGTATACTTATTTACCCCCCCCAGTGAACATATATTATACTACAACATATCCAACATACAGTATAAAACCCAATGTAAACTTACAGAAAAATATCAATAAATAAATAAAATGTCTGCCAATGTGTTCGTGCCTGAATAACTATATTATAAAAACAATTCCCTTCTATATATTCCAAGAACAGTATTGCTGCACTGCTGAACAAGAGAGCTGCTACCTGAGTTGCAAAGTTTTGCCAGCCACTAAGTAAAACAAGCTCCAAAATTAAGTTTCTGGCCACGGGCAGTGGCCTTCACTTAAGACTGATGGTTACTATGGATAATATAACCAACTCTGTCTTTTGCTGCCTGAAAGACTGTGATGTGTTGAAGATGCTTGTTTTTTTTGGTATTGCTCAGGAAACATCTTCTTAGACCTTTCCCAGCCTGAATGCCCCCCTTCCACAACAAAAGGGGAACAGGAGTCACTGCTTGTTGACACTCCTCAACTTGTGCTCATAAAGGAACATACAGGAAAAATAATTAGGACTCCATCACAGTAGAAATGCATGAAATATAGCATGCTGCTGCATGTGCATTTTGGATGTATTTTCAAAGACACTATTTAGTACGCTTGAAATAAAAATTCACTCCATTGGAAGAAAAATGCATCATACAGGAGTTTTCTACAGGGCACCTCAATGCCAAAAGAAGAGATATTCTTATGATGGCACATTTTGCCTGCTCTGGAAAATGCAGCAAAATCTGTGATATCTAATGCGAATGAGGCCCAGAGGGAACATATAATGGTGAGAAAAGGCCTCTCGAGCCTGAAAGTTTTAATCAAGGTTGTTATAGCTATGTCTAGACAGCAGTGACACCTGTTCCTCTGCATGTCATCTAAACCACTGCATGAAGCAATGCAAGCAGGTCAACTGTAGGGGATAATGTGACTCAATTTAGGAGACAGATAAAGTCTGTTTTATTGACAAAGGTTTTTGCCTTTCTAGATACCGAAAAGTCATTGGTATATGCATTTATACTAAAATATATACATATTTTATACACAACAAGGGCACAGTAGAATTTTCTGAGGATATACATTGCTGTCTAATGATTTGTTAAATTTATTACATATATAGCGTCACATCCATTTTACCACTGGACATAAGTCTTCCATTTATTAAAGAAGGGCATGGACTATTACAGACATCTGTATAATAATGTGATGGGCCTATTTTCAGATTTTGCATCAGGACCTGTGGCTTTTACCTACACTTCTGGCACAATGTATCTGCTTAGTAACTTTCTGAGCATATCCTGAGTCTTCAGGTCAATTTGTGGTCCTGACAGCTATGGCACCTTCTTGACGTCACCAATTTGAGTAGCCCTTCGTGACCAACATAAGGGTACATCCCAGGAACTCCCACTTTAGCGGCAGCACCTCTAGACCTTTGTAGTTGACATGGCTGAAGTCAGCACAGATGGATACAAACATGTGTTAGTATGAGATCATCAGCCCATTGTTATAAAGCCTTCATCTCCTGAATGAAAGTTATCCTTCAAAAATTTCCCACCTGAACTTTTTCACAGTTGTGTTAAATGAAATCAAAAGTGTAATTAACTGTGTTCATCTTAAAGTGGATCTCTGACCTACACACAACAAGGCTTCCAGTTTTGTTTGCATTGCAAAAATTCACAAGCGCAAGTCTTCAGAGACTCTATTGGCTTTTGCTGACAAAATGCAGGCCTGCAAAGTGTGTATGTTGCAGTACCTCTTTAAAGCATCACATTTAGTTCATGATGGTTTGTTTAGCTGACTCTTCTTTATATTTTGCATCGTTACCATTTCTGTTCCATTGTTCCCTTCTCAATTTCTTTTTTTCCATGCATCTATCATGATCTCCCTCGCTTTGCTTTACCCGGCAGATTGCAGCCTGTGGGCTTGCTATGCTTGTGCTTCTAATAATCAGCTACAAAGAATGTGCGGGATGGCACCAAGGGTCATGTGTGGGTAGCATGCCATGGTCTGGGAAAAGGGGGTCTAAAAGCGAAGAATGGTAGGTTCTTGTTTCAAAGTTTCTGGAAATAACTAGCTCTAGAATAATATATGTTAAATCTAAAGCTGGCCATACGCAACAATATATTTTGGTATTATGCATGTAAACGATAGGTGAAGAACTCTGAAAAAATCTTATCAGAAATCATCTGGTTAGGTCAAATGATTTTGTCCAACATTTTTTTGCAGTTCTAGAATGTGGAGTACCTGTTCATTGCTACTCTACTACTACTTCTCTTACAATAACCAAACACACAAGGGGCTTATTCACCAAGTCGAGGAGCAAAAGGACACTAAACCAAGGCAGTCAATCAAAGTTCATCTCTAGTTAATGCAAAATCCCACAAAAGTAACTGTTAATGGAATGGGGGATCTTTATTGACAGTTGAGACTCTTATGAATAACCAACAGTACTCATATATTGTAAGCTCCACAAACCGGACCCTCCTATTCCTTCTGTATTGAACTGTATTGTAATTGTACTGTCCCTCCTCTACATTGTAAAGCGTGCACACTATTGGCGCTATATAAATCCTGTATTATAATAATAATATATGACCAGTTTAAACCCCAAAATACACCCTAGCATGGTCAAGAGTCTCTGTATTGAAAAAATCACACCCCTCTATGCCTTTTTCATGTGATACTGGTAATAACATTTATGGGACTATAGTGTAAAAACCAAATTTTATAACCTGGACCCATAATTTGACTCAGCAGCAATCATATTTAAAGTCTGGAACCCAGTCAATATATATTGGTAACTGGTTTGGAACATTTTTAAAACATTTTTTGTTAATATTGTTTTTTAAATGTGCATGCCATATGACAGAACAATGCACAGAGGTTCCTTTGTTACAAACTGATGAGGCGCAGAGTTAGCCCTACAAAAATGTTTGTCATTTCTATCATCAGCATGCTTGCTAAGAACTAATGAGAACTTTCTGTGTATGGTCACCTTAAGAGTAGGAGAAGCAGAAAGAATGTTTGCATGTGTCTGGGTACTGGTCCTACCTTCTGGTATGTGAACACCAAGCAAGCTGCAAGTTTTGTGCTTGACTTCGGAATGAAGTAAGCTTGGCTTTCTCTTTGCTCATGGATCCCAATGTGGAATTTTATACCAAAATGTTGTCCCTGCCTTTTGTTGAATTATTCTAACATTTTCACCCAACACAGGAAAATTTCATCAACCTAAGTTTCTTAAGATTATTTCGAGCTGCTCGACTGATTAAGTTGCTACGTCAAGGTTATACCATCCGCATCCTTCTGTGGACTTTCGTACAATCGTTCAAGGTCAGGAGTTCTAACTGTGGCAGATTAATGTAACTGTCTTTTGTTGGTAAAAAAATAGTTTCAATAACTATGAGGTATATTCCCTTTGTCCACAGGCCCTGCCCTATGTCTGCCTCCTAATTGCAATGCTGTTCTTCATCTATGCCATTATTGGTATGCAGGTAAGCAGTCAATGGCTAAGTAGTGTGTTTGAATAAAAAATACTTTGCATTAAAGGTTAACTTCACCTTTAGTTTTGAGGCAGAAAAAAAGCTAGTTGCTTATAAATGCAGCTAAACGTGTACATTGATTATATATTAAAGAGAGCAGAGGAAAATGTTTTGGAAAAACGCTTATATAAGCAAATGCTCCTAAACTCTCCTAAACTCTTGTGCTATACAAACTACTATGAGCATTTTTTCTGCCGCTTTTTCTGCTAGAGGTTTTGGCATTTTTTTCTGCTCATAGTGTGCATGGACCCTAAAAAATAAAAATCCATCTGCCGTGGACCTGTAGTTTATTATTCAACAGGAATTTGTGAATGGATGATGTGGCTGTGTGAACTAAGTCCGGGACAGCGGTACTGTTTTTAAGGAGTGACAGTGGGTGCTTAGAGAAGAACCCCCGCCTGCTGCTACAGGGAGTGGGGGATCGGGGGGAAGACACGGCAGGAGCTGAAACGTGTTACACATCCCACCCTAAATATGGGTGGGACATGTAACATGTTCCAAAGGTGAAGTTATCCTTAACTGGTCATTTAAAAACAAACAAAACAGTGCATACCTTTACATGCCTATGCAATAGTTATTCTTTTTTGTTCTTATTTCAGAGCTAAGTTAAAATGCTGATGTTTTATGCGTATTTCCGGTTATTGATTTTTCTTTATTTTCAGGTATTTGGCAACATTGCTTTGTCTGATGACAGCGCCATCAACCGACATAATAACTTCCGCACCTTCTTTCAAGCACTGATGCTCCTGTTCAGGTACGTTTTTAGATTAGGGAAGGGTTAGAACCTCTGATAGTCTTTTTGCCCTGCCCCTGCAGTTGAGATTCCCTTTAATTTCCTGTCCTGGAGGCACAGCAGAAAGTGAGGGCAAAGGTTCCTAAGATAAAGAAAAATCCCACCTTTAGCTCTTCCCCACTCTTCTTCTCATTTATGTACTGTATGTCTTCTCTGTTTAATTGTACTTCTTCTTGTTTTTGCCACCAGTGTGATATATACCTCTCTACAGGCTTTTGCCCCCTCGTAGATAACCTTTTGTAAGTCAGTGCGGACTCTGATATGGCTTGTTCTAACCCTCCTTGTAGGAGTGCCACTGGTGAGGGCTGGCACGAGATCATGCTGGCCTGTCTCAGCAACAAACCCTGTGACCCGCGCTCCGGTAACACCACAGCGGAATGCGGAAGTGACTTTGCATATTTCTACTTTGTCTCCTTTATCTTCCTGTGCTCTTTCCTGGTAAGTGGGGCTTTGGGTGGAGGTTACAGTTTGAAATACGGTACCCATGTTATTGTGGACAGAGTACTGATTTTTAATCAGTTTCAATTGTATATATTGATGTTTTATATAACTTATAAGAAAAGCAGCACTCTAAACACATCCTCCATGGAAGCATCAAAAGACCAGCAGTAAAATTCACAGATATGCAATAAACACATCAATTAATAGAAATATTTAATATTTCGGCATCTGATGTTCATTGTAATTGACGATGGATTTACATCGGTGGACATTTATTTTATTTTTTTAATAAAGAACTGTCTTGTTTTTATTAACTTTTGAGATTTCTTTTTTTGAATGAGTAGGGGTACTATGTATCCCTTACTCATTCACATAGGTGGGTGGCCGAGGTCTTTGCGCTCCCTTGCTAAAGGGAGCTTCTAGAGTCTGATTAGTAACCCCCCCAGGGTTGTGGGGAAGAGGCCCTTGTCCTCATCAACATGGGGACAAGGTGCTTTGCCAGGCCCCCTCCCCCATGTTGAACGCACGTGGCCTGGAATGGTTCAGGAGGGGGGTCCGCTTGACTTTAGTCAGAGCTGCACTGTTTGTTTTTATCCACAGATGCCCCTTATCTGCATAGGCAGTTTTTTTTGTAAAGGTGAACTAACCCTTTAAACAGAGGCAGATATTAGCTTTGGTTACAGATTAAAAGTACAACAGAGCAGGCTAACCAGCCAAGAAAGTCCTTTCAGTAAGCCCTGTGCCAAAAGGCTCTGACCTGCCCATTAGGTGTTGAGCATCCAGCTCACGACTCCTTTCATTTCCTTCCAGGTGTCATTAGAAGTCCTATGGGCATTAGTATGCACATCAGAGAACACTGGCCTAGCCTAAAAGACCTTTTGCATCCCGCTCCAAGTCTGATTAGACCATGTTTCATGAGGCAGGATGACTATAGCTGGCTCTTCTGGGTATTGGACTCTCTCACCCGAGGCCTATCCAGTAGCTAATTACTCCTGCATAGGTGTGCGGTGTCTGGCTTCCATGCCCAGTCTGCATGGGACTCCTCCATGCATAGGGAATTATGTATTTGGGTGTTAGGTCCCCTTTTGGAAATAGTGATGTAATGGAAGTAGTCACTGGCATTTATATGGGCAGTGACTACATCCATTACATTACTATTTCCAAAAGGGGACCTAACACCCAAATACATAATTCCCTATTACTAGACTCATTTGGGTCAGAGCTACCTAGTGGCAGACTAACAAACTGCACCTGCTTATTATTTTCTGCCATAATCAAGGACCACTACGCTATGCGAAAAAAAGGTAATTTGATAATCAGAACAGAGGTACCAGCAGACTCTAAAAATTAAGTGTCAGGCTAGTTATTTGACAGGTCGTGCAGGACTCACAGAAGTCATTGATTTTCTGATATACTCCATTTCAAAACCTGTTCTGAGAGATGATCCCCAAGGACATGAGCCAAATGTAACACTTTGCCCTTAAAAGGCAGAGATACCACCAGTTCTTGTTGGTTACTCTGTACAACATATCATGATTTATAGCAAAATGGGGGGAACTGTACATTCGCCTCAGGCTGCTGTGGCTCACCTTTTAATATGTGACCTGGTCCCTAGCAGGGATCAGAGTGGGGTCCCTTATCTAAGTACTAAGAACATTTTTTTTCTGAAATGGGGCAGGCCTGGCTCATTGGAGGGCCTCCACTACTAATCCTGCAAGTACCTTTAGCGGACTTGGGTCAGTCAACAGGTTCACATTTCTCCTAACACACATTAACCTTGTTTTGAAGTTGAAGTGTGGTGTTAGTGACTTCATCAGAGGGTCCCAAAATATGGGGTAGTCTTGCCCTGATCAACAGATCTGATTGCAACCCCAGCATCACCCCAACCCTTAGTGAAACAGTTACCACTGGGATGGACATCATTGACGTGCACACAGATGACACTTGTTCTCCAGGTATAAATTGCCAGACCAGAGCAGGGTAATAGCACTCTCAGAGTTGAGGATTGCTACAACCTTCTGCCTATTTACCTGCACCACTATGTGAAATTTACCCTTCTATCGGTATAGGCCGCATACCCATACATGGAGCAACACCGGCCCATGTCACATAAGCTATCTTTATTGCTCATATAGATATTGCTGGCCAGTAACTCTCCTGATCCAGCAATTAGCTTCCCTACACAGATTTCCACAGGAATGCCCTATTTTGAGTACATTCAAAACTCTTTTTTAACTGAAATACCTAGTGATAAAGGGGGAGATTTTTCTGAGCTCCGAAACGTGTTGAATTTTTTTTTAGTATAAACTAAAACATTTTATTTGGCACTCCTTCCATTAGTGCACAGTATGTTTGGCTTTCTGCATTCTTGTTGGCGTCCCTTGTATACTAATTTAAAAAGTCCCATCTCAACCTCTCCTCTGACTCATTCCTCCATCCATTTTTAAGAAAGTACAGATGTAGAAAAAGCCTGCAGTGACCTCCTGCTGGAGAGCAAATATTAAATTTTGTGATATTTCATATGTACCTGGTTAAAGGGTAATACTAAAGTGGCCTTACCTATAACCATAGCAATACATTTCCTTTTAATCTTAGTGTGTGGGAAGACTTGCATGCATTGCAGTTTCCCTTGAAAAAAAAAAAAAAAATATATATATATATATATATATAATAATTGTTGTCAGTTTTACTTGCAGATGCTGTTTGTTTTGAATAATTTCATCTGACATTTTTTTTAACTCTTCTCCCACCCCGAGTAGATGCTTAATCTCTTTGTGGCCGTCATCATGGATAATTTTGAGTATTTGACTCGAGACTCCTCCATTCTGGGTCCACATCATCTCGATGAGTTCATCCGTGTTTGGGCAGAGTATGATCCAGCTGCTTGGTATGTTTTAAGAAAAAATCCTTTTTGTATACTGATTACTCAAAGGAAAACTGATCTTGTTAAAACCCATTTTACCCATTTTTAAGCAAATATGTCATCAGGTGACAAAAATTATGTGTAAGGGTTTGGATTAGATGCTGTACTTGGTTTCCCCACAGTTGCTGACCTCTCCTGAAAATACTAGCTATCTAGCTGTCACTGACTTGCAACAAAGATGCAGAATAGAATTCCGCTTTTGATCTGACTTGATTTGCTGCATGCTTGTTCCAGGCCAGTGACCCCCAAGATTCAATGCTAGAGACAGCCAGCTAGCCTTTTTAAATGCAGGTCAGCAACAGCAACCCCTATATTTTGCTATTAATTTAAAGTAAATCTCACAAACCTGGGCTACTAAACTGGGCATCTAATAAAATATTGTAGTAGTAAAGGTTACATGAAGACTGCTTGCGAAGATCATAGGTGGATTCATAGGCATCCTAGGTAGCTAATATTATATAAAAACCTTGTCTTTATATTAAAGTTTAACTTTTAATTGCACCACCTATTTTCCACATCTTCTTATCTCCATCTCCTTATTGGTCTGCGAGGCAGCCCATCACTTTAAAGGATCAATAGATGAGAGGGGCCCAGCTAAACTTTTTTAGAAAATGTTGACATGCAAGGAATTTTAGCTGCCTACATACCTGAATCTGTTGATTATTTTTATATGCAATGTGTACTTAACATCGTCTTATTTTTTTTCTTCTGTTAAGTGTTTACTTCAGTTGGCTGCGTCTGTTACAGATTTATTGTAAAAAATACCTGTGCAAGGCCTTGTTCACATGGAACTAAGCGTATACTTTTGCGACGGCAGTGTGTTCCCATACGGGGATGCACACGTGTTCCATCCTTGTGCAGGCAGTCCCATTCATATAAATTGGGACACGATAGCTGCATGGACAGAGCTGCTGCTCCCAATTTGACATCCATGTGGGTGAGGGCACATGTTCGTGTTCGCTAAATGCAGACAGTGTGAGTTCAGGGACACGCACACACCCACGGGGATCTCAGATTGGCAACAGGAGCTGTGTCCATGCAGCCAATTGACATGAATGGAACTGCTTGCACAGGGATGCATGGAACACCTGCACATCTTTGTGTGGGCAAACATGACCCTCCCATGGTTGTACGAGCCACAGATCAGTTCCAGGCCAACATGTAACATGTTCAATATCACTACAGCAGAACTTGCATGCAACCTATGAGATACAGAATGATGTTTCTACCAAAGAGTAGAGTTACAATAGAATGTAACAGTAGTACAGTATGTAGAATGCAGTACAACAGTAGTACAACGCTTCAAGGTTGCTTTTGATGCCTGTTGTACAATGCCTCTTGTTCATTTTATAAAACTTTGATCATGCAAGTATCATGGCCAAGTTTATTTAATATTATTGTCAGCTCTTTACTGCTGTCTGTGTCCTCATCAGAGATTTTCCCTCTATTCTCCCCAATAAGGCCTCAGATAGCAATAAATACCTGAAAAAGGATCTAGCCTTTCCCCTAAATAGTTTTAGTGGAAGTTATTTTAAAGTGATTGTAAACCCTATTTTTTGTTTATAACAAACATGTTATACTCACCTGCTCTGTGCAACGGTTTTGCACAGAGCAGCCCCAATCCTCCTCTTCTTAGGTTCCCCTCCGGCGCTTCTGGCTCCTCCTTTTCTCTGCTTGTTACCATAGGAAGCAGCTTCCTATTGTGGCAGACCTGCAGGCTTGATCCTGAGCTACGCTGCCTGTGTCAATAGATGCAGGTTTGACCTTGTCCCCAACAAAAGATTGGATTGACAGCAGCAGGAGTCAATAGCTCTCTGCATTAAGGTAAAACACCGACTACCTTTACAACCACTTTAATAGGTAGTTAGTATAGTTAAAGTAATTGTAAAGGCTGAAGGTTTTTTTACCTTCATGCATTCTATGCATGAAGGTAAAAAAATTTACTGTGCAGACTCGCCCCCTCAGCCCCTCCTAATACTTACCTGAGCCCCATTAAGTGATGTGCACGAGACCCAAGGCTCTCCTGGGTCTCTCCCTCCTGATTGGCTGAGATGCAGCAGCAGGAGCCATTGGCTCCCACTGCTGTCAATCACAGCAAGTGAGGCAGGGGGCAGGGCTGAGCCATGCTCTCTGTGTCTTATGGACACAGAGCTGGCTCAAGAGTGAGCACGCACAAGTACCCCCACAGCAAGCAACTTGCTATGGGGGCACTTGGCAAGGGGGAGGGGCCCAGAGCGGGGGGACCAGACAAGAGGAGGGTCAGGACTACTCTGTTCAAAACCATTGCACAGTGCAGGTAGGTATGTCATGTTTGTTATTTTTTTTAAATAAAATATTTTCCTTTACAATCACTTTAATATATCCATAAAAGATTTAAAAGGTAAATCAATCACAGTAACAAATATAAACACACATTGGAGAATCATGGCTGAAGGCCAGAGTTAGATAATTAATATAAGGCAATTCAGCAGCTATTTATTTCATTTGTTATACATTTATGTTTTTTGTGTGACATTAAAAGCATTACAGGACTTTTCCAGGGTCTTAGTGCTATCACATGGTAATTTGGGGAGGCTCCAAAGCCTGTGTACTGATTAAAGCTGACATAATATGGAAGTTTCGGGGGGGCAGTTGTTGGCAATGGAGTGTGCCTGCTATGCAACCAACCAATGTTGCCCTTTAAACCCCTCATGGTTTCTTGTACCCCTGGAGACTCTGAAGGTGGCAAACATGGCACAGCTACACTTACCAAAAATGCTTATTTTATGCTTTATTGCGGAATTTGCAGAAGGGGTGAATGGCAATAGATCCAGGAGCTGTGACAGACTAATCTCTATCTGTTCAGGTCCTCAGTATATGTAAAAGCCAGTCGATAATAGGGTCTGCCAGATTCCACCTGTAAATGCAAGGTCAATTTGGAATATAACTCTTTAATTTGCAATCTACATAATGAATTTGTGACATTTATTAAAATAGAAACTTTTGAGTTGCTAAGGTTAATTAGTACAGATTACCATTTTATTGTATTTGTTGTGTGTGTGTATGTGTTTTTTCTCTGCCAGATAGTAAAAAGGTGACGGTTTAATGTTTGATCTTGATACACTGTGCTATTCTCTTTCTAGTTATCGAATTCACTATAAGGATATGTACAATTTATTACGTGTAATTGCCCCTCCACTGGGGCTGGGGAAGCGCTGCCCGTCGCGGGTAGCCTACAAGGTTTGCAATTCTGAAAGCCAGTTTGCATCCAAAAGGAAGCTTGGGGGTGTCTAAAAGAAATTTCCAGGGTGGGCTGCGCCAGCATGCCAACGCAAGGCCAGCAGTGCTGCCCGCTGCCAACTTATCATGCTTTTAACCCTGCCAACAAGGGTTTCAGGTGGCCTCACTTGGAGAGGGTCATGAGCCGGGTCTAGGGTATCCATCTATATTATTTGTAACATTTTGGATTTATACATTAGTGTTCTCCATGGTGAGGCTACCTGGACCCTCTTAACAAGCATGATGATTAGAAATTTCACTCCACCACTTCAATGCTGCAGGGGAATGTGATGCATCAGACATTGAAGGGTTGAAATTGGCACCCATTTTGTGGTAAAAATCAAGGGGCATGGTTATGTCACCTTGAAATTGCGTGCCACACTCTCTGTTCAACACTGCCCGCTGAATGTCAATCTTCCAGTGAAATGGTTTGAACAGAAAGAAAACAAAGTCCCCTTTCCCTCACCCACCTGACTAACCTCCGCCAAACCCTTAACAGTACAAAAAAACATACCTGTGCTTGAATGTCAAGGGTGTACAGTTTCATGCTAATCAGATATGTTTTTTTTTTTTGTCTGTTTTCCTCCCATGTTGAACCCCATCCTTCGCTGCCATCTTCTCTTTCCTTTTGTCTGTACTTTGCTTTCTATCCTTGTTTCATGGTTGTTTTGCAATCTTTTTAATTTGCGCTTATTTTTTTTTCTACTTCCATTCTTTTAATCTCTGATCTTATGACTTTTTTGTTTTCTATGTTTTTGGGTCTTGCCATTTTCATCATGCCTCATTGGGTGTGTTTCATGTGTCTTCTATTACATCATGGCCTGGACACTTTTTTTCCTAACTTTTCTATTTTATCACTTCTATCATAACTATGTGCCAATCAATGGCCTTTCCTATGCTTGTCCATATCTTTGGGCACTCTTCCTGTCTCCTTGCCATCCTTGTTGTTACTTGTTCCCATTCCGGCTCTTGTTGGATCCATACGTGGTGTGCATCCTCCATCCTTGTACATCTGTCCTTTGCTGCTGCACCTATGTCGCCTTTTTTCCCATCGATGCAGTGGGCGCATTGGCTACACTGATATGTACGAGATGCTGCGACATATGCCCCCTCCCCTTGGCCTGGGGAAGAAATGCCCTGCACGTGTGGCATATAAGGTAGAAGAGATGTCACCCTCCTCCTCTTCTGTGCCAGTGACTCGCTGGTCTGTGTACTGTGGCCGTGCTGTGTATCTATCCTTGTAATCTGTACATCCCCCTCCCATTTCTCTATCTGGTGGTCTGTGTACATCTGCTGGCTACACTAGCTAACCAGGACCCTCTACACAGCTGTTTAAGTATTTTAGTCTTACAGTGCATCTGAGTTTAGATGCAAAATTTAGTTATAAACCCAACTCTTGAGAAACATTTTTTTCCCTTTTCACTATTTCCTACTTTACCACCACTATCCCAGTTTTTTCTGTATAGTCTGATAGTCCTCTAAAACGACACCTGACTTGCATGCTGTCATTTGCATATCCTGTTGCATGAAGTTCGGATGCATGTCTTCTATATGTTATGGAATTGTCTGGCTAATAGACCTTGCTTTGACTGTTGTCAGCCTCAGATTACTAAAAGGTACAAGGGAGTTTTTCTTTAAAATTTGCCAGTAAGCCCCCCAACAGGTTCCAAGACAGATCAAGGTGGTCAAGGTGACCCTTAAATTGATAATATACAAACTTTTGTAATAGCTAAAATGAAAAATTCAGCTTCTGGCCAACCCACAAAAGTAACCCATAGCTAGGTCGGCAGTTAAAAATAGGCCCATTTTAGCACAACACTACAGTGGGGACGGAAGGTATTCAGACCCCATTAAATTTTTCACTCTTTGTTATATTGCAGCCATTTGCTAAAATCATTTAAGTTAATTTTTTCCTCATTAATGTACATACAGCACCCCATATTGACAGAAAAACACAGAATTGTTGACATTTTTGCAGATTTATTAAAAAAGAAAAACTAAAATATCACATGGTCCTAAGTATTCAGACCCTTTGCTCAGTATTTAGTAGAAGCACCCTTTTGATCTAATACAGCCATGAGTCTTTTTGAGAAAGATGCAACAAGTCTTTCACACCTGGATTTGGGGATCCTCTGCCATTCCTCCTTGCAGATCCTCTCCAGTTCTGTCAGGTTGGATGGTAAACATTGGTGGACAGCCATTTTTAGGTCTCTCCAGAGATGCTCAATTGGGTTTAAGTCAGGGCTCTGGCTGGGCCATTCAAGAACAGTCACGGAGTTGTTGTGAAGCCACTCCTTCATTATTTTAGCTGTGTGCTTAGGGTCATTGTCTTGTTGGAAGGTAAACCCTCGGCCCAGTCTGAGGTCCTGAGCACTTTGGAGAAGGTTTTCATCCAGGATTTCCCTGTACTTGGCCGCATTCATCTTTCCCTTAATTGCAACCAGTCGTCATGTCCCTGCAGCTGAAAAACACCCCCACAGCATGATGCTGCCACCACCATGCTTCACTGTTGGGACTGTATTGGACAGGGGATGGGCAGTGCCTGTTTTTCTCCACACATACCGCTTAGAATTAAGGCCCAAAAGTTCTATCTTGGTCTCATCAGACCAGAGAATCTTATTTCTCACCATCTTGGAGTCCTTCAGGTGTTTTTTAGCAAACTCCATGCAGGTTTTCATGTGTCTTGCACTGAGGAGAGGCTTCTGTCGGGCCACTCTGCCATAAAGCCCCGACTGGTGGAGGGCTGCAGTGATGGTTGACTCCCTACAACCTTCTCCCATCTCCCGACTGCATCTCTGGAGCTCAGCCACAGTGATCTTTGGGTTCTTTTTTACCTCTCTCACCAAGGCTCTTCTCCCCGATAGCTCTGTTTAGCCGGGCGGCCAGCTCTAGGAAGGGTTCTGGTCATCTCAAATGTCTTCCATTTAAGGATTATGGAGGCCACTGTGCTCTTAGGAACCTTAAGTGCAGCAGAAATTTTTTTGTAACCTTGGCCAGATCTGTGCCTTGCCACAATTCTGTCTCTGAGCTTTTCAGGCAGTTCCTTTGACCTCATGATTCTCATTTGCTCTGACATGCACTGTGAGCTGTAAGGTCTTATATAGACAGGTGTGTGGCTTTCCTAATCAAGTCCAATCAGTATAATCAAACACAGCTGGACTCAAATGAAGGTGTAGAACCATCTCAAGGATGATCAGACGAAATGGACAGCACCTGAGTTAAATATATGAGTGTCACAGCAAAGGGTCTGAATACGTAGGACCATGTGATATTTTAGTTTTTCTTTTTTAATAAATCTGCAAAATTGTCAACAATTCTGTGTTTTTCTGTCAATATGGGGTGCTGTGTGTACATTGAAGAAAAAAAATGAACTTAAATGATTATAACAAAGAGTGAAAAATTTAAGGGGGTCTGAATACTTTCTGTCCCCACTGTATATCCAATGGAATTGTGGGAAAGAATGTTGCAAAAACAAAGATTTACAGAATAACACACTAGCCATCAATGGTTAAACAAGGGATTCTGAGAGAAGTTGCAGACCCTGCAGGATGGTTATAGCTATGGTGGTTTTCTCTTCTGAAAAACTGTAGCACAATCTAGGAAATGTAGGTAAATATGGGTCAGAGACATCAACAAAACCGATACATTGGTGCACTGTGCAGTGTCCAGGTATTGCTGCACAATGTCTAACATTGAAGAGGGGCTTCACAGCCTCTCTACATTTAGCCATATTAAACAGGATTGCCTGTGCAAATTGTCACACAGTGTATTCTACATACATTACTATGTATAATAGGGATGTGCTGTGAGGTCAATGGCTGGTGAGGCACTGCCTAGTATCAGAGCCATATACACAGGTTACATATGCCGCAAAAGTTAGAGTGAGAGTAATACTTCTAGCACTAGACCTCCTCTGTAACTCTAAACATGTATCCTGTAAAAAATTTTAAAGCGTCGCCTATGGAGATTTTTAAGTACTGAAGTTTGGCGCCATTCCACAAGTGTGCCAAATTTTAAATCGTGACATGTTAGGGTTCTATTTAATCGGTGTAACATCATCTTTCATAAGATACAAAAAAAATCGGGCTAACTTTAGTGTTTTTTTCTTTTATTCATGAAACAGTTTCTTTCCAAAAAAGAAAAAGTGCTGTGCAAATACCGTGTAACATAAAACATTGCAACGGCCACCATTTTATTCCCTAGGGTGTCTGCTAAAACAATATATATAATGTTTAGGGGTTCTGAGTATTTTTCTAGCAAAACAATTATGATTTTTACATGTAGGAGAGAAATGTCAGAATTGGCCTGGGTAGCAAGTGGTTAATTAGCATAAGTAATATACAAATGATTATTATATATTATTTTTAAGGTAATTTACTATAATTTCAAAAACTGTGCTTAAGCAGGTGGCTTAACGGACATATTACTGAAGTTTGAAATTAATCATTTCCAACCAGTAATTTCACAGTAAATAGATAAATAATAAATGATTATGTTATAACATATAGCATAATAATATATGATTTAGCTTGAATAAAACGGCACCTTTTCAGCAGCAGCAGATTCTCATTCTCCCTCTTAACTGTGTGAGAAAAACATGGGATTATGGGTAAATCTTACTCATAAACATAAACACATAAACCCATGTTTTTTACTTGTAGTTAGGAGGGCTGGGCTGGAAGGGAGCATTTGTGTTTTAGACAGATGCCCCCTTCTATGACACTGCAGTGAGAGGAGAGCCTCCACTGCAGAATTTTTATTGGACAGCTGGGGCCAATGCTACTTTACCATTGATCCAAGGCTCCAAGCTGTCCATTAAGCTCAGTGCCTCTGACAAGAAGTAAGGAGAGGCACTGTGAGCTCATCCTCTCAGTCTGCTGCAAACAGAGTGTGCCATCTTGTATTTAAACTGGCTGCTCTGTATGTAGCGCCGAACTACGACCCTCAAAGCTCGATAGTTTATTTTTTTGGGGGTGGGGGGTTTCAATGTTCATGCCAGGTGAGGCTCTGCCTCCCCCGACTGCACGTCCCTGACGTATAAAATGAAAATTATGTGTCTCCACAGTGTCACAGTACTTTTGCAGGATGCACAGAGTGCTATATGAGGTGTGAGTGGCCCAACAATTTTCTTATTTTGGGGAGTAGCCATGCAATCCTTTGACATATGTGTGATAGACATTTTGTCATGGCTTGTTTCTGAAGGCTTACAAATTGGTAAAGGGACGTTCTTCTGGCAAGTCATTGAAAAGAACTCTTTAGTCACCTGAGGCTGACAGTCCTAATATCAATACATTTTCCTTGACTTTTCCCCACGGTCTTAACTTTTGGTTACCTAGTTTCCTGGACATGATTATTATTACAGAATTCTGACCGAGAACACATTAAGGAGATTCTTTAGTCAGCTTCAGAATTCTCCTGTTTTTTGAGCTTGGTTGTCTCCTAAAAAAACCTAAAAAAAGACTCTTGATAACAGTCAATATGGCATAGTTGATAATGCCATTTGTGTCTGTGCTACATCATTGCATTAAAGGCGCTTATGCAATGGCACTCTTGAGACATTTTAGTGTTTTAAGAGGCAACTTGGCTAAAAACAGGACCGATGGTGATCCTAGTGCTTTGCACACAATTTGAACAAATTATTTCTGAAATCTAAAAAGACTGGGGAAGAGTCAAATTTGGAGCCAGTGGTTGCTATACTGGCTTTCCTCTTTACTTGTGATATTCTTAAAAATGGATGCTGAAACATTTGTTTACTGTGCAAGGTGTGTGTCCAGTCTGTGACTCTCAGCTACTCGAGTTTGAACATAAAGTTTTTGTTTTTTTTTTACTAAAGGAACTTATATTCCTCAAATATAACTGTAGTATCTTCTGATTGGATAAATTGGCTATTTTTAAAGGGAATCTATAACACGCCAACATTAGCAAGTACCGCTTTGGAGTTTACAGAAGAACTACTTAATGAAGTGTACACATTTTGCTTGTTGTTTTTTTTCCATATTGCATTGAAGGAATCATTATAGGTCTGGGTAGCGAAGGCCAATTACTTTGCCAAGCAAGAAACACAGCAGGCCCAGTGTATTTAGTGAGAATATATGGATGCCACCCTGGGTGCACATGTAACAGAATCAAGTTTCCATAGGATTACATAAACAAACTGTAATAAAATAATTTACATTAGGCTCTTTAAATTAAAATATGCACCCTATAAATGAAAACACTATAGGTTTCCTTGAAAGGGGAAACACATGATCAGAATTTCACTTTGAGACACAGTACCACTTAAAGAGTACTCATAGTATGTCCCTTCGTAGATAAATGTTTACTATTTATTCTGTAAAAGTTTGACTGTTATACCTCTCAGCACTGGGAATACTCAGTGTTCAGTTTAATAGCTATTTGAAGGCAAACAAAATATTGGTTGAGATGTAGCAGACTGGCCCTCCTTGAACAGTAGTTGTATAATAAACCGATGATATATTTTGGCCTCCATGACGATTTGGCTTTTTCTGCAGCGTTTGGTAAGGATGAACATGCCAATCTCTGATACAGACCTTACCGTCCACTTCACGTCCACACTGATGGCATTAATTCGGACAGCACTGGACATTAAATTAGCCGCAGGTGGGTTGCTTTAAGGATTTTCTGCCAATGGTAATTCTTCTTTCAATTTCTTGTCTATATTTGACAGGTATGTTCTGCACATTTTGTTCCTAACACAGTACAATTTCCTCTTGCTAGTGTTAAAGCCAATTAGACCTCAAAGTGAAGAACTCTCAGAATGCTATAGGATTAGAGGACTTAGGAGCTTATAGAGCACGCATCTGTCTGAGAAGAACACATCTAGACTTGCTGCTTGTAGACTTTATTAAAGCCCAAGTCCAACCAAAACATTCTTAAAGAGTAACTCCACTTTTGCTGGGCGAAAGAAACAATCCCCTTTGTGTGACCAATGTACATTGCAGGGCTTTTAACAAACTTTGTTGCAGAATCCTAGCTGTTTCTGCTCTGAAGTAAAAGCTGTTTGTTGTATGCAGAGTGAATCTGAATAATAGTGACTTTTTCATTAATGAGCTAATGTACTTGCAGTCCAATGAGGAAAATTGCAGTGCCTGCATCACTTTAGAAGTGATTAATCATTTGGAAGTATCCCACCAAAATGGAATTTTTTGTTGCAGAGGATGCCTAAAATATGACTCGTATCTTTGTGCAGGCCTCTGGGAAAGTCTGGGAGACCTCTGGGAAAATCACAGAAGCAGGAAATCACATTTCTGGGGTGTTCCGTACACCAATGGTTTATGGAACACCGCTAGATGGCCATATTGCATTGAATTTTGCAGAAAATGACAGGGCTGCAAAATGAAAAGGAAAATGTATTTTGTAATAATATTCAAATACAATATAGCTTTTGTAACAATTGTTTAACCACTTGACCTGTGGAAGAATTTCCCCCCTCAGGCCCCCCTCAGGCCATTTTTTTGTGATATGGCACTGTGTTACTTTAACTTTGCACGGTCATACAACACTGTACATAAATGTAATTTATGTCATTTTTTTTTCCCACAAATAGAGCTTTCTTTTGGTGGTATTTGATCCCCACTGGGTTTTTTATTTTTTGCACTATAAACAAAAGAACGACAATTTTGAAAAAAAAAAACTTTTTAACATTTGTTATAAAACCTATTCAATAAAAAAAAAGTAAAAAAATCAAATTTCTTCATAAATGTAGGCCAATATGTATTCTGCTACATATTTTTGGTAAAAAAAAAATCCTAATAAACGTATATTGATTGGTTTGCACAAATGTTATAGCGTCTACAAACGATGGGATATATACTGGAATTTTTATTCATTTCTTTTTTAGTAGTAATAGCAGCGATCAGCGACTTATAATGGAACTGCAATATCGAGGTGGCCATTCTGACACTAACTGACACTTTTGACACTTTCTGGGAACCAGTGACACGAATACAGTGATCAGTGCCAAAAATATGCACTATCACTGTACTAATGACACTGGCTGTAAAGGGATAAACAGCTATGGCGATCAAAGGGTTAAATGTGTGCCTAGTCAGTGTTTTGGTGTACTGTGTGTGCTGCTTTTACTTAGGGAAGTGGTGGATTTTCTTTCCCTGCTTAGCAGGGAAAGAAAATCCATAACTTCCTTGCTGACAGTACAGAGCTCTGCCTTGTTTACATAGGCAGAGCTCTGTCCTGTGTCTCTTCCTGATGATCGGTGGGTGTCGGCGGTCATCCATTGGCCAGCACCCGCTGATCGGCATCTGTTGTGTCTAATCACAGCACAGCTGGCAACGCGCATGCATGCCCCCTACCCGGAAGTGCCAGATCAAGTACCTAGAATGTGATCCAGTGCAGGAGAGCCGCCTTGTTGCCGTATATGAATGTTGAACGGTCGGCAAGAGAATAAGCTATATATATTTTTTTTTTAAGTGCCATTTTTTTTCCCATGAAAGTGGAGTTACTCTTCAAATATTTTGGATATAACTAGGAAACTCTGTCAAGTAATTCTTGTGTCCCTTGTGTCGGACTGGCTGCACTCTTGCAGGCATAGCTGCTGAGGACCTGCTATCATGTTTAAAACAGAGATCCTGGTCCATGTTTGGGAGGCACCATCCCCGCTTCAATGATTAGTGTAACAGCTTATTGTATTGATTGTTGCAACTAGCTGCATGCCCCTCTCAAAGAACCTCCCACCTTATTTCCCCCATTGCTGAAGGTCATAGAAGCTAAAATCAATATAACAGCGGGCTGCACTGGGCCACTGTTAGAAATCATGGGGCCCCATACAGCCTACCTGACAGCCCCCGCCCAAAAATATCACAATTATATTTTCGCTAAAAATACACTAAAATCATTATTATATGGCACAAACACAACATAACTTACAAAATGCCCGCAAAATCTGAATGAGGTCTTGGGGCGCTGTGGCCTGTACAGTGTGAATCAGCTGGATCTGTGTGTAGGCAGCCTATGTTACGCTATGGGGTTGCAGCGGCTGTACAAACACTGCTGCAGGTCCTGCAGGTTTGACAGGTGCATGCTCATGTGTATTCGTATAGCTGCTTTGTCCCCATGGATTAACGGGCAGCTCCAGCCACGCAAACAAACCACTCATTCACACTGTATGGGCCAGAGAACCCATGAGATTAAGCCCTTAATTACGTGTTAATTTTTGTATTATTTTTTATAATTTTATTTGGTGAAATATCAGGGGTCTAAACAGACCTCCCGATATCTCACTTTTAAAACAAAGAAAGTGATTAAGGACACAGTCCTCAGTCTCTATCTTTGCAGCCTCAGCTGCATAAAATGAATGAACAAACAAGAAGAGCCCTGCACAATCTTCCTGTTCATTCACAAACTGAAGCATAGTAAAAAATTTACTACGTTTATCACTCACTTTGTTCATTCAGAAAAGGAAGGGGCCGGTAATGGCATTGATCACCCTTTTTCCCCCCGCTCTCCATCCTGACACTGATCCCCCACAGCAGCCGGTGGGAAGCTGGCAGCGCTGCGGGCGATGGGAACAGCATTTACTGGAGCCGATCCCCTGCTGCTGCAGGGGGGAATCTATAGGAGATCGGTTCCAGTAATTGCCACCCCTCCTGTCCAGGTTCTCCTTCCTTCTGCTTGTCCACTACCCAGGCCCCCCTGTTAAACTGTTGGGGCCCAGACTTTGTGCGGGGGGACCAGGGATACCCCCTTATTGGTGGCCCTGGGGCTACACGTTCACCGATCCCTTGTTATGAGGATACCAGTCTGCATGTGTGGTGTTCTGAGCTGGTTAGCTTTGGGGGTGGGGCATGCCTTTTTTACATTATTTTATTCACATTAAATAAAATGAAAAATGGAATCCAACAAGTGCTGAACCTGAGTATTAAACACTCTCCATAGACAGTCACTGAATTATCAATAGAAAATGCAATGATTAAACAGTGCAATTAGGAATTTTATTTACAGAAATGTTGAATGTCAAGTAAATGTGGAAGGATGGTTTTAAATAAGGGTGAATTATGAAGTAAAGGCCTTCTCCTGTTGAACAACAGATGTTGAATGTCCGGAAATGTAGTTTTCACTGGGCAAAATGTCCACTAGTTTTGCTTTGCCAGTCAAGTGAATATTGCCCAAAGAATTTTGGGTGAATTGGCCATCAAATTTTTCATTAAAATACCCCTCATTACACGGAACAAAAGTCTGTACAGTTGGCACCAAATCAACAAATCTTTAGTTGAAACGTGAAGGTAAAAAGGGTGAACAGTTTTGAGCTGAAATGTTTAAATGCCAGAAATATTACCCAAGTGAAATGGAAATAAAATATTTTTTTATGATATTTTTAAAGATTGACTGTGCCATATTTTTCCTAATCCTTTTTTTCCTACAGATACTGTATGTAGGCCCTAGAAGTAGCACCTCTCTGTAAGTGAGAAAGTGCAGTCACCCCTGCTGTATGTAAGAGCATCAGTTACAGAAAAGACTAAATTCTCTTTACAGGTGGAATAAAGCAGCATGAATGCGACACAGATTTACGGAAAGAGATCTCCTCAGTGTGGCCCAACCTGTCTCAGAAAACATTAGATTTGCTTGTCCCCCCTCATAAACGTAAGAAGCTACTTTTATCCCCCCCTCCCCCCCCAACTTTTTATCGATTTTCTGTTATTCTTAAAGTAGACTTAGCCTGGGCTCACACTATTGTGATGCGGGAACCAGCCCAGTTCCAGTGCCGATTCCCGCATTGCATCTCCTTCACAGGCAGTTACCACTGCCCTATGTGAACAGCTGCAGATGTCTATACAAAGTTAATGACACCCCCAGATCGGTTCGCAGAGCGAACGGTTAATTCGGACAGGAATCGGATTGCATAGGTGAGAACACCCATGCTATTCGATTCCAGTGTGGGGGAAAAAAAGGTTCCTGCACCTTTTTCGTGTGAATCCAATGTGAGTTGAGCCATACAACTATATGGCTGAATTCGCATTGCACAGACATCGCATGTGATCAGCACAGCAATGCGCTGCGAATCACATGCGATGTCTGTGTTCGCAATAGTGTGAACCCAGGCTTAAATAACTTTTCTTTTTAACAGTCATAAGGTGGTAAAGTATTTGTAAACCCTAACAATGAACTTCTCTTCATTGTCTCCGTTTTTGTCTGTTACATATACCTTTGAAAGTGTTTTGTTATATCTGTTCATTAAGTATACAAAGTATACTGAATCTTTGATCCGCCCCTTCAAGACATACCATGTGATCATGGAAGGGTTCTGATTTATAGGTAATGTTTAGGTCATTTTATCAAAGACAGATTTTGAGTAATGAATGCAGTGTTTACTTTAAAGTAACTTCTTTCCCCATACACTGCAGAACACAGTAATTAAAAACAGTAGTTATCACAGTTTAACTTCTCCCAAGCATGCCTCAGTTTTTTACAGATTATTTTAGCTGGCAGTGCCTGGACCAAGTGGAATGGTTCCTACCCCAGGAGCTGTTCTGGGACCTGTGTCACAGATGGAGGATGCTGGATATAAACCTCCTGGCTTCCAGGTCCAGCAACAAACTGAACAGGTTTGTTTGCAGGTGCAGAGATACTCTGGTGGAAGCAGTGGATGCTCTGGTGGTTCAGTGAATTAATACAACCTGATCTACACCTTTCCCCCCCGAAATTCCTTCGTCGTCTGCTTCTCAGGACTGACATGGAGGGCATTCGGGTAATTCTCATAGGTCCATATTTGCCCAGGCAAATGTGGTACTATGTCTGGTGATCCTTTTATGGTGAATTGAAAGTAGAAGATCATCCATTTCCATCTTTTGTTTCACACCTGAGCACAAAAGATTGCTTGGTTCTTTTTATACAAATGTGGTACTATGACCTGATTAGACTCTTGGTAGATGATCCATGGGCTCTTCTACATTGTCTAAATCTTTTGTCTCAGGGACCGGTTTATCATCTTGCCTCACGGTCGATGTATCCAACACCATGGCTGTTGAAGCTCAGGTCTTGAGGGACAGAGGCATCTCTGAATTAGTGGTTCCCACAATGTTAAATGCTGGGGTCCCCTGCAAGGTCAACCAATGCACATGGAAGGCATACTTCTCTTGGTCTGAATTAAGAAACTTTTATCTCAGAATATTCTTTGTGGGATGAATTGTCACGTTTCTGCAAAGAGACCTGGATAGTATTTGGCCCTGAGTACCATCAAAGGTCAGACCTTTACATTACAATCTTATTCCTTAGACTTGCTAGCTTCCTATACATTAAGAAATTTGAAAGAGGCGATTCTCACGTGGATCCCCCTTGACTCTGAAATCTGAATTTGGGTCTCTCGGCTCTTCAAAAATCACCCTTTTGAACCTATCAGGCGTATTCTTCTTTCCACTTTCACTCACAAGGTTGCATTGCTTGTTGCCTTCACAGCTAGATGTATGTCTAAGTTGATGGCTTTGTCCTGCAAACAACCCTTTCTGATCTTACTCCGCTTTTTATCACAACCAGGACATTGTTTTTCTGCCCTTATGTCTAGCTCCAGTGCATCAAAAGATGATATTCCTCCATTGTCTGGATATAGTTCATGCAATGCTTGTGTACCTCGCAGGAACTGCTTTAACTAGAAAGATTGACAGGTCCTTGTAAAGGTGAACCTTCACTGTTGGTTTCACAATGGGTTTGACCCCCTGGTTCACCCTGCTCTAACATGTAGGACTAACCCATACAAACAGGAGAAGACAAACGCAATCAGGGTGGGCATAGACCAGCAAATCCACGAGTGAGAGCCGAGATTGAACACTGGAAGTCAGTCCACGTGAAAACAGGCAGAAAAAGGAGTTGCTGGAGAGAGCTTGGAGGAAAACAAAAACACTGCTCTGGCACCAATGGCTGAGAGAGAGTTCCTTTAAATAGAAGTCTTTTAAGATGCTGATGATGTCATCAGTTGCAACAGCAGGCAAGGAACCAAGAAAAGCAGTGGGATGAGGTGTAGAGAAAGCTTAACAGTGTAGGAAATGAGCAAGGCATGACACAAAACATGTTTCTCATTCCACCATTTCTCAGATTCGCATGACTGAGCCTGATGCGTGGCGAGTATAGTATAGTAGGTTCATAAGTCCAAAAATATTTAACAATCACTTTCATTGAGGTAAGTTGGGCTCCAGACTTCGAGTATTGATCGGTGCAGACTACCAGGCCTCTCCAGATGGTGTTATTCACAAATTTTGAATCCATCCATTTGTACTGTATCTTGTTGATGCGATCCATTTTGATCCTGTAGATATGGAGATGTGATTTTTCAGTTTGAGTATTCTGGTACAGGTTCTGCTAGATCTGAATATTCTTGTAGTAGAGTTTGATGTAGTTGCTGCTAGTCCAATAATAGTTGTAGTTCCACTGTAAAAATTTAGGAATGTGGCCCCCGTAATATGTTTAGGGAATTCCCCAGTGTTTGTGTGTTGGTTAGGTATAAGCTTGAGCAGGATTTTCTTTATAGTAAAGTGGTCCCAGTTAGAGATAAACTGAACAACGGGAGTAAAGTCTTATCCTTTCCAAGTGATATCTGTTGTAGTTACAGCTTCTGCAAAGTTATAGTTAGCATATTTGATATATCTCAGATGCTGGTGTAGTCTGAAATTTCTTCTTCTGAACCAACGCTTTTGATATACGTGTCTTTGCATTCTTCACATATATGGTCACCTTCTTTTTCTATAGTAGAGCCTGTAAGATATGGACATTTTGTTAGAGACCTCAAGCGTCAGATTCAATCCTTTCCTTTCAGGGCACACTTTACTGGGCCTATAAGTGCTTCTGTGCTTTCCAGCATCAGCCTACTGTTCTCCAGATTTGCAAGGCTGTCACCTGGTCTTCTGTTCACAGATTCTACACATTTTACCATGTGGATCGCTATGCCTCATCTTTTGCCAGCTTCCGGCATAAGATCCTTCAGGCAGCGCTTTGAGACAGGCAGTTCCAAGTTCTCTTGTTTTACTTGTGCACCTTTTAGGCCTCATGCGCATACAGCTTAAAAAAACGCTGCAGCTACAGGCATTAAGAGTTTTTTTCAGCCTGTAAAAGCACCTCCATGCACACATTGGCTTTTAGAGGCAGAAAAAAATACCCAAGGCACATTTTGGAGAGGAGACGAAGAGCAGAAAAAATTCAGAATGCGCCTAAACGCTAGCTGCCTTTAGGCGCGTCAAGCGTTTGAGTGTTAATGCATTCCGATGGCCAGAATAAATTAATATTCTGGCCAATAGAATGCATCAAGGCTCAAATGCTAGACGTGCCTAAAAAGGACTAAACGCAGCTTTTACCATGTTTGTTAAGCAGATTTTTCCTGCTAGGAGTTCTGGCTTTCAGAGGGTCTAAAACAGATACTCTGTGTGCATGAGGCCTTAGTGTTTTGTTGCTGTTGTCCACTCTTCAGACTGCTTTTGAACATTCCGACAGTCTGAATTTCTGTATCCCTCAATGAATGAGAAAGAAAATGGGATCTTTGTAGTTACTGCAAGATCCATTTCTTGGAATTCTTTGAGGAACTGGTCCCCCTACTCGGGGTCCATAATGATCATGGTGTGGCAGTGCTTTTCCACCAAAACTGAGGCATGCTGGGAGTAGGAGGGTTTATACTGGGCTGGACACTGTTTTTTGTTTGTGTTTTTTCTGTCAGTGTCCACATTTTTCTGTAGGAGCCAGTATTCAGTATTCTCTGAATTCATGTCTCCCTCAATGAACTTCAAGAAATTGATTGTACAATAAGTGCAAAAATCCAATTTTTTGATCTGGTTTTCACATTTTAAACAAGCTTCCTCTTTCATTGATGTATTTTATTAAATGTAGACATTTGTAGATTAACCACTAAAGCTTGGGTACACAAGTTACTACAATGACTCTAACAACCGTGTAACAGCTGTTGAGGAAAATAGCCACACAGGTAAAGCATTGTTTTCGGAGTCAGATGTCAGACAACTCATAGACTTGCGATTTGAAAAGGAGCAGCAAAGTATATCCACTGTGTAATCTTGCAAAAGAGTAGAACCTGCATATTGTGATCAGAAAATGTGGCTGCCCCCAAGTAGGTATATAATTACAACCTTTACTTATAAACATTTACACATATTTAATAGATTATCTACACACCAGTATACATGTATTTCTACATTAAGGCTATAAATGAAAAATCTGGACAAAAATATTTGTATAAATAAAAACAAGCCTGAGAAATAACAGAGTGACTTTATGCCTGCACTACTCTCGTAGAGTAAAAAAAATGAGCAAATGCTGGTCCTTAAAAAAAAGTGGTACAAGCCCTTATAGTATAACTAAAGGCAAAACTTTTTTTTTTTTGTTTTGGACAGAGCAGAGATGGTTAGAACATCTACTAGGCTTTTATTGCTGTCTGGTCCCCGTTAGGGAGATTCACCCTCTCTATTTGTCCTGCTTACCATTATCATTGGAAGTAAAAGTAAAAAAAAAAAAAAAAAATCCCAAATTTTAGGTTGTCCCTAGAAAAGTAATAGAGGGGAAATCTTCCAATGGGGCCCCAGGGGATTCCCTTAAATTGCAGATATTTCCTCCAACTCACTGTTTTGGCTATGGGACAGGAACTGAAGTTAAATCTCCCCAATGGAACAGATGACTAAAAAAAAAAAAGAAGCTGACAGGGGACATAACCCTCCCTCTATCCAACATAGAAGGTAAATGCTTTGCCTATAGCTCCACTTTAATTGAATGTGACATGGCATAGACCAGTTCAGCTGGATTTGCATTCTCTGATCCTCCTCCCCTTCCTGCTCAGCTGAGTGCAGGAGGTAGGAGCAGGGTTGGCTTGGCTTATGCAGTATAATCACTGCACAAACAGAGAGAAGAATGTGAGCAGTCTGTTCCCATCCCGTATGCCAGGTCTGACCTGGCATGGATCTGCGGCAGTTTTCCACACGGAAAACTGCCACAAACCCTTAGTTAATTAGGAGCAGACCCTGCGCCAGTCTCTGTTTCACTTTGCAGTAGAAAGTGGCGTAGGTGGTGCATAGACACATGAAATAGGTCTGTTTGCTTAGTTAATGCGGCGTACACCCCAAACGCCAGTTTCCTGCACAATTATACCTTCCTAATCCTCATAGTTTCCAAAATGTTATAGGTAAGATTGAGTGCCATGTTTTTATTTACATGTGAAAGTGATCAGCTTATTGCAAAGAATATAAATTCATTTAAATAAAGAATAAGAAGGAACAGACAAAAAATTCAGAGATGAATAAACATATCCTGTCGTAAGCTAAAACCAGAAGACTGTGTGTGTGTGTGTAACATTAGATTTACCCGATATTTTATTGTCACAGCGGATGAAATGACTGTTGGGAAAGTTTACGCAGCTCTTATGATCTTTGACTTCTACAAGCAGAACAAAAACAACCGGGACCAATCTCATCAGACACCTGGAGTTTTATCTCAGGTACAAAACAAATGCAATAAAAATATATGTGATATAAAAATACCCAGTCTAAGATATGATATGATATCTTACCACACCCCTTCCCTTTCAGAATAATTTCTACGTTTCTTTAGACTTTTCTTTGTCTCTCTGTCCCTAGCCCAAAGGAGGATGATACTTGTCATCCCCCTTTTGAGTACTGGCTATAGCCCAAACTCTGCATTTACAGAGACCTTGGTCTCTGCCCATTTTCTTTTTTTTTTTTGTTTTTTTATTATTTTCTCATCTATCTTCCATTTTTTTCTCTTGATAATAATTCCCTTCTTCTTCCTCTCTATCCTCCCCCCTTTCTTACCTCCTCCTCCCATGTGGCTCCATTGGTTTGACTGTATTATACCTCTATTGCCGTCCTTCCGAAATCATTTAGAAGATCCTATCCACTCATTTTCATGGCTCTCAAACTTTTGACCTTAAATGTACAAGACCTTAATTCTCCAATTAATCGGAGAATGGCCTTTAAAGATTGACAGGTCCTTGTAAAGGTGAACCTTCACTGTTGGTTTCACAGTGGGTTTGACCTCCTGGTTCACCCTGCTCTAACATGTAGGACTAACCCATACAAACAGGAGAAGACAAACGCAATCAGGGTGGGCATAGACCAGCAAATCCACGAGTGAGAGCCGAGATTGAACACTGGAAGTCAGTTCACACGAAAATAGGCAGAAAAAGGAGTTGCTGGAGAGAGCTTGGAGGAAAACAAAAACACTGCTCTGGCACCAATGGCTGAGAGAGAGTTCCTTTAAATAGAAGTCTTTTAAGAGGTGCATGCCGATGATGTCATCAGTTGCAACAGCAGGCAAAAGCAGAAAAGCAGTGTGATGAGGTGTAGAGAAAGCTTAACAGTGTAGGAAATGGGCAATGCATGACACAAAACATGCTTCTCATTCCACCATTTCTCAGATTCGCATGACTGAGCCTGATGCGTGGCGAGCGTAGTATAGTATAGTAGGTTCTTAAGTCCAAAAATATTTAACAATCACTTTCATTGAGGTAAGTTGGGCTCCAGACTTCGAGTATTGATCAGTGCAGACTACCAGGCCTCTCCAGATGGTGTTATTCACAAATTTTGAATCCATCCATTTGTACTGTATCTTGTTGATGCAATCCATTTTGATCCTGTAGATATGGGGATGTGATTTTTCAGTTTGAGTATTCTGGTATAGGTTCTGCTAGATCTGAATATTCTTGTAGTAGAGTTTGATGTAGTTGCTGCTAGTCCAATAATAGTTGTAGTTCCACTGTCAAAATTTAGAAATCATTTAGAAGATCCTATCCACTCATTTTCATGGCTCTCAAACTTTTGACCTTAAATGTACAAGGCCTTAATTCTCCAATTAATAGGAGAATGGCCTCTAACTATTTTAATTCTCAAAAAATTGACATAGCATGCTTTCAAGAAACACATTTCTCTACCAACTCCACTCCCACATACTTCCATCCATCTTTCCCTTCGGTTTACACATCTTCAGCCTCTACTAAACATAGAAGTGTCTTAATAGCTTTTTGTAAAAATGTAATTTTTACCTGCAACAAACGTATTTCAGATCCCCAAGGCCGGTATCTTCTTTTGCAAGGTTCTCTCTAAGGTATCAACATAACCATTCTTAGCTACTATGCTCCCAATACTAAAGGACTTCCCTTCCTTTCTCACTTACTCAACATACTTCATTCTCATGCCAAAGGCACCATCCTTCTCTGTGGAGACTATTCATCCTCTTCTTGACAAATCATCTAAACCAACACGCTCACGACACTGACTTCCAACGCTTTCTTACGCTCTTTTCTTAGGCTTCGTAATCGCATGGAGTGAACTACATCCCATAGCTAAAGACTATGCTTATTATTTCTCCTCCCACAATGTTTATACCAGAATTGATTATATGTGTATACACCGTACTTTCCTTCCAGAATTAAATACAGCTTCCATCCCAACTATTTCCTAGTCAGATCATGATCCTGGATCTTGAATGATTCTTTACTCTCTAACCCCACAAACCCCACAACTTTAGAACAATTGTGTTCTACTACTATTGAATACTTTCATTTCAACACAAACTCTGTTTCATCTCCAGCTATTATTTGGGAAACATACAAAGCTTTCCTCAGTGGACACCTAATAAAAATTGCTTCCCTAACATGTAAAGAACGAAACCAGCAAAAAAAAAAAAGAACTATAAGAACAATATACTAGAGCTTTTGAATCTCACAAACTTCACCCCTCGAATCCCACGAAAATCATTTTAATAAAACTAGTACAGAACTAAATTTTTTTTAAAGTGGATGTAAACCCAATGTCGTCCTTTCTAAACTACTGCCATAGGGGTTATCTATAAGGATATTCATGCCTCCTGCATGTATCTTTACCTGTCAAATGTCTCCCCTCTGTCTGTTATGAGACCCGAAAAACTGCAGATTCTGTGGGTGGTTCTGTTGTCTGGAGCTCGGTGGGTGGAGTCGTGATGTCAGTAGACTCCCCGCCCACCTCTACACTCTCCTTGTCAATATGCATTTTCTCCTGTGTATTTCTTACACTGAACTTCTGCTATGATCTCTAACATCCAGTGAAAAGACAGGAAAGTAACCACATGACTTCAGTATGCCAAATCATGCTGAGGTGTGGAACAGCCAATCCTTGCAGAGCTGCTGAAGAAAGGAGTGGGGGTGGGAATTAAAAAATAATGCATGTCTTAGGCTAGTGCACGAGATGTAAATCACCTGTCACTCACAGCAAGGGGGAGGATTTGACAAAGTTTTTCTCTGTTTGTCAAGATTTATCTCACTGAACAATAAAAGAGGATTGCTCAGAGCTGGATTAACTCTTTGTGGCAAGACTCAAATGATAGGAAATCTTATACTCTACATTATGAAATAAAAAAAAAAAATTCGGGTTTACATCCACTTTAACTTCCTCTGAAAAACCATTATGCTGGTCTAATCAAAAATGTTATACCCAAAGTAATAAACTAGGGACCATGTTGGCCAAACGTTTACATCACTTCTCATCTAACACGATTCCTATTTCTCTACATACACGGAAAAATATACTCACAAGTAACCCGATTGAAATCCTAGATGAATTTCAATTTCATCTTTCTCAATTGTATTCCTGTTCCAGTAAATTTCCAAAACATCAAGCTGATGCCTTTTTCCATAACCTACATCTCCCAACTATTCCTACTGAAACCCATTCTACTCTATGCATGGACATTGCAACCGTAGAAATCAAACTTGCAATCAAAAGTCTTAAAGTCCACAAATGCCCAGGTCCAGATGGTTATACTGCTCTGTTTTATTAAAAGAAAACTTTCTGATCTTCTTGTCCCACATTTACAGCTTACTTTCAACAGCCTTCAATTGGGCAATACATTTTCCCCTGAGTCCTTAAGAGCAAATATAGTTATGCTTCCTAAATCTGATACAGGCCCTTACTCTTGGTCCAATTACAAACCTATAGCTCTCTTGAACATTGATGTGAAACGACTAGCCAAAATATTAGCAAATAGACTGAATTCCTTCATAGGTAAACTAATACATAAAGATCAAGTAGGTTTTGTCCCTTTAAGGGGTGCAGGAGACAGTATCTGCAGGGTGATCCAATTGATACACTTAGCAAAAGCCTACCCTAACTCTGCAATGTTACTCTCTCTTGACATTCGTTAGGCATTTGACACCATCTCTTGGGATTACATCTTCTATACTCTCCATAAATGGGGCTTTAAAGAACAATTCCTTTCCTGGATCTCAGCCCTACATCAAGGCACTAGACAAGGCTACCCTCTTTCTCCTATTTTATTCATCTTAGCACTTGAACCTTTAGCTATAGCTATTTGTAAACATTGTGACATTCGTGGACTTCAACTGTCTGCTTTCCATCACAAACTAAAGATGTTCACCGATGCCATTTTATTGTGTATTTCATCCCCTCATGCTTCACTTCCTAATCTCTTTACTTTACTGAAAGGCTTTAGTAGTATCTCAAATCTACAAATCAATGAATCAAAATCTAAAGCTCTTAACATCACCTTATCCACCACTCGTCTTCAAACTATTCAAAATAATTATCAATTACCTGGCCCGATTCTTTATCATATTTTGGAGTCAAATTAACCTCCAACTTCAACTCTCTTTGTAAAGCCAATTTATCCACCTTTGTTTAAATCCTTGGCCTCTCTTCTCGCCTCATGAGAACCTCTTTCTCTCTCTCCTGGTTTGATAAAATTCATGCCATTAAAATGACTTATCTACCAAAATTACTATAATATTTTATAGTTCTACCTGTCCTTATCCCAAGTAAACAACTACATTTTCTACAATTAAAGATTTTACAATGCATTTGGGACCACCACGTCTTCCACTCTCTACTGTACTCGTCTTAAAGGAGGCTTAGCTGTACCCTCCCTTAAACATTATTATCTAGCAGCACAGATATCACAACTTGCTTCTTTACATACTACTTATGAACGCCCCATTTGGACATACCTAGTACATATGGCCTGTTCCCCTCTCCCCATATACAACCTATTATGGACGCCTCCATCCTTACGTCCCAAAATTTTTGATCCTTCCCTGAAACACCTTCTTCAAAAATGGGACTCTGTTAAATACTCCAGCAATCTTATTTCCCCACATCTACTATTATCTGGAATACATGACACCCCTTCCTTTCCCCCAGCTTATGGAAATCCTCTTCCATTCCGCTGGTGGCGTCTCAAAAAAATTAAATAAGTATATGATTTTTACTGTTTTGATGGTATTAAATCCTTTACTTTTCCTCAAGAACACTGGAATCTACCAGAAAAAGAACATTCTCATTAGACTCAAATTCATCATTACCTCTCTACCCTTATCACTCATTGCACTTCTACGCCAAAACAATTGACCCCTTTTGAAAATTGTTGCAGGTTAAACCCACACTCTAAAGGCCTAGTGTCTGCTCTCTACGCATCCTTAGGTCCACATAAACTTGCTTACATGGAAAAATGGGAACATGATCTTGGATATACAGGAATGGGAATCTATATGGCTGGCTACCTCTAAATGTTCACTTAATATACTTGCTCAAGAAAATGCTTATAAATTAATGTCTCGTTGGTACATGACCCAAGGTCGCATTTCCACTTTTAATCCTGACTCTTCACCACAGTGCTTCTGAGGCTGTGCTGACCGTAGCACTTTATTACATATTTGGTGGACATTTCCTGTAGCTTCTCGTTTCTGGAGTAAGATATATGATCTACTATGTTCAATTCTTCATATCACTCTCACTAAAAACCCTTGGGCTACTCTCGTACACAAACCTATTCCACATTTAAATATCTATAAATGAAAGCTGGTAGGATTTGTTTTCTTGGTGGCACGACATACATTAGCCAAACCATGGATACAGAAATCGATAACCTTCTCTGAAGTCAAACAACACTTCTTGGGTACTATGGTTCACAAAAAATTGACCTCTATCCTCACCGATAACCACACTAAATTCTTAAAGGTATGGGAACCGTGGCTTTATTATATCAAATACTTGAATATTGATCATTCTCTTCTTTCTCTCCAATATTTGTTCCACATGGGATTACCTCCTTCTTGTTTCATTCTTACTAACCCCTCCCCACCTCCCTCTTTTCTCTTCACTGCTTTCTTCTTATCCATTTACTTCCTTGTTTACGATCCTAATTCATCTGACCACTACGACTTGGATCTTTTCTGATCAATTTTAAATTTTTACTTTGTTCTGTATTAATTGTTCTTATTCATAAAATTGTATGGTACATCTAATACTGTAAAAAAAAAAAAACCCAGTCTAAAATGTTAGGTAGCTTGCTTATGAGCAGTTAGCTGAAGTCGCAACTAGAGGGCAGCAGAACACTGAGGGTTTTGCGTTGTGGTTGGATCATGTCTTGTATACGTGATATTCATATCGTTTTAATACAACTAAATGTAGCAGACCAAAGTTTTTAGTATCCCTGTGGGCCAGTGTTTCTCAACTGCCATTGTCCAATACACCTGACAGGTCATGTATTTAGCATTTTATTAAAGCAGAACCTCAGCCAAACAGCTAAAGCAATGATCATGTTCTACTGCCAAAACACCACATTGGTGATTTTCACATCCATGCTGCAGTATGTAACCAAAGACTGACACTACTGTTTACGATCTGCAGCTTCCTCCATCACTTCTCCCTCCTGCCTGTTCATTGTGCTAGGAATAAGCATCATTCACTGTTGAGGTTCTTCCTGTTCTCTGAACTAAATGTTCCAATCCAACCCTGGTGCTTGAAATTATTATTATTATAATACAGGATTTATATAGCATCAACAGTTTACACAGCGCTTTACAACATAAGGGCAGTACAATTACAATACAGTTCAGAGGGCCCTGCTTGTTAGAGCTTACAATCTAAGCTTATGTTAGGATGACTACACTATGTAATCCCACAGAGCCTAATTGCTTAACTTGTGCCAGTTCAATTTCTGATGCATGGAGGAGTATGGCAAAATAAAAGTAGTGTTAAGGTTTTCACACTAAAAGCAATTTAAAAATACCTTTTACTGATTTTTAAACAGGTTGTAATGGGGGGTTTTTGAATTCCCCACCGGTTTTCTTTTACATTTTAGACAGGGGCTGAAAGCCCTGCTTGTTTATGTCTAGGGGACATAGAAAAAGAAGATCTACTTACTCGATCCTCCCCTCCTCCATGCTGCTAGACCGGTCCCCATGGTATCTAGTCCATGCTCCAGCAGGGTCTATAGCCCTGCATTGGACATGATAACGTTGAGACGCAGTCCACTGCCAGAGAATGGTGGAGTGGAGGATCAGGTACGTTTAAAACATTTTCTTATCGTACATCACGGGACACAGAGCCATAGTAGTTACTATTTGGGTTATAGGCCACCTTCAGGTGATGGACACTGGCACACCTTAAAACAGGAAGTCCACTCCCTATATAACCCCTCCCACTACTGGGAGTACTTCAGTTTTTTCGGCAGTGTCTAAGGTGTTGGTCATGAGTAAAGATGTGCTGTGCTGAGCTCCACTGGAGCAATCCTTGCTGGGGCTAGCTATGCAGCCGGATCCATTCAAAGTGTTTTCTAGGCTGAATTGAATGGTACCCAGGCCTCGTGTCTGAAGGAACGAGGTTTTACCTGTAACGCTTCTCTTTTTGGAGAGCTGGACCCCGGGATCCAGTACTTTGGTATTTTAGAGCCATAAAGTTTCACTGGTGGGATGCTATTACAGGGCCAGGAGTGTGGGTTCCCCGAGGGTCCCCGGGTTCCTGAAGGCTTGTTAACGGAACCCACCGTGAAGGGTGAAGATTGGGTCTGTTGGTTCTTACCACAGAAAACCCTGCAGCGGGAGAGGTAAGTGGAGTTTTTCTAAGAAATTTTTAAAATTTTCTTATGAAATGTTTCCTTTAAAAAGTAAAATGTTGTCATGCCTAAGAGTCACCACTAGGGGTTGTATGGAGCATGTACCTGCTCATGCTTTGCTCAGAGATCACGCTGTGTCACAGAAGCAGCAGACTTTTTTCCTCCAGCTAGCAGGCAGACCTCCGGTAAGTTCGGGGGGGATTTTGCTTCACCAGACACCCCCCACCTGGGCTGAACTCTCCCCCTCTTCATGAGGCTGAAAATTAGGAGAGAGCTAAAGAACGATCGGTGATGCCATTTTTCCTTTCCCGCCCCTAGCACGGCGGCGGCTTTCAGGTCTCCTCCTCAATATCCCTCCCACACAAGCCGATCCTGGCGGATCGGAGGCCTGCGCGGGAAAACTCTTTTTTTGAAAAGAGAAAGGAGGGGACGCGATTCAGAGCTTATCGCAGTGTTGGTGCCCTCCAACGCCGGTGCGGGAGTGTGTTGTAAAAAATCCATTTGTGCTGGCTGCAAGTGTCGGAGGGACACAAGAGCTAAGAGGAGCATGAAAGAGGTTTGGTGACACAGGCATTTCCTATTTGACACATTTACTATTTGCATCAGGCTGAGCAATAATAGCAGTGGCTGAACTATTGCTCAAGCAGTGGATGTGATTTCTTCTGATAGTACCTCTGCTTTTGTGCATTGGGCTAAGGTCAGAAGGGGGGGTTGAAACACCCCAAAAAAAGGGTTAAAAGGGTCTCCCTCAAGCTCTGGAAAGCTTACTCATCTCTACAATGGCATCCTCCCCTGAGAGGGGGTAGCTGTTCAGAGTGAGCATCGGGAGCCATGAAATGTTTGCAACTGTTTTCAACACTGCAGCCCCTGTTTATGTTACTAAAAAGGTCTTTATTTCCTCAGCCATGATAGGATTGAAAAAAAAAAAAAGACTTTAATCGCATCCCAGTGTGGGACAAAATGCGAAAGGTTCTATTCCATTACCCAGTACCCTCAAACCGAGGAACTAGGTGCAGGAGAAAATGAATTCCCTCAGGGGACCGTGGTGAGGCTAATGACTCCTCTTCTGATGTGTCAAATGCGAGTGGATCAGCTTTCACAATCTGTAAGATTGATGGTGCAATTTCTTGCTGAATGGTCCGCTCCACATTTGTGTACCCTTAACTGAGTGTTTGGGTTCGCGAAAGCCTCCTCAAGCTGTGCATGCCTTTGCTGTCCATTCATTGCTGGAAAAGCTTTTTGTATCTGAGTGGGATCACCCAGATAAGCAATTTTTTCCCTCCTAAAAAGTTTTTTCACACTTTTAGCCTATGGTGGAGAAAATTCACTAAAAGTGGGGTAAACCAGCAAATACTGCTGCTATATCCTCTGGGAATAGGAGATTGACTTGTCCGGCAGACAATGCTCAAATGCTTAGGGTTCCAATGGATAAAAAGTTGCAATTCCTATTATTAAAAAAAAACACTTTTTTCTCTGGCAGATTGAGTGTCTCAGCCTGCTCTGACAGTAATAGGTTAATTATTGAGAGACCAGTTTAAACAGGTGTTCAAGGTTATCCTGCTCAGCAGGCTCAGGATCTGGCAAGCTACTAGCAGCTTTATGTTTGCTTGCTATGAGAGATTCTATCCTTCAGGTCTTGCGCCCTTCGCTAAGCACCATGCAAGAAGCTCCTGGCTAGTCTTTCTTTTGCGGTAGCTATTTGGGAAATATTTGGGTAATACATCCAAAGAAATTCTAGTGGAAAAAGTACCCCTTTGCCATTTAAGAAAAGGAGTAAATGTATTTTAAAAACTCCAGGCAGTCACAAAGGCCTCCGCAGTCAAGTTCAAAAGGTAATCCTCAGGGTCAACCCCAGGGACAAAAGAGGTCTTGGGGGAGAAAACCTACAAAATACTGAAGCCTCCTTATGAGGAGGTGCCCCCGCTCGCTCGAATAGGGCAATTCTTCTGCAGTTCTCAAGGAACTGGCAGGAAGAATGTCGAGACAGATGGGGGACTTCCTCAATAGCTCCAAGGTACAAACTGGAGTTCCGAGAATTCCCGTCTCCTCGTTTTCTCAGATCAAACGTTCCTAAGGATCCAGAGAAGAAGAGGTCTTTCTCTCAAGCATTGGACCATCTTTTGGCAAAAAATGATCATGGTGGTCCCCATGTAAGAGCAGAGGTTGGGGTTTTGTTCAAACCTTTTTTTTTTCCAAAACCGAATAGATATTCTGGATCTCAAAAATCTAAATTCAATTCCTGAATATAACCACTCTTTTTTCGCATAGAGTCAATCCAATCAGTTATCTCCGTCCTACAAGGAGGAGAACTTCTGGCGTCAATCGACATCAAAGATGCATACCTCCATGTACCTATTTCCTCGCTCACTAGCAATATCTGCTTTTCAAGGTGGAAAATCTTAATTTTCAGTGTGTAGCTCTGCTTTTCGGTCTAGCTACTGCACCTTGAGTGTTTACAAAGGTTCTGGCCCCTCTTCTAGCCAGATTAAGGGCCCAAGGTATAACGATTATGGTTTACCTAGATGATCTGTTCTTGATAGACCATTTGGTAGCCCACTTAGATCAAAGTATGGTCACCACATTCAACTACCTAGAATATCTAGGTCGGATTCTCAACCTAGAAGAAATCTTCTTTAAAACCATGAAGAAGGCTAAAATACTTGGGTCTGATCATAGATACACCCAGAAAAGGGTATTCTTGCCCCCAGGCAAAGTTCAGCACCATAAAAGGAACTGATTCAGGTGGTCGAAGCAAGCTGAATTCTTCTATTCAGCTTTGCATGAGGTTGTTGGGAAAGATGGTGGCTTCATTTGAAGCCGTTCCTTATGCTCAGTTTCATTCGAGACTGCTGCAAAACAGTATCCTATCGGCTTGGAACAAAGTGTTCAAGCTCTAGATTCCCAATGTGTCTGACTCCAAAGCCTACGGCCACAGCACCCTGAAAGTATCCAATCTCGTCAGGTCCTAAAGAATAAGCAGGGTCAGGCCTGGTTAATGCCTGGTTGGGAGACCGCTTGGAAATACCAGGTGCTGTAGGCTGGGTGTGCTGGAGTCTCAGTTTATGGTTAATAACCAAAAATCTGCAAAGGGGAAAATTCTTCCTTCAGTTACCTGGGAAGTGGTAACAACATATGCCAACGTTTTTTTGGGTTGGGGAGCAGTCCTGGAAGAGGCAACTGTCCAAGAGAAGTGGCCAGGATCAGAAATGGCTTTGCCGTTAACATTCTAGAAATTCAGGCAGAGCACTTGGTCCTAAAGGGCCTGAATGTTCAGTTTATGGAATTGTCCTGCCAGGATTCAATCCGACAGTGCCATAGCAATGGCCTATATTAATAACCAAGGGGGCACAAGAAGTTGTGCGGCCCAGAGAAAGGTGAATCATATCCTATCTTGGGCACAAAACAATGTACTTTGCTTATCGGCAGTCTTCATTCTAGGAATAGAAAATTGGCAGGTGGACTACTTGAGTCGCCAGCAGTTGTTCCCGAGAGAATGATTCCTTCACCCCTATATCTTCATGTCAATATATCAAAGATGGGGGATCCCAGACGTAGATCGGTTTGCGTCCAGGTTTAACAAAGAAATGGACAACTTTGTGTCAAGAACAAAGGATCTGCTAGCATGCGGAACAGATGTCTTTCTATACCCGTGGAATCGGTTCTCACTGATTTATGCATTCCCTCCTATTCTGCCTGCGTCCACGACTTCTTCGCAGGATCAAGCAGGAAGGGAAGTCGGTGATTCTTGTGGCCCCCAGCATGGCCCAGGAAATCTTGGTATGCAGAGATCGTAAAGATGGCGGTAGGGGACCTATGGACCCTACCGCCACGGCCAGACCTTCTCTTGCAAGGTCCGGTACTCCATCCTACTGTATATTACAAACGCTAAATGTAATGGTTTGGCTATTGAGACCCACATTCTGGAGAAGCGTGGGCTGTCAGGTTCAGTAGATTCTACTTTGGTTAATGCAAGGAACCCGGCCTCCAGAGTCATATAGTATAGAGTCTGGAAGGCATATGTCTCCTGGTGTGAATCCAAGGGTTGGCACCCCAGGAAATATATCATAGGTGGAATCCTTGACTTTCTACAGATGGGATTAGAAATAAAGCTGGTCTTGAGTACTATCAAGGGCCATGTTTCGGTCTTATCGGTATTTTTTCAAGCGACCACTTGCTTCACACTCTTTTGTTCGTAGTTTTATTCAAGGGGTAACGTGGCTTAAAACCTTAAGTCACCCCTGAACCCTTGGGACTTGAATTTAGTCCTGTCGGCATTACAGAAACAGCCTTTTGAGCCGATAACGACAAATTCCCTTGATCCTTTATGAAAAGGAAACTAGTTTTGCTGGTAGCCATATCTTCTGCAAGAACGGTATCAGAGTTGGCTGCTCTTTCTTGTAAAGAGCCATATTTAATTATTCACAAGGATAAGGTTGTATTGTGTCCTCATCCTAATTTTCTACCTAGGGTCTCAGGTTTTGGTTTAAACCAGGATATTGTCCTACCCTCATTTTTTCCCAGAACCCTGTTCTGCGGAAGAAAAGTAACTACATTCTGTTGATGTGGTGAGAGCAGTCAAAATCTATTTAAGAACAACTGTTCTCTGAAATGTAGATCAAATTTGTAGCCAACCAGCTCTGTCTTTACAATGAAAAGAAATCTGGAATTTGCTGCAACACTTCACCTTAATTAATCCTTCATGCAAAAGACATCGCATACAGTATGGGGTACAGTAAAAGTGGACCCGTTTCGCGCTGTGACTAGTGCTTACTCATAACCTCATGTACATTTTGCAGGTTTTTTGATTTTTTTGTACTATAATCTGGCAATGCATTGCACCTTCGATCAGTAGATCAGAGTGCAATATAGGATTCCTGCAGACTGCCAGTGTAGGCTGCCTGTACCTCATACAAGCAGGCAGTTACACAATGACAGAAAGAAACAACGAACTACCTAGAGTGCTCAACAGCATCCTGGTAGTTTATTGAGAACTATAAGCTGACAGCCACAAAGGGTGACGGTACTTGTAGTTCTGCCATTGCCATAACTCTGTGAATGAATGACGCTGCCGGGTGGGTGGAGCCCCCCTCAGCTGTTTTTTTTTTTTTTTTTTTTATTGTGATAGCGAATTTGGGGAGAAGATCCCCAGCTTTCTGTCACTAAAAGCGAGTCAGGGAGAGGCTGCAACAGTTGAAACATGTTACACGTTCCAGCCTAAAAACGGAATGTAACATGTTACCAAAGGTGAACTTATCCTTTGAGTAAGTTTGCTAACATGGGTCCTGGTTTATTGACACTGGTGCAGAATTTCCTGCTGGACCATCACAACTGTTTTTCTGACCTGTCATTAAGGTGGAGCTCTATTTTTGTTTCATATATTTTTTTCCATAGTGATGCAATTTATGCTTTAAATTGTGTCTCTAAATGTGTTAAGTGGGAAGACCATGAAGCAATTTTAGATTCCCTTTCTTTTTTATTGCATACAGCAATTTGAATGTGGGTCCCCTTCATAGTAGCCTCGTAAGATCAAATAGTGCCCAGTGGAGTTGGTGGCTATTTTAAGGGAAGGGGTGTTTTTGTGGAATGCTATCAATATGCCTCTCTAGTTCACTAAAGCTAGTCTGGAACACTTGGGGATAGTTTCTATGCATAGATTTTGGTTGGGAAGATACAGAAGATCTAGTTTCCGTAAGTCTAAAGTGTTGTCTTGTCATGAAGTATAAAAATAAAAGCACACTTACGTTTATAGGTAGTTAAAGCCCTGTACTTAATGCAAGATAATAATGAATTTTGAGGAAGCCATTATGGAGATTTGAAGAAGGTGGTGTTTTAAAAGAGCAAAGGCCTTTTTCGTACAGGATGCCAGAAGTTTCAGTGTCTCAATGTCCACTAGGGAAGAGAGAAAAGATGTAGTAGAGAAAAAGAAGAGGAAAAAAAGAAGAGGTGCAACAGAAAGAATGCGATCAAAACAAGAATAGCAGCGATCTGCCTAAGCAAATTAAGGTGGTACACTTGAGCACCATAGAATGAGGGTTACCTAAGCTGTTCAGGTGCATGGTTGGTGTTGCAGGTGCCTAAGGGGTGAGGGGAAGCTGACAGCTAATTGAAGGAAAGGGACACACTTCCCTCTGCACAGGCTTACAGGCTCATAGAAAAATACACAGAGCTAAGTATATCAGTCTCCAGCTATGTGCTGGAGGGGCGAAGGCCACCTCCTGGGAGGTTGTTGTGTTAGGAAAAACTGTCAGAAGTGAATCGTGCCGATAGCAGAGAAATGAGAGATCAAAAAGAAGCCAAGTTCTGTGCTTTCGATTCAGGCTAATACACACTATAGTGGGATGTGCTTTATTTATTTTTCATATCTGAGGTTTACAAACAATTAAGGTGGCTAAGTTTTTCCTTCTGAAAGCAGTAATATTTATCAGCTGACAAGCAAGGTGGAAGCTGAACCGTTGTTTGTGCAGAAGGAACATATGTCTGTCTCTACAGATGTATTTGTACAGAAGATGGTGTAGATATGTAGCGCTAAAATGTGTTAAAAGAATAATAAAACCAAAATATGAAAAGTAAAAAGCGACTCCCCACTGTGGTGTGGGTATATGAAAAGTCATGTAAAGAAATCTTCTAATATGTGATGCTAGTATGTGATTAATCTACATGCATCACATATCAGAAGATTTCTTCACATATATTGGATTTCACTTTTCACTACAATGTGGGACTATTACCATTGACTTTTCATATACCCACACCACAGTGGGGAGTCACTTTTTACTTTTCATATTTTTTGTTTTATTATCCTTTTACCACGTTTTAGCGCTACATATCTACACCATTTTACCTTTGAATATTTGTCATATTTTGATGTAGCAGCTTTGTTTTCTTTTTCACTGGGTTAGCGCAGTAATATATTTTTTCATTCCGTATTTGTACAGAAACATGTTAGGATAATAGAGGACGTTAAAGATTTCTTGAGGCCTTTTTGTAAGCAAATTTAAAACCTTGTCATTGTTGCATCAGAAATGTTTAGAATGAGCTCTTATTATTGTATCTGTATTGCATGTTACAGACCGCAACAGTGTCCCTTTTCCAGCCACTAAAAGCCACTCTGGAACAGAACATTCCTAGCCCATTTGGCAACAGCAAAATTTTCCTACGACAAAAGAGCTCGGCATCCTTGAACAACGGTGGCGTGGTGTAAGTATTCCAGTTTAAAGACTTGATACTGTCAAAAGTCCCAAAGTGATTCTTCCCTGCACAAGGCATTTTTTTTTTTTGGAAAGAGGGCTAGCTTGATCATTTTAAGAAGCTGTCGCAAAACAAGCATGTAGATCAGGAAAGTCAGAGAGAAGCCAACATTCCTAATCTGTATACTTGTTTTGACATGGTGTCTAGCCAGCTACTAAAAATGTAGCCCTGAAAAGAAGCCATTCTGAAAAAAGATATATTAGAAAAAAATCATATTGTGCACTGATATTTCAAAAGCTACAGGTCCACTTTAAAAGTGGTTACTTGATTACAGATTAGTAATGAGGAATTTATTAACCTTATTGTAGACCCAACCAGGAGAGTGGAATCCGGGAATCAAGCTCATGGGGGACGCAACCGGCCCCAGACCCTTTCTCAACTCCACGGAGCACAGCATTCCAAAGGGGCCACTCAGAGGAGATTCACACCCAGGGGCAGGTCAAGCAGGTATGCCTAAATTTTCCATTCTTATCATCATTCTTCCTTTCTTTTTAAATTAGTTTTTTTTGTGTTTATCTGCAAAGTTAACAATTCTGAATGTATACAATATACAAAGTACTCTTCAAAATAAAAACACACATACAGATCAGCACCAGAAGCAAGTTTTCTAAGCAAGTTTGGAATTCAGAAATGGCTAGTAACCGTTTCTAAAACCTGACATTTGGAAAAAAAAAGTCTCTATTAAATAACGAGTACCTTTGTTCTGTAACATTTAAACATCTTAATATAGGTACCTTAGTTTAGAGTATTTTCTTTTTCAGTCTGTAGAAATGAAAGAAATTGGGCAAAATCTATCCAATGGTGGAGAGCACTCGATCGGACTGGAGACACAAGGGCGAGCAGTGTCCATGCCGCGCCTGGCTGCAGAAGCTCATGTAAGTGAATGGCTGTAGATAATGTAGCTTTTACTAGGTTTTATGTAAAAAAAACTGTTGTCTACCAAGACTACGGAACCATTGTTTGGACAGAATCAATATTCGTGAATAATAAAAAAGAAAGAAGGATGGCGCCCTCTAAGTGCAGCATGTATGTTAAAAATATTTATTACAATAGATAAAAACACTCACATTTGAGTTGCTAAAAACCAGCATGTAAAGTAGTTTCATCCGCGTGCTCTCGGGGGAGTGGGTGTAACGGGCCAGTGAGGGGGTTCCTGGGATGTGAGTCCTGTGACCTGGGTCCTGGTAGCTGTTCCAGTGGTGCAGAGGGTCCTCAGAGCCTCTGGGCAGCCAGGATGTCGGTCATGGATCCTCCGTGGAGCGCCGTGCTGACCTGCGTCTTCACTTCCGGGAGCAGGGTGAGGCAGGCGGTGCTTCGCGTTCGGAGCATGCGTGCTTCTTCATCAGGCTATGCTGGTGGCCATATTCAGTGTGGGAATTTATACCATAGGCACTGGGAGGGGTGGAGAGGTGATTGAGAGGAGGGCAGGACTATGTATAATGATTGGGCGCGTAGGTAACCATGGAGATGGGGTGTACACAATGTGGAAGGGGAGTGAAGGGGGACGGGGAGTGGGCGGGGTGGGGAGTGAGGAGGGGGGGGAGGAGATATGCAAATGAGTATGTTGTGGTAAGAACATATATGTGTGTATATGGATCGTGGGGGAAGGAGAAGGCGGTCTATATGAAGAGGAATGTTGTATTGATCATAGTGGACGGGAACAAAATATATATATATATATATATATATATATATATATATATATATAAAATATGAGAAGGAAATACAAAAATGCAAAATCCCTTCTCATATATATTTACGTGTGTATATATATATATATATATACCAGGTTCCTCATGAAGTGATGTCACAGGTCCCATAGTATGCACAGACTGCATTGTCACCAATACTGGTCCATAGCCCATGTCCATCTCTGTATTCCTCAGGAAATTATGTTTTTAGTTCTTGGAGAATCACTGGACCATATCAATAATAATACTATCCCAAACCAAGTATGTCCAGTTCTTCCATACACCTGAGGAAGAAATGGTGTTTGGTCCCTTGAAAATGGATAGCCTGTTCTGTCACCAACATTGGTCTATACCACAAAATGCTTCTTCGCTACTCTTATGAAGGTATGTCACTGACCCTTAAGAAAGCATAGACTACATTTTCACCAACACGGTTCTCAACCTGAACATTTCTAATTAGTAAGACAGACAGAAAATGCATCCGTGGGCCGCACATCACAAAGCAGACCCGTGTGAAAGAATGAGTGGCAGCCTCAGCCTGTCCTCTGGCCAGGTTACGTCCCCAATGCATTTTGCTCTGCCCCCGGAACTTAATCATGGGGATGGGAGTTCTGAGCAAGAGAGGGGATTTTTTAAGTGCAACATCGGCTGACATATGACAGCCAATGATGCACTTAAACCCCCCTCCTCTTGCTCATAACTCCCACCCCCATTAATTAAGCTCTGGGGGACAGAGTGAAACACATTGGGGGCGTGGCCTGGCCAGAGCACAGGCTGAGACTGCCATTCATTCTTTCACACGGGTCTGCTTTGTGATGTGCGACTCACTAACACATTTTCTGCCTTGCTGAAGCTTGGAGCGGGACGGGCTCCCATTTTAACCAGCACTCACAGTGGTTGGCTTTGGACTGTACCTCTAACCTGAGCGGCACCTATATCTTTTACATTTCTATTTAGTACTTCACTGAAGTTATTTTAACTACCCTAGGGAATGGATAGACCGCAGTGTCACCAACACTGGAGCCTTCTTAGTACTTCTCAGGAAGTAATGCCATTGTCCCTTAGAAAATGGATAGACTGTACTGTCACCAAATTTAATTCTTAGTACTGCTTATGAAATTATGTCTTTTGGGTTCTGGAGACTGTAGTATCATACATACTAGCCACAAAATGTCCACCTACTTCATAGGTCACTGGAAGTGATGTCATTGGTCCCTAGAGAATTGTCAGAAAACACTGTTGGCTTGATTTACTAAAGCTGGAGAGTGCAACAACTGGTGTAACTGTGTATGGTAGCCAATCCTCTTCTAACTTCAGCTTGCTCAATTGAGCTTTGACAAAAAAAAACTGGAAGCTGATTTCTGTTCAGAGTTGCACCAGATTTTGCACTCTCCAGTTTTAGCAAATCATCCCCTATCATTGTCTAAAGCTGTCATTGTTCCCAGGAAAGTAAGATAGGCTGCTTTCCTCAGGATAGTAGCCCAACCCAGATAGCAGCTGTCTTTACTGTTTTTTTAAGAAGTCCTGCGTCTGTTCCCCTCAGACTGGATAGATTATCTTCTTGACCTTCCACAAGATACCTGGCATGGCGTTGTATAGTCAACATGTACACCACCATCCTAGGCTTTTACCATTCTGCCACACAGGTCTGTGAACATGGTGTTACCCATTATAACATTAACATGGTCCAGTTTTTAACTATTCTGGTGCATATATCTCATCTTATATAACTGTTGCTGACTTGTCTCTTTTCCTTTTTTGTTCCACTCTCCTTTCCTGCCCTCGTTGTCATCCCATTGTCACTTCACCTATGTCCAACTCCGCTCTAACTTTCACTTGTGTTTGTGTTGCTTTTGTGGTTCTGTCCTCTGTTTTCTGTGCCCTCCCTTAATTTATTTCTCCAACTTCCTTCTTCCTGTCACCCCTTTGCCCTTCCTGTCCCCCCTCCCCTCCGATACTCCATGCTGTCTGCCGCTGGTCTCCGCTGGTGCCGTTTGAACCGCTTCACCACCTGTTTGTCTTTCATCAGCCACGAAGCCGCGCTTCCTCCCCCAGGAACGGTTACTTACCCGTATGTAGACTTATTATTTGACATCTCACGTGTGTGTAGTGCTCTGACCGTAGCTCAAACCCATTGTACATTAACCCGAGTCTTCCATTCAGTTCTGCCAGCCATGTCAATGTCAATTTTTTTTTGGATTAATACCCATGGATTTATAGCAAAAACACAATGTGAACTTTTTTTTTGTTGCCAAAAACAATGAGGCTGATTATAATGAATTAGACCTTTGCTACATGTAAAAACTCAGAGCAGAATGTAGCCTTTGCTACGGTGCTGTGATAGAGTCCTGGTTCTAAAAAGGAGTAAGTTTGATAAAAGTTTGCAGTTGCCTTTTAGTTATTTCAGTTATGTTTTTAAAATGTGATTTAAAATTAATGTGGCTGTGGGTGAGTTAGGTGTTAACCAGTACTGGTGTTAGAAGAAGACAGAAAGAAGGATGAAGCAAAGAAAACACTTCACACTTGACGAAAGATTGATATCAGTAAACTTCCTGCCTGACTCAACCTAAACTTCAGTGGAGACTATGTGAGCAGTTCCATGGCATTGGTCACATTACTGGGTACCAAAATCATGTAAAACTGACATTACAGGGCAAGGTTACATGCTTTAACTTTTCTTAATATCATACAGGCTGAACGTGAGAATAAACATCCATTATTTTAGCACTACAGGTCCTGTTTAACAGGGGCTTTTTAATGTGTACATAGAGATAAGCCATGTTCAAAAGCATCTCAAGAATTCTTCATGCTCTTTACATTTCACATGAACCCCCAAATACAAATAATCAATGAATGAGTACTATATCCTGGATTACATGGGCGTCATCGCAGACTATAGGTGATCATGGTCTCCCAAAAAGTCTTTCTTTGTATCCTTTTCTATAGTATTCTTTCTACGGGTCTGTAGGATACAATGCAGTAAAACAAGAAGGGAATTTACTAGGAGTCTAAACTATGAAAACACAGAGGTATCTTGTTGACAGACAGAGCTTTCCAAGATCAGCGTGACACCGAAGAGGATTCTTAGAGATAATTGGGCTCACCTAGAAAAGATGGAGCAAAGTAAGAATAAAGGCGTAGCTAAACACCTTCAGATCTATCTCGATGCAGAATCTTAGCCAGGTCTCTGTGATATATTCCCAGGGTCATCTTTGATATTGATTGGGCCCTGGGCAAACATTTTCTTGCCCCCCCCCCTCCATTCTGAGACAAACAAAAAATAGGTGGACTCAAAATCAGTTTACTACAGCAGATCACACAGCGATTGAAATTGGTTGCCAGAGGTTACAGCCTTTCCTTACCGCTCACTGGCTGGTTGCTAAAGGTTACAACACATAATTTCTGCTTGCCAGTTGGTTGCTAGAGGTTACTGCACATTATTAGCCCTCACTTATTGGTTGCTAGGGGTTACAGCACATCATTACCACTCACTGATTGGTTGCCTAGAGATTACAGCAGATTACTACTGTTCACTGATTGGTTGCTACAGATTAATGCACATCATTACCACTCACTAAGCACTGGAGCAATTCCAAATAATTGAGCGAGTAAAGCAGCACATTAATACACATACTACAGGAAAGGGTCAGAGACTGCAAATATACTACAGAAAGAGCATCAGAGACTGCGGAGATGCTACAGGTGACAATCAGAGACTGCGGACATGCTACAGGTGACAATCAGAGACTGCGGACACTATACAGAAAACAATCAGAGACTGCAATCATACTACAGGTGACGATCAGGGACTGCGGACATACTACAGATGACAATCAGAGACTGCAGACATTATACAGGAGACAATCAGAGACTGCGGACATACTACAGGTGACAGTCAGAGACTGCGGATATGCTACAGGTGACAATCAGAAACTGCGGACATGCTACAGGTGACAATCAGAGACTACGGACACTATACAGGAAACAATCAGAGACTGCAGTCATACTACAGGTGATGATCAGAGACTGCGGACATACTACAGATGACAATCAGAGACTGCGGACATTATACAGGAGACAATCAGAGACTGCGGACATACTACAGGTGACAGTCAGAGACTGCAGATATACTAGAGGAGACAATCAGAGACTGCGGACATGCTACAGGAGACAATCAGAGACTGCGGACATACTACAGGTGACAATCAGAGACTGCAGATATACTACAGGAGACAATCAGAGACTGCGGACATGCTACAGGAGACAATCAGAGACTGCGGACATACTACAGGTGACAATCAGAGACTGCGGACATGCTACAGGAGACAATCAGAAACTGCGAACATTATACAGGAGACAGTCTGAGACTGCTGACATTATACAGGAGACGGTCAGAGAACTTTCAGCAATGCACAGCTTTACAGTTGAATAACACAGCTCAGAGTTTCAGCAGTCAGGCATTTTATGGGTGTAAGGACATACCTGGCCATCCGAGTAAACTGCATACAGACAGAGGTCCGGGGCGGGGCTTCCACTCTCTGCTCTCACTACAGCTGCTCCCCCCTGAGCATTCAGGCATGGGGCGGGGTTAGAGCATCAGTGGAGCTCCTGGCCCCGCCCCAGACCTCTGTATTCCCCATCCAGTATAGAGGGGCAGAGCCGGAAGCTCCACTGACGCTCCCACACCGATCACTGCACTCACTACAGCAGCTCTGTTCCGAGCATACAGGCTGCATGGGGTGGGGTCAGAGCGCCAGTGGAGCTCCCGGCCCCGCCCCCTCTCTGCTGGCTAGCTCGGGAACACAGCCTCCAGTGTCCTCTGTGCGCTCTGCAAAGCCGTCATCGGGGCCCCAATCCGCGGGTAGCTTGGGCTCAATGCTTTGGGCCCTGGACAGGTGCCCTGTTTGCTCTGCATTAAAGATGGCCCTGTATATTTCCAGTGATATCTCTTCAGCATGAAGTCAAATAAACCTCCCCAATCCTGCTCACACCTCTACTGGTATTGAAGGTAGTAATCTGTCATTGACAATCTGTATAATGGCGTGCACAGATTTCTAGCTTTCTCTAAGACCTCTATGTGAACACTTAAACCCTGAATGCTCATATTTGTAAATCTTGACTTCATGTACAGTTGGTCATTGGTCCCTAGCCCTGCCACTCATATCTCATGCCGCTTGATTCAGCGCTATGGTGGATGGCCTCCTTGGCTTTTAGATGGGGCACAGATGGATCATTATTTGCAATTTAGAGCAAACTTTAAGGACACCAGAGCTTCTCACGGAAAAAAGAGGTGCGCACTATTACATGTGGGTGATGGATTACTAACTTTTATGCCACAGGTACACTCTAAAGTCATAAGAGGTACAGTGCCTTGAAAAAGTATTCATACCCCATGAAATTTTCCACATTTTGTCAGGTTACAATCAAAAACGTTAATGTATTTTATGTGCTAGACCATCACAAAGTGGCACATAATTGTGAAGTGGAAGGAAAATGATAAATATTCAATATTTTTTACAAATACATTTCTGAAAAGTGTGGTGTGCATTTGTTTTCAGCCCCCTTTACTCTGATACCCCTAAGTAAAATCTAGTGGAACCAATTGCCTTCAGAAGTCACCTACCGTATTTTTCACTCCATAAGACACACTGGGGGGGTGATAGAGCCGATGATAGTGGGATCGTTTTGGCAGCAGAATGATGCCCTATGCTTCTCTCTGCCCCAGCTAAATCCTGTTTCTGCCCTGCCTTCAGCTGCTAGAGGGAGAGAAACAAAAGGTATTGTTCTTTAATTAACTCCCACAGGATCGGCATTCACATGTAAATTGTGCGGGCATTGTTATGTAAATGCGGCCGTCCGCCGTGCTTCATATGCAAATTACACCCCCTCCTCTGCATGCTGCCCACCTAGCAGATGTAAATAGCATACAGGTGAGCATAGGGGGCATGTAGAGGTGATCAAAGAGGGGGGTTTGAGGTGCAGAGGAGGTGTCCAGAGGTGAGCGGAAGAGGTGTGCAGAGGTAAGCAGAGGAGGCGTCCAGAGGTGAGCAAAAGAGGTGTGCAGAGGAGGTGTCCAGAGGTGAGCAGAGGAGGTGTCTAGAGGTGAGCAGAGGAGGTGTCTAGAGGTGAGCAGAGGAGGTGTCTAGAGGTGAGCAGAGGAGGTGTCCAGAGGTAAGCAGAGGAGGTGTGCAGGGTTGAATGGAAAGGAGGGGTTGGAGTGCAGTCGGTTAGTAGATGAGTGCTTTGGGGGACAGAGGTTAGCAGATGATGAGTTAGAAGGGCAGAGTTGTACTGAGAGGGAGATAAGAATGCAGAGATTAGTAGAGAGACACAATCTCTGCAATCTCTGAGATGTGGCGATACAATAGGAGAGGCTGCAGGGAGGCCTGGGCAACTGCTGCTGTGTTCTTCCCCTTGATAGCTCATCCCGCAGCCGCACTCCATCATTAAAAAAAGGCATTAATGGAGCCGCGAGAGGACTTAACGGAGCCCCGCGGCTGTGATTGAGCCCGACAGCGGTATGACATCCCGGCTGAGGCTCGGTGGGGCTAAAGATCCCCGGTGTAGGCTTTGAAAGTGTCCGTCGGCGAGGAGCTGCAGGAACACACGTCCTCACTCGCTCATGTCCAGGCCACGCCCCAGAACCGCTGTATTTATACTGAAATTAAATTACAAACAAGTGTACTCTATTTACTAATTAGGTGACTTTTGAAGCCAATTTGTTCCACAAGATTTTAGTTAGGGGTATCAAGTAAAGGGGGCTGAACACAAATGCACGCCACACTTTTCAGATATTTATATGTACACAGTTTTGAAAAACATTTATCATTTTCCTTCCACTTCACAATTATGTGCCACTTTGTGTTGGTCTATCACATAAAATCCCAATAAAATACATTTACGTTTTTTGTTGTAACATGACAAAATGTAGAAAATTTCAAGGGGTATGAATACTTTTTCAAGGCACTGTAGCAGAAGATGGAAGATACCTTTCCCCTTATTAATAGTATTACCATACTATTAAATAAATGTCCCACGGTGGCTTAGGTATTGGTCTCATCATCTCTGCATAAGGGGAGGACTTGAGGTCAGAGATGCCAAAAACAGCAAAACACGCTGTTACGGTGAAGATTATAGAATTTGTTAACAGATAAAATTCCCGATGATTGATTTTACTTAAGAGATAATTAAATCAATGTATTTTATTCATCACTTACTTTTAATATTGGAATAAATAGCTATGGACTGTTTTAAGAGCCCAGTGCAGACCCAACGAAAAGATGACGTTCCTGTTTATTACCACAGCTGAGGGTCCCACCCAGGGCTGGTGACTGCTTACTTGAGGAAGTGATCCCAGTTCCAGGGTAGAGTCATATCTGAACACTAGAAAGGCTTCTGGAAATCTGCTCTGGTAGCTTCAAGCATTTGACGCTGGGTTCACACTTATGCGAATTGGATGTGGTTTTTGCTGCATCCAATTCACATAGCAGGAGATTGTGATCGGCTCTCTATGGAGCTGGTTTACACATCCCTGCAGCGGCTCTGGTGCAAATTTCACAGGAGCCCAGTGCGTCTTTTGGTCCATTTCAGGTCAAAATTCAGCCCAAAATTCGGACCTGAAATGCTGAATGGAGACGCACCAGACTCCTGCTGTGAGCTGCTGCATGTTTTAGTGTGAACCTGAATGTGAGCTTCAACTGTTATTCGTCCCCAGACAGGTTCCCTTTTTAACCAACATTTTTTTTCCATTTTTTGGAAGGGCCTCTTTCAACATCAGTAAGTACTTGCTATACCAGTTTTACCCACTAGAAGGCAGAAGTCCGTTCATATCCATGTCAGGATTTACTGTTTTGCTACAGTCCCAAATGTACATTTTAGAATCTGTACTAAGGCTGAACTCTGCTTTGCAAATATTTTGAATGAAAAGCCTTCAGACATTTCTATTCCAGGAATCCAAACCAGACAGTATTTATGACTGACTGCCTCTGATCATCAAAATATTCCTGCAGCTGCCCAGTAATTATCCTGGTACCTCTGGGTATTGGGAACATATATTACAGCCTCTGTCCTGGCCAATCACCGGACCCTAGCAATGTGACATGAGGCTCACAGGGTCTACCATAGATTGAGTATTAGGCCGCGTGCACACGGGCGGACTTTTCGACTGGACTTGTCCGACAGACTTTCCAGCGGACTTTCGACGGACTTTTGACGGACTTTCGACTGACTTTTTAACGAACGGACTTGCCTACACACGATCACACCAAAATCCAACGGATTCGTACGTGATGACGTACACCGGACTAAAATAAGGAAGTTGATAGCCAGTAGTCATTAGCTACCCTAGCGTCGGTTTTTGTCCGTCGGACTAGCATACAGACAAGCGGATTTCTGGGTCTGGCGGAGTTACAACGTAAAGATTTGAAGCATGTTCCAAATCTAAAGTCCGTCAGATTTGCGACTGGAAAAGTCCGCTGAAGGTCCGGTGAAGCCCACACACAATCGGATTGTTCGCCGGATTTGGTCCGTCAGACAAGTCCGGTCGAAAAGTCCGACCGTGTGTACGCTGCATTAGTAGTTATTCTCACCAACCTTTCTGCACTATTGCTGGGGATCACAGTGCTGGGAACAGATGGAAATTGTAAAGATAGGCAATGGAAGATGCCTAGCATGGAATGAAAGCTGGTTTAGCATTCAATTCTTAAGGCAGTTTTACTTTAGCATGAACTTTCTAGACAGACAAATGGAACTATGTCCAGTCCTGAAAAATAGGTAACACAAGGTGCCTCCTGTGTATGTTCAGGGAGCTCCCAATCCTCAGGCTTGCATTTCTCAATATCCTTAACTTTATATCAAATTAATTATGCTGTCACATAGTTAAATTTGGATCTCCATAAATTCCCAAAAATATTATTCCAAACTCTGTAAAATTGTTGGTCTCTTAATATGGTTATAGAAATATGACCAATATAATTATAAAATAACACAAATGTAATAAGTAACAGTGTCCTCTTTCTTTGAGTTTATTGAGTGTTTGTGAATTGTCATTGCAGCCTATAACTGATACAAGCCCAATGAAACGTTCTGTGTCAACGCTGACTCCCCCGCAGCGGCCCCAGCTGTATGAATATTCCCTAGAGAGGGTGCAGCATGACCGTAACCATCAACACCACCACCGATGTCACCGGCGCAAAGAGAGAAAACAAAAGTCCATGGACAGGTCTCCGCAGAATGACGACCCAGGTAAAGCTTAAAAGGGTAACTCCGCTTTCATGGGGGAAAAAAATAGCAAATAAAGAAAAAACAATATAGTGTATGAAATTGCGATACAAATCGCATGAATGTTATTAAAAATTACCTTTCCTTTTCAATCTGCAGCCATTGTAATTTTCTGAAAATGCATCGCAATATGGCTACCTGGAGGTGTTCTGTACACAGAATGTGTACTGACCACTCCCCAGAAACATAATTTCCTGCTTGTGTGATTGGCTCAATGATTTTCCCAGAAGTCTGCACTAAGATACAAATCAGATTTCAGGCATCCCCTGCAACAAAAATGTCATTTTTGGTCATTTTTGGTGAGAAACTCCCAATAGGAAAACGTCTAAAGGGATGCAGGCTATGCCACTTTCCTCATTAGTGCTCTGTAACTGCCACAGCTGACTGATAATTATGAAACCACTCCCATTAGGCCCCTTTCACACTAGGGTGCTATTGTTAGCGGCGCTTTACCGTCGGTATTTGGCCGCTAGCAGGGGGGTTTTACCCCCCCGCTAGCGGTCGAGAAAGGGTTAAAAACCACCGCAAAGCGCCTCTGCAGAGGCGCTTTGCAGGCGGTATAGCCACGCTGTCCCATTGATTTCAATGGGCAGGAGCGGTGTATACTCCGCTCCTTCACCGCTCCGAAGATGCTGCTAGCAGGACTTTTTTTCCCGTCCTGCTAGCGCACGTGGGCTTTCACACTGGAGAGACAGCAGCGGCTGTTTCGGGTCGGTTTGCAGGCACTATTTTTAGCGCAATAGTGCCTGCAAACCGCCCCAGTGTGAAAGGGGCCTTATACTCACTATCTCACATGGACACAGACAAACACACAGGGATTTCTTCAGAAAAACAAAAAGTAGGAATGTGCAACAAAGTTTGTTAAAACCCTTGCAATGTACATAGATTACCGGGGGGAGATGCTTTTTTCCTCAACAAAAGTGGAGTTACGCTTTAATATTTGCACCTTGATGTAGAGTTAAATGCTATTTACACATGAAACAAGACTTTAAACCCCAAGAAAAGCGTTTTTTATCTGTGGGGGTGCATCAAAACTGGGACTTTTATTATACCACCCAGCGTGTAATATAAACACAAATGATGTAAATGTAAAATATTAACACTTTATTTTGGACATATCCATTAAAAGATTAGTTTAAAACCAAATATACAAATTAGGCGTCCAAGGTTTTCTGTATGCGTGGTCTTGAGATCAAACTATAAGGCTGACGCCTTTCGCAGGGAGCCTCGCTTCATCAGGACCTGGGATCTCAATGTAAAAATGCTGTAACAATACATATAAATACATTATTGTATTATTTCATAAAAAATCTTGAAAGTACTTAGAGTAAAAAGTATATTACAATAAATAAGATGCCATAACCCCAGTATTTTGGTATATAACGCCGTCTTTAAGATAAAAGTGGTTTCAGCGGCGTATTCGTCGCAAGATCACTTTTATCAGTGACAGGAGAGGTGCCCACCCCCCTCCCGCCGCACTCTGGTCGTCTCCACTGCTTACCGGACCTGCCGGTAGCGGCGGAGACAATTGCGTCCTCTCCCGTGGATGTCTGGCTGCCGACTGAGGGGAAGATGGCCCCCGCTCGACTCCATAGCATGGGTGGGTGGAAGCGACGTCAAACGTCACTTCCGCCCATAGCTTTTAAAAGAGCATATGTCAAGAAGAAGAAAGACTCCTCATAGTGCAATATTTAAAATGTATTATATCGTAAATAAAAAAATGCACGTACAATGTTGCCGATCAAAGAAAGCTCATTAAAACAAGCAGGGTTGCCGATCGCGTTCCACCTGCGTACCAAAACATGGCGGAAGTGACGTGGCACATACCACCCGAACTGACACGTTTTGTCACCAACACGTTTAGTAGTACGTGCCACGTCACTTCCCCCATCTTTTGGTATGCAGCTGGAACGCAGTCGGCATCCCTGCTTGTTTTAATGAGCTTTCTTTGATCGGCAACATTGTAAGTGCATTTTTTTATTTACGATACAATACATTTTAAATATTGCACTATGAGGAGTCTTTCTTCTTCTTGACATATGCGATATACCATACCCTTTGCTCAGTGGGTGTGCAACTTCATGAGTCGTTTTCCTTTTCCCTGGAGGATACATCTCTGCTTGACATGCTGTTTATGACTACCTGTAATGGGTGTCATGTACGTTTGGTGAGTAGGATGTTTGCCTAGGGGCTGGTGGAAGAAGGCACTTTTTGATTTCACATTTCATTCATGGACTTTTAAAGAAGATATCACTTTCACTTGATTGGAGACATCTGGTGGCAGTGTATGGACATTGCGCATATTTAATTTCATTCACATTTGTTTATGTTCTATACATTGGTATATATTAGATGTCAGTAGTTAAGAGCTTGGTATGAAAATTATTATTTTCTTATTATGATTTAGGCTGTTTAAGCCTCATTACCAGCTGCTCTATATTTTATATTTAATATTCATTACTACGCCTATATTATTAAATCGTTTTTTAATAATTTCCTTGAGTTGATCCAGGGTGCGCAGGTTGAAGGTTTTTTTTTTTTTATATTCCTTTTTTCAATATTTTAGATTTGCATCTTTTGTGTTTATATTACACCCTTTGTGGTATAATTAAATTTCACAGTTTTGATGCACCCCCCTCTATAGATTAGAGGGATGATACCCCCAAGGGCAATAATTGTACACCCCGGCCCCATACACAATAGGACTGTCTGAGTTTTTATCTGTGTTGCCACTGTGGAGATTTCTTATTATTATCAGGATGGGAAGTGATGAGAAATATCTCAAGTGGGGATGAAGACCATATTAAAAGCCTGACAGAAATATTTACTCTTACCTATTCCATCCAAAAACTTAAAAAATGGTTTTGCTAGAGTTGGGCAGTGTGTGGTGGGGGTGTAAAGCTGCCCACCAACTTATACAGTATCTTTCTGGGACTCTGTTTAGTAGTGAAATGTCACATAGCCAATTTACTGCAAGTTTCTTACTAACTTACTTGAGGAATTTTGTGTCAGCAGAAGCTCCGCCACGGGAGAGACGACAGGAGAGAGGGAGGTCCCAGGAACGCAAGCAGCAACCACCATCCTCATCGGAGAAGCAGCGCTTTTACTCATGTGACCGATATGGCAGCCGAGATTCTGGGCACCCCCGGCACTCTGACCACAGCCGGGCCACCTCGCCAACTTCTGGACAGGATCATGCTTCTCACAGACAGGTGAGGGACAGCAACGTACAAACCAAAACTTTCATTTTGTGCCCAGCAGAGGGGGCATTATTCCATTGCCCCTGCAAGAAACTAACAGACTCACTTTGTCTTCAAATTCAGACAAAAGTGTTTTTTACATTAAGATTGCTCTGTCCCCACTAGAGTAATTTCTGCTCGCTTCCTGCTTTAGTGGCAGGGGGCAGATGAAAAGTGGTGCAAAATCACCCCAGTATGGACACAGACAGCAGCAAAAACACTTAATACTGTGGGGAAACGCTAGAGAACCTCTGAGATATTTAATGCTGTCTTGTTTCTCTATTTGTTATCCAGTTGACCTTTGTCACCTGAAACTGAAAATTGTGGAGGTGGGTCAGGAGCACTGTACATAGAATATAAAGTCTTGCAAATGTTAACCAGTTGCAGAAAAGCGATCATTTCATTGGACTAATACCACCAAAGACTTGAAAGAGTAGAATCCTGAATTACCCACATGTTAGCTATGTTCTATGTCCTACACCATGGATGGTCAACATGTGACCCTCCAGCTGTTGCGAAACTACAAGTTCCATGAGGCATTGCAAGGCTGACAGTTACAAGCATGACTCCCAAAGGCATGATGGGAATTGTAGTTCTGCAACAGCTGAAGGCCACAGGTTGAGCAACCATGTCCTACACCAATAAAGTAATCATTGTTCTCCATCAGACTGGGATTTCCAAGACTTTCTATTTATGCACAGTGCTCCTCGCCTACCTCAACAAACTTCACAGGTTCGAAGGGACCTATTTCAAGAACTCACTACAGACCTAACACCAACAAGATCTAACACTATCTTGAACACTACAAAGGTCAGCAGGGCAGAAAGCTATGAGAAATAGAGACAAATTCTTTAAAAGGGGACATGAGTTTGGGTGACAACTGTCAAAGAGGAATTTCCTCTTTCTTTGGAGAGATTTCCCCCTTACCCCCTATTGTGTTCTTAGGTCAGGAAATGAACCCGACAGGGTTTTTGAGCCTTCCCCATTCTATTAAAAAAAAAAAAAAAAGTTTTTAAGCGCTTTAGCGCTAGAAATAGCCTCTGCTAAGCGCCTGAAAACCGTTCACTGCAGTGTGACTTTTCAGACTCGGGCGGTGCGCTTGTAGGATGATATCAAAAGTCCTGCAAGCAGCGTCTTTGGAGCAGGTTGGGAGCGTTGCATTTAGCGCTCCCAAAACGCCCTGCCCATTGCAATGAATAGGCAGCGCTTCCAAAGCGCCTTAAAATCAATTTGAAAGTGCCGCAAAACTGAAGTTTTTAACCCTTTTTTTGGAGTTAAAACTGCCACGATATCGGCCAGAAAGCGCTGCTAAAACAGCGCACGAGCGGTGCTTTATCGCTAACGGTGGGTGCTGTCAGTGTGAAATGGGTCTAAAGAAGTTCTATCTGTGCTCTGATCCCTTACAGCACAGCTCCCAGTCTGTAGATTAGGGAAAGCTGTTGTGGTATCTCAGAAGATTAACCTATTTTCTTAATTGAGACCTGCAAACACAAAATGTGGGGTGACCATACACAGCGTTATGTTAATTTTTAAAGATGTTATCGCCATAGTAACGCTACAACATTTTTACTGCAAGATGGCAATTTCTATCCAGTTTAGATTTAGTTTAGCCTTCTTCAATTATTAAAAATGGGTTTATAGGCAGGTGATTAGACACTGGCAAAAAAAGCTGCTGGGACATCCCTCTGCATCCCATCTCCCACTCTCAGCTAGCCTCAGTTTTTCCTAATGTCTTTAGGTGATGCACCTTTTCTCTCTACAGAAGCTTACCTTTGAAGGCTTCTCTCACTCTGTCTCTCTGGATAAATATATTCCAAAATTGTTGTTCTATAAATCAACTGCACCATAGCATCCCCTGAGTCTGCACCATGCACCATGTCCCCTATGAAGAGCCCCTATGTTCCGGCTCTTCATGCAACTTCCAGATCGGTTGATTTCTTGGCAGAGCCTTGGGGACCATACCTGGGACCCTCCTGATGGAAGATGCAGGGCTGTCCGGTAATGTTGCTTTCATGCACTGTATTCTGCTGTGGATGCTTCTCAGGGTGCTTTACAGGTTCAGGCCAGGGTAAGTAAACCCTGCAAAGTCCCAATCTGTCAGTTCACCTGTACCAATAAGCTGACAGCACTGTACTCATTCTTCTGATCTGACAGCAGCCTCTGAGGGTATGAATAACTTCAGACCTTCATTGATTGTGTATGAATGGGTTTGAAGGTAAACAAAACCATTCATATGAATGTAGAAAGCTGAATTGAGGACAATGGGGGCTGACACTCTACTCACTTCAGAGATCAAAGCTATTAATGGATTTGTTTACAGACATAAATCCATTCACAAATGTACAAAAATAAATGATAAAAGCAGAAACATAAAATAACTTGTAAGACCTTTAGGCTCTGTTTCCACTACTGCGACTTGTTTTGCGACTTGACACATGTCAAGTCGCATGACAAGTCAAAACCCATGTATTTCAATGGTCCCCGTTCTAATTAGTGCGACTCAAGTCGCAGTGTCTCCAAAAAAGGTTCTTGCACTACTTTGTTCCGTCTTCGGTGCGACTTGTTCTCCATAGCCTAAGGCTATGTTTCCACTATTGTGTCCCCAAAGTCGCGCGATTTACACTGCGACTTTACAATGCGATTTATGTTGCGATTTGATGCTATTTTAAAAACGACTTTGATGTTCTGCGATTTGGCCAGAGTGATGTAATTCCTTATCCTGCTTAGTTACTTCCCCTTCCTGTCTTCCACACTCACGTACATCAATATAGGAAGTGATGTATTTGGGAGGAGCAGAGATCATGTGCTTCCGTGGAAGTCGCAACAAAGTCGCGGTGTCAGACATGTACATGCGACTGCATTGCGACTTAATACCTTTCTATGGAGAACAAGTCGCACCGAAGACGGAACAAAGTAGTGCAAGAACCTTTTTTGGAGACGCTGCGACTTGAGTCGCACTAATTAGAACGAGGACCATTGAAATACATGGGTTTTGACTTGTCATGCGACTTGACGTGTCAAGTCGCAAAACAAGTCGCGGTAGTGGAAACAGAGCCTTAGGGTGCACTCACACCAGCAGCTTCATTAGAACAAAGTGAATGGTGTGCGGTGGGATGACAGCAGTGCCTATACGCTGTTTATATCGTATGGCACTGTTCACTTTTTTTTTTTTAAACAGACAAACCTTATTGCAGTTTCACACAGTGACATTTCATTATGTTCTGATGGCCCCAGAGCGGTACCAGGCAGAGGACTGCTTTGCACTGCGCTAAACTGAGCAAAAGTAGTGCATGTAGATCTTTTTTCACAGCACACCAACGCATTGGTCCGAACCATTTGGTTGTATTCAATGATACTGGCACCTCTACGTACTAAAATAACACCTGATTTTAATTAGACAGGAGTTCTGTAATGAAAATGTGACATTACCTGAAGATCTTCTGAAGATGTCACTTTGCCTGGCTGATCCTCTTATTCCAGCACTTTCCAAGTCACTCTACTGAAAAAAAGTTCTGACTTTGCTGCCTGCCGGTTCCTGGTCACCAATTGCCAAAGGGTGAGATTTACTAAAACGGGTGTACGAAGATTCTGGTGCAGCTGTGCATACTAACCAATCAACTTCTAACTTCAGTCTGTTCAATTAAGCTTTGATGATAAAACCTGGAAGCTGACTGGTTATTATGCACAGTTGCACCAGATTTTGTTTGCACCAATTTTAGTAAATCTCCCCCAAAGTGTCAGTGTGATAGCCAGACAAATAGCATTTTCAAAAGGAGAGGTCCACAGGTTATTTTCATGAATGATTTGCATGCTGATGTCAGTTCAGAAACATCTGTGAACTGCTAAATTGTATGATGGTGTCTTTACATGTATTTGTTCTCTATATAATTAACTGACAGTTCTGTGTTATATAGTAGTGTGATGTAGGGTTACATTGTTATCTTCTCTAGTATGTGTCCTTGCAATGTGCTGCATATAGGATTAGGGTCAGTGTACTGTATGTGCGCAAATTTGTTTTAAAAAAAATTGTGAATTTGAAATTCTGCCTATCATGGCCAATGCCAGACATCATTTGTTATCAGCAATGTGAAGCCATTGGTTTTGTTCCTTTTTCCATTCACACCTGGGCTGTGTAATGCATATGTGTTACCACATAACAAAGGACTACAGCTGAGAGCCTGTTTTAGTCTGTGTGGCCTCTTCATTTGCACTAAAAAGAGTGCAAGAATGAATGCAGACATGTGTACTTGCATTTTTATACATAATAATGGGATCCTTACCCTTGAAACAAGCACACTTAAAAAGTTCAATAACACACATTTTTTAAAAAATGTGTCAGTGCACAAAACTTAGCACACAAGTGTGAATTGACTCAGGACTGGTCATTCTGTATTCCTCCAGGTGCTTGGAGGGCAAAACCCTTCAGAAATGAAAAGCATAAGAAAATTATGCTGCAGATGAAATGAATACTTGTCCAAATATCCCAGGTGGATCAAAAATGAGAGCTGTCCCTTAAGTGGCATTCTGTGATATTCCCCTTAGTTCCTCCCCCAGCAGCTACTTTAAAGGTTATATAGCAAAAGGGTGAAGGATGGCGGAGCTGGGACAGCACAGAGTAATCAGACACTCCCAGAAGAGGAGGGGGCTATGACATGCGAGGAAGGGGGCTGTGCTAGGAACTGATTATTCTCAGAGAAGTAAAATTATTTAGCAAGTTCAAAGTCACTTTGCAAGTGAGCAGAAAATTGTTTATGGAATAGAAAATTGCTGAAAGTAAGTATTTAAAAGACTTGATATTTCTGTGCTTTTACCTGCAATGTTTTTTTACGTTACTGACAGGCTGTCTTTAACATGGTCTAAAAACCGGTAGAAAGTCTTTATACATTGGCAAAATGTATGTTCAACAAGGATTTCTTAGATTGTCAAAATGGTTAAAGTAAAAAAAAAAGACTTTGCAAAGGACCATTTACACCAAGGCCCCTCTCTAAATGAAGGCCATACAGTACAGTAGTTATTATTTATTGCGAGGGTTAAAAACACACGAGGTGAAAACGTTTTGGCTGCTTTGCAGAACAAAGTACTTTCAAAGACTTTATGGGCCCGTTCGCATTGAAACTCGGTGAGGGATATGGTTGCCACCTCATCCCTTTAAACCCAAACACATATTAATTACACAGGTGCTGTGGCTGATTAAGGTGGTAATTAAACTCACTTGGTGCCTTACCTGCATTTAATTAGCCTCAGAACCTGTGTAATTCAAAGGTGTTCGGGTTTAAAGGGATGAGGTGGCAACTCTAGTGAGGGAGACCTGCGTTCTGTGCCGGTTTCCCGTACCGTATCCCAATTGCTCTGCCCTTGCCACCTGCAGCAGGTGTCAGTGCAAAGTAAATGACACCCCAAACGCAGGTCACAAAAGCAGTGCGTTTGCCCGCACCAGATCGCATGATACAAAAGAACCACGCGATCTGTTGCACTACTTTTGGTGTGGTGCGATTTCGGCCCATTCAAAATGAATGGGCTGAAATTGCACTGCACGGAACTGCATGTCAGTCGCACAGGAACCACACAGCATTCCTGTGCGATTCACATACAATTCCTGGGGTTAATGAGCTCCGAGGCCCACACAAACACAAAATGAATGGGCCTTCAACTCTGCAAGGCAATAGCAGTAACCCCCTTCTTACTATGGTACCCAAATTCCCTATATGTTAAGCTGCGATAACAACTGATTTTGGTACATTAATCATGATATGGAATGTTGTATGTTGAGTGTTTTTTAAGGCTGTCAATTCAAACCTGTGTGTTTTCTACTTTTCTAAACTCTCCCTTGTTTTTCTCTTCTTTCCATGCCCATTGCCTATCTTTTTATCTTGTGTTTGTGTCAACTTTTTGTCTCTTGTTTTTTTTTTTTTTTTACTGTGATTTTGTGTGTTTGATGTTGGACATGATCCTTCACCCTCCTCTTGCCTATCCTTTTTGTGCCATGGGTGTTGTCTGTGCGTGAACATTTACATCATTGTCTTGTGGACTTTTCACTGTTATGTGTGTATGGTGTGCCCCATTGTGTTTCTTCTTTCCATTCTGTGTTCCTGTGCCGTTTTGATGTGCTTTTTCACCCTTTCAATCTAGGGCAGTGGTTCGGCCAGCGGGAGTCCACGTCTGACCAGCTCCGGTGCTAGTACCCCATGCCGCGGAGTCCGGAGGCAGCTGCCACAGACGCCGCTCACTCCTCGGCCCAGTGTCACATATCGGACAGCTCACTCTTCCCCTGTGCACTTCGGGGGCCCCATTTACTCTCCCGGACGTCTGAGTCGGGGTCTATCAGAGCACAATACTTTGCTGTACAGTGATTCCCCAAGCCACTCCGCCTGCACAGTTACGCGCATTGGTTCTGACCCGTACCTTGGACCACGCCAGGATGCCGACAGCTACTGCCCTGTGCCCGAGGACACCTTAACCTTTGAGGAGGCCTTGGCCAGCAACTCTGGACGTTCCTCTCGGACTTCCTATGTGTCCTCACTCACTTCCCATTCCCACCAGCTCTGCAGGGTCCCCAACGGCTACCACTACACCTTAGGGCTCAGTTCAGGGTCCAGCCAAGCTCCCAGAGTTCGAAGCTATTACCATGAAGCAGACGAGGATGACTGGTGCTAGCAAAGGGAGCCAAAGCACGCTCTCAGTCTCGCCCTTCACTTCACCAGGAAGCCGAAGCAACAGGAGCAGAAAGGGGGGCTCTTGTGTTCAGTTACTACTGATGAGTTTTATCATCAGCCAACAGATCGCCGTGACATCAGAGCATGTTTCGGCAATGTAGAGGCAGCGACCTTAGGAGAAAATTCAGAGCGAAAAATAAGGAAGAAATTATGAACAAACAGGGCAGAGCCAGAGCAGGCCTCAGTTTTAAATTGTTCTGGCATTTGTCATATTTTCAGTCTTCCTTTTGGGGAGAGTTACAATGCCTCTTTTCTAGTAATTGGAATATGGGATGTAGGACAAGATGGCAAGCCTGGAGGTTGGAGAAAAAAATAAATGAGCAGCAAGTTTAGGACCGAAGAGTATTGAGGTTGCTTTTTTTAATTCTTTATATAGACTTTAAAGGATAGAAGGATAATTATTGACAAGCTCTTTACCTTTCTATTCTCATCCTTCACAAACTTCTGAGAATTTTTTGATCAGTCATACTTGCCATTACATCCACTCTCCACCAATCATTGCTTAGCAGGGGAATTGCAACTGAAACTTGTTCATACGGACAGACATGACCCAAGACAGACCATGCAGTTTCTTCACAACCTCTACTTGTCCTGCTCTCTTCAGAATTAGTGTCCGTGCCATAGACATTTATTTTTAATTTCATAATAGAGTTGGCATTTGAAGCACGACACATTTAGCCAATGGCGTTGTTTTGCTGGTATGAGACACCGCCTGACCTGACACACTCTACCAACCAGGCTCAGCGGCACAACAAATCTAGAAAGGATCCTCAGAGGTTCCCTTTAGTGGCAAGTCAACAGAAGATTATTTTACAAATATTGTGGTGCCTGAGTGGCAGTTGTCATGACTGCTGAACAAAAAATTATGGTTACCCTTTAAACAAATGTTTGTATTGTGTGTCTGTGTGTGTGTGTGTGTGCTGCTTTTATGATATGTAACTCCTTTAGTGCAAGAGGAACCCTTAGTGCAATTCAATGAATGCATGGGGGCCTGCCTTCCTGCACCAGTCTGTTCACTGTCCTAAAACTCACCAACGAGCCTTTTCTCCTGTCCTCAGCATAGCCTAGATTTTGGTAATGCACAGGTGTGAGTATGCATGTCTTTGGTTAGTGTGAGTTTTGCACATTATTTGGTCAATGAAGTTGCACTAATGTGTATTTCTAGTGGGATATTTTCTTTTTGTTTTTTCATTTTTGATGTATTTAAAGGTCATATTGGGAGCTGGCTTCGATGATCGTTGACCAGCGCTTGTTCCCAAACTCATGCTATCTATGTTTTAGTCATGTTGTTTGCACTGAGCAACCCTGAAGACTCGTAGTACATGGCAGTCTATACGTTCCTTCCATTTTATACTTTCAACAGCACCCTGTGCTACAGATGATTGTACACTCTTAGATTTGGGCTGACTGATCATTTTTATCATGGTTTCCTGTGCCATACAACTGTAAAGGCAGGAAGACCTCTGCCCCAGTGCCAAATGCTTTGAGTATCTTTGGGCTATAGGTATCACTGTGGCAATGTTTGCAAGCCCTGTATACAAATGACCATTCTTTAAGTTCAGCCAAACCTTAAGGTGTCAGCCTGTCCTATGGCAATAAACCGGTCCGTGATTGGGGCAGATCTCATTCTGCTAGCGCCATGTGGCCTTTGCAGTCATATGTAGCATATAGTTGATAAAATAAAAGTAATGGCAAGCACAACATAATAGAGATATCTGGTGGGCTTGATATGAGGGATATAGCATCTATTCTGTGCATATTACATAATAGTAATCTATTTTAAGGGCAAAGCTGATTTTCCAAAGACATTTTCAGAGGTCATATAAAAAAAAATGCAACAATAGAGATTAAAATATTTTATTTGTCGTAGATCGTAACTACTGGCACTGGCTGAATTGTTTCTCCACCCATAAAAGTGGAGTTCCTTGACTCAGTTCTGTCTTTAGTAGTGTTGTCTTTCGTTTTATTCTACTATATATAATTAATGCAGCATTTAACTGACAAAATATGTCACTGACTCCTTTAGGAGTTGTTTTCTTTTTTATTTACAAAAATATATTTAAAAATATATATATATCTTAGACTCCTGTCTCGCACAATATAATAAAGAGTCAGACTTTGGGTGAATGAAGGTGGTAGAGAATATAGACAATTGTAAGGGACAGTTTTTATTTATACGTAACTTGCCAAACTTCACGGCTGGTTTGTGCACTGTCGCAAATGTTTCACTATGTCTCATTCATTGCTAAGTGCCTACATTTTACAGATAGTGGTCTTACAAGCACGCAACATGACTCCATTATCCTTCAAACTCATGTCCTCTTATTTCTTCAAACAACTCATAACTTACATTTTGTACTATAGTATTCAGTAGGAGAAAGGCTGGCTGAAAAAAAAGATGGGCTTTTAGAATATACCTATATTTTTTATTACACTATATATGAAGAGTTTAGACAGTGTTAACTCACACCATTGTACCTGTTTGGGCCACCATTAATTCCATGTATTAGACGACAACAGACATTTGACATCCATAGTAAGGCTTTTGTGGAATGTTTACAAGCCATTGTTATGTTACCAAGCATCTGGATTGTGGTTTACAACATTAATATAACACTTTTGAAGTTTTTTTCTCTTTGAAGAGAGATTCTTGGCTGGGTGCTCTTTTTGTCTTAAAATGAAACTAAGTTTTGATATGATAACATAATAAGCCACATTTAATCCACAGTGGCCGAAATTCATGACAAAGCATTGCGATAGTAGTTTATGAATCGTCCTGAGTTTTTTTTTTTTTTTTTCTTACAAATCCTTAAAACAGAAGAATGACTTTATCCAAAATTTTAGTCTGTAGCCAGTGGGTTGCAAGAAACCTACTGTCAATTAAAAAAAAATATTGTTGATGCATTTCACTTTATCTCTTTAGAAGCAAGAATTTCATTCAAATGTAGCCTAACATTTCATTCCAAACATATCTGCATGTTTATAATTGTTCATTCAACTGAAAAAGGGCTTTTGGGTATCAGTTGTAAGTGCAAGTTATTGTTAAAAAAAAACAAAAAAAACGCAGGATTCTTTCGCTGTGACCGAAATCAAGCTGAAGGATTTTGTGTGTTTAGGAGACGAGGGTAGATGTGTATATTGGAGGCTGTGCTCCTGCCAAAGTAACCCCCTTTTTCACCGAATATTTTTTATTAGGTTGTCAGAACACCAGATTTGAAGGTGTCAAAACAATTCTGCAGATTCCTATAAAAGTTTTGGAATGATATATTATGCGCTGGACCGACATTTCATGCAGACATTAATTCCATTTGGTGCAGAAGAGAGCAAAAATTGTAACAAACCTTGACCTAGAAAATCAGGTCTGACATCACAGATTGTTAAAGGGTGTAGCAGTGAGTTTTAGAAATCTGTAGACCAGCTGTATCCTACACAGTCCTTTAAAATGCCCTTTACTCTCTGGTGCCTCTGCATGTCATTGGAACTGTATTTACTACAGGGCTATGCAAGACACATATCAAGAAATGCCAAGATTGCCAACTTCATCCAGTGCTATGTTGGACAAATCTCCCACATTTGAGGCTTATGGATAAATGCGACCAAATGTTTTCTATGTTTTTTTTATTATTTTACTATCCCTGAGACGAAGAAAAAAAAAAAAAATAATGGGCACAACTTTCATGTTTTCTGAAAAAAATTAAAATAAAACAAAAAAATGATAAAAAGCTCCATAAAAACTATCATGAAAAAAAGACTTGACAATTGAACATTTTGCGCTGAAAGCATGGAACCTTGTTTTATAAGCTGAATTGTACGGCCTTCACTCTCAACCACATAGTCACACCTGGTCTGTGCTCTCCCCAAATGAGCTATAAAATAACTATTGTCAGTGTTGTAAGCGAAGCCATTTAGCATGATGGGGTTATTGTTTAGACTGTGCCTAAAGCTCAGTTTGTGCTTAAAGGGGTTGTGACTGGTTACATTTAAGATTTGAACTTGTGTTTTACCTGATGGTGGGTATCAGGGTAGTGCCACCAGTGAATAGGGAGTTCATAGATGCCCTAGATTTTCTCACACAACACTTCCATTCACATGGAGTATTCTCACAGTGAACATGTTTCATGTAAATGGTTGCACCAAAGGCTGCAATGTCTTCTGCAGCCTCCCCCATTTCTCACTTACTATTGTGTTTCTGTTTGCATGCAGCTAGGGATGTGCCCTCGGTGATTGACAAGTGTAAAAAATAGACACTAATGAGTAAAATGCACATCTCTGCTAATTATGTTATATGCCTGCACAACCATTTTATAGCCTAATTTTTCACTTGGCTTTATGAGTGGACTTGGGGACCCCCTTGTCCCCTGAGTTTGACTGTTAAAAAAGTGGAGACCGTTCTCACTGCAGGTTCAGGTTTAGCTACCATTTTAAGCATACGTCTTTTAGTTTGAGTCTGTTGTAGAAGGACCTCCTCCTAAGATCAGGCCTTTAGCTCTAACCTGACACACATTTTATGAGATGTATGCTTTATGCTATGCAGTTGTTTTCAAACCGACACATAACCTATCCCGTTTCCCTTTCTCAGCATTTTCATCTAAAATGTATAAAGATTTCATGTCTGATGGAGGTCCTACCCATGTTTTTTTAACCATTTTGTTTTGAAAGCTGACAATGATGTTAGAGTGGGTTGTTCTTGGGTTTCCACTGGGGCTTTGGGAATCCTCAGTAAAATGTTGGACTTTGCTGTTTGGCTATTAGACAGCTTTGCACTTTCAAGAACCATCCTTTAGTGCCCCCGTGACTTCTGTCTACAAGATCTTCGAATGTAATACAATGCTCTCACATCCTTCATGCACTACCGTAACTTCTTCACAAGAAGCTTTTGGCCTCAAGTCAAATGTTCAACCTGTGGCTGTCAAGTAAGTGCAGAACTACAAGTTCCAGCATGCTCTACCCAGGAGCAGTATTTAGATCTGCTGCCCTGGGCACACATGAATGATGATATTGGAGGAGGCGCAATCTACTTTTCAAGTGTACAGATCATCAAACAATTGAAAGGAGCCATTTTTTTTATTGTTTTCCAAACTATAAAAGCTCTTGTGACTCCTCCTAACACCCCTTGCATCCAGCTCCCCTAACAGTTCTCTTGCTGAATTCAGCCACCAGAGGTTCAGAGGTTTGCCAGCAGGGATAAACAAAGTAAAAGAAACATTTGTACATTTTAAGTCCCTGTGCTGTTCCTTTGATACTGACCTACGCATATCAAAAAGATATTTTGGGGACACCTCTTTATGTCCTTATTTTTTGTTTCTGATCAATTAGATTTCACCAATCTTATCTGTAAAATGTTCCTTCAGTTTTTGTTTTCAAATGTTTTGATATTTTACTAGGAGTTTAGGCTGCTTGCACATGAGGCATCTAGTACTGGTGCATCCAATTCTGGCGTTTTGTGCGCCCAGGAGAAACTGGAACAGGGTCCAGCCCCACTGACTGCAACCTGTTGATGTTTATGGGAGACTGAAATATGTTGCAGTCAGATAGGGATAATCTCTGTACTGAATAGTGCACCGAATGCATTTAGGGATGTGTGTCTTGACCGCAGGTATTCCCTAAATGCATAGGGTCCTAAATATGAGTACCACGGCATTTAGCCCCGTCTAGCCACAGCATTTTTCAGCCTCCCGTAGACTTTGACAAACAGTGGGGCTGAATGCTGCACCTGTGTCCCTGTTTCACTAAAATAAAAGGATTGGACGCACAGGGGCTAAACATCATGTGTGCAAGGGGCCTTATACAAACTAGAGATAAAAGAAAAGTTCACATCATCAGGGCCTGTTATTAAAAATTTGGAAATGTGAAAACAGAAAGTGGAGCTATGGCTCATAATAACCGCTCACATTTGTTGTTTAATTTTCCTAGCTAATAAATTATAAAATCTGATTGTTCCCTATTGGCCATGTAGTCCCCCCCCCCCCCCTCTTCTGTTCTATAGCATTTCTGATCTCTTAATTGAGTATCAGCTTTACAGTAACTAAAAATGCATACTAGAATGTTGTGTCAGCAATGAAGCAAGGGTGAATATTTGCAAGGCATGGGGAACTTACAATACATTACTTTGCATTCAGGGGCAGACTGGGCCAGGTGGCAGGGGGGCAATTGCCCCGGCCACTTTAATGCCCCATAAAATGGCTGCACCGCTTGTGCCGGAGAAATGCCTAAAGGCTTTCTGGGGAATATGAGTAATAAGTCCCTGTCGGTGTCCTACCGAGTGTAGGATGAGGACAGAGTGTAGGCTGCACCCCCTGCATGGATGGTGTATGCCATGTCCGAGCAGAGGCTGGCTACGTCTCCCACCGGGGGTTCTACACCCTCAGCCAGCCCCAACCGAGCTGCCCTGGCTCCCCTCCTTCAGCCACCCAGTTCGGGAACCCAGAGTCGGTCCAGCAAGCACTGTCCAGCCCAACCAGCCTGGTGAGCAGAGAGTACTTGGAGCAGAGCTTCAGCCTGGGATGGGGGTCAGGAGGAGGCAGGGAAGAGGGAGAGTGGGAGGAAGCCAAGTCGCTGCACCATGGGCCTCCGTGTTGTACTTGCCCCCTGGGCCAAAAGCTGCCAGTCAGCCCCTGCTTGCAATGTATAGGTGCTCTGGACTTATGTAGAAAAGATAACATATGGAGCTTACAGCATTATTGTTTTCCAGCATGCTGTACCACAAGATTCTTGTGTATCCCAACCTTCTTTAGGTTTTTCAGAGACTTTTAGTACTTCTCAGCTCCAATAAGACCAGCCAGAGAGTAGTAAGGAATTCTGAGACATATGGAACTTGTAGTTCAACAATCCTGAAAGCCACGGGCTAAATATAGTCATATTGGCTTTTGCTAAGTTCTCCTCGCAGACTTCTGCTACCACAAAGAAACTGCAGTGTCCCCATATCCCACAGACGGATAGTATAATATTGTAATATTCTAGTGTTTGTGAGTCAGATACGTTGAGAGAAAAGATGGTCTGCTTCAGCCTCAACGTCAGCAGTTATGGCTTGTTATATGGAATTATTTTTTTTCCTTAGCATGGGTGGTACGGCAGTCATTTTTGCACCTCACCTCCCCAAAAAAATATAAAAATGGCTACCTGTGGGAGCAGTTGTCACTACCAGTCCTTCACTTTGATTGTTTTGCATCCCAGAACCAGACCGAACTGGCCGTACCTTGCATTAATGTTTGCATGTAAACTATATACCGTACATATTAAATTACGAAACGTGACAAAAAAAAACTCACAAAAAAAAAATGATCATTACTTGCATGGGAAAAAAATGCTAAACATCTCTTCGTACTCTTTTGATACGATGTATTCATCTCTTGTTTATTTTTATTTATATTTGATAATTGGGGGTTTGTTGAAGAAACTTTCTATGAAAAACAGAAAGGAAAAAAAATTGAAACATTTTGAAAATTGGACACGCTTTTTTTCCCTTCGACACATCGAGAAACGTTGACTAGTCTGATGTGTGAATCTTCTGTGCCAGGCCGGACGTTGGGCTGGGCAATTGATTCTACAATTACCAATTTTGTAAGAAGCAAAAGGTCCTTGAATTACAATAAAAAAAGTAAAATAAAACATTGTGGTGTTTTACTTTGGGGTACATTTTGACAGCTTGTGTAAAAATGATGAAAAATGAGCACTTGGCTGAACTAGTTATTGACAGTTATATTACTTGTCAAAAATGTTTTTCCTGCTTTTATGTTACCTTATCTTGTCTTTCCCCCATTCCAAAAAAAAAAAAAGAAATTCTTGATCTTTTGAACTATTGAGAGATTCCTTTGGACCCCTTGCCATTTCACAACTGCATCTGACACTTCTATCTGCAATTCAAGATTTTAAACAGGCAAAATAAGGTGCTGTGCAAAGTTGTTTTTTTTTTTAATTATGTTTATTCAACATTTTGGTTAGACATACAAAACAATACCTACAAAACTTGTGTACTAACCCCCCCCCCCTCCCCCCAAGACCTCCCTCCACCCCCTCCAATCCCCCTTCTCCCCATAACTTGTGCAACATTCCATTACAGTACATGAGCATAATCAATTACAGGGCCTTTTTGACAATAACCACTGTTTCTTAGAATTAATGCACTACACCATCTTTTCAGGAAAACAGACCTCTACTTGGTCACACCTGGCAAATTAGTTTAATTGTGGTTTCAGACGGGTCTAAACCCCTGTAGTACCTATATTAAAGTATCATTGGCAGAAATCCAGCACTGCCACACCTTCTCAAATTTTTTGGGGCAGCCCCTACTTAGGTATGTAGCTTTGTATAGAGGTAGTGCCTTGTTTACCAGGTCTGTCCAGTATGACACCGTTGGTGGCTCAGGCTTCTTCCAATATATAATGGCTTTACGTGCATAAAACAGTGAAAGAGATATCATGGTCCTCTGGGCTCTACGCGGTGCTATCTCCTCCATCAGGCCCAATAAACACACTGAAATTGTAAGTGGGATGGGTATAGTCAATAAGACTTGAATGGTACGCGTAACCCCCGTCCAAAACTCCCGAATCAGCCGGCAATGTCAAAATATTTGGTCAAATTCTGCAGGGCGAATCGCCAGCACAAAGCTGCGCCAGTGCCATATATGCTGGCTATCCTTGCTGGGGTATAATATAACCTGTGTAGCAGTTTAAATTGGATAAGCCTGTCTCGGGCCGATACTAGAGTCCTAAACGGGTGATCCCACATATCATCCCAATCATCTCCCCCGAAGTCAGGAATTAAAGCACTCCATGTGTCTCTACATTTACTAAGCATTTTTGGCCTTTCTACAAACAAATCTTTATAGACTTCTGATAAGGTTTTTTTAGCGTTTCTTCACACAGTAAAGACTCCAAAGGGGATGACCCTAGTTCCAAGGTATCTGATCCAAATTGTGTCTGGAATGCATGTCTTAGTTGCATGTAACGAAAGAAGTACCAGTTAGGTAACCTGTATATGTCCTTCAGTTGGCTGAAGGTGAGTAATTTCTTACCCTCCACTATATGTTTCAGTTGTTTGACACCCACTCAAGCCCAAATGATGGCATCTGGTATGGTACCTAAATGCGGTAGTCTGGGGTTAAACCACAAGGGGGTATTTGGGGACCATATACCTGTCTGAGATTTCATCAGCACCTGTGCTCTGTCCCATGCACGTACCGTGACGTGCATCGAGCCAGTCAGAGATGACGATGCCGAGGTGCCTCTGTATATCAGAAAAGATAAGCTCTCATATGACCCCATATAGGCTGCTTCCAACACGTTTGCTGCATTGCCATCATCACGTAACAGCCAGTGCCTAGCCACCACCATCTACCCGCTATGAAGTATTTAACCAATTCAGCCCCGGAAGGATTTACCCCCTTAATGACCAGAGCACTTTTTACAATTTGGCACTGCATCGCTTTAACTGGTAATTGCGCGGTCATGCAATGCTTTACCCAAACGAAATTTGCATCCTTTTCTTCCCACAAATAGAGCTTTCTTTTGATGGTATTTGATCACCTCTGCCGTTTTTATTTTTTGCGCTATAAACGGAAAAAGACCGAAAATTTTGAAAAAAAATATATTTTCTAATTTTTGTTATAAAAAAAAATCCAATAAACTCAATTTTAGTCATACATTTAGGCCAAAATGTATTCGACCACATGTCTTTGGTAAAAAAAATGTCAATAAGCGTATATTTATTGGTTTGCGCAAAAGTTATAGTGTCTACAAACTAGGGTACATTTTCTGGAATTTACACAGCTTTTAGTTTATGACTGCCATTTCTTGAGGTGCTAAAATGGCAGTGCAGTACAAAACCCGCCCAAATGACCCCATTTTGGAAAGTAGACACCTCAAGGAAATTGCTGAGAGGCATGTTGAGCCCATTGAATATTTATTTTTTTGTCCCAAGTGATTGAATAATGACAAAAAAAAAAAAAAAATTACAAAAAGTTGTCACTAAATGATATATTGCTCACACAGGCCATGGGCATATGTGAAATTGCACCCCAAAATACATTCAGCTGCTTCTCCTGAGTACGGGGATACCACATGTGTGGGACTTTTTGGGAGCCTAGTGGCGTACGGGGCCCCGAAAACCAATCACTGCCTTCAGGATTTCTAAGAGCGTAAATTTTTGATTTCACTCCTCACTACCTATCACAGTTTTGAAGGCCATAAAATGCCAAGATGGCACAAAACCCCCTCAAATGACCCCATTTTGGAAAGTAGACACCCCAAGCTATTTGCTGAGAGGCATGTTGAGTCCATGGAATATTTTATATTTTGACACAAGTTTCGGGAAAGTGACAAATTTTTTTTTTTTTTTTGCACAAAGTTGTCACTAAATGATATATTGCTCAAACATGCCATGGGCATATGTGGAATTACACCCCAAAATACATTCTGCTGCTTCTCCTGAGTACGGGGATACCACGTGTGGGACTTTTTGGGAGCCTATCCGCGTATGGGGCCCCGAAAACCAAGCACCGCCTTCAGGATTTCTAAGGGCATAAAGTTGTGATTTCACTCCTCACTACCTATCACAGTTTTGAAGGCCATAAAATGCCCAGATGGCACAAACCCCCCCAAATGACCCCATTTTGGAAAGTAGACACCCCAAGCTATTTGCTGAGAGGCATGTTGAGTCCATGGAATATTTTATATTTTGACACAAGTTGCGGGAAAGTGACCATTTTTTTTTTTTTTGCACAAAGTTGTCACTAAATGATATATTGCTCAAACATGCCACAGGCATATGTGGAATTACACACCAAAATACATTCTGCTGCTTCTCCTGAGTACGGGGATACCACATGTGTGGCACTTTTTGGGAGCCTAGCTTCATACGGGGCCCCAAAATCCAATCACCGCCTTCAGGATTTCTAAGGGTGTAAATTTTTGATTTCACTCCTCACTACCTATCACAGTTTTGAAGGCCATAAAATGCCAAGATAGCACAAAACCCCCCAAAATGACCCCATTTTGGAAAGTAGACACCCCAAGCTATTTGCTGAGAGGCATGGTGAGTATTTTGCAGCTCTCATTTGTTTTTGAAAATGAACAAAGACAAGAAAAATGTATTTTTTTTTTCAATTTTCAAAAGTTTGTGACAAAAAGTGAGGTCTGCAAAATACTCACTATACCTCTCAGCAAATAGCTTTGGGTGTCTATTTTCCAAAATGGGGTCATTTGGGGGGGTTGTGCCATCTGGGCATTCCATGGCCTCCGAAACTGTGATAGGCAGTGAAGAGTGAAATCAAAAATTTACGCCCTTAGAAAGCCTGAAGGCGGTGCTTGGTTTTCGGGGTCCCGTACGCGGCTAAGTTTCCAAAAAATCTCACACATGTGGTATCCAGTACTCAGGAGAAGCAACAGAATTTATTTTGGGGTGTAATTTCACATATTCCCATGGCATGTTTGAGCAATATATCATTTAGTGACAACTTTGTGCAAAAAGAAAAAAAAAAATTGTCTTTTTCCCGCAACTTGTGTCACAATATAAAATATTAACGAAAAAATACAAAGTGTGGCGCTAATAGTAGCAATGAATAAAACTAAACATTAAGTAATATCATACAATGACAATGTGAACCAAAATTGATACGTGAACACAAGTGACAGTGACTAGTAAACAAAAATAATAAATCAATATATGTGTTCAATACAAATATTGAATATAATCTGAAACAACAAAGGAAATATGTGATAACAGTGCATAAACAGTTATCTAATGTAAAGTCCAAAACACCAAAAATTCGTGACATCAGTGTATGAACGGTTTTAGGCAGGTGTTTTCTTATAGGTGTAGAGAAACTTTCAACCCAGTAGCCTGGTAGGTACGTGGACCATAGAAGATCAGAGGTGCACGGAAGTTTAAAAACAGTGCCAGGACCATCACCAGAAGCTATGGAGGCTTACCGGAAGTTGTGGCCTGAAATGGCTTTTGCCATACAGGTCAAAAAGGCTTAGTGACCAACAGGTCTAAACGTATTATCCAGTCAGAAGTTATTGTCACACAAACCATGGGGAGGAAAAATCGGTCAACACGACTGCAGTCAGGTGTGTCCAGGCACCGTCTTCCCTTCTCTCTCCCCCGATATCCAGCTCCCTCTCCAGCCGGTGTCGGATATACGACTGAGCGAGCGTATCTCCTGTATCCCCGTTCGGCGTGCACGCTCTGCTCCTCACATACTGCACATGTGCGGTGTTTGCTGCTCGCTCCCGATCACTGCCGCTGCTCACTTACAAAGTAACACAAAGCCCTGCGACTGATACAAAAGAGATTGATTTACTAAAGGAGTAGAGGCTGTTCACTTAGACAAGTCAATGGATCACTCAAAGGCCGAGTACATGGATACCAAACATGACATGCTTTAAAATTGCGCACAAAACGTGCAGTGGCGACAAACTGAATACATTATTAAAAGCCTTTAAAAGCCTTTACAGGTTACCACTTTAGATTTACAGAGGAGGGCTACTGCTAAAATTACTGCCCTCGATCTGACCTTCGCGGTGATACCTCACATGCATGGTGCAATTGCTGTTTACATTTGACGCCAGACCGATGCTTGCGTTCGCCTTTGTGCGAGAGCAGGGGGGGCAGGGGTGCTTTTTTTTTTTTTTATCTTATTTTTAAACTGTTCCTTTCATTTTTATTTTTTTTAATCATTTTTATTGTTATCTCAGGGAATGTAAATATCCCCTATAATAGGTAGTGACAGGTACTCTTTTTTGAAAAAATTGGGGTCTATTAGACCCTAGATCTCTCCTCTGCCCTCAAAGCATCTGACCACACCAAGATCGGTGTGATAAAATGCTTTCCCAATTTCCCAATGGCGCTGTTTACATCCGGCGAAATCTAAGTCATGAAATGCTCCTAGCTTCCGGTTTCTTAGGCCTGGTCTTAGGTTTCTTAGTTTCTGGTCTCTGATCAGCTCTATGGTCAGCTGGCTGAATCACCGGCTGCATTTTCAGGTTCCCTGTTGAGACAGGAGAGCCAGAGAAAAACATGGAAGACGGTGGGGGGGGGCATTCCCTCCCACTGCTTGTAAAAGCAGTCTAGAGGCTAATTAGCCACTAGGATTGCTATTACATGAAAGCCGACCGCTGGCTGAAAAGAATGATACCAAGATGATACCTAAACCTGCAGGCATCAATCTGGTATAACCACTCAAAGTCCAGCAACATACCAGTACGTTGCTGGTCCTTGTTGGGCATATATTGTAAACTTTTTTTTTCATGCAGCCTGTGGGCTGAACAAAAAAAAAGATATTGATCGGTGGGTATGCCCACCATTAGAATACCTCCCTTCATCCACCCACTTCTAATGATGGGCATACATGCACCGTATATATATGCCGAAGCATGGGGGCATCCTCCCGCAAAAGTTAGGAGCAAATCGCTCCTCCTCTGCTGCCCCCACGCTTCGGCATATATGCTGAAGTATGTAACTGTGGTGGTGAAATCACCTTCGACAGCGCTGGAGTCACGGCTTTATGTATCGTGGGAGCAAACGCTGTTGCTGTCAAGATAAATAAATCCGCGCTGCAACTGAATGGCGTACCTGCTAAGCAAATGATGGTTAACAAAAAACAAAGTAACATTACAGTATAACAGTAATACTTACCATATCTGCAAAGCAAATACAAAAAAAAAAAAAAAACAGTAAAAAATAGAACATTTAACGCAACCTGTGCCTACCTAAAATATATATATGCCGAAGCATGGGGGAATCCTCCCGCAAAAGGCAGGAGCAAATCACTCCTCCACCCACTGCTGCCCCCACGCTTCGGCATATATGCTGAAGTATGTAACTGTGGTGGTGAAATCACCTCCGACAGCGCTGGAGTCACGGCTTTATGTATCGTGGGAGCAAACGCTTTTGCTGTCGAGATAAATAAATCCGCTCTGCAGCTCAATGGCGTACCTGAAAACAAAAAAGTGGTTAACAATAAAAAAACAAAGTATAAAAAAATTGCATACCTATGAAGCAAACATGATAAAAACATAACAATAAAACATTGCAGTATAGAATGCAGAACAATAGAGAGAGAATAGAGAGAGAACAATAAAACAACAACTATTTTTGGTTTTTTTATTTTATATATTTTTTTCGTGTTTTTTTTTCTTTTTTTTTACTTTGATATGTTTTTTTTCTTTTTTTTTTTACACTTTTTTTTGTGACTTTAACTTTTTTAACTGGTACCAGGTTTGGGTCTCTCAAAATGCGATGGCATCTTGGGAGACCCTGTGAAAGTGTGTCCTAGTCTGTGCAGTGCTGTATCCTACGCTAAAACTCAACTAGTGTATGGTAGCGTTCAAATCATTCACCAATGCATAGACCAGGATTGTCAGGACAGGAGGGACAATAATACCGGGTGTCACGCCTAAATCCGCGCTTGCTGCAGACACAACATTTTTTGGGGGGGCTCGTTGGGTAGGAGTACTCGGGAGGACATATAGAAAATGCCTCTCATGCAGCCGGCTTACTGCATTTGGTTGGGGATGGTGAGGTGGAGCGCCGTCTGGAAACAGAAGGGCTCTGACGATCTCTTCCTGGAATTTAAGGAAGGATCCAGTCTGTCCTGAAGCTCTGTATAGCACATAAGAATTCAGCAAAGCCAATTGAAATAAATAAACAGACACTTTTTTGTACCAGCATCTGGCCTTACGGGCAACTAGGTACGGCGCCAACAACTGGTCGTTGAGGTCCACCCCTCCCATATTTTGGTTATATTCGTGGACACAGAGGGGTTTCTCCACACCAGTAGCCGTAGTAATTTGGACCGTCGTGTCTGCATGAAGGGAGGTAAGAACGAAAACATTCTTATTGTCCCTCCACTTCATAGCGAGCAAATTATTACACTGCAAGCAGGCTCTCTCCCCCAGCCTAAGACGGGAATCTACAAGCCACTGGGGAAAGCCCCGGCGATTAAGTTGCACGGTGCCACATGCTCCAATCTGATGATCAAAAAGGTGGCTAAAAAGTGGCACGCTCGTGTAATAATTGTCCACATATAAATGGTACCCCTTTCCGAATAAGGGTGACACCAAGTCCCACACTATCTTGCCAGCGCTTCCTATGTAGTCAGGGCAGTTTGTCGGCTCTACGTGACTATCTTTGCCTCGTAATCCATAAAACTACATGTATAGCCTGTGGCCCTGTCACAGAGCTTATACATCTTGACCCCGTATCTGGCACGCTTGCTGGTAAGGTACTGTTTGAATGACAGAGCCGATCGTATCCAGGGTCTCCACGAGGACAACAGAGTTCATTGTCGTTGAAGTGCATGAACCGCAAAATCTGCTCGTATTGTGCCCTGGTCATGGAGGCAGAGAACACGGGCATATGGTAAATTGGGTCAGTGGACCAATATTATCGCAACTTACTCTTTTTATTTATGCCCATGTTGAGGGAAAGGCCCAGAAAGAGCTTAAATTCGGAAACCGTAATTGGTTTCCAATCTCTGGCAAGGGAGGACTGGGGAATAGTGGCGATGTGTTGACCAGCGTACAAATTGCTTTGGTCCACAATAGATCTATAGAGATCTTCGGTGAAAAACAGCGAATAAAAATCCAGTGGCGTAAAATCAACTGTTTCCACCTGAATTCCAGGTTGGCCAGTGAATGGGGGAAGTACGGGTGCTGCAGAAATGGTGGGTTCCCAATTCGGATTGGCGAATGCAGCAGGAAGGGCACTATGGGCACAACGGGCCTGTGTTTGTCTTCTTGGTGGCAGCAGGACACTACTTGTGCTTGTCACCTCGCCAGCTTGAACTGCACTTATGGGACTCGCCACGTCACCACGTGATACTGCAGTGCTGGATATACGACCAGGGTGTACTAGGCCGCTGGTGCTTGCCAGTTCACCAGAAGGAATAGCGGCGCTAGTACTTCTCTGCTCCATACGAGGGACCTGCGGTTCTTGCACTTCAAGGACAGAAGAAGAAGTTTGGGGTCTGGTACGCCTGACCTTAACAGGGACCACAACTCCGTCGTCAGAGCTATCTGTCATGGAGCCGCTGTCCTCTACAGGATCGTATTCTGAGCCTGAATCTGACAGATGAGTGACTTCCTCTTCACTATCTGTCATGCTCAGAAACATGTAGGCCTCTTCACTAGTGTACCTTCGATTTGCCATTTTGGGCTCTAAATTTAGGGGTACACTAGTGAAACTCACAGGCAAAAAAGCTCCTGACTGTTAGCGACTGTATCAAAACCCTACCAAAAAAACTGTTAGCGATCGCAGGGATCAGGCCTGACTCTGCGAACGCTGCAGTTATGTGTGCTTAGTGTTTTGTAAGTGACAGTTATCGATCGATACTGCACTTGGGTGGGCTGGGCTGGGCCGGGCCGGGCCGAGGGGCAAAACGCATGTGCTAGCAGGTATCTGGGCTGATCCCGCTAACACTGCGTTTTTGGGAACCCTAAACTGCTGGGGACGCTAGTATAGATCTGATCAGATATCGATCCATTCAGATACTATAGCACTAAGGGAGGTGTATGCTGCGTGCGTGGGTGTTAGCGGTACTGGCGCTAAACTGACGCTGCCTGGGGTGACGCAGACCTTATCTGATCCTAAAAACGTAACTTATATCACCGCCGGGCAATTAGGGGTTAAACCCTTATAAGGTAATAAACGGCGGGTGCCCTAAAACTATAATAAACTATAAAAAAAACTATAAACTATAAAAAACAAATGAACTAACCAGCGTCACCCGTAACACGGTGATCGCTGGTGAAAGGGTTAACTAGGGGGCAATCAGGGGGTTAAAACCTTTAGTAGGTAGTATATGGGGGTCGCTGTCGCTATAAAACACTGACAGCGAACCTATATACTTATCTCCCTAACTAGCATCACCTGTGTCACTAATCAGAAAAACGATCGCTTAGCAACACTGGCGACGGAGGGTGATCAAGGGGTTAACCTTTATTAGGGGGGGTTAGGGGGGTACCCTGGACCTAAAGGGGGGTACCCCAGACCTAAAGGGGGCTAACCCTAACTGCCCTAACACTTATAACTGTCACAAACTGACACCAATGCAAAAAAAAAAACCTGCTATTGGTGTCACTGTGACAGGGGGTACAGGGGGGTGACTGGGAGGTGAAAAGTGTGCCTAGTGTGTTCTACTGAAAGTGTAGTGTTGGTGCACTTACTTGATGTCTTCTCTCCTCGGCACCGGAACGAAAAGGCCGGCTCGAGGGGGGATGACATCACTTCCTCTCCCTCTGTTTACAACTTTAAGAAGTGCAGCGCTGGACTAGCTAATGTAAATAAATAGTGATAAATTCTGTTAATCAATATAACAAGACACAGTGACAAAATCCATATCATTCGTGATTAGACAAAGTATAAGGTGCTCTAAAAGTATTAACTTGAAAAACACAAAAACTATAAAGTGAATAAAATCATAAAGGTCCAAAAAAATGCGTTTGTTGCATAAATGTTCTATGCAGGTTCAGGGATGAATCTCCACCATTCAATGTTTGCCCACCGCCGGATAGAAAAAATGAAGGCTTACCAAAAAGCCTGTGACCTCCCTTATTCAGGGGGTCCAAACAAGCTTAGTAGATGGAAGTAGACCACCGCAGGGATACTTCAAAGGACACCGCTGAGCCAATGCATCGGATTTCTTTCTGGGCAGCCAGCCGACAGCAGCTATGGATGCTTCCCACGATCCTGTCCCGGGATATCCTCTCATAGGGCAATTCATGATGACTCCCACATATCCAGCACAAAAATTATATTAAGTGCCAAAAAAGAAACAAAAGGAGAAACTCCACTGGTGCAAATAACTTTTGGCTTAGTTTATTCAAGGTATTTGGCAAAATAGAGTATAAAAAACATAAAAACTTGGTAAAAAGATAAAAAACTACACTACCGCCAAGGCTAGTTCGATCCAGATCCATTTTTTGGACTTATTGATAACTATTGTGGACGGGAGAATTACCACATCCATTTTTTCAAAACCACTGATAGGAATTGTTTTATTCCACTCAATTCTTGTCATCATCGCTCATGGCTGTCCGCTGTCCCCAAGGGCCAATTTTTGCGCCTGAGGCGGAATTGTTCAAACCTGGACGTGTTTTTTAGGGAGGCCTCGTCTTTGAAATCTAAATTTTTAGATAAAGGCTATGAAGCAACAGTGCTAGACTCCCTGATTGTTGAGGTAGGAAATAGGGACCGTTCAGAACTTTTAAGGGATAAGCCCCCCCAGGTCAACAATAGGGAGGATTTTGGTCTGGCTTTCCTCACCACTTACTCCAGCCAGCATTGGGCCCATTAAAAGAATTATTAAAAAACATTGGCCGGTGATTAAAAATGACCGTATTCTTGGCCCCTTATTATCAAATAATCCTCGGGTCCTATTCAGGGGAGCTACTAGCCTAAGGCATATTTTGGCACCAAATGTCCCCGATTCACCCCAGCGTCCAACTTTCTTTGGGGATCTGAAAGGCTTTTCTCCTTGTAGGAGATGTAAAGTTTGCAGGGTGAATGCATTACGTCAAAGGAGATTGACAGAATTTACATCAGAGGGCACAGGTGTCACCTACTCTATTGATTCCCTCATAACATGCACTTCTAAGTCTGTGGTATACCTCCTTAGGTGTCCATGTGGTTTGGAGTATGTGGGACGAACCACTAGGAAGCTAAACGTAAGGCTGGGTGAGCATATCACCAATATTAGACAGGGATTTGATAAACATAGCGTCTCTAGACACTATGACGAAGTGCACAATAGAGACCCTAATGGCACTACATTCATAGGTATAGAAAAGTATGTCCCACATTGGCGTGGCAGTAATGGGAAGCGCGTCATATCCAGATCAGAAACTAACTGGATCTATAGGCTCGGCTCCCATGCCCCCAATGGTTTGAACATAGAGTAGGACATCAACTGTTTTATTAATAACAGTTGATGTCCCCCTCTAGTACATCAACTGTTTTGTTGATAACAGTTGATGTCCCCCTCTAGCACATCCTCCTTTGTGGTCCGATCGGACCCCCCGCCCGCGGGAAGGCAATCAAGTACCAGGTACGTGATTTTGCCTGCCCGTGCCATTCTGCTGACGTATATCAGCGTGAGGCAGTCGTCAAGTGGTTAAAGAGGTCCGGAAGGGCTAGCCCTCCCTGTGTGCTGTGCATAGTTACATTATTACATTGGTTAAGCTTGGAGCAAAGTGATCCCTGTATAAGGTGCAAAGCACTGTAGCAGTTGCCCCTAATACAGAATTAGCAACAGTCTTCCAGGTCCAGTGCCAAGCAGCTGCGATTCTTCATTATAACCACAGGGGGCGCATGTCCTCCATTCAGAGATGCTTCGTTTTTTTTTCAATGAATGCAAGCCGTTTTCTGATTGGATTAGGTAGAGGTTGTGATATTACCAAACCACCTCCTTATGCCATCCAATCAGAACTGAATCGCAGCAGTGCTGAGTGAGTGACTCCCTATTATTACTATGTAGAATTGCAGCCATTTGGCACTGGGCACGGAAGACTGCTGCTAGCACTGTAGTTACGGTGACAACTGCAATGATTTCTAATCTGTGTTGGGATACTTATGCACGGCTATGTATAAAAATAGAAAGGTGATGAAAAACTAATACTAATGATGACAAAATATTGATATAAATAGTTCCTAATAGTTTAAAAACTGAACAGCTGCAACCATTAGATAGTGAACTCAAACACTGTGGATAAAGTAATAGTAAGTGTATAAATGGTGCAGTTGTTCAAATCCACTTATATGATAATTACACAAAGGACATGAGAAAACAAACTTCTACCAATAAAGTTTTCACACAACATAAAGTTAGAACAGTGTCCAATCAAATGTGCACTATAAGCATCAGTGATTGGACACTGTTCTAACTTCATGTTTTGTGAACACTTTATTGGTAGAAGTTTATGTTTTCTCATGTCCTTTGTGTAATGATATAGCTTTCACAGTATCAAGGGTGGGTCGGGTACTGTATGAGTTATGCACACTTATAATGGTTCAGACTGGACCAATATAAGTATACAAAAAAATCACATCTAAAGCCCAGCTTTAGAGTGATATTAATGCGGAGTTCCTCCCACATTTTTCACTCCTCACCATGCAGCACTGATGTGCATCCTTAAAATGAATTGGCAATTTTTTTATTTTTTTCTGTTCACTTACCCAATTTAAGCCTATATCTAATTTCACTTCCTCCTTTAGCAGCCTTGGCGGCGGACGTCATTTCTGGTTTTGCATTGGCTCCTGGGAGATCTTGGTCAGCTTGGCATGGCACTGCTCCCGTAACATTTAACATTGGCGTCTATTGAAATTATTGGTCAGCTTGGCATGGCCCTGCTCCAGTAACATTTAACCTTGGCGTCTATGGAAAATCTTGGTCAGCTTGGCATGGCAAGCTGACCAAGATTGCATCACATTGCACAGATCGGCAGGTGCATGCTGGGTAGCCAGCATGCACGGAACCCAGGAAGGTGGACACTGTGGCTCAAGATGCCCACACTGAAGATGGCCGCGCTGTGCAGGAACTTCACAAAGTAAGAAAATGATGCTGCACAAATAAAAAAACTGGGCATAGTTTACAGCATACCTTTGTTACTTTGCACGTGGCATGAGTATTGTAGGGCTATTTATTTATTTGATATTTATTTTATCTTAAAAGTCATATTTCGGCCAGAACTCCGCTTTAAAGATTTTCTTTATAACAAACATGTCATACTCACCTGCTCTGTGCAGTAGTTTTGCACAGAGCAGCCCCGATCCTCCTCGTCTTGGGTCCCTTGGCCAGTGCTCTTGGCCCCTCCCCCCTGCTTGCAATGGGGGCACCCAAGCAGGCTTGTTCCAGAGCCGTGGCTCTGTGTGTCCATTCACACACACACAGCCGCGGCTTGGCCCCGCCCCGCCCCTCTCTCTCTCCATTGGCTCACTGGCTGTGATTGACAGCAGCAGGATCCAATGGCTCCTGCTACTGTCTCAGCCAGTGAGGAGGGAGAGTCTCTGGAGAGCCAAGGCTCTTGTGCACATCGCTGGAGGAAGATCAGGCTCAGGTAAGTATTGTGGGGGGGGGGTTCTGCACACAGAAGGTTTTCTTATGCTGCGTACACACGAGCGGACTTTACGGCAGACTTGGTCCGGCAGACTGGACTCCGTCGGATAATTTGATCGTGTGTGGGCTCCAGCGGACTTTTTTTTCCCAAAAGTTCGACGGACCTAGAAATGAAACATGTTTCAAATCTTTCCGACGGACTCGAGTCCGGTCAAAAAATCAGCTCGTCTGTATTCTAGTCCGACGGACTAAAACCAACGCTAGGGCAGCTATTGGCTACTGGCTATCAACTGCCTTATTTTAGTCCAGTCGTACGTCATCACGTACGAATCCGTCGGACTTTGGTGTGATTGTGTGTGTCCAAGTCCATCCGTTTGTAAGTCCGGCGCACCTATGCTACAAAGTCCGTCGGAAAGATCGTCGGACCAAGTCTGCCGTAAAGTCCGCTCGTGTGTACGCGGCATAACATACACTAGATAACCGTGGAGGTCAGTAAAGTCAGCCATACATGGATCGAAATTTGGCTGGTTCAGCAGGAACTGGCTGAAATTCCTTCCATCTGTGGGCAGGCTGATTGCACCCAAGGTGACCCATCGATCAACTTTGGTACAACTAGCCTGTCAGATTTTCAGATCTTTTAAATGCCCCCGGCCCCCCCCCCCCCCGCCAGAACACAATAGTGCTGGAGAAATCAAGCAATTTTCTTGTGGAAGGAAAGAAAATGCAATCATCTATGGCAGGGGTAGGCAACCTGGGGCCCTCCAGCTGTTGTGGAACTACATTTCCCATTAGGCATTGCAAGGCTGACAGTTACAATTACTCCCAGAGGCAAGATTGGACTTGTAGTTCTTCAACAGCTGGGGGGCCCCAGGTTGCCTACCCCTGATCTATGGGCTGCAAATGCGTTTTTGGAAAAGGCACAGGGACCTGTTCTCTGTATTTTCTGTAGGTACAGCAGCCCATCCAAATGAATGAGCCACTGTGCCTACGGACACATGGAAACATGGCCGCCAGCAAACCGGCATTGTGTAACCCTAGACTTCTAAACATCTAAACCCATGAACAAAAATTGATAGTATTGCAGTGTGTCAGTGTGTAGATGTGGCAGATTAGATTAGTTTTCTTCTTTCACATTTTTTTTCTTCGTTATAACCTGGTACTCCTACCATTAAAACACTTCTGGTCCTTGGATGACAACTATACTGAGCAGCGTTGTCCCCTTAGGACCGGGAGTGTGTTAGGACTACATAACACCTTTCTCTCTTCTCTAAAACAGGGGTAGAAGTTTTCTAGTACACAGAGATAGCAGGGAACAATGCTAGTTGATAACAGCCCAGTCGTTATCAGCTCACAGGATTTCTGGCTGGGAGAACAGCTATTTTATTTTGCACTTTGTTGAACTAATATAATAAAACACGTTCAATGGTATATTTAAAAGATTAAGGCTGGCCATACACGGTTCGAATCTAGGAACCAGCCAAGATTCGAACCATTAGTGGGCAGGCTGAATGTACCAAGTTGATCGATCGATCAACTTGGGTAAAACCAGCCTGCTGGATTCGCTTGTGGTTATCGCAAGCGGCTGCTATAGCCGCTAGTGATAATCACTGTCTTCAATTGTTCGGGAATCGACAGGAGGGATTCCCCTGTCAGCACTGTCTGTGTTGATGGGGAAATCATGCAAATTTCTTCCCTGCAACCTGTGGCCTGCCTAAGGGACAGGTCACACTGGGATTTCATGGGAACGTGCGCTGAATGGGCCCCAAAATGCACAGGACTATGCAAAAAGTAGCACTTGCGCTACTTTTAAAAATGCACTGCACTAAACCATACTGTGGTACCATGTGGTTTAGGTAACAATCCATTGGTACCTGCATGCAGACCCCAAGGGCAGCGCATTCAAATGGAGTGCGGAAAACGCAAACAGAACGCACCACCTTTCCCACACCACATTCTAGTGTGAAGAAGCCCCAGAATGGAGCAAATACGTGTAATTTATCTGTGTATTTAGCTACTTGGTCAGAGAGCAACTTTTAGAGCTTCAAACAATTGCTTAATACATGTTAAATGCTTTGCAAATGTTTGCTGAATTCAGTGCTCTTCCAGCTAGCGCTTACATGCTAAGGTTAACAAATGCCTGTGTGCATGAGACTTGGGCCATGTCACATGGAGTTTTGTTAGAAAAAATGTTGACATGACATATACCGTATAATCACTACAGAATTTCATTTCACACAACTGAATTGTGTAATGTAATGTTATTATAGGTGACATTCCATCTTCTATTTTCCATGGCTGCCAAAAAAAAAGAAAAACCCTACATCTGTGCGGTCAAAGAAAGTTGGGGAGCATTGGTCTAAGAGGATGCTAGATTTTTATGTTTCTTATTACAACTTGGGGGCTGATTATTATTATATGCAGAATCTCCAACTCACTTTCAGCCTTGTTTCCTGTAATGGCCGATCACAGTATCTACAGGACAAAAGTAGGTAAGGATTTACAATCTAAACTACATCTCTTTGCTGACCTAGACAGGATTGATTTTATTCCCCTCAATCAAATTTCACTTTCATAGATCAGGATAGAGATGATGGACTTTCTATCACAAGAGCATGGTGGTGTTTCGTCAGCTTTAAGGGCGCAGTGTGCCAGGCTAGATCACATGAAAACTTCCATGGCATAAGATTGTTTTTTTTTTGTTTTTTTTTTGCAACATTACAACCCAGACTGACAAAGTGAAAAATGCAGTTTGGACTAATATGTAAACGCAAGAACTGGGGAGTGCATGCTACCATCAGAGCCTTCTCACTCGGGTCTTTTGCATTGCTACACGACTTATATAAAAAGATCATTTCAAATAGAAAGAAAAAAACCTGCTGCTTTCCATGCCTGAGTTTGAAGCAATGCTGTTAAGGTATCCATTGCTGTATAAGCCCTACAATCCTCCCAAAAAAGCGATGTACATACTCTGTGGGCTGTGCTGAGAGAAGCAGATTGGCTCCGATACACAGGAACTCTAATGCTCCAGGATAAGTAGATATTGTCTAAATACAAGAGCCATGTGTATTCTTACTTGAATCTTTGTGTGCTTTGTGAAGTTCTTACCAATTTGCTGCTCTCTCACTTTGTACAATATGACTGGTCATGTCTCCTCCCCCTCCTGTAGTTTCTTATCGTACATCACAGGACACAGAGCCATAGTAGTTACTATGTTACTATGTGGGTTATAGGCCACCTTCAGGTCATGGACACTGGCATGTCCTAAGACAAAAAGTTCACTCCCTATATAACCCCTCCCACTGCTGGGAGTACCTCAGTTTTTTTGCCAGTGTCTAAGGTGTTGGTCACGAGTAAAGATGTGCTGTGCTGAGCTCCACTGGAGCAATCCTTGCTGAGGCTAGCCATGTAGCCGGATCCATTCAAAGTGTCTTTTTGGCCGAATTGAACGGTACCCGGGCCTCATACCCGAAGAAACACGGTCTTGCCTGTAAACGCTTCTCTTTAGAGAGCTGGACCCCGAGATCCAGTACTTTTTGGTATTAAGGCCATAAAGTTTTTACTGGCAGTGATGCTATTACAGGTCCAGGATTGTGGGTTTCCTCGAGGATCCCCAGCTCCTGAAGGTTTAACGGAGTTTTCTAAGAATTTTTTTTAATTTTTCTTATGATTGTCTCCTTTAAATTTAGTAAGTGTTGTCATGCCTATGTGTCACCACTGGGGGCTGTATTGAGCACTTACCGTCTCATGCTTCTCAGAAAGCCCACGTTGTGTCTAGGAAACAGCAGTTTCTTCTTCCTCTGGCCAAGCAGCAGACCTCCGGTAAGTCTGGGGGGTTCCCTCTCCCTACCAGACTCCCTCCTGTGCATTTCCTTCTTCGCCTGTTCTCGGGGAAAGAAAAAAAAAAAATAAAAAAAACGGCGCAAGTGGCACGCTGCTCGGCAGCTTCCAGACCCCCCCTTGCCATTCCTCCTTTCCTCCCTGCGGATCCCATAGGATCAGGAGCTTGCACAGGAAAGAGCTCTTTTTAAAAAGAAGGGAAGGGCCATAGGCAATGGGGGCGGGGCTTAGCGCTGTGTTGGCGTCCTCTAACTTCCAGCGCGGGAAGGTATGTTTTAAAAGGCACCATTTGTGCTGTTAAATGCTGCAGGAGGGACACAAGAGCAAAGGTGGCATATAAGAGGATTTGTGACACAGGCATTCCTTTGACACATTTACTACTGCATCAGGCTGAGCATTAATAGCTGCGACAGGGCTGGACTATTGCTCAAGCAGTGGATGCATTCCTTCTGGTAGTATCTCTGCTTTGTGCATTGGGCTGTGATCAGAAGGGGGTGAAAACACCTTAAAAAGGGGCTCTAGAAGGACTGCTACAGTCACACGGAAGCCTACATCCATTCCAGTAAAGATAGCATCCTCCCCTGAGAGCAATATGGCTGGTCAGAGTGAGCCATCAGGAGGGGCAAGTGTTGCAGCTGTTCTTAACACTGCAGCCCATGTAGATTACTAAGGAGGTTTTTTCTTCAACCATTTTAGGCTTGGAGCAAAAAATTGATGCTTTAATTGCATCCCAGAGTGGGACTAAGCGCAGCAGGTCCCTGTCCATTGCTCAGAACCCTCTTGCTGAGGAACAAGGAGCAAGAGATGACGAATTTCTTTCAAATGACCAGGAAGAGGCTGAAGTCTCCTCTTCCGAAGAACCTGATACGGAAGTGTCAGGTTCGCAGGAAAGATTGTTGGTACAGTCTCTCACTGAATTGGTCCGCTCCACATTTTTACTGCCAATAACGCAGTCAGTCGATGAGCCCACTTCTGGTTTGGGTTCACTAAAGCCTCCCCAATCTATTCATTATTTTCCTATCCATTCATGGCTAAGGAAGCTAATGTATTCTGAGTGGGAGCACCCAGATAAACAGTTCTTTCCACCGAAAAAGTTTTCAATACTTTATCCTATGGAGGAAGAGTTTTATAAGAAATGAGGAATTCCAGCAATTGAAGCTGCTATATCTTCTATAGATAAAAACCTGACTTGTCCAGTAGACAATGCTCAAATGCTGAAGGATCCAATGGATAAGAAGTTGGAGTTCCTTTTTAAAAACGATATTTCGCTCGCAGGTTCAGTTGTCCAGCCTGCGCTGGCAGCGATCGGTGTATCTCAGTCCTTAAAGGACCAGTTTATAGAAGTACTTAAAGTTATTCCTGATCAGCAGGCCCAGGATTTGGCTGGAATATCAGAAGCGTTGTGTTTTACAGTAGACCCTATGAAAGATTCTGCAGGCCTCATGGCTCATGCTAGGGCTGGTACATGTGCGTAGAATCCTATAGTTGAAAAATTGGTCAGCCGAAGCGCCATGCAAAAAGTTCTTGGCCAGGTTCCCATTTCATGGTGAACGGTTATTTGGAGACGATTTGGATAAGTATATCCAAAGAATTTCTAATAGGAAAAGTTCCCTTTTACCGGTTAAGAAGAAGTTTAAGCATTTTTCTTTTAAACGTGCTTCTTCCCCAGTGCCAGGGGCATCAGCCTCCAGGCAGTCACGACGGCCTCCACGTCAGGTTCAGGAGGTAAACCTTGGGGTCAGTCCCAGGGCCAAAAAATGACCTGGGGGAAGAAACCCACTAAACAGAATACCAAAGCCTCCTTATGAAGGGACACCCCCCGCTCGCTCGAGTGGGGGGAAGGCTTCTACAGTTTTCAAAGGTCTGGCTGGAACAATGTCAAGACAGATGGGTAGCTTCCTCAATTTCTCTAGGTTACAAACTAGAGTTTCAAGAGTTCCCATCTCCTTGTTGTCATGGTTATGCAGTAATCTTTCTCTGTCAGCTTACCTCTCCTCCATGTGTTCACCTTTAGGGGCCAGCCACCCTCACCTGACTGCTTAATTAATCTTCCCTCAGCATAGCTCTACCTCAGCCTCTAATTAGGAACACTATATTAACCTGTGCATTGCAAGCCAACCTTGCTGATCAACCATTGTGTGTTTAGCTTTCATGTGCTACTTGCTGTGTCTCCTACGTCTGATTCCAGTTACCGATCTTGGCCTTTTCTCGATTATACCTGTCTGCTTGTGACCCTGACCTTTGGCGTGTTCTATGTTTATTCTTGTCTGCTAGTCGCCCCGACCTTGGCTTATCCCTTTAGTATCCTTGTTGTTCCAGCCTGCTGCTTCCTTCCTCTTTCTCCTGTAGTCTACCATGAGCGTGAGCTGTGAGACCCTTTGGGCCACGACCTGGAGCCAGACTGCAGTGCAGTCCATCCTCACCACTAGAGGCTCTGCTGAACATCTGCTGGCTCTTAGACTCCGCATCTTGGGGAATCTATGCTCTAGCTCCCAGTGGGATCTGTGTTGATGCTCCAGTAGACCTGCTTCCTGAACCTCCCAAAGTTCAATCCGCGGCAGTCAGTCCTAGGGTCCACTACCTTAGCGGTGCACTCCTGACTCCTACGGAGTGCATGTGTCACCTGGACTCAGGTGACCTGACAGTTTGATCAGCCATGGACCCGCCTGATGTGCTGCTAAATGCAGATGATCCGTTGCAGGGCCTAGTTCGCAGACTTGAGACCCAGGAAGCTAATCAGACCCAGGTGATGCGATTCTTTCAGGATTTGGCCTCCCGTTTTGAACAGGTTCAGGCCTCCTTAGGACCCCCGGTTCAACAACCTCAATCGCTATCTGATGCCGCACCTATTCCGGTCACAGCCACATCCACAATTTCTTTGCATTTAGCTGCTCAGTCCCGTTACTCTGGGGACCCCAAGGCCTGCAAGGGGTTCCTTAGCCAGTGCACAATTCATTTTGAGCTTCAGCCCCAAAACTTCCTGTCCGATCGGGCAAAGGTAGCCTATGTTGTATCCCTCCTGTCCGGCGAGGCGTTAGCCTAGGCTGCCCCTCTGTGGGAACTGAATGATCCAGTGGTATCTAGCCTGTCTGACTTCCTGAAACTATTTCGGAATATCTTCGAGGAACCTGGTTGTGTCTCCTCAGCGGCCAGCGCCCTTTTACGTCTCCGTCAAGAGTTGGCTTCTGTGGGACAGTACGCTCTTCATTTTTGTATTTTGACTGCTGAACTGAGCTGGAATAATGAGGCCTTATGTGCAACCTTTTTACATGGCCTCTCTGATAGAGTGAAGGATGAATTCGTGGGAAGAGCTATTCCTGCTGATCTGGATGGTGTCATCACCTTGTGTAACCAGATCGATATTCGTATTCAAGAGAGGACTCTGGAAAAAAGAAGCCAGAACTCCCCGTTCTTTAGGCAGCCTGAGCTCTCTGTCCCCTCTCTTCGTCCTGAGGAGCACCTCCTGCCTGTTGAGGAACCTATGCAGCTGGGCCGGACCAAGTTATCTCCCGAAGAATGCGCTAGGCGCAGAACTCTGGGCCTGTGCCTCTATTGTGGGGTCAAAGGTCATTTTCGTGACATTTGCTCTCTCCTCATCCGGAAGAACGCTCGGGGCTAATACATCAGGAAAGTGGAGTATTGGACCCTGAAATATCACCTTCTCCTCTTCTCCTTTCTGTGTTCCTTCATGTTGGAGCTTCCTCTCATTTGGTCTCGGCATATCTGGATTCCGGAGCCGCTGGCAATTTCATGGACTGGGGAACTGCATCTTCCATGAGGCTTACTCTTTTGCCCCTCACAACGCCATTGGTAGTCTTGGCGATTTATGGCACTGTTCTTCCAGGGGGCCCTATCTGCTTCCAGACTCTCCCTGTTAAGATGTCGGTAGGGATACTCGACTAGGGGTGGATAGCCTTCCTTGTCTTACCGAAGGCTTCATCTCCTATCATTTTAGGTCTTCCTTGGTTACGGCTCCATTCTCTACACATTGACTGGACTGCTGGACAGATCCTAGCTTGGGGTTCCTCCTGTTCCTCTTCCTGCCTACTCAAGGTTGCGCCAAAAGAGAAACTTCCTGTTGCCACCATTTCAGTATCTTCTGCTCTTCCCGCTGTATATAGCGATTTCTGGAGTTTGTCTTGCAATAGTCGGGCCGAGGCACTCTCTAGATCATGTGGCACTCTGGATGAGGCGCCCACCTGTGAACCTGAGCCGATCATTTACTCCAGTTTGCATAACCATTTACCCTTGCCTGTCCCTAAACTCCCTTGGACGCACAGCCAGGTTAACTTGTCTGCAAGTTCCACAGTTGCTGCGCCCTGCTATGTGATTGAGGTAGTCGCTACACCTGGCAATGCTATTCAGTTGGTCCTTTGCACCAGTTATGCCAGCTCAGCCCATGCCCAGCGAGCTTCCTGCTTTTTCCTATTCAGGACCTTCTGTAACCTGGCCTCACCCTACTACTACTACGTCCATTCAAAATTGTCTAAGAGGCTCAATCCATCCTTTGGATAGACTGCCTCATTCGGTCAGGTGGGGTTTTCAACCTTTCTTTCTGGACTCTCTGCATTCTGCTTGTGTTTCAGCTATCCAGCTTGACTCTTGTGACACGTCACCTTCTAACCAACCTGGTCTCAGGGATCCACTGACCTCTGCTGGATGTCCAGCTCATCTTTAAGAGTCTGGGGGACCCTGCTCAGACTCCTGATGGTCTTCTCAAGCCCTTACCCATTCCTAAGAAGCCTTTAGTCCTCAATAAGTCCTCTCGTCCTCTCCCTACCTCGGTTTCGGTCTCGGAGGATAATTTAAAGTACGAGGTTAGTCAAGTTCTGGATTCTCAGCGCCGTAGAGGCATTCTTCAGTACCTCGTACATTGGAAAGGGTTTGGTCCTGAGGAGAGGTCTTGGATCACTGCATCTGAGATCTTTGTGCCTGGTCTGTTGAGGAGGTTTCATCTGGAGTTTTCCTTTAAACCTGGGCCCAGGCGAGGGTACTGTCATGGAATTGCAGTAATCTTTCTCTGCCAGCTTACCTCTCCTCCATGTGTTCACCCTTAGAGGCCAGCCACCCTCACCTGATTGCTTATATAATCTTCCCTCAGCATAGCTCCACCTCAGCCTCTAATTAGGAACACTATATTAACCTGTGCATTGCAATCCAACCTTGCTAATCAACCATTGTGTGTTTAGCTTTCGTGTGCTACTTGCTGTGTCTCCTACGTCTGATTCCAGTTACCGATCTTGGCCTGTTCTTGACTATCCCTGTCTGCTTGTGACCCTGACCTTTGGCGTGTTCTATGTTTATCCTTGTCTGCTAGTCGCCCCGACCTTGGCTTATCCCTTTTACTATCCTTGTTGTTCCAGCCTGCTGCTTCCTTCCTCTTTCTCCTGTAGCCTACCCTGAGCGTGATCTGTGAGACCCTGGGGGCCGCGACATGGAGCCAGACTGCAGCGCAGTCCATCCTCACCACTAGAGGCTCTGGTGAACACCTGCTGGCTCTTAGACTCCACGCCCTGGAGAATCTATGCTCTAACTCCCAGTGGGATCTGTGTTGATACTCCAGTAGACCTGCTTCCTGAACCTCCCAGAGTTCAATCTGCAGCAGTCAGTCCTAGGGTCCACTACCTTAGCGGTGCACTCCTGACTCCTACAGAGTGCATCTGTCACCTAGACTCAGGTGACCTAACACTCGTTTTCTCAGATCAAACGTATCTCTTTCTAGCTTTAGATCATCTCTTGTCTCAAAGAGTGATATTGGTTGTCCCATTGGAAGAGCAAGGTTTGGGGTTTTATTCAAACCTGTTCACGGTTCCAAAACCAAACGGGGATATCAGACCCATTTTAGATCTCAAAGATCTAAACCGGTTTTTGAATATCTGTTCCTTTCGCATGGAGTAAATCCGATCGGTAGTCTCCATTCTGCAAAGGGGAGAACTTCTGGCGTCAGTTGACATCAAGGATGCTTATCCTTATGTGTCGATTTTCCCCGCTGACGAGAAATTTCTACGCTTCGAGGTGGAAAATCTTAATTTCCAGTTTGTAGCTGTGCCTTTCAGTCTAGCTACTGCACCTCAAGTGTTTACAAAGGTCCTGGCTCCTCCTTTAGCCAGGCTAAGGGCTCAAGGTATAACAATACTAGCCTACTTAGACGATCTACTCTTGATAGATCAATCGGTAGCCTGCTTAAACCAAACTTTGGTCACCGCAGTCAGCTACCTGAAATACCTAGGTTGGATTCTCAGCCTAGAGAAATCCTCCTTAAAACCATCAAGAAGATTGCAGTACTTGGGGCTGATCATAGATACAGCTCAGAAGAGGGTGTTTTTGCCCCAGGAAAGGATCAGTTCCATAAAGGAACTGATTCAGTTGGTCAAAAAACAAAGAAGAATCTTTCTATTCGACTTTGCATGAAATTGTTGGGAAAGATGGTGGCTTCTTTCGAGGCCGTTCCTTATGCGCAGTTTCATTCAAGACTGCTGCAAAACAGTATCCTGTCAACTTGGAACAAGAAGGTCCAAGCTCTGGACTTCCCAATGCTTTTATCCCCCAAAGCCTCAATTGGTGGTTGATATCCAAGAATCTTCAAAAAGGGAAATCCTTTCTACCAGTTACCTGGAAGGTGGTAACACAGATGCCAGCCTTCTGGGCTGGGGAGCAGTCCTGGAAGAAGCGTCTGTCCAAGGGAAATGGTCCAAATCAGAGATGACCTTTCCCATCAATATTCTAGAGATTCGGGCAGTACGCCTGGCCCTGGAGGTTGGACGTTCAGACTACGGAATTGTCCTGTCAGAATCCAATCCAACAATGCCACAGCAGTGGCCTATATCAATCACCAAGGGGGCACAAGAAGTTGTGTGGCCCAGAAAGAGGTGAATCATATTCTTTCTTGGGCCGAAAACAACATTCTTTGCCTATCAGCAATTTTCTTTCCAGGGATAGAGAATTGGCAGGCGGACTACTTAAGTCACCAACAATTGTTCCCGGGAGATTGGTCCCTTCATCCCAACATCTTTCTGTCAATATGTTAAACAACTTTGTGTCAAGGACAAGGGATCTGATGGCATAAGGAACAGATGCCTTGGTCTTTCCGTGGGATCAGCCTTCACTGATCTATGCGTTCCCTCCTGTTCTGCTGCTTCCGCGTCTTCTTCGCAGGATCAAGCAAGAAGGGAAGGAGGTGATTCTGGTGGCCCAGGAGATCTTGGTTTGCCAAGATCATAAAGATGGCGGTAGGGAACCCTTGGACCCTACCACTGTGGCCAGACCTTCTCTTGCAAGGTCCGGTATTCCATCCTACCTTACAAACGCTAAATTTAACGGTTTGGGTATTGAGACCCACATTCTAAAGGACCGTGGGCTGTCCGCTTCAGTAGTTTCTGCTTTGGTTAATGCTAGGAAGCCGGGCTCCAGAGTCATATACTATAGAGTCTGGAAGGCATATGTCTCCTGGTGTGAATCCAGGGGTGGGCACCCCAGAAAATATGTCAAAGGTAGGATCCTTGAATTCCTACAGATGGGATTAAAAATGAAGCTGTCCTTGAGTACTATCAAGGGCCAGGTGTCAGCCTTATCGGTATTGTTTCAAGACCACTTGCTTCACACTCTCTGGTTCGTAACTTTATTCAGGGGGTAACGCGGATTAATCCCCCAGTTAGGTCACCCCTGAACCCTTGGAACTTAAATTTAGTCCTGTCGGCTTTACAAAAACAGCCTTTTGAGCCAATTCGAGATATTCCCTTGGTCCTCTTGACAAGGAAAATAATTTTCTTGGTTGCCATATCTTCTGCAGGAGGAGTATCAGAGTTGGCTGCTCTTTCTTGTAAAGAGCCATATTTGATTATTCATAAGGATAAGGTTGTATTGCGGCCTCATCCTAATTTCCTACCGAAGGTAGTGTCAGGTTTTCATTGAAACCAGGATATTGTTCTGCCTTCATTTTTTCCAGAACCTCGTTCTGTGGAAGAAAAGTCACTACATTCTCTTGATGTGTAGAGAGCGGTCAAGGTCTATTTGAAAGTGACCGCTCAGATTCGTAGAACAGATGTTTTGTTTGTGTTGCCAGACGGTCCCAAAAGAGGACTGGCAGCGTCGAAATCTACTATTTCTAAATGGATTTGTCAAGTGATTGTTCAAACTTATGGTTTAAAAAGGAAAATTCCTCCTTTTCTTATTAAAGCGCACTCCACCAGGGCTGTTAGTGCTTCTTGGGCAGTGCATCACCAAGCCTCCATGGCTCAGATCTGCAAGGCCGCAACTTGGTCTTCAGTCCATACATTTACCAGATTCTATCAAGTAGATGTAAAAGGTCATGAGGATATCGCCTTTGGGCGCAGTGTACTGCAGGCTGCAGTACAAGTCCTCTAGTCTCTTAGTGCCCTACTTTTGTTGTGTCTCCCTCCCTTCAGTTGGCATTGCTATGGGACATCCCACATAGTAACTACTATGGCTCTGTGTCCCGTGATGGATGATAAGAAAATAGGATTTTTAAAACAGCTTACCTGTAAAATCTTTTTTTTGAAGTACACAGAGGTCCCTGCCTTCTTGGTATACACGTGTATTGCTTGCTACAAAACTGAGGTACTCCCAGCAGTGGGAGGGGTTATATAGGGAGTGCACTTTTTGTCTTAGGATGTGCCAGTGTCCATCACCTGAAGGTGGCCTATAACCTACATAGTAACTATTATGGCTCTGTGTGATGTACTTCAAAGAAAAGGATTTTAAAAGGTAAAAATCCTATTTTTCTGCAGGCAGCTTGTAGTGGGTGGGGCCTGTTAAAAAAAATTATATATATATTATATATATATATATATATATATATAAAAGCCCCAATCAAAAGACAGCATGGAGAACACATAGTGTGTCACAGTAGTGTTCTCTGCTCCCCCTTTACATACCCCCCCCCCAAAAGTAGTATCCACTGTCCCCCTTCACATCACCCCCCACAGTAATATCCTCCCCACAGTAGTGACCTCTGCCTCCCTTCACATCAACCCCCCTCCCTCATGTACTCTACCCCCCACAGTAGTGTTCTCTCCCCCCGCCCCCCCATACACACACACTCATCAGTGTCTTTGCCCTCCATGCCCCTCAATAGCAGTGTCTGCCCTCTTCACAAAAGCCACCCTCCCCTCTGTAGTGTCCTCTGCCCCCTTCACACATGACCCCTCCCATAGCAGTGTCCTCTGCCTCCTTCACATCACCCTCAACAGTAGTGTCATGTGCCCCCCCCCCCCCAAAGCAGTGTCCTCTAGCCCCCATAACAGTGTCCCTGCCCCCCCCTCACAATAGTGTACTCCCCCCCCCCCCCGCAGCAGCGTCTTTTGCCCTCTTCCCAAACACACAGCATTATGAACAGTGCCTTGAAAAAGTATGGATACCCCTTGAAATTTTCCACATTTTGTCATGTTACATCAAAAACGTAAATGTATTTTATTGGGATTTTATGTGATAGACCAACACAAAGTGGCACATAATTGTGAAGTGGAAGGAAAATGATAAATGTTTTTTTCAAAATACAAAAAAATATCTTAAAAGTGTGGTGTACATTTGTATTCAGCCCCCTTCACTGAGTGGAACCAATTCCCTTCAGAAGTCACCTTATTAGTAACTAGAGTCCACCTGTGTGTGATTTCATCTCAGTATAAATACAGCTGTTCTGTGAATCCCTCAGAGGTTTGTTAGAGAACCTTAATGAACAAACACCATCATGAAGGCCAAGGAACACACCAGACGTGTCAGGGATAAAGTTGTGGAGACGTTTAAAGCAGTGTTAGGTTATAAAAAAAATATCCCAAGCTTTGAACATCTCGCGGAGCACTGTTCAATCCATCATGTGAAACTGGAAAGAGTATGGCACAACTGCAAACCTACCAAGACATGGCCGTCCACCTAAACTGACATGCCTGGCAAGGAGAGCATTCAGAGAAGCAGCCAAGGGGCCCATGGTAACTCTGGAGGAGCTGCAGAGATCCACAGCTCAGGTGGGAGAATCTTTCCACAGGACAACTATTAGTCGTGCACTCCACAAATCTGGCCTTTATTGAAGAGGGGCAAAAAGAAATCCATTGTAGAAAGAAAGCCATAAGAAGTCCCATTTGCGGGTTGCTAGAAGCCATGTGGGGGACACAGCAAACATGTGGAAGAAGGTGCTCTGGTCAGATGAGACCAAAATGTAACTTTTTGGCTTAAAAGCAAAACGCTATGTGTGGAGGAAAACTAACACTGCACATCACCTTGAACACACCATCCCCACTGTGAAACATGGTGGTGGTAGCATCATGTTGTGGGGATGCTTTTCTTCAGCAGTTACAGGGAAGTTATCAGAATTGATGTGAAGATGAATGGAGCCAAATACAGGGCAATCTTAAAAGAAAACCTATTAGTCTGTGTAGCGCACTACTCCCTTGGGAGCTGCTGGGTGAGATCATACCTTTCTGTTAACGGATTCCGTTCTTCCCCCCCTGTACGAATCACATCAGCAGACAGTTTGATAACTTTAAACAAAGAACTTTATTCTCTTAATTGCAGTATGTTCCATAATCTTTCCAGGAAATATGAGTTGCCTCTTAGTCTCTGGTTCCTTAGAGTAGCTAAGTCCCTTTCCCTTAGTGAACCGACTGATGATCCTCTGAAAAGCACCTTGGTATATGGATATGTTGGAAGTCCCAGTCCTCACCTGCCCATCTTGCCTCCCCAGGTCAGTTCAGGAAAGTCCAAATAACATCCCCGGTCTACTCCATCCTGTTAGCAGCTACTTCCCGCTCTGCATGGCTCGAATCATCCCAGCCACGATATCTGGTCCATTTCTTTAGTGGATTTAATATTGTTGAACCATCCAGCACTGAGGTCTCTGAACCCTCAGGCCTTCAGGTTTAGTTCTTGCTATCCAGCGCTGGAGACCCCCACACCTCCAGGCCTTCAAGTCTGCTCCATGAAGATTACATCTTTCCTCTTCCTCTGTCCAAGCTTCCCATCTCCAGCCTCCCTAGGAGCATGTGACCCCCAGTTTCTATATGTGTCCCGCCCCTGCCCACTCAAATTAATGATTGGTCCAGGGCTGTGAATACAAACTGCCTGCACCCTTGACTCCAGCCCACCTTCCTTCCAGAACTTCTCACTGGACAGAAGTGGCATCTCTCAGAATAGAATGCAGGTGGTCACCCCCCCCCCCTTTCTACTCTGACAAATCTCCCAACCAAATTAACCAACCAGGCCTAAACAAACAGGGCAAGGCACTGGCAATTTACCTATCACTAATCCGAACTAACTAATTAGCACCCATCTAAAAGGTGGTGGGTGCTACATACACCCCCTCCTGAAATCACAACTGTCCCCAGTTGTGGAAAGGAATCCACATCCAGAGAACAGTCCTACCTACCTCCTGAAACCGAGGCATCTCATACACCCTGTTTGAGTGTGGTGTGTGTAGCATAACAGAAATTCAGGTGAAATATTTTTACAATCTGAGCACTGTACACTTATCTATCTATAGATCCCTATAGCTACAACCAATACAAAGAGAACTAAAACACTGCTCCCAAGAGAGGAATGCTTTAATTACTCTAGGCCTTTATCTGTAGTCTTCACATCAAATCAGACAGCCGTCTTCTCCGAAGATACCTGCAAGAAAGCACTTAATACACATTCTATCCTACATACTATCTACATATTCAACACTTATTGGCATGTGTGGCCCTTCCAGGACTACTATCCCCTCAAAAGGAGTCATGTAAACTCCTGCAGGATAGAACCTGAGCAGACATGCCAGAATATTTACACATAAGTCCAGAAACCAATTACTTTCTGATTGACTCCAACAGGAGTTCATAACATTTTTTTTTCAAGGGGAAAAAAAAAAAAAAACTTTACAAAAGGGACTGACAGGGACAGCAAGTGATAGTGTCCATACTGATCAGGTAGGCACTGAAGCTGTTGCCCTGTGTAGGAAGTCAATGGGATAGCCCACCCTAACCCATCTGCACACTTGCAGTCCAAGGTTTGTCCAGCATATCTGTATAGCGCTCTACAGATAATACCGGGGGTCCGGTAGTCTTCTACGTGTGTCCCCTTCCCCTCTCACCGATATGGAATAACTTTTTGTGTGTTGACCAGGCTTTTGAAGAATAGCACTGTCTTTATAAATTGCCCGGCCCTGCCGCCACTCACGGAAAATGTCTTGGAATCTCACCCACATCACATGATCTGAGGTCTGTTGGGGTTTGGGCACATGTAAGTAATCCCAGACAAGGTCACTCTCCCACTGTCCATGGGAGGCCTCAACAGTCTCTATGATCTTGTCTGGTACGTACGGAAAGTCTAATCCCCACTCCTGAGCAACCCTCTTCTGGATGTCCCGTTGGAACCGCAACAGCCGTGGCAGCTCCTTGGGCCTTCCCCGTCCAGGCGGTACACAAGAGTCTGAGGCTCTCACAGCCCTTTGCTGGTAAGTGGGTACCCTGTTGTGAGGGGTATCTGAACATAATTTGATAGGGGGTACTGGGGGTGTTGGAAGTGTGGCTATGCTCTCCGGAGCCCCGGTGGAAGCACTAACTTAGAACTCTCCACAAACCAACTATCCTCCCCACTAGAATCATCCTCTTCAGGGAAGACCAGACAAATAGGTATTCGAGTGAACCACACTTGTCCAGCACCTCTCATGAGCCCCAGTCTATGGCCCGGCCCTGGCTTCCCCTGCCCAGCTCACCTGAGGGGTCCCCCCTCTTCTACCGACAGCTCCTTCTGGACAGGCTCAACCAGAGACTTAGTTAAAGAGGCCGGCATTACAGGGTGTTCTTCCGGGGTTTGCAAAGCAGCACTGGCAGCCCCTGGGTCCCCAACCAGACCACAGGCCTCCCCTATAGATCCTACCTGGACCTCCGGTGTATCCGATTTTACGGTCTCTGGACGGAACTCCTCTGCTGCAGTCTCTGAAGTTACTTGGCCCTCTCCGGCCCTCGGGAGATTCGAAGCTTGAGGCGTGCAGAGTCCAGTGGTGCTGTTGGCATGGTAGTAACGCACCTCCTGCTGTTCAGGTCCCAGCCGTGTAAGTTGCAGACTGCAATGGCCACACCGGGCCCATGCGGTGACTCCCATGGTGGGGCTCCAACAGCCGGGACAAAGCAGGCACAATTTCTCCACTCCAATCGACTACTCCCAGTGCCAACCCACCTGTAACTTCCAGTCGGATGCCGGTGTCCACGAGGATTTGGTCCTGCATAACAGTAGTGTGCTGTATGGTGGGTGCGCTCTGACCGTTCCGCGCCATCTTCCTCCGCTGTGTGTGCAGCGCGTGGCACACAGGACACTGGAGCGATGTCTTCCTCCTGGGCGCGGCTCCGCCCCTTCACTTGTTGGTCCGGCGCACGAGGAACTGTAATGCCCCGTACACACGGTCGGATTTTCCGATGGAAAATGTCCGATCGGAGCGTGTTGTCGGAAATTCCGACTGTGTGTGGGCTCCATCGGACATTTTCCATCGGATTTTCCAACACACAAAGTTGGAGAGCAGGAGATAAAATTTTCCGAACAAAGTCCGACCGTGTGTACGCCCTATATTCATTTCAGCAGTGTGCGCCAGCGACCCCTGGTGGTAGGCACTGTGGAACTTCGAGTTAAAGCAGTAGTCACTGTATTACAATAAAAAATGTCACTTGAGATGCCCCACTGTAACCTCCATGTAGCGCACTACTCCCTTGGGAGCTGCTGGGTGAGAGCATACCTTTCTGTTAACTGATTCCGTTCTTCCACCCCTGCACGAATAATTTCAGCAGACAGTTTAGCAACATTTAAACAAAGAACTTTATTCTCTTAATTGCAGTATGTTCCATAATCTTCCCGGGAAGTATGAGTTGCCTCATAGTCTCTGGTTTCTTAGAGTAGCTAAGTCCCTTTCCCTTAGTGAACCGACTGATGCTCCTCTGAAAAGCACCTTGGTATATGGATGCTGGTAGCCCCTGGTCTCAACTGCCTATCTTGACTCCTGCAGTCCTCCCATGTCAGTTCAGGATAGCCTGGATAACACCCCGGTCTACTCCAACCTGTTAGCAGCTACTTCCCGCTCCGCATGGCTCGAATCATCCCAGCCGGGTTGTCTGGTCCATTTCTCCCGGAATTTCTTTTAGTGGCTTTAATGTTGTTGAACCATCCAGCACTGAGGTCTCTGAACCCTCAGGCCTTCAGGTTTAGTTCTTGCTATCCAGCACTGGAGGCCCCCGCACCTCCAGGCCTTCAAGTCAGCGGACTTAAGGTCATTAACCTTAATGGAAAGCAACATAATGTTTTTATATCAGTGAGTTTGGTGATTTAAACCACAATAAAATTTGATACTTATTTTATATGTAATCTCGTAGAGTGCCCTTTCTGACCAAAAGTAGCTGTCTTTTTTAACCTAGGGACGCCCAATCTATGGACCTCCTTAGGGATAGATCTTTTTACATATATATGCAATTGGCTACGGCCAGAACCTCCTAATTGGAGGAGTGGTAGAGAGCAAATCGTTACTTTATCTTGTCATCAACAGAGTGAATTATATGGTCACCTTTGCAGTTTTTAGTTACTTCAAGCCTGCTCCTTGAAGATTACATCTTTCCTCTTCCTCTGTCCAAGCTTCCCATCTCCAGCCTCCCTAGGAGCATGTGACCCCCAGTTTCTATATGTGTCCTGTCCCTGCCCACTCAAATTAATGATTGGTCCAGGGCTGTGAATACAATCTGCCTGCACCCTTGACCCCAGCCCACCTTCCTTCCAGAACTTCTCACTGGACAGAAGTGGCATCTCCCAGGGTAGAATGCAGGTGGTCACCCCCCCCTTTCTACTCTGACAAATCTCCCAACCAAATTAACCAACCAGGCCTAAACAAACAGGGCAAGGCACTGGCAATTTACCTATCACTTATCCTAACTAACTAATTAGCACCCACCTAAAGGTGGGGGGCACTATATCTGCAAATGAGACTGGGGTGGAGGTTCACCTTCCAGCAGGACAACGACCCTAAAGATACAGCCAGAGCTACAATGGAACGGTTTCCAATTGAGAATCTGTGGCAAGACTTGAAAAATGCTGTTCACAGACGCTCTCCATCCAATCTGACAGAGCTTGAACTATTTTGCAAAGAAGAATGGGCAAAAATGTCACTCTCTAGATGTGCAAAGCTGGTAGAGACATACCCAAAAAGACTTGCAGCTGTAATTTCAGCGAAAGGTGGTTCTACAAAGTATTGACTCAGGGGGGCTAAATACAAATGCACGCCACACTTTTCAGAAATTTATTTGTAAAAAATGTTGAAAACCATTTATCATTTTCCTTCTACAATTATGTGCCACTTTGAGTTGGTCTATCACATAAAATCCCAAGAAAATACATTTACGTTTTTGGTTGTAACATGACTAAATGTGGAAAATATAAAGGGGTTTGAATACCTTTTCAAGGCACTATAGGTAACGCTCTCCTACCTGATTACGGGTGTACAGTAGAGTTGAGAGCGGGAGGGAGCACAGTACTGGACAGAGCGCAGGAGATCTCAGAGTTAACTTTTCATATTAACAAGCTGGTGATTGGTTGCTAGCGCTGCCTGGCATCCTAGCAACCAATCACTTGCTGGTCAACTTGAAAGGTTAATTGTGGCAGTTACCGCTCCTGCCCTTCTTTCAGTACTGTGCTGCCTCACCCTCTTCACTCTGCAGTGAGTGGTGGAGGCAGCAGAGGTGAAGGATCAGCAAAGCAGGGATACCTATCAGCTGCCCGCAGTCAACGGGTTGCTGACCTCCTGTTTATATTCTGTGTGGCTATTGAGGAATATATTTCTGTGAAATATTTGTGCTCGGAGTGCAGCTTTAAATTTGCTGAACCAGATGATCATTGGGGTAACTGACAGGTAGAATCGCACTAATCAGCAGCATCTTTATCCCTAAAACTGCATTCCCTATTAAAAACTGTCCATAGAGGGATTAAAAATTCAACAAGGAATGGCTGGATTTCGATCCATCTATGGCTGTTCCTGCTTCAGAGATCTAGCAATTGGCTTCTCTTGAACAGGAATGTTGGAAATATTTTCTTTCGATCAGTGCATGCAACCAATCAGCTGCAATGCCGATCAGTGTATTCTGACAGCGGAGTATTCCTGCTGTAAGAATTCAATAATGCAGCGGGGAGGATTCCTCTCTCCACTTCATTTGTGTGGATGGAGTAATCTGTTCCTTTTTATCAGCCCGCTGGCTGATCAAAAATGAATGATCCAATTTTCTTCTGGCTCGCCTTAGAGCCGGTTTACAACATGAATCACTCAGGAACATGCTGTGCGTTCTTGTGCGATTCATATGTGATCCAGGTACAGTGTGATTTCAGCCCATACATTTGAAAGGGATGAAATTGCACTGAACTCCAAGAAAAGTCGTGCATGCACTGTATAAAACGTACATCAACCGGATTGCATGGTATTTCTGTACCACTGCATTTGTGGACTGCATTTGTCATGTCATTGAGTTAACATTGACACCCACCACAGATCGCATTTTGAATGAGATATGGGAAATGCGCACGAAACTCGGGTTTCCTGCACCGCGCTCTAGTGTGAGGGAACAGCTGCTGGATTAAGTGACGTAGTTGTCATCTGTGACAAGAGATGGACTTTCTTCCCCTTAGGCCTCATTCACACCTCAGCATTTTGTATCTTGAAGCTCTCCGAAACCAGTGGCGGCCAGTGGAATTTTTTTTGGTGGGGCAGCAAACAGTATGCCACCGCCATCCCCCCCCCCCCTTCGGTCAGTCGGTGGGACAGACGGTCGCACTTACCCCATCGCGGCTTACCATTCTCAGCGACGGCCTCCCGTACCCCTGCTCTCCACGATAGTGACGTTTTTCTCCTGTTTCCTCCCTCCTTCTTGGCGGCCAATCAGAAAACGGGTCTCACACCCGCTTCTGATTGTCTGGATTGAGGATCAGTGTTACAACAGCGAATATCCATTCGCTGTTGTAACACTTGGGTGGGCTCATGGCGCAAAGCTCTACGCCACGAGCCACCCTATTTTGAAACCTATTAGAGCCTATGCCTCTAATCAGGTGCTTAGAAAAACACCCCGCCACTGTGATTTAGGCGCCCGGCGTCCTGAAAGGGGCCGGACGCATGAATAGGGGGTGGCCTCGGCAGCCATTATTCATATAGGGGGGTGGCGAGGATAGAGGGGGCGGCACCCGGATGTCCTTAATGGAAAGGCCGCCACTGTCCAAAACGCTGGAGGAGAAAAAAAATCTATTAATCTCTATGGAGATGTTCACACCTCCACATTTTTTGTGCATTCTTATTCCTGTAGAAATTAATGGAAATGTGCCATTTGCACGTTTTGGTGCGCATTCACATGTTTTGTTGCACGTTTTTGCACGATTTTCTGCTAAAAAATAAAATAATTAATAATATATGAATAAATAAATGTAAAATACATACACAAATTACTAAAAATAATCATAAATAAAATTAATAATATGTAAAAAATACATAAATAAATAATTAAACCCTAACCTTAAAAAAAAACATTATTATTATTATAATTATTATTAATAATAATAAACGCCCAAACAACCCGAACAAAAAACAAATTAATAATAATTTTTTTTTTTTAACGGTTAGGGGGATAAGGTTATTTATTTATTATTACATAATATTCATTTATTGTATTTATTTTTGTGTATTTATTTTACATTTATTCATTCATTTTTTAGTAGTAGCAGTATTAACAAAAATAAATAAATAACCCTAACCTAACCTTAATTTAAATGCCGCGTACACACAATCAGACTTTCCGCCAACAAAACTGTGGATTTTTGTTCGAAGGTTGTTGGCTCAAACTTGTCTTGCATACACACGGTTGGCCAACAATTTCGAGCGTGGGAACGCAGTGGCGTACAAGACGTACGCCCTGCGAAAAAGAAAGTTCAATAGCCAGTGCGGCTCCTTCTGCTTGATTCAGAGCATGCGTGAATTTTTGTGCGATGGACTTGTGTACACACGATCGGACTTTCCGACAACAAGTTTTGTTGGCGGAAAATTGGAGAACCTGCTAAGAAACATTTGTTGGCGGAAAGTCCGACAGCAAATGTTCTATGGAGCATATACACAGTCGGACTTTCCGACAACAAGCTCACATCCAACATTTCCCGTCAGAAAATCCTATCGCGTGTACGTGGCATAACTCCTTACCCTAAGAAATAAAATACCAAAAAATATTAATAATAAAAAAGAAAAGAAAGAAAAGCTGATTAAAAAAAGCTGAAAAGCCTATCAACAAATGATGCAACAGATGATAGTTTTCTTTATTGGATCATAAAAAAAATGTCAAAACTCAAAAATGCTGTATAAAAATACGCAAATTGCGTATGAGAACGCTCAAAGACACTACGCTCAGGTGTGAATGCAGACTCAGTATTTTTCCGGCTTACAGATTTTTCCTTTTTTCTGATAAGTATTTTTTTACTTGTTTTATTGGATCGTTCTTTTATTCCTACTGGAATTTCTTAATAATTTCATGGCATTTTTTTTTTTTAAACTAAACTAAAGTCCCCTTCAATCTAATTTTGTTGAATTTTCCATACAAAGGATTTTTCCTTTTTTTCAAGCTATCCTCCAAACTTTCCGCATTGATCAATGGCTGGCAAGATACAAAACTCGGCTCCACTCCCCGGCTGCTGCTTTTTGAAAAAAATAGTATTTTATATAAAGCCTAAAAAAGGAACCTAACGAGTCCCAAAATCTTGCATCTTTCATAACCAAAGTTAGCCAGCCAGGGGTATCACTTACAATTTAGAGTGAGACTAAGCATTTTAAACTGGCTGGAATAAAGCCAAGCTGACAGCAGAGGGTCAGTCCCCCTGTACAGGTACTCCCCCCACCTGTACATCCTTAGCATAGCCTTTAGGGAGGAAGGGGGGTCCTCCTCTGCATTAGTTGATAGGCTGAGCCCCTCACTGGGCGTGTCCTGAGCCGTGTAGCTAATTCTTCTGTGCAGTCTGTGTCTCCCAAGCAGTGCAGAGCTGGGCTTTGCTGTGTTTGGGGGTCTCAGTGAGGGATGAAGCAGAGTTGTGTGCCTGCTGCTGACTTCCCACAGCTCCATCATCTGACTTTGCTCTCAGAGGGTCTGTAAAGCAGCTGAAGAACTTTTTGTTAGTGGGGATGCAGCTTTTGCTGAAAGATCAGAAGCAGGAGAATTTTTTTTTCCTTTGTGTGGTTGCACTGCAAGAAGTTTGCAACTGAACTTCAACACTCAACCCCCAAATAGTTTAGGCGAGTTGTAAAGTTCTCACCTAGACATACATCCAATTGATGGAGAGGCTGCAGAAGGTGTTGTGAATGGGTTGGTCAATACAAGAAGAAGACTCTGATCCGGCACAGACTGGATGCATTGCCACCCAAGACATGAGGACCCAGCCACATTTTACCCCCTGGCCACACAGCCACCTGGGGGCGCTGTTCTTTGCCCTGGTGCTGGCCACTGCCGGAGCAATGGAGGCTGAAGACACCTGGGAGACAGGTTCTGGGCACTTGGCAGGTAAGGACTTGCTGCAAACTAGTACAATCCATTATTGTCAGTCAATGGACAGATGATTGTGTGCGCTGACATGGGGGGGAGCATGGGAAAATATTTACTGCTCACTGTAACCTTTTGCCACTGAGGATAATTCTCAAGGCAGCTGAGAGTTTAACTCATAATAAGCAGTACTGCCTGATTTCCAAGGACACTTCCACGTTATGGAGGAATTTGTTCATGTTCCTGGCTTTCAGTACTGACTATATGCACAGAGACAAAATATTTTTTTATTCTGTACGTTAAACTGAGCTTTTGACATTTAGTATTGTTGTCTGGACATTACGTTTTCTGATTGCATAGGCAGAATGTATTCATATGCCTGTGATAACTATATTATGTACAGGTAACAGGATCAATGAGGACTCAGCAGCGAAGAGTCCCTGGCAACAGTATTCCCTAGTACCGTACAGACAACACTGAGCCATTCATCTCTGCACCAGAGGAGCTTACACTCCAATGTCCCCACTAATATTTACATATAGCTCTGACATAGTCCACAGTGCTGTACAAAGAAATAAGTACCAGCCACGGCTTTCTCTACACCATAGGGGATCAAACAAATGGCATCAATGTGTAATAAGTTGGATTTAAACCCAGAACCCAAGACAACCATGCTAACCACTTGGCCACTCAGTTCCTCCAGAAGGTGAATGGTAAAGCGCCAGTAGGCAGCAATGTGTTTGCAAACATCAATAAGCAATTTGCCACTTGAAACAAGTTTATATGAAAACACAGGAAGCTGTCAAGGCACTACTCTGACCAATGAATCTGTTGTTGACAGCTCTATCATTGTAATCAGCATGCTGCAAATGGGGTGACTGCCAGCAAATGGTTAAATCTGTCAGTAAGAAAGAGATCTTATCATCAGGGTAGCCCTGGGGTTAGGTGCCTTTATGTTGTGTCTCAGGATGTCTGCCCATGTCATACTCAAAGTCCAACCAACTCAAGCGTAGAAAGTAACACCTGCAGAGTTTGGGGGTCACCAAGTGCCAACTATAAAGCCTGTAGGAAACAAAACCTAGTATTGTTGGCTTTACCTAAGTTTCACCATGCAAGCACAGCCAACCCACTCACTACACAGGGAGATTAAAGCCAAAACCAAAAATGCAATATATTGCAGCTTACTAATCATTAGAACTGGTGGCTGCATTTGTTTTCACCTGGCGATCTGGCCAGTAGCACACCTCCTGTATTAGAGGGTTCCCACTCTGGATGAAGGAGCACAGGGGGAAAAGCAGACAGCAGTATTATCAGTCTGGGGTAGGGGAGTGTTAAATGTTTTAGCAGATTTGAATACACTAAAAAATTGAAGCCAAACTCACACTTTATATTTAGTTACAGCAAACTGTTTTGTTTTTTTTCCTTTTGGGATAAAGGTTTTACACAATAATAAAAGCTGATCATTGAAAGCACCCCTGTCAGTGTTAAATGGTTTGTCTTATCTCTGTAAACTAATACATCTGGAAGAGAGCGTGTTCTTTTGAAAATCAACAGACTTACTGTCCAGATCATCAGGTGAAAATAAAGGAAAGGAATGCCTTAGAAAATGAATGCAGCCATCACATCTAAGAATTGGTAAGCTGCAATATAATGTCTGTTTTTGGGTTTAAAGCAGTGACAGCTGGTGGTAAACAGTGCACCCACCCATTTTCATTCGCAATTGTCACACAACTGGGTGGGCATCCGGTGCCCTGCATGTAGATTAGGGGGCTGGACACATGGATGTGCCCCTAATGGACGGGCTGCCACTGGTTTAAAGTGGTAGTAAAAAAACCATCACATACTAGCACATTATGGCATACTTATGCTGGCCATACACTATACGAAAAGTCGTTCAAACCCATTTTCGAAAACAACCATTTGTCCGTGAGAGCAAATGATAGTGCCATCATGTAATGACCGATAAATTGTTCAATGGACATAAATCCGCTTTATGTTTGTTTTTTCACACATACCTAGTGCAAACAGTTTGGATGGGAAACACATTAACCTTTCAATTTATCGTTAGTTCGGCAGAAAGTTTCCAAACCTGTCCTTCGTTTTTTCGGCACAAAAATGTCCCAACCGATTTGTGCCCATCAACTGGCCGAAAAACGAACGAACTGTCTAATTCAGTGGTCATCTACCCTGTCCTCAGGGCCCACTAACAGGCCAGGTTTGCAAGATAACTGCAATACATCACAGGTGATTTCATTTGCTTCTCAGTGATTGCAGTATTGTAGTCTGCATCTCCCCCAAGGTAATACATAAAACCTGGCCTGTTATGCCTCGTTTCCACTGAGCGGATCGGTTCGGTACGGTACGCTATTTTGGGTGTTTCCATTATGAAAAAGGCCCATACAAGCGAACCGTACCACTCCATTCAGGGTCCTGCTTCAGATGTGGGGCCATAGAAAATGGAACGGTTCGGTTAGGGCGGAGCTACGATACATTCCACTGATTGGCTGACAGAAAACCCTCTGCTGTGCTATGCTGAGGCATTTTTTCTAAACCCTGTATGGCCCCTTATGGTCCCACTTGCAGTGGAAATGCTCACCAGAATAGACCGGACCATTCTAGGCCATTCAAACTGTACCGACCCGAACCGATCCGCACAGTGGAAACGAGGCATTAGTGGGCCCTGAGGACAGGGTTGAGGACCACTGGTCTAAATGACCGAATTTCGGACGATTTTTCATATAGTGTATGGCCAGCATTACCTGAGAACAAAGCCCTCTCAGAGGCCCGCTGTCACCGCTGAAGGCGCTTCCATTACCACCCGATTTTTCTTCTAGGTTCATAGGCTTCAACGATATTAATGGACTAACCAACGATAAGGTCACTCCCGCACATATCGGGTATGCCGATCCTTCAGAGTGCATGTGCCGTCAATGGCTGCATCCAAAGTAAATATCTCCTAAGCAGTGCACATTTAAGAGATATTTACTGTACCTATAGGTAAGCCTAAAGCCCCATACACACTATCAGATTTTCTACTGATTTTTGTCTTCAGATTTACCAAAACCATGTAGTGCAAGGGCCTGCCTGATTGCATACAAATTGAAACTCCTAAGGTTTGACCTCATATTATATGGTTTTGGTAAAAAAAATCAGTATGGGGCTTTATTATAGGCTTACCTATAGGTAAAAATCACCACTTTAATACCGCTTTAAATCGTGGAAGGCAAAAGTTGTTGTTTTTAGGTACAACAGCAAACTATTGAAACTATTGAAAGCCACCCATCATCAGTCATTACAGCCATCACAGATGAAGATACCCCAGATAGCAAGGATAACTTGGCACAAATTTGAGGCAATGTTGAATTGTAAGTCTGTTAACTTGCTGCACATGCTCTACACTTGCAGAGCACTTGAAGCACAAGTTCTAGTTGACACTTTTCCAATTTGTAGCAAATTTGCGTGGCAAGTCTCTAGCAAGAGCAAAGTTGCAGTGGTGATTCTACAGCAAGAGCTCTGCAAATCTACAGCATGAAAATTCAGCCACAGTGACCCCTGTGGTGGGATGCTTTCTGCACAACATAACTGAACCAGCATTTGCAGCAGGCTTGGGGAATGTTTGCAAAGAAAGTTGATCTGGAGTCATGCAATGCGGTCTTGCTGCATTTGTGCAACAAACTTGTGAAACCTGGCAAGTCTATCAATAGCTTAGCAAGTCATTTTCAAACTTGCAGCACAATTGCTTGCTATCTGGAACATTGTAGGTGAGAGGTTGTTCATTAGCATTCACTCACAGTTGCATCTGTGCGCAAATCACGATGCATTTTCAACTCCTACCAAATGCACCCCCCATCTACCTTGTTGAAAGCTTCGTACAAACTTCAGTTTTTGCTGGGCACAGCTTCCCAGCATACTCGCCCAAATGTTGCATGCAATGTTTTAGCCATACCTGCCATTGATCGCATTGTATTCCCTTCCCCAGGGAACCTTGCTGTACATTCACAACTCACAAATATTGCCCATGTAGCACAGTCGCTGTATGCTTTCACATATCCAGAACCAAAGGTAACATAGCCTTAAGGTGGAACTCCAGGAAGAAAAGTGTACAAACAAGTTATCTCTATCGCCTCTCCCCTTGTCCATTCACAGAACACCCTGTATGCTGTGAACAGATTGGACAAGGAGGAGGTAAGGAGGGTAAACGACAGGATCCCTTCCAGTATATAAGAGCTGCAGTTCTCATAGCTCTCATACCCACAGCCCTGGAAGTACAGCACTGGCTCTACTTTCTGGCATGAATATAAATGTATGATTTTACCAACACAGCAAGAACCTGGACCTGGGATAAGCGGGTAACTTGTTAGCACAAATAATCTGGTAGAAGCTCACAACTAAAAGTATTCCTGCAACTCACAGTGGAAAGATGGGAGACAGAGAACAGGAGAGTCCTGTGTAGTACCATTAAGACAAATGATAAATGATGAAATGAGTGATAAATGTGAAATACTGTAAATGTGAGGTTGCGAACAAAAAACAAAAACACCGTAGAGCTAGCTATAGACGGGTAGTTTTTTTTTTTTTTTTTCAGCCAGCAGGCTAACCCCCCCTTACCCCACCGGGACATGTATTCTGATGGTGGGACCTGGCACTGTCAGTATACACTGATTAGCAGCTTCAGATCAACAAAAGCTTTCCAACTTGTAAGTTCAACAGACGTCAGTCTATGGCCAGCTTGTGGTACGCAACCTTAAGCCCTGTTTCACACTTGTGCGGTGCGAATTGAAGCTCAGGTTTCACTGGGGAGATAAAAATCTCCTGTTCAACGGATTCATTGCGTTTTTGCTCAGTATCAGAGAGCAGGGAGAGGGGGAGGGAGGGGGGGGGAGAGGGGGAGGTGTAGTGAGGAGAAAGAGAAAATCCTTGTTCAGAACGCAATGCATCTGCGAATCAGATGCGTTCCCATAGGAGATAATAGGCTTGTAGTTCGCACCGCAATGCCCAAAAAACGCACACGTTTTTTGTGCAATGCGCAGTGCGAATGCAACGCACATATGTGAACCAGATGCATTCATATGAATGTATTTTAAAATGTCCTGCGAATTAGATGCGGTGTAAGCCGCATCTAATTCGCATAGGTGTGAACCCGGGCTGAAAGTAGGCTTTTGGAGACTACATCTGTCTCCACAGAGTTCTTGGGAGGTGATGATTAAGTTCAGCTCTGGGCTGGTCCAAATCTTATCCAGAAGGAACTTGGATAACTTGTGAGTGATCACAAAGTGACAATAAACTAAAATAGTAGATTTAATGAACACCAAGTAATGCATTTTGCCGCTAGCTGCCAATTCAACAATTGTTTGTTAGAAGCTGAACATTTTGTATACCCTCAGCCCTGACACACCTTTCACTGCATCTGTTGTCTGATGAAACGCCCTCCGAAAAATGATCTATTTCGGTGGGGCTGCTGCCAGTGTAAGACCCCATACACACTATACAACTTTTGTTGTCTGATTCCTTTTAGATTTACCAAAACCATGTCTGATTGAATACAAATTGAAACTCTTAAGGTTTGACCTCATATGTTATGGTTTTGGTAAATCTAAAGGGAAAAAATCTAAAGAGAATTGTATAGTGTTTATCCAGCTTAAGGCTGGCCATACATTATACAATTTTTGTACAACTTTCCTTTAGATTTACCAAAACCATATAATATGAGGTCAAACCTAAGCACTTTCAATTGGTATGAAATCAGGCAGGTCCTTGCACTACATAGTTGAAGGTAAATCTAAAAGTGGTTGTAAACCCACAACAAAAAAAAACCTGCAAGACAAAGGCATAATGAGCTAGTATGCATAGCATACTAGCTCATTATGAATTACTTACCTTAGATTGAAGCCCCCGCAGCGGTCCTCGTACATCGCTCCGGCTGGTGACATGGCTCCCGGAGTTACTTCCGGGTATTGCGGGCTTCGGCGCTGTGATTGGCCGGAGCCTCGATGACGTAACTCCTGCGCGTGTGCGAAGGAGCCACCGGTAACGGCACACTAACTGAAGCTACGGCACGTACGTGCCGTTGCTTCAGTGCACATGTGTCGATGACGTCTGCACATGCTGATACAGGAGATATCTCCTAAACCATTCAGGTTTAGGAGATATCTGGGGTAGCTAAAGGTAAGCCTTATTATAGGCCTACCTGTAGTAAAAAGTGGTTGTAAAGGGTTTACAACCACTTTAAACAAGCCCTTAGCTTCAAATACAATAGGATTTTGTTCTGCTTCCTTCACTACAGATCCATTGGTATGTGAGAGGGAGGTTGCATCAGGGCCAGGATAAGGGATAGGCAGAAGAGGAGGTCTTGTGCACTTCTAAAGGAGGGGGTAATGAAAAAGGGCAATGCTGCTGAAGTAGTTAATGGGGGGTGCAGTTTGGAATTTTCACCTTGGGTGTTAAAGGATCTTGTCCCATCAATGGGTTGCATAGTACAGCGTTATCTGACAAGAGGTTGCAGTCCCACTCGGAAGACTTGTGAGAAGCTTTATGAGAAGACATACATACAGTAGATATCCTGTCAAAACAAATCTGTTCATGAATAGAGCTTGTAAATTGGAGGCTGCTTTTGTGAATCTGAGCTTAGTCAATGCAGGGCAAAGCAAAAGCTTTACACAAAGCGCAACTCCACTTTTGTTAAGAAAAAAAAACATTCCCCCTTGGGTGATCTATGTTGCTTACAAGGATTTTAACAAACTTTGTTGCATATTTCTACCTTTTGTTATTCTGAAGAAATCCCTGTGTGTTTGTGTCCATGTGGAAAGTACATCTAATGGGAGTGGTTTCATAATTATCAATCAGCTGCTGCACCTGCAGGGCTCCAATGAGGAAAGCTGCTGGGCCTGCATCCCTTTAGAAACGATTCCCTATTGGACATATCTCACCAAAAATAACATTTTTGTTGCAGGGGATGCCTGAAATTTGACTTGTACCTTAGTGTAGACTTCTGGGAAAATCAGTAAGCCAATCACACAAGCAGGAAATTACATTTCTGTGTACAGAACACCTCCTCCAGGTAGCCATATTGCGATGCATTTTCAGAAAATTACAGAGCTGCAGATTGGAAAGGAAAGGTCATTTTTATTAACATTCAATTACAAAATGACTTGGGTCACAATTGTATACGCTATATTATTTTTTTCTTTGCAATTTTTTTTTCCCCACAAAAGTGGAGTTACCCTTTAACCACCTAAAGACCGTCCACCACATATACTGCAGCAGGGTGGCTCTATTGCGCAAAATAATGTACCTGTACGTTGTTTCATGCACTAGATACTGTGGGTGCGCGCGAGCTGCATGGTGGGGGGGACCGATGCGTGGGTCCGGTTGACCAATGTCCGCCAGCCACCCGCAGTCGCTTCACAGAGAGGCAGAACGGGGATCTGCCTATGTAAACAAGGCAGATGCCAGTTCTGACAGGAAAGTATACAGAGATCGTCTGTTCCTAGTAATCAGGAACATCGATCTCTGTGTTCTTCCTGTCAGTACTTCCCCCACACAGTTAGAAACACACTTAACCCTTTGATTAACCCCTTCCCTGCCAATGTCATTTATACAGTGATCAGTGCATTTTTTTTTTTTTTTTTTTAGCACTGATCACTGTATTGGTGTCACTTAGGGTCAGATTTGTCGACCGCAAAGTCGCAGTCCCTCTAAAAATCACTGATCGCCTCCATTACTAATAAAAACAATTAAAAAAATTAAAGGTCCATAAATTTATCCCATTGTTTGTAGACGCAATAACTTTTGTGCAAACCAATCAATATACGCTTATTGGGATTTTTTTTACCAAACATATGTAGAAGAATACATATTGGCCTAAATTCATGAGGAAAGTAGTTTTTTTTTACATTTTTTTTTTTGGATATGTATTATAGCAGAGAGTAAAAAATATTGTTTTGTGTTTTTTTTCAAAATTGTCAGTCTTTTTTTGTTTATAGCGCAAAAAATAAAAACTGCAGAGGTGATCAAATACCACCAGAAGAAAGCTCTATTTGTCGGAAAAAAGGGCATCTATTTTATTTGGGTACAGCGTCGCATGACCGCGCAATTGTCAGTTAAAATAACGCTGTGCCATATCGCAAAAAATGGCCTGGTCATTAAGGGGGTAAATCCTTCTGGAGCTAAAGTGGGTAAATGTTGTATTCCCCAGCTCTTTATACTCTCAGTCCATGGGATTGTACACCCCAGTAACACCCATCATTTCATAAGAACTTACCTAAATAATAAAGTAAACACACAACAAGGATTGTGGAAACGTTTAGACTGCAGCCCCTTTATTAGGTTTAAATCTATTTTAATTATGAAATTAACTTTAAAACACCAAATAGAACCTCTGTTAACCATTAACAGACCAACACGATTAGTCACTAAGACTCAAGCAACAATATCTTATACCATCCAAATAACAGCGTACCAACCACAAAGTGGGTGTCTTTACCCCACATAAAGGTGGACTGAAATGAGGGAAGATAACAAAGGGGAGGGTGGGTGCGGCGAGCAGGTCAAAAGATCCAAAAGGAAGGTGGAGGAGAATCCAGCGGTGAGTCTGGGGGACAGACCTGAGGTAAATGCTGACTCCGCCCAGTGACAGGGAAGGATATACATGTAAAAGGTTAGATGTTTCCCGCCAAAAGGTTTGTCACCAATCCGGTGCTCAGCAGCTCAGGTAAATCTTCCCAGCAACAACGGGCAGCTTGTCACCTGACATTCTCCTATGACAAGAAGACATCCTGTGTGTATGTATGTGTAACTGAGGTGCTGGATTTAAATCATCAATGGACCATGACTGGAAAGGGTCAAACAAATTCATATGGGTTGTAATGGCTCTGGTAGGGTTCCCCTATGAACAGGGGACCTCAAGTTTGGAAGCGACCTGTCCAAGGTCCAAACTTTTTATGTTGGAGTTCTTTCAACAAAACAATATAAAACAGCAAATGCGTTTTTTGGGTGCTTAAAAGTATCACCCGTCTTCTGTATAACCCTGAGAGGACTCAAGTGGCAGAATCACCACAATGACAAAATAACCAGGAGCAAAACAGCAGCACCCACCTGGGCAGAGCTTGTACAGGTCTTAGTACTCTGCTTCATTGAATGCTTAGGGCACCCAGCACCGGATCATAAAAGGAAGGAGAGAGAGACGCATGTTCCTCTGTACCTGGAAGTACAGCTATGTCACGTCCTTCCTGCAGGTGAATAGAATGGGAAGGGGACAAAAGGTAAGTGAAGTATATAATGGGGAGGGCAGCAATTCAGTGAATTATTTTGCAAGTTTAAAGGGTAAACTAACTCCAAATATCCGCCCACCTCTCTGAAACCCGCTGCACATACCCTGTTTCCCCGAAAATAAGACCTAGCGTGATTGTCGGGGATGACTGCAATATAAGCCCTACCCACCAAATAAGCCCTACTCTGTTTCCCCGAAAATAAGCCCTACACTGAACATAAGACCTACAAGGACTTTAGCTAGGGCTTATTTGGTGGGTAGGGCTTATATTGCAGCCATCACCGACAATCACGCTAGGTCTTATTTTAGGGGAAACAGGGTAGTGGCTGTGTTGCTCCATGCTGCCGGCACAGGGTTCGGTACACCACAATCCACAGCCCCAAAGTCAGTATCCTTTATAATTCTCACAACGGCTAGTGGTCATCATGAACAACGGGGTGCTTCTTTTCTCTGGGACACCTTACCAGAAGAAGAAGCCTCATATGCACTCCTTATTGGTCAGTGCGGTCACGTGGCTGCACTGACCAATGAACCCTTGCTATTGTGGTCATTATGATGAGTACTCAGTCCAGGACTGTATATTATGAAGTATGGACCACTACACCAGCAGCACAGCCAATATATGCAATGGGGTCTGGAAGGTTGGCAAGGGTATTTGGAATTAGTTTGCCCTTTCGTTTTTCATTAATAGGTGAACTTAGCAGAGTTTCACTTTAGGCCCCATTCATACTGTCGCTGAGAGCTGTACACAAACATGGCACAGAAATCACACTCCTTTATACACAGTACAGCCCTCTATGGCTGTGCAAATGAGGCCTTAAAATTGTTAAAAAGAAACGTTTTATGCATTTTCACTGTCACACGGTTGCAGTACTTCCTACATAGCATAAGCAGTTACCTGGCTTGATTTTAATTTTTCTTCACTGCAGTCAGATTTGGTCAAATCACAGCTACAAGACTGAAAGTGTAATACTCTCTTTTCACCTGTAGGGGGTTCTCCTGCCTATTGAGCCCACACCAAACCTCTTCAATAGCCTGGACACTTGCTGCCTATATGAGGAAGCTTTTCAGCTTTTCCCATCAATTGCCTTTCATTTAGAAATAAACGTGTGACTTAGCAAATGACTGTGGCTGACACAATTAAAACAAGTGTAACGTGGGCTCTGAGCTCATTGACACGGTGTTTCCCAGAATCCCTTGCTGTTGGGCAGCTCAAAGCACTGGGATTACCGGTTGGAGAGTCTGGGGGATTCTGGGACCTGTTAGAAATGTGATTTCTTTTGTTATTGTTACGTTACAGCTATAAACGAAACCATAACATGTTCTCTGGCGTCAAGCCGCAGAAACGCTTATTCGATTTTCTTATTAATAGATTTGAGGTGAGATTAAGCCAAGGGATGATCTCACTTGCTCAGGTCAGGGGAGAGGCCATGTTATGCTGAGACAGGACAATGGGGAAATGAGGCTATTCTTTTTTTTTTTTTTTTTTCAGAAGTCTTGGGACACGTTCAGACATTAGACAGGTTCAAGATTTGTTTGACCGAACTTCTCCCATCCAGTCTCCCCCACCATGGATTTTACCCAGGTGCTTTATCCTGATTTCTATGCACTGTTTCCCCATAGGGATCAGCAAAACCTACTTAAGTGTGCTGGTCCTTTTTAACCCTACTTATATTATTATTATACAGGACTTACATAGTGCCAAATGTTGTGTAGTGCTTTACAAAAAAAAAGGGAGACGATACAGGCATAGATCCCAACTGTCCCTGATTTCAAGGGATTGTCCCTGATGTCCCTCTGTCCCTCATTCCTCCTCATTTGTCCCTCATTTTGGTCTGATCTATCTAGTTGTATATAAAATGCACTTTTTATCTATCAAGAAATGTTTTCCAGCACTAAACCTTTTCATCTGATTTCTAAATTGCTGCATTTGTAAATTCCAAGAGCCAATATAAAGTAATAGTTGTGGTAAAAAGGCACTTGTGGGTTTAACCAATCTGGTTTTTTTGTACAATTCTCCATTAAGGGGTGTGTCCTATGCCTACATACTTATGCTGATAGGTGTCCCTCATTCCCATCTCAAAAAGTTGGGAGGTATGGTACAGTTACAAGATAATTTAGTAGAAGAGAGTTAGGAGGGATCTGATTATCAGAGCTTACAATCTAAAAGTTATTTTAACATAAGTAAGTCTGTATCTCTTGTATCAGCCACATGCCAGGCATGCCACATGTCTGGTTACTGTGCCATTGGGCTGGCCACTCATGCCATAGTGGAAGACCCTTGGATGGTGATATCACAGACTGTGCTGCCTGATTTGGGAGATGCTTTTGCTCTTTGGTTGGTTTCCAAAGCCGGTATGTGATGCTGGAGTGGACATGTCATTCAAAATCACACTTTACTGGAGTGTGTAGAGCATGTTAGCCTCTTCAAATAACATTATTACTTTGAATAAGGGTCTTGTTTTATGTGTGTATAAAACCTTATTTTCCTGAAGCATACTCATATGACCTAAAGTTTAAGCAAGAACACATGATCTCAGGCTATCAAAGGTATTTCACATCATTAGAGACTGCCAAGAGTCTTGTTTTCAAATCAGACAGTCCCTCTGGTTTAGACCTGTATTGATGTTAGCCGGACCACAATGTACAGCCATGAAACACACAAATAAAACGTTATGAACTCTCAAAAGCAAGTAAGCCCCCATTCACACTTTATTTTTTTAGCTTGTTTCCTTAAGCCTGACTACACCTGACTATTCTCAACATGCAGAATACCATTCTTTTCAATTGTGGCTGCTCACATTTGTACACTCAGTTGCATACTTCTCAACTTTTTGAGATGTGAATGAGGGACACCTATCAGCAAAAGTATGCAGGCATAGGACACACCCCTTGCCACACCTCCTTAAAGGAGAATTGTACAAAAAAAAGATTGGTTAAACCCACAAGTTTTTTAACCACTACTATTCCTTTATATTGGCTTTTGAAATTTACAAATGCAGCAATTTAGGAATCAGATAAAAGGTTTAGCGCTGGAAAGCACTTTTTGATAGATAAAAAGTGCATTTTATATACATCTATATAGATCAGACCAAAATGAGGGACAGAGGGACATTGCTCAAAATCAGGGACAGTTGGGAACTATGCAGTTGCCCTACACTCAAAAAAGCACAAGCCTTTTTTTTTAGGGTACTTGCATTTTTGCCCCCATGGATTACAATGGGTGCGTCTGTAAACAATTGACACATGGGTTTGTGTGTTTCTGTGCATGAAAAACACCTCTCCTCTTCCAGACTTGCTCCTTCCCCTTATTTCGATCAGGAAAGAAAGTGCCTGAAGCTTGATACATGTGCAAAAAACATTTGCACAACACTTCTAAAATGATCATAAAACACCCCAAAATATAAACACTTTAAAGCCACTAGGGATACTCTTTGCCTATGCTCTGCTTGGGTATGAATATGGCTTACTTGCTTTTGTAAGTTTATACAACTAATGGTTCCCAGGTTCAAGCTGCGGTTGTGGATCATGATAGGCGGGCAATTACTAAGTAGAAAAGTGAAAAAAAATCAATAACAATAATGGTATGCACTGTAATGGTGGCCATACGACCTTCAATAAACGATCAATTTTCTTTGCCAATAGATCTCTTCTGATAGAAATAATTGATCTAAAGTCAACAACCCATTTGATCGATATGCCACACACGGGAAAGTGAATTTCGATTGATCAGCTGTTCCTTACCCGCCGCCTCCTAGATTCACAAGACTTTCTGTGACTCACATTGGGCTGGTTTCAGGTCACAACTTTCCATAAAACCACCGTACTCCCACATTGCAGTTACATTATATAGGGAGAACCAACCCTCAACCATTCCCCAGGACACGGCTTCCATAAAGGGGTACTAACTCCCCCCTACTTACAACCCCCCCCCCCAGATTCCTGTCCCTAAACTAACCACTTGCAGAATGCACACAAACCTAGGGGGACGGTGCTTTTTATAAGCACTTCCCTCACTAAAGAGGTTGGCAGAGGTCACACGGATGGAAGCATCCAATCGCACAGAACTGTACAGGGGGTTACAGGAAGCTAATCTGAAAACAGATGCAGGCATTTGCACTTATATTTAAAAATATATCAAACATTATTTTTCTTGCATGCATAACTGGACTGTAGTATTTTTTATATACAGTATGCTCCCAAAGTTTAGCTTTAGAACGTTTCCAAGGCAGACCTTCTAGTTCCAGTAAGCAGTTCTGTTTTGTGTTCCACCAAATTTTCAAAAGGTAGACAGCGTGAATATTTTCCTGTTACTGTAGACACTGCTGTGCTGGACGAGGAAAGAGAAAGACGGCCAATTTGTGTGTGGAGACGATAAAATATGAATCCATGAATCCTGATTTTGTTACAGCATGACAGCTGCTCTTGGTCAGATCCCAAGCACCAACTTTTTCTCCTTCTACCTGCTGACACGCTATTGGAAACGGTCGCGGCTTGTGAGAACCTTTACACGGTTCCCAAGCAACCCAGCCTCACTGTCTCATAATTCAGGGCCCCCCGTCACTGCACCGTAGTCTCCTGGGTCCATGGACCTACATGTCATTTGTTTTCCTTTGATTGCAAACCCAAACACTCTCTGCTTACCTAAACTGGCTGCTCTGGGCATCGGCCCAAATCTCAGCAGCTTGATGCTAAATATATATGTCTATGGGGGGAATAGGCTTAACCCCTTTAAGGCCTGCACCAGTTAAACATAAACATTCATCAGTTGACACTGTTCCGGCATCCTGGCATTCAGCTTGTTCTCCTGGCTGCCATACTGGCTAAAATCCTATGATTCCAAAGACCATCCTGTGGCAAGGCTGGGATTCCCACCCAGAAAAACTGTGAAAAGTCTGCTGAATCTTGTGGCTGTGGGTGAATTTAACAAATTGGCATAGCATAGCTGCTATGTTTTATCAAGATACTTAACAGTGGTTTTACTCATACCTCACAACTTTTTGAGATGGGAACGAGAGACACCTATTAGCAAATGTATGTAGGCATAGGACACACCCCCTGCCACGCCCCCTTAAAGGAGAATTATACGTAAAAAAAAAAAAATTTGGTTAACCAAAGTGCTTTTTTTTTACTACTATTATTACTTTATACTGGTTTTGGAATTTACAAATGCAGCAATTAAAAAATTGGATATAAGTTTAGCACTGGGAAACACTTTTTGAAAGATAAAAAGTGCATTTAACCACTTGACCACTGGGCACTTAAACCCCCTTCCTAACCAGACCAATTTTCAGCTTTCGGTGCTCTCACACTTTGAATGACAATTACTCAGTCATACAACACTTTACCCCTATGAAATTTTTGTCCTTTTTTTCACACAAATAGAGCCTTCTTTTGGTGGTATTTAATCACCGTTGGGTTTTTTATTTTTTGCGCTATAAAAGAAAAAAGACTGAAAATTTGGTAAAAAAATGAATTTTTCTTTGTTTCTGTTATAAAATTTAGCAAATTAGTAATTTTTCTTCGTAAATTTTGGCCAAAATTTATACTGCTACATATCTTTGGTAAAAATAAGTACAACTTGGTGTATATTATTTGGTCTTTGTGAATGTTAGAGAGTCCAAAAGCTATGGTGCCAATATCTGAAAATTGATCACACCTGAAGTACTGACGGCCTATCTAATTTCTTGAGACCCTAACATGCCAGAAAAGTACAAATACCTCCCAAATGACCCCTATTTGGAAAGAAGACATTCCAAGGTATTTAGAAAGATGCATGGTGAGTTTTTTTGAAATTGTCATCTTTTCCCACAATTCTTTGCAAAATCAAGATTTTTTTTTTTTCACAAAATTGTCATATTAGAAGGTTATTTCTCACACACCACATATGCATACCACAAATTACACCCCAAAACACATTCTGCTATTACTCCCGAGTACGGCAATACCACATGTGTGAGACTTTTACACAGCGTAGCCACATACAGAGGCCCAACATGCACGGAGCACCTCCAGGCGTTCTGGAGCACCCAGGCCAATTCTTATATTTCTCTCCTACATGTAAAAATAATTTATTTGCTAGAAAATTACATAGAACCCCAAAACATTATATATATATTTTTTTAAGCAAAGACCCTAGAGAATGCAATGGCGGTTGTTGCAACTTTTTATCTCGCACGGTATTTGCGCAGCAATTTTTAGAACGCGTTTTTTTGGGAAAAAAAACAGTTTTGTGCTTTAAAAAAAAAACAAAACAGTAAAGTTAGCCCAATGTTTTTGCATAATGTGAAAGATGAAGTTACGCCGAGTAAATAGATACCTAACATGTCACCCTTCAAAATTGCACACTCTCGTGGAATGGTGCCAAACGTCACTACTTAAAAGTCTCCATAGGTGACGCTTTAAAATTTTTTACCGGTTACATGTTTTGAGTTACAGAGGAGGTCTAGGGCCAAAATTATTGCTCTCGCTCCAACGTTCGCAGTGATACCTCACATGTGTGGTTTGAACACCGTTTTCATATGTGGGCGGGACTTACGTATGTGTTCGCTTCTGCATGCGAGCACACGGACATGGGCGCTTTAAAAATTTTTTTTTTTTTTTATTGTTTATTTTACTTTATTTATTTTAGTTTGACTTTTTTTCCCCCCAAAAAAAATTTTTGATCACTTTTATTTCTATTACAAGGAATGTAAACATCCCATGTAATAGGAATATGGCATGACAGGTCCTCTTTACAGTGAGATATGGGGTCAATAAGACCTCACATCTCACCTCTAGGCTGTGCCTGAAATAAAAAAAAAAAAAAAAACGATCTTGGCTTCGATCGTAGCGGTGAGTCGGTAGAAGCACCGGAGGGTGGCGGGAAGGGGGGGGCGTCCCCTCTCGCCTCCCATAAGAACGATCAAGCAGTGGAACAGCCGCTATGATCATTCTTATGGTGTAGGAAATCGCCGGCTAAAAAAGCTGATATCTGAATGATGCCTGTAGCTGCACCCATCATTCAGATATCCCCGCTCAAAGTCAAGGACATCATATGACTGTGGGCGGGAACTGGTTAAAAATTGCGGAGTATTGCGGGGTATTGCAGAGTATTGCGGAGTAGTGCAGGGTATATTGCGGGGTATATTGCAGAGTATTGCGGGGTATATTGCAGAGTATTGCTGGGTATATTGCAGAGTAGTGCCGGGTATATTGCAGAGTATTGCGGAGTAGTGCAGGGTATATTGCAGAGTATTGTGGAGTAGTGCAGGGTATATTGCAGGGTATATTGCTGGGTATATTGCAGAGTAGTGCCGGGTATATTGCAGAGTATTGCTGTGTATATTGCAGAGTAGTGCCGGGTATATTGCAGAGTAGTGCAGGGTATATTGCTGGGTATATTGCAGAGTAGTGCCGGGTATATTGCAGAGTAGTGCCGGGTATATTGCAGAGTATTGCGGGGTATTATGCAGAGTATTGCGGGGTATTATGCAGAGTATTGCAGGGTATTATGCAGAGTATTGCCGGGTATATTGCAGAGTATTGCCGGGTATTATGCAGAGTATTGCCGGGTATTATGCAGAGTATTGCGGGGTATTATGCAGAGTATTGCAGGGTATTATGCAGAGTATTGCGGGGTATTATGCAGAGTATTGCGGGGTATTATGCAGAGTATTGCAGGGTATTATGCAGAGTATTGCGGGGTATTATGCAGAGTATTGCGGGGTATTATGCAGAGTATTGCGGGGTATTATGCAGAGTATTGCGGGGTATTATGCAGAGTATTGCGGGGTATTATGCAGAGTATTGCAGGGTATTATGCAGGGATGGCTGAGCATGGAGGGATGGATGGATGTGACTGCAATTGTCACTGAGCACCGCTGTGGGCACTACACATGCAGCCCACAGCGGTGCTGCCATCCGATCCCTCCCCCTCTCCCCTCGCACTGTACCGATCGGTACACAGAGGGGAGGGAGGAACCGGCGTCATGACATGACCCCGGTCTGTTGACATGTGATCGCTCCGTCATTTGACGGAGCGATCACATGGTAAACGGCCGCGATCAGCGGCCGTTTACCGTGATCCGTGATGCGCCGGGTCCTCTGGACCCGGCGGTCACGGAAGTTCTCGGGTGCGCGCCCCAGGGGGCGCGCGAGAGCAGTATTCTGGGAGGACGTCCATGGACGTCCACCCAGAACTAGCCGACCGCGCTGTTGCCGTCTTTCGGCTATGGCCCGGTCGGCAAGTGGTTAATATACAACTATCTAGATCTGACCAAAAACGAGGGACTAATGAGGAGGGACATTGTTGCAAATCAGGGACAGTCCCTCGAAATCAGGGACAGTTGGGAGCTATGGTCTACTTCTTTAAGGGCTCTTTCACATGGGGCGGATCAGTGCTGAGCCGGAAGATGACAGGTCTGTCGCTGCACACTGTGCAGCGACGGACCTGTCAGAGCGCCGCTCTCCCCTATGGGGGATCGGGTGATGACGGACCGTAGAGTCCGTCGTCACCCTTCCGAAAACGGATGGAAAAGTAGGTTTTTCCTCCGTTACACTTTTTCGGATCAGAGCGGGTCGGATGTCAGCGGATATGTCACCGCTGACATCCGACGCTCCATAGACCTCCATGGTGTGCTAGTTCAGGTCCGCCTAAAAAACTGACCTGAACGGACAGTCCGTGTGAAAGAGGCCTAAATCTAGTTTTGGCAGGCAGATGTTTCACCAAGAATCAGGGACATCTATTCACTTTTTCTAGCACCAGGAACCAATATTTCTGATGCAAATTGCGCTATGGATTAAAGTGTCACACACGAAGCAACTATTGCCCTTCTTTTGCCTACTGTCTTTTCCTAGCAGCTTCCAGGTTTTATTGCCAAAGCTTAATTGAACAAGCTGAGGTTAGAAGCTCATTGGTTTCTATGCAGAAGTGAGCCTGATTTTGCACTCTCCAGCTTTATTAAATAAACCTTAGAGTTTCTTTTGTTAATTGGAATATGCCTGAGCGATGACTAGTACTTCAAACACTATGCACACCGGTATATTGGGACATATCATTTAAAATATGGACATATTTCAGTACCTTGGAGCCTCAAGTGTTGCCAGCAGCCACCAATATAAATTTATTACAGGATAGGTCTGCATGGCTATATGTTGGTATACTTGGATCCAGACCGTCTTTGTCAAGAGGCATACATCCGTACATGTGTGCATTTTTTACGCTTGGAACTGTGTACGTCGGTGTTCAGTCATATCCTGTATTTCATGTTTACAGGTGGCTGTACACAACACAATACCTGGGGCTCCCCGGTGCCAAAATATGTCAGTGTTTTAACTTATATGCCCCAATACACCCACATTTTACTTTATTTGCCCCAATACATCCAAAATACACCCATATTTTACATTATATGTCCCAATACCACAGTATTTTACCTTATATGCCCCATAAGGCCCAAAATACACATGTATTTTATATTCTATGCACAAATAAGCCCCGAAATACACCTATATTTTACATTATATGCCCCAATGCTTCCAAAATACAGCTGTATGTTACATTATATGCCCCGATGCACCCGTATTTTATTTTTATCTTTTTCAAATATTTTATTTAAACCAGGAAAAGGCAGATCCAGGATACTCCAACCATGGTATACAGACAACAGTACGTACAATTGTAAAATATACATCATGTCTAACACACCCGTAGTTTACCTTTTTATTTGTCCTAATTCACCAAAATATGTATTTTACTCTCTATGCCACAATGTGACCAAAATACAGATGCTTTATTCTATATATCCCAGTATACCCCTGAGCATGAGCCCTTAAAAACACTCAAATATCGCGCTCTAAAAATAACACTAAATGAACTCTTCTTGTCCAAGTATTGAAACAGATGTTGGAGTGAGGACATGTTTGGACAGCCTATGACCCCCTACAGAAAAATGCCAGTTCCCTGGCTGGCTCTGGTTTCTGACATGAAGCCATAGAGAGGGCTGGGGGGATCACTAGAGAATGTGCATTACTATAAAACATTCTTTGGCAACAAAGAAGTTTCTATAGAAGTTTTGCTTCTGCATTTAGCTCCTTGGCCGGACTTGCCCTTGTCTTTGGTACTGACTGTGTATTCCTCTTATTGTGCCAAGACTTTCCCTTTGTGTCCTGACCATGAGAAGGCGAGGCTGGAGAACACAATGGCCCGTGGCGGGTTGCATCAATCAGAAACATGTTTATTTGTGGAGCTTCCCCAGCCACAATGTGTCTCCGCTGGTAACATTACACGTGTTGGGATCATGTTCAATTTGTGAACGTTGTGTGTGCGAGTTTATTTATCCAGAACATGTGTGTTGTTTCAAACACTGCTGACTAGACATTGCTTGTTTAGCTTCCAGCAAAGACAGATTATATGGACGCTCACGCCTGGCTGTAATATTTACTATGGCGCGTGTTCTGTGATTGCACATCCTCATTTAAAGGGGCACATTTATTTATTCTGTATGTATGGACGCTGCACAGTACCACTTCACTTGGTTTAAGTCTTTAAATCTGCTATTTTTTTGTGTATGGATTATTATTATTATACAGGATTTATATAGCGCGAACAGTTTGCGCAGCGCATACACACAAAAGCACCTCTCTCTTCCTGATGCTGGTTGTGATTCTCAGTATCTGTTCTTATTCTGTATATATGGACTCTGCAAAGTATCACATCACTTGTGTTGAATATACGGAATGTAATTCTCATTCTGTATATATGGATGCTGCACAGCAGTACTTCTCTTGCTCTCTTTTCTGGGTGTAATTCTCAGTATTGTGTTCTTCTCTGGTTTGCATGGACGCTACACAGTAGCAATTCTTTTGTGCTCTATACAGGATGTAATTCTCAGTATTCCTATTCTTTATGTCAGGACCCTGCACAGTAACACTTCTCCTGTTCTGTACACTGGGTGTAATTCATAATATCTGTTCTTGTTCTGTGGGTATAGACTCAGCACTGTACCACTTCTCTTGTTCTGTATGCAAGGTATAATTCTCAGTATAATCCAAAAAAAAATTGTGCTATTTTGAAAAAGAATGTGAAAAATAATAATAGTGAAGCAGCTACATACGAATATGACTAAAATGCATGACAAGAATGCAGGTGAAAATGTAGCGCTAGAGCAAAACCGTGTAAGGCATCAAAACGAGATGTTCAGCAAGAAGGCTGGGACAGGTACAGATGTCATCGAGAGTCAACTCTTCATGAATGGAATCCCCACAGGGGAATCAACTCTTGGGCCAATGATGACCGGATGGATGACCCGTGTTTCCTGATTGTTCACATGAAGATGTTTTCAACTTGAAGTACACCCCCCATCCTTTGTGGTTCACACGCCACCCCTCTTTTCCAGTGACCTCTGCATAGACTCTTTTGTGGTTTATCACGTATTGGGACTTGTTTGCTTAGAGAATACATTTTGTATATGTGTATATACATGTCTTTTTGGTTTGTTTTGATGCCTTATACAGTTTTGCACTAGCGCTACATTTTCACCTGCATATAATTCTCATTATCTTTACTTATTTTGTATGCATGGAAGCTGCAACGTAGCACTTCTCTCGTCCTGTATGCTGCATGTAATTCCCAGTATCTGTAATTATTCTGTATGTATGGATGTTGCACATTAGCACTTCTTTTGTCCTGTATGCAATTTCCAGTATCTGTATTTATTCCATATGCATGGACTCTGCACAGGAGCAATAATATTCCCCTGTATGCTGGATGTAATTCTTAGTATCTGTTCTTATTCTGCATGTATGGATTCTTCACAGTACTGCTTCTCTTGTTCTGTATGCTGGTTGTAATCTGTATCAGTATCTGTTCTTACTCTATGTATGGACTCTGCAGAGTACCACTTCTCTTGTTCCATATGCTGGGTGTTATTCAGTACCTATTTTTATTCTGTATGTATGGACTCTGCACAGTATCACTTCTCATGTGCTGAATGTAATTCTTTGACGTTCCTGGATAGCATTGCCTGGCCTCTTTGCAGAGTTTCCTGGATAGCATTAGCGATTCACAGATTGATTTCACTTGTCTAAATCCACATTGGTTTGCCAGACAAAATACTTGACCTAATTATAAAGCAGATTGGTGTTATCATTACCATCACACCCAGGAATTTTCCTAATGAAATGCTGATTTCATTCCCAATTTCCTCTCTCCAGTGCCCGTACAGTGCCAGTGCCGCCTTATTTCATGGAGTTGGCATTAAAAGCGTAATGTATAGCACGTCTCCCTTCAAAACTGCATGTCGGGGTAATCCGTCTCCCCCGTAATGTGACAGGAAATTACTTTTTGTAGCAACAGGAAAAATTAGGAGGAACGTTAATGGCCACTATTTAATAACACAGCACACGTCATAGAACAGGGTAATCCTCATCATCATTGGCTTTGGAGCTGACTCGTCTCATTTACAGTTTAATGGGATATTTTTAAAGCAATTAGCATGTTACACATTTCTGCCCAGATGCCAAATGGAACAGAGTTAATGGGTTTGTATATAAGCAAGTTGGTGCAATGCATTGAGTTCCTCTAAATTCAGCTCAATGTTCAACAACGGGCACCAGCCTTGTCTATTATTCTTGGCACCATTTACTGATAAAGGAAAAAAATAATACTCACAAAAGAGTTGCTTTAAAGAGCATATAAGATCACTGAAACACCAGCCTAAAAGAAGCTTTAGAACTTTGGTGTTCGTTAACCGGACCTGGATGACAAGAGCTTGCGTGTTTCGAAGGGTAGGCCTTGCTGCTGAAGAGAGCAGCAAGGCCTGAAGTATAGATGGGCATCGAACTGAAGTGCAGAATCAATAGGTCCTCCGCTCTTATGACTGCTTTATACATGGTCCATTGGTTTACAACACTTTAGCACTGATGTAGTAACCATTTACTCTCTCAGCTTAGTTCATAGCTAGTGAACATGATACCTGTTTGTGAAAGGAACAAACATGTAGCCGGTAAAGTCTGAACATACACTATATTGCAAAAAGTATTGTGACACCTGCCTTTACACACACATGAACTTTAATGGCATCCCAGTCTAATGCCCCGTACACACGGTCGGACTTTGTTCGGACATTCCGACAACGAAATCCTAGGATTTTTTCCGACAAATGTTGGCTCAAACTTGTCTTGCATACACACGGTCACACAAAGTTGTCGGAAAATCCGATCGTTCTGAACGCGGTGACGTAAAACACGTACGTCGGGACTATAAACGGGGCAGTGGCCAATAGCTTTCATCTCTTTATTTATTCTGAGCATGCGTGGCACTTTGTCCGTCGGATTTGTGTACACACGATTGGAATTTCCGACAACGGATTTTGTTGTAGGAAAATTTTATATCCTGCTCTCAAACTTTGTGTGTCGGAAAATCCGATGGAAAATGTCCGATGGAGCCCACACACGGTCGGAATTTCCGACAACACGCTCCGATCGGACATTTTCCATCGGAAAATGCGACCGTGTGTACGGGGCATTAGTCCATAGGATTCAATATTGAGTTGTCCCACCCTTTGCAGCTATACAATATAGTGTATATTTGAACACCCAATTGCTTGTTGCAGATCAGTCACATACTAGAGGGTAAAGTCAGGATGACAACCCTCAAAGCTGTATGCATGGGCTCTGCATAGTATCACTTTTCTGGATCTGTATGTATGAAGACTGTATGTAAGCGGGGGTAGAGTGTAGCGTTTTCACAGAGGGAATCACACGTACTGACTTTCTAAACCAGGCAACGTTTATTACCGGAGAGATGGTAGTAGAAAGAGTATTTACAGCAGTAAGGCACGTAGTTTCACTCCAAGTATGGAGGCACAGATACACAGCACAGTCACTTCTGATGTAGCCGGTAATTGTATTCGTCAGCACTATAGGCACTTTCCACTGACTAACACAGTATAAACCCAAGCACACGGGGCTTATCTGTAGAGGCTGCTATTCACACACACTACCCGGTACAACGGTATTCCTTCAGCAGATGGATATAGGCATCTGATACGCTTGTCCCTCCCTCACAGCGACGACACCGGATTTATTATCCGCAATGGAAAGTCTTTCATCCGACCAGGATTGCTAATACAGGACTCCGTAGGAACCCTGAGCTATCCCTCACAGGCCGGAACACTCTCCCTATCTTCTCCTAACTCTCCCTGACAAATAGGTTCTCTATCCCTGTCTATGCACACACGTGAACTGAACTAAACACGGCTGGGCTTTCTTATATAAAGTATCCACTCAAAAATGGCCGACCAAATCTCCCGAGATTTGCTTGTCCTATCAGGACACCAGACTTCTCCAAAATGGTGCTGGAGACAATTATAGAGGCCAAACAGCTCTGAACATATGTACACATAAACATATCAAATAGACATTGAAAGTGAGAATATACACTTGCTAACCCACTACCTCTTGCAGCCAACTAAGCTGCCCTGCACCACAGCTGCCTACATTTACAGTATCAATTCTCTAAATGTGTATGTATGAACACTGCACAGAATCATTTCTCTAGATCTGTATGTATGGACTCTGCACAGTATCACTTCTCTAGATCCGTATGTATGGACCCTGCACAGTGTCACTTCTCTAGATCTGTATGTATGGACTCTCTGGCACATTAGAACTTCCCAAGAGCCGTATGTATGGACTCTGCACAGTATCACTTCACTAGATCAGTATGTATAGACTTTGCACAGTATCAATTCTCTAGATCCATATTTATGAACACTGTACAGTATCACTTCTCTAGATCCAGATTTATGAACACTGCACAGCATAACTTCTCTAGATCTATATGATGGATGTACTTTTTAATATCTATTCTTATACTGTATGCATGAACACTGCACAGTACCATGTCTCTTGTTCTGTATGCTGGGTGTAATTCTCAGTATCTGTTCTGTATGTATGGATGCTGAACAGTACAATGTCTCTATCTGTATGCTGGGTGCAATTCTTAGTAAATGTTATTTTGTATATACTGTATAAGTCCCAACTTTAGAACCTGAGAAAGATGTAAACTCCAATGAGGAAATTATCTGCAGAACACACAGTGTGTTGTGGTGAAAAGCCGCCATGTACTTAATATTGCATGTAGCACTCAACCCCCCCCCCCCCCCCCCCCCGAGGAGCCGCTGGTGATGATGGGTTTTCTGTTCTGCCACACCTCTTAGAGCTGCTTCTCTTCTCTTCTCTTTTAGGGACTCTTCTCTTAGAGTCCCTTCTGACACATCCTCTGACTCTATGTTCGAGGCCATTCACACCTGTGTGAACTAAGCGTTGGTAAGCTACCATTCTATAATAATGCACAGAAATTAGGCCAAGAAACTGGTTGTAGCAATGTAATTAAACAATGCATATACAACAGGTAGATCAACAGACTTGGCTATCCTTTACTGGGTAGATTATCACTGACCCATAAACTTGCAATCAATAGAATTGTTCCAATGTTATATTAAGCTATAACTTGTGCAACTAGAGATTAAGTAGCAGCATAAACTAACAATACCAAGAACAATAAAGGTCCTTGTGTGCACACAATGCATACATCCCTAGTAGCGGGTGGGTGTATGTGTTCTTGCTGTAGGGGTACCTCTGAAGATGTCTGAAAGTACCTGGACCCCAATTGTCCACATTGGCTGGCTTATGTTGGGGCCCTACTGTAGGTGGTGCTTGTGTAGCTGTCCCTTTAAGAGTATGCAGCGGATGGCTACTGTGCTGCTAAACAGGGGGAAGTCTCTCCTGCATTAACTGTGCCAGTGTTGAGATCAGTGTGGATGTTCAGCTCCCCACTCCTGGTACATAGGCATCCAATCCAGATCACTTGGCGGACTGCAATCCTCTGAAGTAAGATCCCACAAGACTCAGTCTCTCTGCTCAGATGCTCACAAGGCTCACCAGTCTCAGAAGCTCTGGTGTAGGCACTCACAGCAGCGGGTCTCTCAGCTCTCGTCCTGAGGCACAGCAAGCATTTCCTGTGCAGCTCAGTCCTCAGGCTCTGGTGTACACAGTAAGGCCCCATACACACAATACAACTTTAGTTGTCCGATTTCCTTTAGATTTACCAAAACCTTGTAGTGCAAGGGCCTGCCTGATTGCATACAATATGAAACTCATCAGAGACAACATGTCTGTGCAGCTCGGCTTCTTCCCAGGAAAGACCTTTCTAGATTCATCCAGAAAAACAGTCCTGTGTGTGTCTCCTCTTCTGTGTGCAGGGATTTTGACTCCTGTAGTTCTTACAGCTATTCACTTCCATTATACAGTGCCCCTTTAATGCCGCGTACACATGATCAGAATTTCGGCCCGCAAAAGACCGATGAGAGTTTTTACCGCGACCGTGTGTATGCTCCATCAGACTTTTGCTGGCCGAATTCCAGCCAGCAAAAAATTGAGAGCATGCTCTTAATTTTTCGGTCGGAAAAAGTTTCTATCCGAAAATGCGATCGTCTGTGGCAATTCCGACACGCAAAATTCCTAAGCATGCTCAGAAGCATTGAACTTCATTTTCTCGGCTCGTCGTAGTGTTGTACGTCACCGCGTTTTTGACGGTCGTAAGTTCAGCAAACTTTTGCGTGACCGTGTGCAAGGCAAACTTGAGCAGAATCCCGTCGGAAAAGCCGTCATATCTTTTTCCGAAGAGAAGTCCGATCGTGTGTACGCGGCATAAAACTACAGCTCCCCTGATGCTCTGCTGCATAGCAAGTCTCCCTCTCTGATGTTCTCATTAGCTCCTGCTCTCTGATTGGCTCAAGCTGCTGAGAGAGAGGAGAGAAGCCGGCGGCATACTTCTCTCTCTGCATTGCCAATCAGCTCACTACATCTGCTAGCAGGCGGAGCAAGCTGAAGATCTGCACATAGCCTTGCTGACAGTTTTTTTACTGGCAGGGGAGCGGGAGTACACACACAGCCAGCAGTAGCATCCTGCTGCACTAGCATGTTAACATAAGAGTCCTGCTTTCAGCATACTCTGCACACATATGCTTTATGCTTGATCCTACTGAATATTCTAACTGAAAGCTATTTTGTTTTCTAAAGCATGAGACTTATTTTAAATAAAACACCAGTTTTTTTATGTTTTTCATACTGCAAATAAGCACTGCTGATATCCTGTGGCCTCTTTGCAACTACTTCTTGTATCAATGCTTTCACTCCTTGAATAGCTGAGAGATAGGGACAGAGGTTTGTCACCCTATTACAGGAAGTGACTAAAGCGAACAGGGACCTTGATAACCGAACTACTAGCTGTTATTTTAATGAGAGTTGCACATATGAAAATATTGACAATTACGGATGAAATTATATTAAAATCCTAAATAGTATGAAATGTTAGTGTTTGGGATTACATAACTTTAATTACTGTGCCACAAACAAGTAGTAATGATAATACAGACGGGGTTTGAAGAAGAAGGACTTTCCTTCGAAATACGTCAGCCAGCAGGAACCAAGGCTAGGTTCCCCCACACACACACACACACTGGTGGTTTCAGGAGATCTGGGAGTGTTCAACCACACATTTTGGCTTGAGGAGCGCATTTATCACCTCTGTTTAATCCAAAGTACGGATCCAAGTTGCTTATGAGGGAGTGTGGAACCTTACAGTGGAAGCGCCAAACGAGGGGAGCCTGCTTGGCTATATATTTAGCGTGTTTGACCCTCTGTAATAAGGGGTCAACATTATCTGGTAAGAGGCAGCAAGCGGTGTTGTGTTTGGTGGCGGTCTCTATTCTTGATTCATACCCTCCTTCTGAACTATCATTGCACTTTATTAGATGAACTTTTGCTATATGTGAACTGATTTTATCCAGTTTGGGTCGGCATCTTTTCTAGGGCTGATGGACACTCCTTATAAGTCATAATACGTTTTTATTTCTTAACATTTAACAAAAGTGCTGCAATCTATATACGGTGCCTTGAAAGTATTCATACCCCTGGAAAGTTTCCACATTTTTTCATGTTACAACCAAAAATGTAAATGTATTTTTTGAGGATTTTATGTGATAGACCAACACAAGGTGACACATAATTATGAAGTGGAAGGAAAATGATAAATGGTTTTCAAAATGTTTTACAAATAAATATGTGAAAAGTGTGGTAAGTTATGTGGTCAGCGATCGATGTTAAAGTTTACAAAAATATGACACCAACATCCCGTTTTGAATGAAAGAAAAAACATAAAAGAGATATGGGACTTTCAAAGTGCAAAATATACAAAATGACAAAATGTAAAAGAGAAATATGTACAATTTTTTTATTGAACAAACTACATTAATAAAAACAATACATTCAGTATACTCATGGCCATGGATGAGTGCAAGGCATTCTATAAATGACAATGGTTTACTGTAGTCACGTTCAGGTTTTCTACATGTTTCGCCATATGGCTTCTTCAGGAAAGAACTTGAAGATTCTTTAAATATCGAGACCTATACTTCAACAGCTGTAGTTGTGCAATGAAAACAGAAAAAATGCTAATTAATATACCAAATCAAAAATTGCATCTTATATAAATCTATGGCTGCATTAATAAGGGAGGTGGGAGACATCCCCTAAAACAAAAAACAAAACACAAAAATGGCCCTACCTCATGTTGAGTCTAAGGGCCCACGCGAAATTGATTTAAGATGAAAAAATGGAATCCAACAAGATACCGAAAATACTATCCAGATACTCACGAATGATACCAGGTCACCTGAAGGGAGAGGTGAATGATAGTATATTATCAACCAATGTGATATAGATATCCTGCCAATAAATATATATATATAATTTATATTAGTACTTCATAACACATGTGAAAAGTGTGGCGTGCATTAGTATTCAACCCACGAGTCAATGCTTTGTAAAACCACCTTTTGCTGCAATTACAGCTGCAAGTCTATTTGGGTATGTCTCTACCAGCTTTGCACATCTAGAGAGTGACATTTTTGCCCATTCTTCTTTGCAAAATAGCTCAAGCTTTGTCAGATTGGATGGAGAACATCCGTGAACAGAAATTTTCAAGTCTTGCCTCAGATTCTCAATTGGATTTAGGTCTGGGTTTTGACTGAGTGATTCTAACACATGAATATGCTTTGATCTAAACCATTCCATTGTAGCTCTGGCTGTATGTTTAGAGTCCTGCTGGAAGGTGAACCTCAGCCCCAGTCTCAAGTCTTTTGCAGACTCTAATGCCCTGTACACACGATAGGATTTTCCGATGGAAAATGTGTGATAGGACCTTGTTGTCGGAAATTCCGACCGTGTGTGGGCTCCATCACACATTTTCCATAGGAATTTCACACAAAGTTTGAGAGCTTGCTATAAAATTTTCCGACAACAAAATCTGTTGTCGGAAATTCCGATCGTGTGTACACAAATCCGATGCACATGCGCATGCTCAGAATAAATTAAGAGAGGAAAGCTATTGGCTACTGCCCCGTTTATAGTCCCGACGTACGTGTTTTACGTCACCGCGTTCAGAACAATCGGATTTTCCGACAACTTTGTGTGACCGTGTGTATGCAAGACAAGTTTGAGCCAACATCCGTCGGAAAAAATCCATGGATTTTGTTGTCAGAATGTCCGATCAATGTCCGACCGTGTGTACGGGGCATAACAGGTTTACAGCTTTTCTGTCCCTGCTGAAGAAAAGCATCCCCACAACATGATGCTGCTACCACCATGTTTCACGGTGGGGATGGTGTGTTTAGAGTGATGTGCAATGTTAGTTTTCCGCCACACATAGCATTTGGCTTATAGGCCAAAAAGTTCAATTTTGGTCTCATCTGACCAGAGCACTTTCCTCCACATGTTTGTACAACTAATACTTGTCCTGTTGACATATTCGTCCCACCTGAGCTGCCATTGTTACCATGGGCCTCTTGGCTGCTTCTCTGATTAATGCTCTCCTTGCCTGGCCTGTCAGTTTAGGTGGATGGCCATGTCTTTGTAGGATTGCAGTTGTGCCATACTCTTTCCATTTTCAGATGATGGATTGAACAGTGCTCCATGGGATCTTAAAAGTATGGGATATTTCTTATAACCTAACTCTGCTTTAAGCTTCCTCACAACTTTATCCCTGATCTGTCTGGTGTGTCCCTTGGCCTTCATGATGCTGTTTGTTCACTAAGGTTCTCTAACAAACCTCTAAAGGGCTTCACAGAACAGCTGTATTTATACTGAGATTAAATTACACACAGGTAGACTCTATTTACTAATTAGGTGACTTTTGAAGGCAATTGGTTCCGTTAGAATTTAGAGTAAAGGGGCTGAATACAAATGCACACCACACTTTTCAGATATTTATTTGTAAAATATTTTGAAAACCATTTACCATTTTCCTTCCACTTCACAATTATGTGTCACTTTATGTTGGTCAATCACAGGGGTCTTCAAACTATGGCCCTCCAGTTGTTCAGGAACTACAATTCCCATCATGCATAGTCTGTCTGTCAGAGTTTTACAATGCCTCATGGGACGTGTAGTTCTGCAACAGCTGGAGGGCCGTAGTTTGAAGATCCCTGGTCTATCACATAAAATCCCAAAAAATACATTTACATTTTTGGTTGTAACATGACAAAATGTGGAAAATGTCAAGGGGTATGAATACTTTTTCAAGGCACTGTATAATAATACAGACACACATAAACCTCAAGACAAAAGATCACCTTTTAAGAATGAAACTCCTCCATTCTTCATGCCTTTCTGCACACAAACTAAAGATATATAACTACTGCTTTGTCTGAGCCTACCTTTAGGAAGAATTTCATTAAAATAGTTGAGAACTACTTGGCAACCAGCAACTGTTGAGATAATAAAACACCTTGCGCCGCCTAGCAAGACACCACAGCGCTGCCTGGATGATCGTTCTGGAACCCTGCTGTCCATCTGATATTTACCATGATGTGCCTGCTTTTATCTGTTTTCGAGTGCGTGCATTACTACTTGATTAAATATGTTACAATATTGCTGCACTTAGATTGGCGCTGCTTGTCTGTTTTTCGTGTATTCCCCCCAGAGGTTCTTCTACTCTCCAGTGTGCTGCCTTCCCTGTGCCAGCTATACTCCCTGTGGTAATCACCCAGTCTATGGACTTTCTGCACCTCTATCAGGAGTCATTCCTAACATAGTTTTATTTATTTATTGACTCTCTGCTGCTCATTTGTCAGAACTTTGGACTATATGTTCAGGATCCTGACTTTAACCATTCCCTCATCACACCAGGCAACACAGCTTTGCCTGCTGGAAATACCTTAGCGCAACGATCATTGTGTGTTTTGATAAACTGCTGGCCAGCTGACGCATGGAGGCCCCGGATATGGACTCGGAAGACTGGGAGGATGTCTGGGAATATCCTATGCAACAGCTGGTCTCGGCAAAAGACAGACGTGTTAGGGGAAGTACGCGCCAGAAGTTGCTGTGGGGACTGGAGCTGCTTCTATAGAGTTTTAGATTAACTGGCCATGTCCTATTACCTCCAGTCAAGGCTGTTTCAACGGGATTTTGTAGGAAGTTTGTCCTCCCTTTAATTTTGGAGTATCCTGAGCTCTTAGATCCCCTCCTGTTCTAGTATGTATCTGCAAATAAAATCCACAAAAGACATCCCCTAGACTGTGTTTTCCTGGGTGCATGGAACTGTGTCTGTGGCAGGCAGCCTTTGTACTAGTAAGGGAGACCTGGGCATATTCTCAGCGGCTCCTCCGGGGGTGAGAGATACATTTGAATCACCAATCAAGAACAAGTATGCAGATAAAGACTTCTGTCTGTGAGTGCTGGTAAATAAAAAGGCCAACCAACCCTCGTTTTCAGAAGGTGGTCAGTAATAGCAGCCAATATTGGAAAGGGTTTATTCTAAGGAACTATAAGTTCCAGCATGTTCTGACAGCTACTGACTGCAAGGGCCATTCTGGGTCTAGTACCTCCACAGTTTTTTATAGGATATTCACCTCATATTACGTCAGCCCAGCTATAAAACTGGTCGAATGCAGGACCGGCGGACCAAAATCAATATTATGCTTTGCTGATTCATGCGGCATGTGCTGAATTGATGGGCGGAGAGGTGTCAGAAAATGCTCCTTTGGCGTGAGGACAAGAGGGAGAGGGCGGCTCAGCTGCCAGTGGTAAATATAAGGTCCTCCTCGTGGGAGGCCGATATGGAAAAGGTTGTGCAAGCGTGCAGCAGGGTGTCGGCTGCTGTTATGACAGCTGAGAGGGGAGCACGTCCAGCTGAAGTTATATTTTATCTCCTGATATATGGGTGGAACAAATCCACACAATCCACATCCGATTACCTCACTGAGCATTTACCACTGGCACACATTTGCAGTGTGGCTTCATCATTATATGGAGGTCCTTGTATCCAGGTGGTGAGTGTAATGTAGGATGCCGTCAAAGGGACAGGTGTCACATGAGTGCAGTGACAGCGGTCGTCCGGGGGGAGTGTATACCTCATACCTTCTAAGAATACTTGTCTTTAAACAAAAACTGATTCAATGATGACATAGTCTGAGTTCTTTTAGTATTCTATATGAAGCGCTGTTTTGATCTAACTGACTGGCGGGCATATATAAGGTTTCTGAAAAACTTTTGAAATGATTTGATAGAATTATTTACTTTCCCCTCTTTTGGGATTGTTCCCAGAACTTTAGGCTGTTTCCACATTTATGGATTTAGCTGTTGAACCCACAGAGGATCAGTAGTATATTGGAGACAGAGGAATAGTAGGGAGAGTTGCAGGTACTGTGGGCCATATCAGCGACCTTCTCTAACTGTAAGCAAAGTGAGTCCAAATTTAGGAGGTGCATTTAGAGACCAAAATATCAGTTTAAAGCATGTTTTGCTTTTAAAGCGGTTGTATACCCTGCTTTCACATTTTTACCTACAGGTAAGCCTATAATAAGGCTTACCTGTAGGTAAAATTAATATCTCCTAAACCTATACAGTTTAGGAGATATTCACCTTGCATGCCGCCGCTGACGTCAGCGGCGCATGCGCTCTGAAGGTCCGGTGGATACTGCCGGAAAATCAGAGCTTCTTGCCGGAAAGAGGACTTCCGTGTGCATGCGCGGGAGTGACGTCATCGTAGCTCCAGCCACTCGCAGTGCCAGGGTCGCGAACCTGGAAGAAACGCTGAGGGAACATGTCAGCTCCCTCAGCGGTGACTGGGAGGTGATGCTGGCGCTTCGTTCTAAGGTATTTCATAATGAGCTAGTATGCAGTGCAGTGCTTTAAATAAACTGGGATTTTCTAATGGACAGATACAGAGAGATTGGCAGTCTTTCATAGATATACACAGAAGACTCAATATAGTCTAAAGCAGTAGAATTTTGTATTGTACAGAAATTCTGAAAAATCATTTATCAGAGCATTCGATCTTGCCATCATTGAGTCAACTAATTTTGTTCGAAAGCCCTTCAAATTTTGTCCAGACCCGTTAATTGACTGTAATTCCTGACGTAATAAGCATTTTATTTTGTGCTTAGAATATATACATTACAATATGTACGACTTTTTCCAATTGAAAACCACATTCACAGTTAGATTTTTATTAATTTGAAGAAATTTTCTTTCCTATGTTTTCTAATTCTCTGGTCACTATGATAATTGATTTAAGCGTAGTATACACTAGTCGTCTTTTTTTTGTTTTTTTTTGTTCAACCTAGCAGGGCTGAATGAAAAAAAAAACAGACAGCTCAGCAGGAGCCGCTGTACTAATTATCCAACATTAGTACAGCGATCTCCCCTGCTGTTCTATTGTGTTCTGATAGGGGGGCAGCTTCTGTTGGACCAACTGCAGTACACATGGGCCGAATGTCGGAAGGTTTCTGTTGAACCAGCTGATGCCGCCCTGTATGTACTAGGCTTTAAGCAAGTGGTTCTCAACTTGGGGGTCAAATGATGATTTGCCAGGGGTCACCGAATCCTGGGCTGTTCCTGAAGTCTGCGCCGCTCTCCCGGCTTTTTTGCGGCCGCCCAGCAGGGATGTCCCTGGAGCCCATGGCCACCCAGCTGGGCTGTTCCTGGAGTCCTCTCAGCCTCTTCGTAGCCACCCATTCAGTTCATGACATGGCTGGGAGTCAGAGACTAGAGGTCAGCTGACTGGTGAGGAATGTGAAGTGGGAGGGGCTGGAGGAGACCCTATCTCCTGATTTCGGCATAGGTGTCACTGGTACGAGACACCACAAAGTCGGAGACATAGTGAGTAACACTGCCTGTAATTATAGCTGCCATTAAAAGTCCCTACTACAGTTCTCAGATCTGTAGATGACCTTGATCAAGAGCACCTAAGTTGGATGATCAGAGCTCCCCCCCAGCATTACCACTCATCCCATCCCCCCCACCACCACCACCACCACCACCACCAAGGAGTAAGAGAAGGAATAAAATAGAGAATACATGGAAGGGAGAGAAAAGAGGGGGAGGAACAAAGAAAAGGGGAGAGCAAGAATAAGAGAAAGAACAAGAAAGTTGGCTAGAGAGAGGGGTGGGGAAAAAAACAAGAAATTAGGATAGAGAGAGATAAAAGGGAAAGAAAGGAGAACAAAGAGAGTGGTACATCCTAAAATTTACCATAAGGGATTTTAATACTGTACGAGTGGAAGGGACTCAGGGAGAGCTAAATGTCTGTGGGTTAGGGGGTGCAAATTACTTGTTTTACTAGTGTATAGCCGACTTTACCCGAGTTTTGTTGAGTAAAAAGCACTTCTGATTCTCGTAGAACAGGGATCTCAAAACTTCCAAAACAAAGGGCCAGTTTATTGCCCTTCAAGCTTTAGGGATGCCAGACTGTGGCCAGTGGGAGTAGAAAATGCTCTGGCAATAGGCTTGTAGGTTAGTGGGAGTAAAAATAAAAAAATTACATAATTGGTTTCAGTGGGAGGAATAGTGCCTTCTCAATGGTGTCAGTAAGAGGAAATGTGCCCCATTACTGGTGTCAGTGGGAAAATCATTTCCCCATCATGGTGCCAACGGAAGGAATAGTTTGGAGACGCTTGTCCTAGAGGCATGTCTTAGATTAGGGACAAGCTTCGGCATGTTCAGATCCTAGCTTGAACCCACCTGGGCAAGCCTACCAGGAAGATGTCACTGTAATGGGCCAATCGTCTGCAGTCAGCTGCAGAGTGGAGAAAGCATCAGCCACTTATGATTGGCCCATAGAGTGGCAACAGAGCTAAAATGACTTTGCTAGCCATTTGTGGACCATTGTTTACCTTCAGATATCGGTGCAGATCAGCGGACCAAAAATGCTACAGAAATCGTCACTTTACTTAACCAAAACCTTTTTTGTACAGAAGTGTTAGTGCATCTGTCAGGTTTTTTGAAATTTGAAAAAAAAAAAAGTTTATTTAAAATAAAATGCATGACAAAAGATGACAAAAGATGACAACAAAACAGCGTGAATTACATTATTGTCCACTGAAAAATGTAAGTTGTCAAGTTGTACACAGAGTCTACTTTAGAACAATTGAACAGAAATGATTCAGTTCGGGAAAGTGGACTTAGTGTGATAGTAGAGCAGGATAACCCTGTTGCTAATCAGGTAATGTGACATGAGATGGCTACCCTAGGGATAAGGGGTTGGAGCTATCTACGGAGCAGCTTTTTCCCAGGCAATTTGGACCTGAAATTGATAAGTCAGATTTCTAGAAAAACAAACATTTTAAGGTAACGAAAGAGATGGCATAATACCAAGATAAGCATCTGTCAGGTTTTTATTGAGTGGGTGAAACCTCCCCCATGACGTCATTGCGTACGAGTTTAACGGAGGTTGCTGCAGTTATGTCGATATGATGAATATGCTGATGTTCACAAGTCTTTCTATGCTTGCAAGTGAGGCTCTTGCCTAATAAATGGTGTTTGAAAGCTATCTACACTATGATAAGTCTTTATCCTTCTCTCTTTGCATGATTATATCTGCCTGTTTTGTATCTACCATACGTCTGAGGAGCAGTGCTGGTTAACAGCGTCTGGATGTACATGGAGAGTTGCCATTGTGGCTGACTAGTTTGAGCGTTTGTTGACCACTCTGAATAAGAGGGTCAATGGACATGGTAAGCCCCATATTGCCTTTACTGTGGGGTTGGTACACTGGTGACTCCAGAGGAGTCTTCTCCTCTTTAAATTGGACTAGCAATGTGGCCAATAAAGGGAAGGTTGAGATACTCTGCCTGCAGGAGACACACCTGGTCAAGGACACTGTTGGGGTGTTAGATCATAAATACTATGAGGCAGTTTCACTCTACCTACACCCCGTATTCGAGAGGGGTGAGTGTCCTGATAGGTCCGGGCCTGGTCTTCTCATGCAGCCGGAGTAAGATAGATGAATATGGACGGTATGTTTTTCTTTCATGCTCGATAGATAATAATAGATATGTGCTAGCTAATGTTTATATCCCACCTCCGTTTAGTATGGAGATACTGGAGGAATTGGTGAGTTTCATGACAGATGCCCCGGGGATTCCGGTCTTAGTGGTTGGTGATTTTAATATGATGATGAATAATGCTCTGGACAGGTTTCCATCCAGAACTAACTCTGGTGTCACCCCTAAGAGCCCACTAGCACAATTTTGTGAGGAGGTTGGGTTGGTAGATGTCTGGCGGAGGAGGCATCCTGAGGAGAGACAATATTCATGCCACTCCAGGACATTTGCCACCTTATCCAGAATCGATCTGGTACTCGGTAATGAGGAAGCACAGAACGTAGTGGAAGAAATAGTTTGAGACGAGAGGGATTTCAGATCATACTCCGGTAACTACTGTCATAAAGGTGGGGAGGTATTGTAATAGAGGGGATTGGAAAATAAATCCCTTTTGGCTTGAGCTTGTGGGCAACACAGAGAAAATAACAAAAGACCTGACAGAGTTCATTAACTTTAATTTAGGCTCAGCTTCTCTAGGGGTAGTGTGGGACTCCCTGAAGGCTTATCTCCGGGGAGTCCTAATTCAAAATATTTCATATTCTAAAAAACTTTCACAAGTAGAAGAACTAGAGGCTAAAGAGAAAGTAAAAAGAGCGGAAACGCAGTATGTAGAGACGCCAACCTCACTTAATTATGAAGAATGGGTGGAGAGGCAAGACGAGTATAGTAGATTACTCCTGGAGAAAGTAGAAAAAAAGAGATTATTTCAGAGTCAGAGTTTTTTTGGCGAAGGAGAGCGAGTCGGGAGAGCTCTGTCTCTGATTATCAAGGTGAACCGCCCCTCCAGCATGGTACCAGCAATCGAGGGGAGGGATGGGTTAATTAAAACAGCCACCTCTGAAATACTGGGAGAATTTAGAAAATATTTTAAAAATGTATATAGTTCATTACAAAAAAAATGTGGAGAGGGAAATGTGGAATTTTTTTGAAAATTTAGAATTAACTCCATTAGCAGAGGAGGACCGGGATTTGCTAGATGCCCCACTGTCACTTGATGAATTACGGAGGGCAGTGGGGGACATGGCAAACCAGAAGGCACCGGGCCCTGACGGCCTACCCATAGAGATTTTCAAAAAATATGGGGAGGTTCTACTCCCCCTACTTCTGGAGGTATTTAATGGAGCGAGGGAGAATGAGACATTGCCTGCCTCTATGACAGAAGCAGTTATAATAATCCTGTTGAAAGAGGGGAAGAACCCTTTAGATATGTCATCATATAGGCCCATTTCGTTATTGTGTTCGGACGTGAAGATTCTGTCAAAAGTGTTGGCTACAAGACTGAATAAAATAATCTCTAAAATAGTACATACTGACCAAACCGGGTTTATCCCGGACAGATCTACAAGCACGAACATAAGACGAGTGTATTTAAACATGCAATTACCCATAGAGAACAGTGGTAATAGAGTGATCCTCTCACTAGATGCAACTAAGGCATTTGATTGCCTGGAATGGCATTATATGTGGAAGGTGTTGGCTGAATTTCGGTTCTGCCCGGGGTTCGCCCAGTGGCTGAGCCTGTTATATAAAAACCCAAGGGCCAAGGTGAGAGTTAACGGTCAGAGCTCAGAGTGGTTTCAGTTGCGTCGGGGAACGAGACAGGGGTGCCCTTTGTCTCCCCTGCTCTTTGCCCTGGCTATGGAACCGCTGGCTATAGCTTTAAGGATGGCGCAAGTGATACAGGGGTTCAAAAGGAAGAAAGGGGAGGAGAAAGTGGCAATGTATGCAGATGATATTCTGTTGTTCCTGGCGGATACACAGGGTTCTCTGCAGACAGCCATGGGGATAATTGAGGAATTCGGCCGTTTCTCCGGGCTATCAATCAACTGGGAAAAATCTGTAATTTTGCCAATAGACCCCCTCTCAGTACCCCTTCCATGCCAACTACCCCAAATTAAAGTAGCAAGCCAAATAAAATATTTGGGTATTAACATAACAAAAAAACCAGGACAATTTATTGATGGAAATTTAGTTCCTCTTCTGAAAAAAACTGAAGCAGAAGTGTAGGGTGTGGGGGCGTTTGCCCCTCTCGGTCGCCGGGCGATGCAGTCTGATCAAGATGGTTTGGCTGCCCCAAATTTTATATATTCTTCACAACTCTCCAGTATGGATCCCCAAGCATTGGTTTAAAAGACTGGACAGTGTGTTTAGAGAGCTAATTTGGAAGAATGGGACAGCAAGGATCGGATTGCAAACGCTGCGGCGACCGGGAGGACAGGGTGGCATGGACATGCCAGACCCTTGCTGTTACTTTTTAGCAGCTCAAGTTCAGCACATGGGGGGTAGCAATAGGGGTGGAGGCTTTGGGGCAGGATTTAATATCTTGTTGAACGATACGAAACATGACTCAATTGTGGAGGCGATGGAGGCTGACTCGTTTGAAAACAAATGTCCTACCACCCAGTTGTTGGTTAAGGCCTGGGTAAAAGTTAAAAAATTATTGGGCTATACGGGATTTTCAGAATTCACCCCATTATGGGACAATAATAATCTCAGAGAGCTTAAGAAAATGGGACGTATTGAAGAATGGGACCGTAGGGGTATTCACTGTCTGAAACAGCTATATAAGGCAGAGGGGTTAAAATCATTCCAAGAACTGGTAGTAGAATATGTGATCTCTAACAGGTCATTTTATAGATACTTGCAAATTAGGCATGCCTTAGAGGCACAATTTGGTGGGAAAACATCAATATGGTGCGAAATGCCCTCTCTGAAAAAACTGGTTAATGCCGTATCTACAAAAGGTTTAATTTCAGTTGTGTATGGTAGTTTGAATGGCACAGCTCAAAAGGGTGAAGCGGTAAACAAAAATAGGATCAAATGGGAGGCTGATGTCGGCCCACTATCGGACGACCAGTGGAAATATGTTCTGTCACTAGGTTCTAGGATCACCCTCTCCCCCTCACAAGTGGTTTCGCACCTCTATTTCTCTTTATAGGTCATACTATACACCACTGAAGTTGTTTAGGTTTGGCAAGAGGTCAGATGCGAAATGTCAAAGATGCGGGGAGGAGAATGGGGACTTTTTGCATATGTTTTGGCGCTGCCCCAAGCTTTATAGATATTGGAAAGGGATTGTGGATAGAATAAATCTTGTGTTTGGGACTAGGTTGAGGGTTGAGGCCAGGGCATGCTTACTGGGCCTGGTAGAGGGCAAAGAGAGCCAGAGGGACCTGCAGACTGCAAGGCTCAGATGCTTGTTCCAGGGGAAAATACTTATTGCCCGGTACTGGCAGAGAAAGGACCCACCGACTATAGAAGATTGGGTGATTGGGTGAAAGGGGTAAGGGAGGTGATAAGTAAAGAAAAGTACATTTATAAGAAAAGGGGTAACTATATAGAAAATGTGAAAAAAATTGGAAACCATGGTTGGACCGAGAGGTGGTTAGAGTGGATGGGGGGTAGAGGAGAGGGAGGATGGGTATGTGTGACTGGTGGGGGAGTATGGAGGTGAATGAGGTTAGGGACCCTGGTTTAGGGGGGTGGGGGGTTATTGTGGGTAATGGGTTGAAAATGGCAATTTTATTTGAACACAGATGTATTATATGTTTTAAGATGTAGAAGATGTGTGGTAATGTATAGAGGGATGTTGATACCCTCCTTTTTCTACGGACAATTTTTTTCTCTTGATTTTGTAATGGTAAATATTTTGTCAAATAAAATGTATTAAAAAAAAAAATTGGACTAGCAAATTATCTCACTGTGGACTATTCTTTATTCAATACTTTTTTGGCACTTTTTCACTTAATCGTGTTGAAATTACTTCACCATAGCTCCCAAAAGTCACAATGATTTCGAGGGACTGTCCCTGATTGGAACAAAGTCCCTCTGTCCCTCTTTCCTGCACTTTTGTCCCTCATTCTGGTCTGATGTAAATAAAATACAGTTTTTAGCATTTTAAAAAGTGTTTAGCAGTGCTAACCTTTCATCCAATTTCAAAGTTGATGCATTTGTAAATGTTAAAGGCCAGTATAAAGGAATAGTAATAGTTAAAAAAAAAAACACTTGTAGGTTTAATCATTTTTTTTGCATAATTCTCCTTTAGGGGGCATGCCAGGGGGTGTGTCCTATGCCTACATACTTTTTCTAATAGGTGTCCCTCGTTCCCATTTAAAAAAGTTGGGAGGTATTCTTCTCTTTATGTAAGTGATTATTTTTATTATTCACTTCCATGAATCAAAATCTTTTTCATTGTGCATTGATTGCTTTGCTTGTTGGTTTCTATTTTTATATTTTCGCATATGTACACTAGCGCAATACTTATTATTTATTGCCTCTTATTAGAGAGGATATCCTCTTTTGTGTTTACTTCTCACAAAAAAAAATTTTTTCAGTACATTTGCGTGGTTTCCACGATTTAAACTTTTGTTGGGTCCTATGTGGGGAGATTTCCCCTTACTTCCTGTCCTGGGGACACAACTGGGTGTCGTGGAAATATCCCTGATAGGGTAAGAGGCAGGAATGAACTAAAGAGAACTAAAGTAAGTATGGTAAAAGGTTTTTTGCTGGCATTTTTTTCTTTAATTCCAGTTTAATGTGGGGCAGGCAGGCAGGACAATTAGCATACAGAAGTGCTGAGTCTGTGCACAGATTCCTCTGCAGCTTGTAGTGTAAAATGTTTTAAAAGCAATGGAAATTTCCCCAGAACGCGGCTCTCCAGGGACAATGGGGCCGTTCTTTGTTATTTCTGTACTTTATACGGCCCTGGTGGGAGAAACAGAGCCCAGCGTGATCGCTTTGGAAAAAAATCAGCACTAGATCGATTTTAGATTAGATTTTTTTTTTTTTTTTTGAACAGGCGGCAAACATCTCATTCTTCCCTCATCAAATATCCCTCAAAATAAGCATTCCTTTTAATCAGCGCTTTCCCTTCCACTGTACTATTAACCCTGTCAGTGCTGGAGTCTCTGTATAATCCTCTGCTTTTTTATCAGTCCTGTTTCACCCCTATATGACCGGAGTTGCGGAAGCCTAGCGATCCCATGACTGAATTTAGCAGTGTCAGTTAAAGGGGACTTTGCCCTAAACTGTAAAAGTAAGAAGCAGGAAGGATTTTTATTGCAGAAGAGACATCATGGGGGGAATTCAATAAAGTCATAACGACACTTTTCTGGTGGTAAGGCCATTTAAAATGTGCCGTGCCAGAATAATAAATCCCTGCCATCCATTTCATTAGCTTTACTGACAGGTAGATTGTTGTTAATAGCACCACTTTTACAAAGTATTACAGCACCAAATTCAAAAATAATTACCTCCAGTTCGTAGATAGCGAAACGGGAGGTAATTAAGAACACTTGTAACTTGGCATACAGAGACAGGCAGTCTGCCTGTCTCTGTATGCAGTGTAGCAGAATGGCATGTTTGCAACCTCTTGTCACTGGTTGAGATAGGAACGAGGGACACCAATTAGCAAAAGTATGTAGGCATAGGATACACCCCCTTACAGGAGATTTATAAAAAAAATGATTAGTTAAACCCACAAGTCCTTTTTTTTACCACTACTATTCCTTTATACTGGCTTTTGCACTTTACAAATGCAACAATTCAGAAATTGGATGAAAGGTTTAGCACTGGGAAACACTTTCTGAAAGATAAAAAGTACATTTTAAAAACAACTATATATCAGACCAAAAGAGGGACAGAGGGACTTTGTTCCAAATCAGGGGCAGTCCCTCCAAATCAGGGACAGTTGAGAGCTATGTAACCAGTGATGCAGGCCGTGTATTGGCCATGGATCCATCCACTGCCTGCTGTCAATCACAAGGGATGTGGACCTGAGGGGGAACTAGTGTCTCTGAATCCCTAAATGGCTCTGCCCACCCAGGTACACAACTCCTCGACCACTGCGCTGTTTGTGTGAAAGTTGCAGCATCAGGAGGGAGCTCAGCTGCTTCGGGGATGTATGGACACGCCAACCTCAGTGTGCCTCCGCATAAGGTGCTTGCCCCAAGTTCATATACCTGTTTTCAACTTGTACATGAATCTGTCACCTACACCGATATTTGACGAGCGGAGGCGAAATGTAATTTGAAAGACTGTCTTTTCTGCAGTAAAAGCTTCTTACCTGCCTCCTTGCGAAAATGCTTTAGAATGTACACTGAGCTTCATATGTGCATGCATGAGAGTTACATCTTCCAGACCCAGCCAATGAAGAAGACCCAAGACCATGAACCCAGAAAAAGACAGGTTGAAGGTGACGGCACTGGTGAAGAAGTTTTTATACGTTGCATCACTGGACCTGGGGATTAGCCACTTAGGCATTTGCAGGGATGAAGTGGGGGGGTCATGTTATCTTTCAAGGCATCAATACTAAACTAGAGTGACATGGCAGTGCAGTGCAAGTATTTAAGTACAGAGTAATTACTGTGCCTACTATAAAATCAACTGGTCAATAATACAGTGCCTTGAAAAAGTATTCATACCCCTTACAATTTTCCACATTTTACAACCAAAAGGGTAAATGTATTTTATTGGGATTTTATGTGATGGACCAACACAAAGTAGCACATAATTGTGAAGTGGAAGATAAATGATAAATGATTTTCCAAAATGTTTTACAAATAAATATGTGAAAAGTGTAGCGTGCATTTGTATTCAACCCCCGAGTCAATAATCTGTAGAAACACCTGTAGCACTAACTCACTGTGGAGCTGCTAGTCTAAGCAGGTCTGTTACCTTCACTTTTCTTCCCTCTGTTTCACCGGCACTGGGTCTAGGGGTTCCGTTGAGTTTACTGCTGGACGACACACGCACCAACACTGGAGTACGTTTTCAATGCTTTATTGAACAGTCAAACTTTAGGAAGTAGCAGGAAAGAGACGGAAAAGGAAACCTTCAGGAGAAACTCCAATATCTTCTTACAAGATCTTAGCGACAAATGTCCCGGTAGAATTCAGATAATTATGTGGAATGCATTCCCCTCATGGGACGCACTCTTTGCTCGTCTGGATAGGCCTCTCTCACCGGTTTAGCAGCCAGCACGCAGCACGAATCTAAAGTCTCTGCCACAGACTTATTTGGGGGGGGCAAATCCGCACGATCCTCTGCCACAGGATGTATCAGATCTTCTGCAGTCAACAGTCAGTCACAGTGCCTGAACCTTTAAGCCGAACTGGCAACACTATGCTGTATGGTTACTTCTTTTGGATACGTCCTCCAGCCGAGTCACCAGGCCCCTCTATAGACCAGCATGCTGTGTGATCTCTCCAAGACGGGTCCTCCCCTGGGATCTCCTCGGCTGTCCAGCTTCGTCACACAGGACCGACAGCTCAGGACCATTCCTCGGCCAAGGTGGTAGGCCCCAGACAAGCCTCTGGACCCACCCCTGCGCCGTAGCATCGTGGGCCGCCCGATCGGAGGACCACGAGGTAGCTCCTTAATGCATACCTGTCGGCCAGGAGGGCCAGCAGGTGGCTGCAAAACGACCTTAGAACATGGCGTCTGTCCCATAAATACCCCCTTCCCAGAATGCAACTCGGAGGACCACCTCCACCAAGCTTGTCTCCGAGACAGAGGAACACCTATACACTTCGACACGTTGCCCTTCCAACACTGACTAATGGTAACAGCGTCACCCACCGGTCAGCATGGAAGCACACACAACGTCAGCCAAGCTGGAACAGAGGCGAACTTTTAACCTTCCTAACACGCAATTTACTAAATTTACCTAATCTGCGGTAGATTGTAAATCTACCAGCGCTACACACCTTTCGCTGCAATTACAGCTGCAAGTCTTTATGGGGATGACTGCCAGCTTTGCACATCTAGAGAGTGACATTTTTGCCTATTCTCCTTTGCAAAATAGCTCAAGCTCTGTCAGACTGGATGGAGAGCAGCTTTGAACAGCAATTTTCAAGTCCTGCCACAGATTCTCAATTGGATTTAGGTCTGGACTTTGACTGGGCCAGTCTAACACATGAATATGCTTTGGTCCACATCCCTTGTGATTGACAGCAGGCAGTGGATGGATCCATGGCCAATACACGGCCTGCATCACTGGTTACATAGCTCTCAACTGTCCCGGATTTAGATCTGGACTTTGACTGGGCCAGTCTAACACATGAATATGCTTTGATCCAAACCATTCCATTGTAGCTCTGGCTGTATGTTTATGGTCGTTGTCCTGGTGGAAGGTGAACCTCCGCCCAACTCAAGTCTTTTGCAGACTCTGGAAAAAGAGAGAAAACAGGTTTTCTTCTAAGATGCTCTGTATTTGGCTCCATCCATTTTCCCATCAACTCTGACCAGCTTCCCTGTCCCTGCTGAAGAAAAGCATCCCCACAACATGATGCTGCCACCACCATGTTTTACGTGGGGATGGTGTGTTCAGGGTGATGTGCAGTGTTAGTTTTCTGCCACACATAGCGTTTTGCTTTTAGGCCAAAAAGTTCAATTTTGTTTGCTGTGTCCCCCACATGGCTTCAAACTGCAAATGGGACTTCTTATGGCTTTCTTCTTGTCACTCTTCCATAAAAGCCAGATTTGTGGAGTGCACGACTAATAGTTGTCCTGTGGACAGATTCTGCAGCTCCTCTGGAGTTACAATGGACCTCTTGGCTGCTTCTCTGATTAATGCCTGGCCTGCCAATTTAGGTGGATGGCCATGTCTTGGTAGGTTTGCAGTTGTGCCATACTCTTTCCATTTTCAGATTATGGATTGAGCAGTGCTCCGTGAGATGCTCAAAGCTTGGGATATTTTTTTAGAACCTAACCCTGCTTTAAACTTCTCCACAACTTTATCCCTGACCTGTCTGGTGTGTTCCGTGGCCTTCATAATGCTGTTTGTTCACTAAGGTTCTCTAACAAACCTTTGAGGGCTTCACAGAACAGCTTTATTTATACTGAGATTAAATTACTAATTTAAATTTACTAATTAGGTGACTTTTGAAGGCAATTGGCTCCATTAGATTTTAGTTAGGGGTATCTTCTAGATTGTAAGCTCTAACGAGCAGGGCCCTCTGATCCCTCCTGTATTGATTTGTATTGTAAGTGTACTGTCTGCCCCATGTTGTAAAGCGCTGCGCAAACTGTTGGCGCTATATAAATCCTGTATAATAATAATAATAATAATCAGAGTAAAGGGGGCTGAATACAAATGCACGCCACACTTTTCAGATATTTATAAAAAAAAAAAATGAAAACCATTTATCATTTTCCTTCCACTTCATAATTATGCGCCACTAAAATTCCAATAAAATACATTTACGTTTTGGTTGTAGCAAGACAAAATGTGGAATTTTTTAGGGGGTAGGAATACTTTTTCAAGGCGCTCTATGCGTACTTTAAAGGGCAAGTTTATCTTTTCATGACAAATTGAAATGCTGAACTGACTCCAAACCTGAACCTCTCTGCACATGATGCCCCAAGGTGCCATTGTACATTGTAGCCGTCTGTACATTGCTATACACAGCCATAGAGTGAGTAGCCACATTTTGACTATTTGGATTATAGGTTGGTGGTGGATTGGAGCCCACCTGACCTGTCTGCATGGATATGATAAGTAGACACATGTCACTCACTGTATGGAGATCATTAGATTATTCAGTGGCCTAAGGGCTGGATCACACCAGATGCAGTCTAGTGCGTTTTATATTCTGCATCAAAAAATGCATGCACAGTGTTTTCCATGTATTCCAATTGCCCTAGTTCACACTAGTGCAGTGCGTTCCAATGCAGTCAATAAAATAGAACATACTGAATTTTTTCTGTATCAAAAACGCACTGAAACCCATATGCTCTGAATTAAGATGGAAAAAGAAAGAGGGGAAATGCATTAAAAACACACCAGAAAGCATCAAAAACATACATGCAGACACATATCTGGAATGTTGAAATAGAGGTGTGAATCAGTGCTCAAAGTGTTTGCCTTTTTATGACTCCACCATCAGGACTGTGTTGAATGGAAGCCAGCTTGGGCAGTATTATGTTATTGTAGGGGAAGAACAAGCAATGCTCATTCTGACGGTTCCTCTGGGGTGAATTGAACCCATAAGTCCAGTGCTGTAAGGCCACAACACTAAACCGCTGCATTGCATAGTAAAGGATAGGAACATCTGTGAATTTCTTTTGAGAGGGTGAAAATAAAGTTTGACTTGAATATATTGACCCAGATTGGCCAATTAGAATGAATCTTTTGGCAATCAGTTTTTGGCAGAGAGACGTCTCCTTTTTTCAGCATATGAGAAGTAGCACCCGGCCAGGGGGAAAACCCCTCGCAGTACAGACTTGTCCATGCAGACTGCGCCTCTGGCAGCTAGCTGAATGGGGTTTCGCTCAACAGCTTCAGAAACAAGAGGGGGATTAATGGAAACCTCAGAAAGCACAGATGTGTGGTTGAGGTAATCTTAACTCCTTCTCTGCGGGACGGCAGGATGTACAAGATTCTCAATGTCAGCCTGACTGAGATTTCAGCCCTATTGAATGGTCATCTTGTGTCTGTGGTACCCAGTGGACAAGAGGCGATTCAAAGACCTCAGGGTAAATAGTGATGACAGGTTGGAAACGCTACAAGAGTCTGCTCTGTGGCATAAACTGGAATGCTCAGATTTCTGAATGGTATGCCTGAAACTGGATACTTATAACCAGTTTAATGCATACCTGTATTCGGGGGCATTGCTAGGTCTACAAAAGATCTGGGGCTAGAGCCCATAGCAGCGAAGTAAAGAAGGTCATACGCTTGAGCGGGCATACACATTTATATAATATACTTGTGTGTATATATATATTACATTATATATTATCATTACACCAGGGTCCCCAAAGCCCCCCTCATCACATCAGGGTCCCCCGAGAGCCTCCCCCCTTACATCGGGGTCACCAGAGAGCTTGTCACGTTACCTGCCACAAGATGCAGCTTGTCACTTGCCACGTCACCTGCCACCAGATGCAGATTGTTACATAGAGAGGCTAGGGTATATAGAAGATAGGTTTGGGTAAACAGAGAGGCTAGGGTATACAGAGAGCAAAACCCAGCAGACTTCACCCACTACAGGCTGCCCACAGAAAACTACTGGGGAGAGCGGAGACGAGACCAGTCACACTGGACATGGGCAGAGAACAGCAGGGACCGGTCTTTATTACAGGAAGCTCCTGCACAGAGGCAAAGCTTCACACTGAATTACTGCACATATCTGGAATACACAAAGCACACAAAGATTCAAGAAGAATACTCATGCCTCTTGTATTTGGACAATATTTACATGCTACTTTTAGAGCACCCCAAAAGCCACAGAAAAACTCAAGAGTGCTCTACTGTATATAAACACACATATACCAGTATGTGTGTGTGTGTGTGTGTGTGTGTGTATATGTATGTATGTATATATATATATATATATATATATATATAATATATACACACACACACTATATTGTCAAAAGTACTGGGACGTCTACCTTTACATGAACTTTAATGGCATCCCAGTCTTAGTCCTTAGGGTTCAATATTGAATATTGAACTGGCCCATCCTTTGCAGCTATAACAGCTTTAACTCCTCTGGGAAGGCTGTCCACAAGGTTTAGGAGGGTGTCTATGGGAATGTTTGAACATTCTTCCAGAAGCACATTTGTGAGGTCAGGCACTGATGTTGGACGAGAAGGCCTGGCTCGCAGTCTCCGCTATAATTCACACCAAAAGTGTTCGATCAGGTTGAGGTCAGGACTCTATGCAGGCCAGTCAAGTTCCTCCACCCTCAACTCGCTCATCATGTCTTTATGGACTTTGATTTGTCCACTGATCCAAATCATTTGGTGGAGTGGGGATTATGAAGTGGGGTTGTTTTTCAGGGGTTGGGTTTGGCCCCTTAGTTGACTCTTAAGGTCTCAGCGTACCAAGACATTTTTGGACAATTTTGGACAATTTTGTGGGAACAGTTTGGGGATGGCCTCTTTCTGTTCCAACATGACTGTGCACCAGTGACAATATAATATATACACAGTGGATATAAAAATTCCCCTGTTAAAATGTCAGGTTTCTGTGATGTAAAAATTGAGACAAAGATGAATCATTTCAGAACTTTTTCCACCTTTAATGTCACCTATAAACTGTACATCTCAATTAAAAAACAAACTGAATTTTTTTAGGGAGGGGAAGTAAAAATAAACATATAAAATAATATGGTTGCATAAGTGTGCACACCCTCTTATAACTGGGGATGTAGCCGTGTTCAGAATTAAGCAATCACATTCAAACTCATGTTAAACAGGAGTCAGTACACACCTGCCATCATATAAAGTGCCTTTGATTAACCCCAAATAAAGCTCAGCTGTTCTAGAAGGTCCTTCCTGACATTTTCTTAGTCGCATCCTACAGCAATGCCATGGTCCGCAGAGAGCTTCCAAAGCATCAGAGGGATCTCATTGGTAAGGCCCCTTTCACACTGGGGTGCTTTACTCACGCTATTTGTAACGCCGCTTTACCGTCATTTTAGCGGCGCTATTTGGCCGCTAGCAGTGCAGACCCCCCTCAATTAGTGCAGCCCCCCCTCTATTAGTGCAGACCCCCCTTCAATGTAGCCCCCCCCCACTCAGTGCAGGAGTGGCCGGTGTTCTGCCGAGAAAGTTCCCCTCGGCATGTAAGGACCCCCTGTACTGCGCAGGCGCAGCGCTTGCGTAGTACGGGGGGCTGGGGAACTTTTTGCCGTTGCCGTGTCTTCTGCTTCAGTTGAGAGGGGAGGGGCCGTGCAGCTAAAGAAGCCCATTGGCTGCACGGATCGAGCCTCCTTCCTCTCTCCACTTACTCAACACTAGGGGGAAGATTGAGCGGCGGGGCCGGCCGCCATTTTGCTGGAGCCAGCTGCTCCAAAAATTAAAAAAACAACATTCCCGATTTTCCTTATGGAAAATCCCGATTCGGGACAGCCTCCAATCGGGACGAGGGTCCCAAAATCGGGATTGTCTCAGGAAAATCGGGACTGTTGGCAACTATGAATCATGGTGGTGGCAGCATCATGCTTTGGGGCTGTTTTTCTTCAGCTGGAACAGGGGCCTTAGTCAAGGTAGAGGGAATTATGTATAGTTCCAAATACCAGTCAATATTGGCACAAAACCTTCAGGCTTCTGCTAGAAAGCTGAACATGAAGAGGAACTTCATCTTTCTGCATGACAACGACCCAAAGCATACATTCCAAATCAACAAAGGAATGGCTTCACCAGAAGAAGATTAACGTTTTGGAATGGCTCACACCTGAATCCAATTAAAAATCTGTGGGGTAATCTGGAGAGGGCTGTGCACAGGTGATGCCCTTGCAATCTGACAGATTTGGAGTGTTTTTGCAAAGAAGAGTGGGCAAATATTGCCAAGTCAAGATGTTCTATGCTGATAGACTCATACCCAAAAAGACTGAGTGCTATAATAAAATCAAAAGGGGCTTCAACAAAGTATTAGTTTAAGGGTTTGCACATTTATGCAACCATATCATATTTTTTTTTTTTATTTTTACTTCCCTCCACCTAAGACCCCTTTTACACTGGGGCCGCCCGTGCATCAGCGCTAAAGCGCCGCTCGTTTTAGCGGCGCTTTACCGCTGTTTAAGTGGCGCTTTTCGCCCACTAGCGGAGCGCTTTTAACCCCAAAGAAGGGGTTAAAAACGCCCGTGTTGCAGTGCTTCTGAAGCGCTTTTCATTCATTGCAATGGGCAGGGGCGTTTTGGGAGCGCTGTATACGGCGACCCCAAACCACCCCAAAGATGCTGCATGCAGGACTTTTTGTAAGGTCCCACAAGCACACCGCCCAAGTGTGAAAGCTTTCACATTCGGGCGGCATAAGAGGCAGTTTTCAGGCACTTTACAGGCGCTATTTCTAGCGCTAAAGCTCCTGAAAACTGCCCCAGTGTGAAAAGGGTCTTAAAGATTTCAGTTTGTTTTTCAATTTGGTTGTACAGTTTATGGGTCACATTACAGGTGGAAAAAAAATCTTAAATGATTTATCTTTGTCTCGTTTTTTTTACATCACAGAAACCTGACATTTTTACAGGAGTGTGTCGATTTTTTTATATCCACTGTATGCGGGGCAGCCATATTTGCACATTACTTTTGTTCTGCTTCCTTCTGAAAAGTAACGACTGAGCTTCACTGCTCTTCAGGCCAATGAGACTTATCTCAGCAATCATTAAAGGAGTCGTTTATGGAGGCCACCGTTGCTAATCTCTACTTCTAAACAAGCCAGTTGCTTGGTAGTCCTGCTTGGTAGTCCAATGGATTGAATTCTGTCAGAGATCTGGAACAAGATTGCAGATTAGTATAAAATGTACCGTAGTGTCACTTTATATACACAAAAAAATTCTCATAAGTCTTGTGAGAGATGATCTGCAACAATCATCATAAAAACATCTAGGAGATCACCTATCAAGACAATAACCAGACAGGGAAGTGTGCCTGCCATACCGCTGTTACTGGTGGTGTCAGTTACTAACTGACACTTTATTGGGTGTTTTGCAATTTTATGGAAATCTTATTTCTGCCACGCAATTTTGTTTTTTTAATCAAAACGACCATTCATAGAAATATAAAAAGCAATGCCTTGCTTACAATCTGGTGGGACAGTCACTAATTTTGGCGTAGCTTCCGTGTCAATCTTGGAACCAGCAGTAACAATTACAGAAATTCTCCAAAATATTGATGTCTTCCGATCCACCTTGTTCAGTGTCAGACGTTTTGTGCGCGGCCTCGTGAAGCAGATGGGGCCTGACGTTTTCTGCGCAACAGAGATAGCCACAAAACAACCTGCAAAATATTAAAGAAACTGCAAAGCAGCTGCAGACAACATTTACAAATATATATGTAGAATTTCCATAAACGTTCAGATGTCTGATATTCTGTTTGCGACTAGCGTGGAATTATGTACGATGTCTGTTGTATACAACATTCATGAAGAAATCAAAAAATGCTCGCTTTGCTGTACAGGCTCTTGAGGTATCCCCAGTGCACAGCAACACTACTTATAAGAAAACAAATGCTGCTACTGTTGAGCTCTTAGTTAGTGACCCAGAGCAAGCATGTGGTAAGTGAAGTCAGTGTGAAGCCAGGATTTCTGAACTGCGCATGTTATTTAGGTCTGTGCTGAAGACTGCATATCAACAGCAAGGTAACTAGCATTTTTTAGAAGGAGAGATCAAGAACAGTAGCCTAGGTATTTTTTGCTCAGCACAGGTTGGACATTTGTGAACTCAGCCAAGAGCTGCCCAGGTAGCAAGAATTAAATGTCCTCTCTGCCAGACCCTGGTGTTGAGCTTTGAAGGGAAAATATCGAAACTGCAGCAGCTGTGCATGGCAACCAATCAGCTTCTAACTTTTATTTTTAAAGCTTAAGCCCGGGTTTATACTGGTGCGACACGACAGCCGTCCCGCTTTGGATCCGACTTTGCCCTGCAACTTGAAGCCGACATACATCTGACTTTCAATGAACAGGGATCCGACTTGGATCCCCGCCAATAGCAGGCACTGTGTTTGATATGAATCTTGAGGGGAAACTCCACGCAAAATTTTAAATAAAAAAACGGCATGGGTTCCCCCTCCAAGAGCATACCAGGCCCTTTGGTCTGATATGGATTTTAAGGGGAACCCCCTACGCCGAAAAAACAGCGTGGGGGTCCCCCCTACATCCATACCAGACCCATATCCCAGCACGCAGCCCGGCCGGTTAGGAAAAGGGGTGGGGACGAGCGAGCGCCCCCCCTCCCGAACTGTACCAAGCCGCATGCCCTCAACACGGGGGTGGGTGCTTTGGGGCAGGGGGGGGGCCTGCGGCCCCCCCCACCCCAAAGCACCTTGTCCCCATGTTGATGAGGAAAAGGGCCTCTTCCCGACAACCCTGGCCGTTGGTTGTTGGGGTCTGCGGGTGGGGGGCTCATCGGAATCCGGGAGCCACCTTTTATTAAGGGGGCCCCCAGATCCCGGCCCCCAACCCTATGCGAATGAGTATGGGGTACATCGTACCCCTACCCATTCACCTGGGGAAAAAAGTGTCAATAAAAAAAAAAGACAGGTTTTTAAAGTAATTTATTAGGCAGCTCCGGGGGTCTTCTTACGATTTCCACGCTCTACGGTTCTTCTCCCGCTCTCCGGTGCCTTCTGCCAGGCTCCTCCGCTATCTTCTGCTCTTTTGCCCCCTCTTTTGCTAGCGTTGGCCCAGTCTTCTCCGTCATCTTCTTCCCTCCGGTCTTCTTCCGATGTTGACACGACGCTCTCTCCCGCTGTAATGCCATGTGCGCGGTGCACAACGACTTATAAAGGCATGGGGCGTGGTCACCGGGTGATGTCACCTGGTGACCCCACCCCTTATGACGTCACGGCCCGGGGCATGATGGGGCGGTGATGTCATAAGGGGCGGGGTCATCGGGTGACATCACCCGGTGACCATGCCCCATGCCTATATAAGTCGTTGCGCTCCACGCACACGGCTTTACAGCGGGAGAGAGCGTCGTGTCAACATCGGAAGAAGACCGGAGGGAAGAAGATGCGGGGAGAAGAGGCCCGGAGAAGTCGGAAGAGACCCCCGAAGTTGGAAGAAGACCCCCGGAGCTGCCTAATTAATTACTTTAAAAACCTGTCGTGTGTTTTTTTATTGACAATTTACCCCATATTTACCCCATACTCATTCACCTAGGGTGGGGGGCTGGGATCTGGGGGCCCTCTTTATTAAAGGGGGCTCCCGGATTCCGATAAGCCCCCCGCCCGCAGACCCTGACAACCAACGGCCAGGGTTGTCGGGAAGAGGCTCTTGTCCTCATCAACATGGGGACAAGATGCTTTGGGGTGGGGGGGCCACAGGGCGCCCCCCCACCCCAAAGCACCTACCCCCCATGTGCCACCTGTCCAGGGCGCTTGCGATGTCGGCACCCGCGGCCGAACCGTCCCTCGGATGCTGCCGCCGCCATCTTCGGTAAGGGAATCAGGAAGTGAACCTTTGCGGCTTCACTTCCTGGTTCCCAACTGCGCATGCGCGAGTCGCGCTGCGCAATCCGAATGGTCCCTGCTGTCTCTGGGACCCGTGTGTCTCCCAGCAGACAGCGTGGGGGGGGGGGGGCCAGAAGTGCCGTAGACACCCGTGGGAGTCTATGCCCGGAAGTGGGTGCAAATACCTGTCTTATACAGGTATCTGCACCCCCCCCCCCCCCGAAAGGTGCCAAATGTGACACCGGAGGGGGGGAGGGTTCTGAAAAGCGGAAGTTCCATTATTGTGTGGAACTGAACAAGCATGAAGATAGAAGTTGATTGGTCGCCATGCACTATTGCTCCAGATGCTACAGTTCTGTTTAATTCCCCCTATGCATTTTTGGTAGGCACACTGGTTTAGTTATTGTAATATTTGCCTTAAATTTGTGGCTTTGACATTTTTATTGCTTGTTCCATATTTTTAATATTGTATTTCATATAAAGATGAGTGAATGCACCCTCTAGCTGACACTGCATGTCACTTCTGCAATAAAGTACCTGTCTGTTCCTAGTTTTTTTTCTTTTTAGACTTTAGTGCAGCATTAACACGCCTCTTGTTCAGATAAAATTGGTGCAATCACTTTCGGATTGTGCATGCATGCACTTTGATGCCAACTGTTTCAAGAGTTATTTGAACACCCTTCAATGAAGTTTTGGGGTTCTTGGAGACTTCCTTTAGCATCAGACTGTCAGTCATTGGGTTGAAACTGCTAGGCTGGCTATTCCTGGAAAAATTAGCAGTTTGAAATCTACACCACATGTAGATGGTTTTCCTTACAGTGGAATGATTGTCTTCAAATCACTTGGCAATCTTTTTAATCTCTTCCTAGGCATCCAAAACGTTCTTTCTGAAGGCTCTAAAGAGCTATATTCATCTTTGCATGATGACACTACCAATAGTACTAACAAGGTGAAAACCAACCCCTAGCTGTCAGGGGTTTAAATAAGATAGATTCCACCTGCATAGTCCTTAATGAGGTTCTAATTATTGGAACCTAATCTGGAACACTCGATTCTAATTTCATTGATTTGCTAAATGTAGGGGTGTAGTTACCTGTTCCATACTACTAATCTGCATTTTGTTTAATTAGATCATCTTTATCTATAGACAATAATTTAAAATATAACTAAAGGAAAAACTTTTTTATTTTTTTTTAGTTTTGGATAAAATGAAGAGGGATCAGAACACCTGTCAGGTTTTTATTGCTGTCTCTGCCCCCATTAGGGAGATTCTCTGTATTTGTCCTGTTTACCATTTACACTGAGAGAGAAACGCAAGGAAAATTCCCAAATTTTGGATTGTCACCAGAACAGGAATGCAGGGTAAATCCTCCAATGGGGACACTAGTTCTGGTGACAACACCTCTCAATGGGAAATCAACTCAATGGGATGCAGAGGGCAAAAGAAAACTGGCATGGGTTATAATCCTCCGTTACTTTATACAAAATGATAAAAGTTCTAACTTTAGTTCTACTTTTTGGGTAGATTTAGACATGCATCTAAATCTACCTCTCCTCTGAATAATGATCCACTAACATGCGATGAGTAAGAGATGTGAAGCCTCCTCACCACCTGTTTTAACCCCATTTTTGTTGACAAATGCGTTGCAACTGCATGCATTACACGTGGTTGTGGGGCATTTACGGTGCCTCCCCATTTGCCTGAATGTGTCGCGTTCAGCTGGCTTGCCGCCCGCAATTCACTACATGTCAGATAGATTTTTCTGTAGGTGCGAAGCATAATGACCTTGGCATGTAAACGTCCCCATTCACTGCCTATTGCAGCCTAAAGGGTGGTAGTTGTGGGCAAGGAAAATATGGCTCAAAAGTGCATTTTTACTGTTCCCTGACCGCATTTCTAAATGAAACCTAAAACTAAGCATACACATTTATCTGTATGGCTACAACATCAGTCCAATGCTGCAGCTGTCCTCCACTGACTCTAAGAGATCACATGACCACTGATAATTCAGTTCTTGGTCTTTACTAAGCAGAGAGTGGTGACTGCCAGTCACCGGCTGTCTGCACTGCTCCTCCTATGCTCACTGGAGCACTAGGCTCAGGAGGGGGCGAGAACAGCTGGCTCAGGCTCTCAGCAGCTCACTGAAAGGCTGAGCCAACTGCTGGTTAGGCAACTGGGTAGATCCCGACATTATAGACCTGCTCTGTGACATCAGCTGACTCCTGTGACCCAGAAGAGAAATATGGCCACAAAAGCCTCAGCCATACTGCACTTTAAGGCTGGGTTCAAACTGCTGCCGGATGTGGCTCGCAGCAGGGGTCCGGTGCTTCCATTTGTTCACTGTTCTCCATTTCAGGGACGGATCAGGGCCGACATTTTGCCTGAATTCGGCCCTGAAATGGAGCCAAAGACGCACAGGACTCCTGTGCAATGCACTCCGCAGCCGACACGGAGATATGTGAACCGGTTCCATAGAGCAATGCCATGTGAATTGGATGCGGGGGAAACCCACATTCAATTCGCACTAGTGTGAACCCCTAATGTTTGTCTGTTCAATTATGTTGAAAAAGTTGACAACCCCCATGGGGTATCCTTACTTTTGCCATGAGTGTACATAACTATTAACTATAAAAATTTTCTAACATTTGAATTCATTGGTACGCTGTTCACATCACATGCATAATAAATAGACTATAAAAATATTACAGTTTGCCTTCTTTTTTTTGCTCCTATGCAGTGGAAAATTATGGTGCCTTAAAAGAGCATCGAATTGCCCTGTTAATGCCTGAGAAAGCTGTTAACCAAGATATTATAATTTCTTCCCTTCCTATCTTTATAAATGTGTATATGGCAAAACCCAGCAAGGGGTTCCCCAGCAATCAGCTGTGGGAGGCAGCCCTATTGAAAGCAATTGGAGGCTAACAGCTCTCGCAGCTGCATCCAGGGCCTATCCTTCTCAAGTCACTCCATGAGCGATAACATGCAAACGTGATAAGCTGTAGGAGCTGTTTGCCTCCAATGTGTGAATGGAGCCTAATGGTTGTCGTAAATGGTCAGGCTTGTTCCATAGCTCCCAGCTGTCCCTAATTTCAAAGGACTGTTACTGATTTGGAACAAAGTCCCTCTTTTCATTATATAAGCTCAGTTTACTGCTAAAATAAGTGTGAAATTCAAAACTTTGCTGGGTGTAACAAGATGTCTGCTGCCGCCTTTGTGTTCTGTCAGATTAGGAAAAATATTAGCGGTGGACCACATGAGCAGTAAGTATTTTTGGTCAGTCAGCTGACGGAATGTCACTTCCGTTACCTGATCTGACGGGTTTCCTAATCTGACAGAACACCCAATATCAGAGAGAGGGAACTCATGGACTGCTTGGTGGTGAAAGGTTGCTGTCCAAAACGTCCTGCCTACTTCTTAAAGGGACACTGTCATCCTACCCTAGGATAAAATTTGAGTACTTATGCTTTGTTCTGTGGGAGCTGTTTAACCAAGACTTTCCAATGCTGGAGCCTTGGGCCACAACAGTTTAGTGACACTGCCTGGCTAGTGAGGGGGGGGGGGGGATTTGGGGGGGTTGGCATAACTGAAGGACCTTTAGCCTCCAGTACCACCCCTTTAGTTAGGACCTCCCTAGGATCTGGGGCAGAGACGCTTGGTTCTCTTATTGTTGGTGGTGTTGTGCCAATTTATTATCCATTATTGTTTATTGCTATACTGTTTTAGTTGCGCGGTTGGAAATATTTATAAAATAAATGCTTTTTATTTAGCCTTTGTGTGTCATTGCTGGAAAGTTCGTTGTCATCTGAACCCGGGGGACCCATTCATCAGTGGTTCCTTGGGAGGTAAGCGATACAGCTATAAATCAATATGAGGCAACTGGAGAAACTACAGCTGTTGTAGCACTACAAATCCAAGCTTGGCGTAAGCAGCTGTGTCTGTGGAGGAAAAATTCCCAGCATGCCCTAAGCAGCCACAGATTGACAGAAACCATGACCCCCTACTGGTAGGTTCTGTTGAGACTCGCATTGTGGGAACTGGGAACTGCTACATTCTTTGGTCCAAGTTCTACAGTAGCAGAAGCTGCTTAAATTCCATCTTGGAGTGCGTAAGATTATCAAAAGTTGCTCAGGACATGCTAAAATGTTTAGTTCTTCACCAATGAGAGATGCAAATAACTTAATAGTAGTTTCCCAGCAGATGGAGCATCAAGGAGCTCCCATCTCTTATGCTCTCTGTGTGGACTTGACATCTTTTTCTCAAGTTTAAATTGGAACAAGAAACTTGAGCACCTTCTAATGTGGAAAACCCTTCAGCCAATGCCTATAAAACCCAGCAGGATGAAGTTTATTGTCTTCTCTGAATTAACTCCATTCCTGCAGGTGTTTCAGCCATTACCTAGTTTTCCAGAAAGTTACGCGGAGTCTACAGTGCTGAAGGGTTAAGCTCTGGGATTTTTTTTCTCTTTTTTGCAACAATATTAATTCACTGGTTTGATAGAAATCCAGAAGGTCACCAGGTGGCTGCAAGTTTACTTCTAGCCAAAAAAATTTGTATTTCACTTGCTTGTGGTATTGCGAGCATAAGGTTCATGGTGTCAGCTGCTGGTGATTGCAGTCTTGTGCACATGATGCCCCTTAGGTTGTCCCAATGCTGCAGATTCCTCGTGTTGCAAACCTCAACAAATAAGTAAAATTGTGTTTAGGGTATATGTGGGACTTTTCCTTGGTGGCTGGCATGTCATTGAGACAGAGATGACAGGGGGTAGGGAGGGGGTCTGAATGGCCCCAGTGTGGTTATCTTGAGAAATTGGCATGTACCTATTATGTAAGAGATACGAGCCTGGGCAATGAAGGGAGAGACACTCACACAGCAAGCATGGAAAGAGCCAGAGAGAGTGAGAAACATCCAGACTGGGGAAAGAGAGAGACACGTCTGGGCAATTTCCAGAAAGAGAAAGATGTCCAAGATATAGAGGGAGAAAGACAGAGATCGAAACATGTCTAGGCAGTACAGTGAGAGGCACATCTGGGCAATAGAGAAAGACAGAAATTAGATTAGTGGGGGAACACTTGGCTATGCTCTGATGGGCTTGGGCACTTTTGCTGGGGAATAACACCAACCCTTGCTCTCCCATTAATGCCAATGGTGATCTGCACATTGAGAGGGATTCTCCAGTGGTGACTAAGGGTACAGCTGACTGAAAATGCTCTGCGCCAAGCTAGAAGCCATGCACATATACTATTTATTGCCATTGCCTGGACACAAGAAAAATAAACTGTCAATAGCTGCAAAAGCTAGACATTAACTGAGAGTACTGCTGCATAGTACCCAGAATTGGGCTGTTGAATTCTACCAGGACTGTGTCATACACCCGAAGATAGTAGTGCCATTAGGACTGGTTTGTTTGCTTGCAGAAGAACTTTGTAGAATACTAAAGCAGCCAATTGCACATGAAGGGTAATCCTTGGAGAGACTTTGGTAAATGCTTGTGTTGCTTCAACAAATGGCTGCCTGGATGTCTATCACCTCTATAAACATGTGAATTATGTAGGCTGTTGGTATGCAGATCAGGAGTTCTGAATAAACTAGCTGCTTACATGTTCCAGGTCGGTGACATAAAAAGTACTGACGCCAGCAGCCACACAACAAGTATTTTCAGAAGTCAATAATGGCAGTCCTATAATATGGGTCATGACAAGTTTCTTTTAAATTTAACCAACAGCCAGGCTAAAGACATTCAACCATTTACAAGTTCTTAACGAGCATTAAAGCTTTACAACACACTCTCACTGACCTCTCTAGCTGCAGACACTGCGGAGCAATTCATCTTTAAAGTTCAGAGCAGGACTCAAGTTTTCCTCTCTGCTCACCCTGTTAATCTTTCAAAAGCACCTGCTCTGTAACTACATAAGATATTTGAAGACCTTTAGGCAGCTGTTTTTGGCTGTAGACGTTTTTTTCTACAGTCAATAAACTCTCCATCATGTTATCCTATGTGTCCATGCACACACAGGCTGTTATCAGCAGTTTTGGGCAGTATCGTTTTTGAGCAGTAAAAAAACCCCCAAATTAGTGGGTTCTGAAAGATGTTTTTCAGCTGTAAAAACGCTCTAACGCTGATAAACGTCGATGAACGCTCAAAAACGTCGCTCACCAGCATGTTTTAACTTTTGATCCATTGAAAAAAAAATGTAAAAAATGTCTTCAAATAAAAAAAACGCTAAACCGCTAATGCGGAAAAACACTAGAAAATGCTACTGCAAAAACGTTGAAAAATTCAATGCAAAGCTACTGACGTTTTTATAATGTTATTTTAACGTCCAGTGTGCATGAAGCCTTAGGCTGGTTTCACACTGCAGCTCGCTCCTATTCACAGCAGGAGTCCGGTGTGTCTCCATTCACCGTTTCAGGTCTGATTTTAGCCCGAATATTTGGCTGAATTTGGACCTGAGATGGACCAAAAGATGCACAGGGCTCCTGTGCAACTCGCACCAGAGCCGGTGCGGAGATCTGTGAACCGGCTTCATAGAGAGCCGGTCACAATCTCCTGCTATGCAAACTGGATGCGAGGAAACCCACATTCAATTCGCAATAGTGTGAACCCAGCCTTACAAAAGGACCTGAACTGTGGAAGATGCACACACAAGGCAGGCAGAGGGTAAATGTTGAGTCATCAGTAATACCTTCATGCTCTCTGCAACTGATCCTCCCCCATTATAGACTTACCATGCCTTGTTCTGCACTGTCTGTGTGTGGAGGCAGCCATCTTGGTAGAGTCAGGGCTTTGCTTCCACATTTCAAAGCTGTCCCCTAATGACTAGTGATCTGATAACTGGTGAGGTGATATACAGAGAGCAGCAGGAGAGGTGGAGAAAGTACCAGTTTGTCAAATAAATGAAGCAGCAGCGATCATATGCATGCAGTGTAGATTTGTCTGCAGCAAGCAACATAGCCCTGATATCGCTAAATCTCACCCCAAATCCCATGAGATCAGCAACCACAGGCAGCAGAGGCTCTCACACTGCAGATATCCAGCTATCAGATGTTAAGCTATACCTGTAGATACGAGGAAGTGCACTGCTTTTTTTCTTGTAGAATTCAGGAAAGAACATAAATCTTTCAGGGTACTGCTACTTCAAAAAAAAAGATATTATAACTTACATTTGCTTTTTTTCTAAAAATTCCTCCTCTGCATTTACTTTTGAAAGTATCCCCCGGATGTGCTGACACACCCGCCATTCTATATGCCCCCCTGTGCCCCTAGGGCCTTGTGATCTGTGTACGGACGCAGCATGGTGTCATTGCACGCCAAACAGCCTCTGTGTCCATCCAGCTTTTAGCACAGATGTAGACAGGGACAGCGAGTGCCAAGTGGAAGGAGCTTTAGCTGCCTGCTGTGCCAGAACCTATTGGCAGTGTGTCCCAGCACATTGTGCCTGTCTCTGCTCTCAGGAGTCCCAGGATCAGACAGCTGGAGAGAGAAGACGGAGAAATGGGGCCAGGTACTAGACCGGGCTATGATGTCAAAACCTGGCTCTTCTACATGGCTGGCTGAGCTGCTGCAGGTGTCTGATTTATGGCAGCACAACACAGGCAGGAGTGGATTGTGTTTTATAAGCCGTCTGCACTACTATATTCCCCACCCATGTGTAGAAGCTCCATTTGGAACAAAAGTCACCAATAAACTTGTATAATGTCAGGTAACGTGCATTTCCAGGCTTAGCTAATAAAGAAATTGCAACTGGTAAAGCAGTCAGGGCTTTATGAAGGCTTTCCTACCACCTGGTCTATTAGAGGGATCCACTGTGTAACACTGAAATCCACCAGCCTTAAAGTGTACCTTCACTCGCACCAAACTCTTGGTATCGCTCTACTCCTTCCCACTCCCTGTTATATTTGCAGCTTTTTTGTTTTGGTGTGGGGGTCATAGCACAATGTTTTTCACAGGTGTTTGTTCCCACTTCCCCATTCCTCACCTTGGCAAAGATGACATAGCCTGCAGTGTGTATGCATGTTTAACTGTCAACGTCTACACTATTTGTGATAGCCCAGTGAAAACCTAGCCACAGATTGATTTGTCCATTACTGCTAAAGGTTTTCCATTATATTAAGCTGATTTGGCCCCCATCCCCATGTTACGTGTGTTTACTTTGAATCAGCAGGTCACCTGGCCCAGGAGCCAAGGCATATGTTGGGCAGGCAATGCTGCAGTCCTCTTCTCAGCCACGTGGTTTTGGGCATATTCTTTTCAATCTATAGGAAGGCTGTCCTCCTGACTTGACAAAAGTATAGGTTTTATCTAACGTCTTTTCACCAGCTGACAACACTGACACTGCTGTATTGATGTGGTAAGTGATGTTGTCATCCCTGTCCATGAAGACCGTGGCTGAACTACAAGACAGAATACCAACATTGCATACGTTGGTATAGTGTCCCCTCCTTGTCTCTCTAATGCCAATGTTCATGGGAAATATAGTTCTATGGCAGCTTGCAGGTAAAAGCAAAGACTTAAAGGCCCCTTGTACACTCATGAGGAGTGTTGGAGGAAAGCAGAAATGGTATTTTCATTTGTATTGAGGTCATACAAGTAAAAATAGTCAAAGTCTACTGAGAAACTGACACTTCCAGTAGTGTCAATTTCCTGGGTCCTAAACAGCTCTCACTGGCTCCTCCTGCTGACCTCTATGTTACTACTGTACCCCATAATACTTAGCGGTCAGAGGGCTGCAGAGGAACTAAGGAGCTTCATACTTCTGAAAAAATTGGTTTCCAAAGGACTTTGCAGGACCATTTCTACCAACAAGGGCGGTGTACAGTGGCATTGACAGTGGGTAAGGTATATTTTTACTTCCTTTTTTTTTTACAGGTATTGCTTGTTATGGATTTTCTTACCTATTGACAGGGTCACTTTAAATAGGGTTCACATCTACTTTAATCAGTGCTTAATGTCCAGCCTGTCCCATTTCTCTAAAGGAAGCACCTTTCTCTAATGATACCTTGAAATTGTGGAAGAAAGGCAAGTATGATATTTTTTCATGCTGTTCCAATCCTGATAGAGTTTCCTCCCCATTCAAATAATTTGAATGGCTTCCTGCCATCATTTTTCAGCACTACTAATTTGATTTTCAATGTGTTTCAGCCATGTGTTTCTGTGCAGAAGAGGTGTTTAATTCCCGTGTGCTGTGGTACAATCATATATAGTATAGGATAGGATTACAGAATATGGAGGGTGTGGACAAATTTGCACTGGAAATGTTTGCACTTTTTCCTGCTTTGTTAAATGACGACATTTTGCCATAGAGACAAGACAACAGGGTATAACAAGCCACAAAAGATGCTTTTTTTTTTTTTTTTGTCTCCTTATCCTACCAAAAAATAAAAAATAAGGGGTGAGGATGGGTTAAGAGAGGAAATAAAAATCTCTTTACATATGGAAAACGGAGAAACTTTTATATCATCTAAGTGCTCCCTCTTTGCCCGTACTCTTTTCCAATTTCCTGTTTTGTTCCTCGGCCAATGTCAGGTATGGCGTATTCGTGTCCTGAGCAGAGTAAGCTGTTAACTCTCGCCAAGCCTCAACATTTGACTAACAGTAGGAGCAAGTCAGCTCCAGTGAGCAGTCTTTCGTGCAAAAGATCATTTGATAAGCAGTAATGGTGGCCATACATGCTTCTGTTTTATTATCCAGTCAATGTACGATTCGATCAAAATGATTGAATTGGAAAATATAACAAAAAAAAAAATCAAACAACCATAACTTCTGTTTGATCTAAACTGATCAACCAGGGTGGACAATTTTCGATCTTGTTACATTGATTGGCAGCACTGAGATACTTTGTTTATGAATACAATATTTTGATTGATCAGATTATGAGATTACATGGGAAACAGGGATATGATCAATAACTTGTGATCATAAATTACAATCATATCCTAATTATTGAGGAAAATCCATTTTCCTGTGTGTGGCATATTAACTGAATGGAATTTGGACTACATAGTTTAATTATTGCTATCTGGAAAGATTGATCAGAAAAGAAATTGATCATTTATCGAAGAGCCCAACTCTGTCTGGAATTCATTGAGTGCTCACAGCTGGACTCCACATGAAAAGCATGCATTCATTTATGCAGAATTCATGTAGGAAGGTGCCCCATAATCTCAAAACAATGGTCCCAGATCCAGGAAACTTGCATGGGTACTGCATATGATCATTCAGTTAACTTGAGATGTAAAAAAAATGACATGCCAAAAACTTGTACATCTAACCAGAAATATAACCAACATTTTTTTCTCTCCAGATTTTTTGTTTTTTCATGACAACCTTCAGTCTATGAAAAATGTTTATTAATACGAACAAGCGGTCAACTTCAAATCATCCGTCTCCTCTGACGGCTATCTTCTATCTAGCAGTCTTTATGGGGAAGCAATTTTCCTTAGCGCCAATCCTTCTATCTTCTACAAAGAATGATGACTTTGCTCAACACCTTGTTTAACGCCACAGTAAAGCATGCTTGTCAGGCAGCATCCAGCTGTGAGCGCACGGCGAATTCCAGAGGTTGAACTGTCCTTCAGTCTGATCCTTTCCTTTCAATCACTGTCTGTTTCCATTGCGCATAATTGCCCTCGCTGGTCCTATGTGGAAAAAAAAAAAGCATGTTACAGCTGCGTAATTGCCCCAATCTTCTCGTTTAGTCAGACAGATGCATGATGATTAAACGAACCACATGTTTTTACTTGCAGTTTAAAGTTGTTTCCTTAAACGACATGTGGAGCTGAGCGATGGCTGCTTCTTGTCTCAGGGAAACATACTCAGCGTGGATTTAAGGTGACACTCCGGTTTTGTTTTAAAGGAAAGCTATCAAGATACGTAGCGTTGGCTAGTCATATCTTCTGCTAATGGTTTGGCTGTCATGCTGATAATCCATCTTTAGTCCTTGAGTCACCAACCAAGAATAAGTATGCCAATGAAGACTACTAACTTTTCTAAACTACACTATATTACCAAAAGTATTGGGACGTCTGCCTTTACACGCACGTAAACTTTAATGCCATCCCAGCCTTAAGCTACGTACACACGATCCAAAATTTCTATGGTCATTTTCGTACGATGCCCAATCGTCAGTTAATCTTAAGCCTCGTACACACGATCGGATTGTTGGCAGACAAAGCGCCAGACTATTTTTGTGCCGTGAACTTGTCTTGCATACAAACGTTACACAATAGAAGCAAAAAAAAAAGGGTCTGCAGTCACCAGAGATACACCTCCATCCCTATATACATATACAAAAAAAAAAAAAAAGAGAGTCGCCCTGGGACTTTAAATGCATACAAACGTTACACAATTGTCGGCCAACAAACACGAACGTATTGACGTACTACGTGGAATTTCAGCTCTTGAGCGCCACCCTTTGGGCACCTTCTGCTAGTGTGTTTGGTGAGCATTGATTCCGAGCATGCGTGTTTGGACTTTGTACTTTTGTGTAACGGACTTGTGTACACACGATAGGAAAATCTGACAGCAGACCGTTGTCTGCCGAAAATGTACTAGCCTGCCATCCAACATTTGTTGGCGGAAAGTTAGCCAACAACTGTCTGATGGAGCGTACTAACGTTCAGATTTTAGGCAGTGTGTCATCACACAATTCCCTGCCGAAAATCCGATCGTGTGTATGAGGCTTAACAGTCATGCCCCGTACACACGGTCGGACATTGATCGGACATTCCGACAACAAAATCCTAGGATTTTTTCCGACGGATGTTGGCTCAAACTTGTCTTGCATACACACGGTCACACAAAGTTGTCAGAAAATCCAATCATTCTGAACGCGGTGACGTAAAACACGTACGTCGGAACTATAAACAGGGCAGAAGCCAATAGCTTTCATCTCTTTATTTATTCCGAGCATGTGTGGCACTTTGCGCGTTGGATTTGTGTACACATGATTGGAATGTCCGACAACGGATTTTGTTTTCGGAAAATTTTATAGCCTCCTCTCAAACTTTGTGTGTCTGAAAATCTGATGGAAAATGTGTGATGGAGCCTACACACGGTCGGAATTTCCGACAACAAGGTCCTATCACACATTTTCCGTCGGAAAATCCGACCGCGTGTACGGGGCATAAGTATGGTCCTTTCGACAGTCCATTCTGACTTTTCAGACGTAAAAATCCTGATGTGCAGGCTATATAATTTTTGTCATACGTGAACTCAACGTCTGATTTTCAATTAATTAGTGCGGTTTCCGAAAAAAATCGTAAGAACAAGGCTACGCATGCTCAAAAATGAAAGAATACATACAAAACTATTCAACACATTACGTCACTTCCGAAGTTGTATTCTGTCGTACGAGAATTTTCGTATGGTGAGTAACCTCTTCATTTTCGACATGAGACTAGCATGCAACATAAAACGGATGAACGGTCGGCCGAAAATCTGATCGTGTGTATGAGGCTTTAAGCTGGCCATACATTATACATTTTTCTTGTTCAATTTCCTTCCATCAACTATGTAGTGCAAGGGCCTGCCTGATTGCATACAGATTGAAAATGTTTAGGTTTTACCTCCTATTATATGGTTTTGGTAAATCTAAAGGAAAATTGAACAAGAAAATTGTATAATGTATGGCCAGCCTTAGGGCCCTTTCACACGGACGTGTCCGTGTACAGGCTTCGCTTTGCTCAGCGGGGGATCGCTCCGTCGATCCCCGCTGAGCCGGCAGATGACAGGTCTGTCTCTGCATACTGTGCAGGGACCGACCTGTCAGAGCGCTGCTCTCCTCTATGGGGGATCGGATGAAGATGGACTGTAGAGTCTGTTTTCATCCGATCCGCAGACAGATGGAGAAGTAGGCTTTTCCTCCGTCATCAGAAACGGAGCATAGCGGAGACTGATGTCATCTGATGTCAGCGGATGTTCATCCGCTGACATCTGCTATCCCACAGGGATACATGTATGTCCGTTTTTCATCCGAGCTCTTCTGGGAAGGCTGTCCACAAGGTTTAGGAGTGTGTCTATGGCAGTGTTTCTCAACTCAAATGTGTTTCTGGAAGAATGGTCAAACATTCCCATAGACACACTCCTAAACCTTGTGGACAGCCTTCCCAGAAGAGTTGAAGCTGTTATAGCTGCAAAGGGTGGGCCAACTCAATATTGAACCCTACGGACTAAGACTGGGATGCCATTAAAGTTCATGTGTGTGTAAAGGCAGGTGTCCCAATACTTTAGAAAAGAAAGAGTCTGGCAGGAAGTAGATTTAGAAAGGTGTGCCACATCCCATATATCTAAAAGAAAACAAGAGTTCCCCTGTGACGTGATTTGTATAGCACTACCATGCAAGTCAATACAATGTAGATAAAATATATACTTTTATTACATAATCAGAAAACAAATTATATACAAATCAGGACAAAAAGTTATGCTCAAAATACACTTGAAACAAAGTACATATGGATAAAAGTATGGATACAAATGGAGGTTTAATGGAAAGGGAACCGTAAGTAGAAGTTAGTGAATCTCACTGAACCGAACCAACACGTTTCAGAAAATCCTTCATCAGGGTTCATAGAGTGAGAATTGGCATCTGGGGGATTGCAAAGTCAAAGGGATAATTAACATCACATGTAAACCCAGGAAAAAAAAAAAAAATCAAAACATAAACCTCACTTACTTCCAATATACAAATACTACATAAGTATCCATGGCATAAAAACAATTTCACGGATGTCTCCCCGGCAATGTACACCTGAAGATTGGCTAAAGAGTGTCTCTTCCTAGGTTGGTCGCGGAAGGTAAATCTACCAGGGAGGGAACGGGTACCTCCAATGGCGCTGAGGGTCACTGCACCCTAAGACCGGGTGCAGCGTCTGCGTGCAGGCTGGGGTCCGGGCGGCTAGGGACCTAGAAACAGAGACACAGCCATGTATAGGATGGGAGAGTGGTGTAAAAGAAATGGCAGAAGTAATTGTATTTATGGTGTCTAATCCTAAACAATACATGGGGTAAAGTCCATATATACAAAACAAAAGGGAAACATACCTGTTAACAAAATTCGAGGGTGTGACCTTCAGCTGATAAGATAAGGGAAAAGCTGGGCATCTGGACTTGTAACCAACAGGCTGTAAAAAGATGGAGGAGCCTAGTTATAAGGGGCAGAGTTAAGCCTGAGTAAAGCAGGCAGAGTACAATAAGTAAGGGAGAGAAACCGGGCAGGTACCCCCAAAAAGGCATAGATGGTTGGAACAATAAATAGCCTAAGTACAGCCCCAGACATATATATACCTGACTCACTTTAGCAGCCAGAATCGCCAGCACAGATTCAGCGTCCCACTCCAACCTGGAGATCAAACTAAGTGAGCCGGCTTATTTATACCGCACAAAGTTGAACCACCAGCTGATTCAAAAAAAGGAATCAGCTGGAGAAGGGGAATGTCCCAAGCCCATCCCATCCCATCCATCATCAGCTGACTGGTAGTCAGTTCGATGGAGGTGTGTGTCAGTTCCGTCCCGCCAATGGGCCCCCTGAGCGTCGGCTGCGCCACGCCTCCCCGCGGCGCCAGCCCCGACGACGTACTGCGCGCCAGCCAAGCTGGAACGCAAGCGCAGGCATGTGTCACGGCACCAACTCCCACCGGCACGGCAAACCCTCCCTGGAGACAGTCAGGAGCCTGACCCAGGGCTGGAATGGAGGAGCGTCCAGAGTGGCAGCTCCTCCCACGATGTCCCGAAGGGAACATCTTTGCCATGCCGGGTCTGCACACAAAAAGCAGCGTCCACCAATGTGACATCTCACGATGTGTGTACCGCAAGGAAAAAGGAAAAAGAGGAATTGAAATCCAAAAAAATAAGTAAAGCTTAATTGAATGCATACATTAAATGCATAACAAAGCTATGTAGATGTGACCAAAACCAATTCAAACACAGGTGAATTATTTGCAGTGGAGACAACCGTAAAACAGTTGCACAGAGAGATAAATAATGGGACAATAACAGTATGTACAGTCAAAAAAACCCCTATGTTCCACTGAAGGGTCCCAGTACTGCCCAGAAGGTTATACCCCTGCAAAAACTACATGTAAAAAAAAAAAAAATATATAAATATATATATATATATATATGTATGTATGTATGTATGTATGTATGTGTGTGTGTGTGTGTGTGTGTGTGTGTGTGTGTGTGTGTATATATATATATATATATATATGAATAAAGACCCTGAAGGGTCAAAAAATTAACCCTGTATTACATTATATACGGGTAAGGCAGCAGGAACCAGCATAGATTGTGAAAAAAAGGGGGGGGGGGGGGGGGGGACGTGTCCAAAAGATCTAACCAGGAAAGGCTATAAAGAGATATGGAAAGAGGATCAGAGCAAGGAAGGGATAGGAGGAGACCCTATTTCTCCATACCCCCGGAGTCAAAGCCCTCCAAGAATGGTTTGAAGCATATTGCATCGTTAAGTCCAGGGGGCTTGGTGGCCCGCATATTGTAAATCCACCTCAGTTCGAGCTGGAGGAGATCCTTATTCCAGTCTCCCCCCCCCTCGGACTGGGGTGTACCCTATCCAAAATCAAAAATTTGATTTTTGGAAATATCCCCTGGTGGACCAAGGTGGTGTGCCTACCCAATGGTAAATCGGGATCACAAGTCTGCATGCTCCGAATGTGGCGGTATGCCCTATGCCAAAACTCCAGTTTGGTCTTCCCGACATAGAAGCACCCGCAATCACACTGGAGCATGTACACAACCCCCTTGGTCTTGCAGTTGGCGAAGTGTTTAGGCCTGAAGGTACTGCCATCAGGTAGTCGGGTTTTTGATAGTATACATGAATTTGCAGTACCCACAGGCCCCACACATAAAAGTGCCTTTGTACTTGCAATGCTCGGCAAAGTTGTCTCCCTTGAATTCACTCCTAACTAGGGATGAGCTTCGTGTTCGAGTCGAACCCATGTTCGACTCGAACATCGGCTGTTCGATCGTTCGCCGAATTGCGAACGTTATGGGCCGTTCGCGCTAAATTCGTGTGGCGCGTCACGGCCCATAATTCACTGCGGCATCGCAGTGCATTGCTGGCTGATGATTGGCCAAGCATGCACTATGACCCGCATGCTTGGCCAATCACAGCGCCGTCAGTAGAGAGAGCTGTAATTGGCCAAAGCCAGGGTGGCTTTGGCCAATTATGGCTCAGGGGATTTAGTACACACCCCACACTATATAAGGCCGCCTGCACGGCGGCCCTGTGTAGTGTGTGTTCCGGTGTGCTGAGAGATAGAGAGAGAGAGAGACAGTGTCATTTGATTTGAGTTAGATAGATTAGGCAGAACAGTCAGTCAGTTAGCTGCACTTACAGTGTATTGTGTATATATATGCATCCCAGGTGTTGCATATATATATATACACTGTATTCAGTTTAGCTAGATCCGTTCCTGTTATCTTCTATCTAGACTATTTACATTTAATGCAGTGCGTCCTGCTCACAGTGTTCAGCTAGATCCGTTCCTGCTATTTACATTTAGTGCAGTGCGTCCTGCTCACAGTGTTCAGCTAGATCCGTTCCTGTTATCTTCTAGACTATTTACATTTAGTGCAGTGCGTCCTGCTCACAGTGTTCAGCTAGATCCGTTCCTGCAATTTACATTTAGTGCAGTGCGTCCTGCTCACAGTGTTCAGCTAGATCCGTTCCTGCTATTTACATTTAGTGCAGTGCGTCCTGCTCACAGTGTTCAGCTAGATCCGTTCCTGCTATTTACATTTAGTGCAGTGCGTCCTGCTCACAGTGTTCAGCTAGATCCGTTCCTGCTATTTACATTTAGTGCAGTGCGTCCTGCTCACAGTGTTCAGCTAGATCCGTTCCTGTTATCTTCTAGACTATTTACATTTAGTGCAGTGCGTCCTGCTCACAGTGTTCAGCTAGATCCGTTCCTGCAATTTACATTTAGTGCAGTGCGTCCTGCTCACAGTGTTAAGCTAGATCCGTTCCTGCTATTTACATTTAGTGCAGTGCGTCCTGCTCACAGTGTTCAGCTAGATCCGTTCCTGCTATTTACATTTAGTGCAGTGCGTCCTGCTCACAGTGTTCAGCTAGATCCGTTCCTGCTATTTACATTTAGTGCAGTGCGTCCTGCTCACAGTGTTCAGCTAGATCCGTTCCTGCTATTTACATTTAGTGCAGTGCGTCCTGTGCACAGTGTTCAGCTAGAGCCGTTCCTGCTATTTACATTTAGTGCAGTGCGTCCTGCTCACAGTGTTCAGCTAGATCCGTTCCTGTTATCTTCTAGACTATTTACATTTAGTGCAGTGCGTCCTGCTCACAGTGTTCAGCTAGATCCGTTCCTGCTATTTACATTTAGTGCAGTGCGTCCTGCTCACAGTGTTCAGCTAGATCCGTTCCTGTTATCTTCTAGACTATTTACATTTAGTGCAGTGCGTCCTGCTCACAGTGTTCAGCTAGATCCGTTCCTGTTATCTTCTAGACTATTTACATTTAGTGCAGTGCGTCCTGCTCACAGTGTTCAGCTAGATCCGTTCCTGCTATTTACATTTAGTGCAGTGCGTCCTGCTCACAGTGTTCAGCTAGATCCGTTCCTGTTAAATTCCTACTGACCGGCAGGCTTGTCTGGTTACAGTATATAAAGCTACCTGAAGAAAATTACAGGTGTTCTATTTGATCCTATTAGTACCACGGTCAGGCAGCTAGACTATTTACATTTAGTACAGTGCGTCCTGCTCACAGTGTTCAGCTAGATCCGTTCCTGTTATCTTCCTACTGACAGGCAGGCTTGTCTGGTTACAGTATATAAAGCTACCTGAAGAAAATTACAGGTGTTCTATTTGATCCTATTAGTACCACGGTCAGGCAGCTAGACTATTTACATTTAGTACAGTGCGTCCTGCTCACAGTGTACAGCTAGATCCGTTCCTGTTATCTTCCTACTGACAGGCAGGCTTGTCTGGTTACAGTATATAAAGCTACCTGAAGAAAATTACAGGTGTTCTATTTGATCCTATTAGTACCACGGTCAGGCAGCTAGACTATTTACATTTAGTACAGTGCGTCCTGCTCACAGTGTTCAGCTAGATCCGTTCCTGTTATCTTCCTACTGACAGGCAGGCTTGTCTGGTTACAGTATATAAAGCTACTTGAAGAAAATTACAGGTGTTCTATCCCAGCTTAGTGCAGCTACAGGCCATTAGTATGTCTGGAAGGCCAAGAAGGAGAGGCAGACAGTCACAAGCCAATAAGAGAGGGCAAGCAGGCTCTGTGTCTAGTGCTGGTCGTGGAGACGGTGCATCCTCATCAGCACGTGGCCATGGGACACGCTTGGCCTTTTTTTCGGCAGCTGGCCATGTTGAGCCGCAACATGCGGAAGACTTGGTCGAGTGGATGACCAAGCCGTCCTCATCCTCCTCATCCTCTCTCACCCATGCCCAGGGTGCTTTGTCTGGCAAAGCAGCGGCCTCTTCCCTCAGCTCAATGTCATCAGTGACTCCTTCCCTAGCTCCACCATGTCCTCATGAGGATTCCCTCGAACTGTTTGACCACAGTGTTGGGTACATGCTCCAGGAGGATGCCCAGCGTTTGGAAGGCTCTGATGACGATACTGAGCTCGATGAAGGCAGTAACATGAGCGCGGACAGAGGGGGTGCCCAAGAAGGACAGCAATCTGGCAGTCATGCTCCCCCTGCTGCAGCATACTGCCAGGTTTGCTCCAGTGATGAGGAGGGAGGGGATGATGAGGTCACTGACTCAACGTGGGTGCCTGATAGGAGAGAGGAGGAGGAGGAGGAGGAGGAGGAGGAGGCGGCAGCACATCACCAACGAGGCAGGATGCCCTCCAGGGGCCAGCCTAAGGGCAGCACATTGACTGCATCACACCCCAAAGCTCCACATGTGCAGGGCGCTGCAGTCTCTGCGCGTTATTCAAAAAGTTCTTTGGTGTGGGCCTTTTTTGAGACGAGTGCATCAGATCGCACCGCTGCTATTTGCAACATATGTCTCAAGCGTATCTCGCGTGGCCAAAATATCTCCCGCTTGGGTACCACATGCTTGACCAGACATATGTTGACCTGCCATGCAGTTCGTTGGCAAGCGTATCTAAAAGACCCACACCAAAGAACAAAGAGGATCTCTCCTTGCTCCTCATCAGCTGAGATTTCCAACCCCACTAGACCTTCAGTCCTCTCTGAGACCTGCAGTGAGAGGAATGAAGGTGTAGAATTAGGTGTGTCACAGCCAAGTACTTGTGGGCAATCTGCTTTTGGTACACCGACGTCAGATTGTACCAGGCAAATTTCCCTGCCCCAGCTGCTGCACCGCCGAAAGAAGTTTGCTCCCAGCCATCCACATGCCCAGCGGTTGAATGCTAGCTTGGCAAAATTGCTAGCACTTCAACTGCTGCCTTTTCAGTTGGTAGACTCTGCCCCCTTCCGTGAGTTTGTGGAATGTGCGGTTCCTCAGTGGCAGGTACCCAAACGCCACTTTTTCTCACGGAAGGCGATTCCGGCTCTCTACCGGCATGTGGAAGGCAATGTCCATGCCTCGCTGGACAGGGCGGTCAGCGGTAAGGTGCATATTACCGCTGACTCATGGTCCAGCAGGCATGGACAGGGACGTTACCTAAGTTTCACGGCGCATTGGGTGACTCTGCTGGCAGCTGGGAAGGATGCAGGACAAGGTGCAGTAGTGTTGGAGGTTGTTCCGCCACCACGCCTCCAAAATGCTGATTGTGACACACCTCTCTCCTCCACCCCCTCCTCTTCTTCTTCCTCCATGGCCTCTTCCTCGGAACCAGCGGTGCTCCGTAGGCGTTCAAGGGGCTACGCAAGTACGCAGGCCAAAAGATGCCATGCGGTGCTTGAGCTGGTGTGCTTGGGGGACAGGAGCCACACTGGGGCAGAGGTTCTGTCAGCTCTGCAGGGGCAGGTTCAGAGGTGGTTGACGCCACGCCAACTTAAGGCAGGAATGGTGGTTTGCGACAATGGCACCAACCTCCTCTCTGCCCTCCGACAGGGACAAATGACCCATGTGCCCTGTTTGGCTCACGTCCTTAACTTGGTGGTGCAGCGGTTCTTGGGCAGGTACCCGGGCTTACAGGATGTCCTGAGGCAGGCCAGGAAAGTCTGTGTGCATTTCCGCCGGTCATATAATGCCAGTGCTCGGCTGACGGACCTCCAAAAGGAGTTTAACCTGCCCAAGAACCGCCTAATCTGTGACATGCCCACCAGGTGGAACTCAACGTTGGCCATGCTGCAGCGGCTGCACACGCAGCAGAGGGCCATCAATGAGTACCTGTGCGACTATGGCACCAGGACAGGGTCAGGGGAGCTTGGTTTTTTTCCCCACGCCAGTGGGCCATGATCAGGGATGCATGCACTGTCCTGTCACCATTCGAGGAGGCCACGAGGATGGTGAGCAGTGACAGTGCATGCATCAGTGACACTGTCCCCCTTGTCCACCTGTTGGAGCACACGCTGCGTGGAATAATGGACAGGGCACTTGAGGCAGAACAGAGGCAGGAAGAGGAGGACTTCCTTAGCTCTCAAGGCCCCCTTTATCCAGACAGTGTTCCTGCGTGCCCGCCGATCACACAGGAAGAGGACGAGGAGGAAGAGGAGGAGGAGGAAGATTGTGTCAGTATGGAGGTGGAGCCTGGCACTCAGCATCAGCAGCAGTCTTTAAGGGATCAGTCCCAAGAAACACATGGACTTGTACGTGGCTGGGAGGAGGTGGCTGCGGACCATGTCGTTCTTAGTGACCCAGAGGACTCCGGACCGAATGCCTCAGCAAACCTACGCTGCATGGCCTCCCTGATCCTGCAAAGCCTGCGTAAGGATCCTCGTATTCGTGGTATCAAGGAGAAGGACCAATACTGGCTGGCAACCCTCCTTGATCCACGTTACAAGGGTAAGGTTGCGGACCTTATCTTGCCATCGCAGAGGGAGCAGAGGATGAAACATCTTCGGGAGGCCTTGCAGAAAGGTCTGTGCAACGCGTTCCCAGAGACTGGGAGGTTACAAACTCCTGTTTCTGGACAACGTGTTGCTGAGGCTTCGGTCAGTCAAAGAAGGAGCGGTGGAGAAGGTGGCCGTCTGACCGATGCGTTCAGACAATTTTTTGGTCCGCAGCCCCAAGGTATGATCGGTTCCAGCAACCATCGCCAGCGTCTGTTTTACATGGTGCAGGAATACCTAGGGGCAAGATCAGACTTGGACACCTTTCCCACCGAAAATCCTCTGGGTTACTGGGTCTTGAGGATGGATCACTGGCCAGAGCTTGCACAGTATGCAATTGAGCTACTGGCCTGTCCTGCATCCAGCGTTCTTTCGGAACGCACATTCAGTGCTGCTGGAGGCGTGGTAACCGATCACAGGGTGCGTCTGTCCACCGACTCGGTCGATCGGCTGACCTTCATAAAAATGAATGAGTCTTGGATCACCACCAGCTACCAAGCACCTGATGCTGATGTAACCGAATAATTTTTTTTGAAATCTCAGATCCCTTCAAAGACTGCCTATGCTGATGCTGAGTGACTATCCCTGAGTAATTATCCTCTTCCTCCTCAATCATCACGCTGATAGCTTGTAAGAACATTTTTGGTTCTGGGCGCCACCACCAGTGCCTAAGGCACAATTTTTCAGCCCCTGTTTAACAGGGGCGTGTAATTACAATTTTTGATGTAATACTTTGCAGCAGGGCTCGTTCCTGCATTCCAACTAGAGTGTCTGTGAGGGGTTGCAGTGTTGTGGCACCAGCACCAGTGCCTAGGGCCCAATTTTTCTGCCCCTGTCTAACAGGGGCGTGTAATTACAATTTTTGATGCAATACTTTTCAGCAGGGCTCGTTCCTGCGTTCCAACTAGAGTGTCTGTGAGGGGTTGCAGTGTTGTGGCACCAGCACCAGTGCCTAAGGCCCAATTTTTCTGCCCCTGTCTAACAGGGGCGTGTAATTACAATTTTTGATGCAATACTTTGCAGCAGGGCTCGTTCCTGCGTTCCAACTAGAGTGTCTGTGAGGGGTTGCAGTGTTGTGGTACCAGCACCAGTGCCTAAGGCCCAATTTTTCTGCCCCTGTCTAACAGGGGCGTGTAATTACAATTTTTGAAGCAATAATTTGCAGCAGGGCTCGTTCCTGCGTTCCAACTAGAGTGTCTGTGAGGGGTTGCAGTGTTGTGGCACCAGCACCAGTGCCTAAGGCCTAATTTTTCAGCTCCTGTTCAACAGGGGCATGTAATTACAATTCTTAATCTAATATTTCACAGCAGGGCCCTGTGAGGGCTTACAGTGTTGTGGCCACAGCAACACCTAAGGCCCAAATTTCTGCTGAGTATATAGGGCAGGACCCTACTTTCAAACATCTAACTTACAAACGACTCCTACTTGCAAACGGAAGGAGACAACAGGAAGTGAGATGAAATCTACCCCTAGGAAGGGAAATTCTCTCCTGTAAGAGTTAATATGGGAAAACAATTTCTCCTTTCCACTGATGCTTTCCAATCCTTGTTCCACAAAAAAACCCAAATTTTCAAAAAACATTTTTCATTGGGACAAAAAAGTGAGGTGAAATCTTCTGAAGAGGAGGAAAGACAGCAAAACAAATGTCACAGGGGTGATAACCCTTCCCTATGTTTTCCAAAAAGCTTAGAAAAGATTTTTTGGCTGGAGCTAAACACGTTAAAAATGTTCAAAATTACAAACAGATTCTACTTAACAACAAACCTACAGTCCCTGTCTTGTTTGCACCGCCTGTATACTGCTGTTCAGAGTATATAGGGCCTGGTGGCCCCACACCTTTCCTTATTTTAATTTGGGTGCGGGGTTCCCCTTAATATCCATACAAGACCCAAAGGGCCTGGTAATGGACTGGGGGGTACCCATGCCGTTTGTCTCACTGATTTTCATCCATATTGCCATGACCCGACATGACATTAAACCCGCAAGCAGTTTTAAATGAGATTTTTTCCTTTAAAAATGACATTTGGTGCAGGGACTGTTCTAAACATGGGAAACACGCGTCACTTTACAGGCATACTATAGACACCCCCCAGGTACGATATTTAAAGGAATATTTCACTTTTTTTTTTTTACTTTAAGCATCATTAAAATCACTGCTCCCGAAAAAACGGCCGTTTTTAAAAGTTTTTTTTGCATTGATACATGTCCCCTGGGGTAGGACCCGGGTCCCCAAACCCTTTTTAGGACAATACCATGCAAATTAGCCTTTAAAATGAGCACTTTTGATTTCGAACGTTCGAGTCCCATAGACGTCAATGGGGTTCTAACGTTCGTGCGAACTTTCGGTCCGTTCGCGGGTTCTGGTGCGAACCGAACCGGGGGGTGTTCGGCTCATCCCTACTCCTAACCAATCTGGAGGCCACAGATGTGGCACTCCTGAAGGTGGAGACAGGCCTCTCGGGGAGGAGTCGACTTAAATTGGGGTCCATAGTCAGAACGTGCCAATTTTTTTTTTTTTTTTTTTTTTTACTTTTGGTAATATAGTGTATTCCCAGGTCATTGACTCAGAGTGTATAATAGACAGGCAACTAACATTTTTAGAAGACGGTCAGCATTGGCAGCCACACTACTTCTCTAGGGGAATATTTTGTTTCTCTAATGTTTTTGCTTCCATACAGCTGGTTTTATAAACACTACTAGGCTGAATTAGCAATATACAGTATATAGATGTGCCCAATGCAAAATAAAAGATATCGATATATAAGCTATCAATATATCTGACCATTCTCACAACAATGGGCGAGGTCGCAAATTAACCCCTGGCTTGAACATTTCTTCTTCCTATTATTGTTTTACGGAACAGAAACTGCAGAGATGTCCAGCAATGTGACTCTTGGTCGGGGCGCTTTAATCATGAGGCTTGTTATCAATTTTTTGTAAAAAATTTCCAGGCAAATATATACGATTTTAATTAATTCATCTCTGTATTCATTAATTCACCTTTCAAATGTGTTTTGTTTTAAATGCAAGCCACATAAGTACCCTAAAGCGTTTGCTACCCCAACACTTCATATTCCTGATATGTGCCCTGCTGTACCATGTACTTGTATGAGAAAGTATCCTGTTCTCTTTGTATTGCTTCCTTTGTGTAAAGTCCCTGGTGTTCCTGCCAGTGACTCTGCTTTCCCATTAAAAATTGACCACACTAATCAGGAGAACACACTATGGTCAGTTCTCTAGCTGTGCTGGAATCTCAGCCTGCTCTCCTCCAATGATCAGACTTGTCCTGGCACGCCCCCGCTGAACAGCCATTCACTGGCAAGCTCAGTGTGCTGCTTCTTCTCCTCCCCCCAGCTTTTTATACAGCTGAGAACAGAGGGAATGAGATCACAAAGGGAAAAAAGGGTATTTATGTTTTTTTTTTTTAATATCTATACACACATGTTTTGCCTTTCATTTCGATTTTAAAACTGAATTGGTTGTTTTACAAGGTGATCCTTTACAATCAATTTAATTTTACATGGTATTCGTCTTTTGCAGTCCTTGTTCACATAATTCAGACTGGTAGAGAGGCCAGCAGCACAAGGCAGCAATCAGTTAGCTTCAGCTCTCATGTGTTAGCAAGGAACATGCTGATAGGGGGAGAGAGCAGAGTGACAGAGAGGCGAGCTTACCTGTCTGCTGTTTCTCCTTTTATTATCCAGTCACAGGCCGGGGGATGGACAAGACCTGTAAGCTTTACTTATCTGCAGCAGAGGAAAATCAGGTCTCATGCCCTGCCACACAGCATTGTAATGTGTAGCAGAGCCATGTAAATCTCAGAACTAGATGGACAGAAACACAAATCCTTTTGTGTGTGTATGTATGTGTGTATATATATATATATATATATATACACAGTGCTGTCCAAAAGTGTGCCAAAAAAGGTATTAACACTTCAATTTCTGAAAACACTCTTAATTTACAACATTTTTTCACACCTGCCTAAATAAAACTTTTGCACAGTAATGTATGTGAGTGTATGTGTGTGTGTGTATATATATATATATATATATATATATATATATATATATATATATATTTATATATACACAGTACACCCCTCGCATTTTTGTAAATATTTTATTATATCTTTTCATATGACAACACTAAAGAAATTACACTTTGCTAAGTGATAGTTGTCTTGGACAACTGATAGGAAGTCAATTGATTCCACCCTAATTCTGGAATTGCTGCACTTCCCTCTTCTGTCGCTAGATGGCCTGGTATCTGGTGACATTAGATAAGACAAGGGCATTGCAAGGACAGATTAGAAATGAATGGGGTGTCTCAGCCAATGGGCAGGGATTTTCTTGGGTCCCTTGGCCTGCTGGGAGAGCCTATTTATTTGGGTGGAGTCAGGTGATCGGGGTTCTGTGCCACCTGGACGGCTGTCTGGGTGGACGTGTGTCATATTGCCCCGGGCTGCTAGGCCAGAAACCTAAGGCCTATCCCGGGGACATCTGGCTGCTGAGATCCTATTCAGAAGCAGTGCAGGGTTGAGACTGCAGGCTTGTTGTCCAACCAGAAGTAACGGTTCCGCCGGCCAGGCAACCAGTCGTGATCAAAGGTAGAGGGGAAGCTGTCGCCACAAAGGGACCATCCACCATGCTACCGGAAACCATTGTGAGTAAGCTGAAGCCAGTACCATAGGAGACTTCTCGCCAGCCAGGGACAATGAAGAAGAGGGAAAGCATCAGCAAGTGCCAAGTCAGGGACCCAGCTGGACAGCAGAGGTGACGCTTGTGGAGTGCCAAGCCAGGGACCTAATGTGTCAGCAGGGGTGACGCTTGAGGAGTATCTGTGAGTGCCAAGCCAGGGACCCAGCAGTGAAGTGGGGGGTGATGCTTGAGGAAGATACTGAGTGCTACAGTGAAAGAGCTCAGGGGATCCAGTAGCTAGTGGATCTGAAGTCTAGTGAGAGAGACTGGGAGCTCATGAGCAAAGACCCACAGTGAGTGTGGGGTAAAGAGAACTGTTCGTGTTGCAGATAGTCGAATACCTTTACTGTTAGTAACAGCTACAAGATTGTTGCCATAGGAGACAGTGGTCCTGCCTCCACAGAGGTGGTGTCCAGCTGGAGGCCTTCACCTGTATAGCTGTCTACCTATATGTAGCAAGGTCTATGGCCTTGTCCAGTCTAATGAGGACCTCCAAGACCAAAGATAGCTGACATCATTCAATATGTAGTGGGTTGTAAAGCATAGTGGGTGCAAAGATTGTGAAAGTAATTGGGCGCCAGACACCTCTTGGATGTAAAAGAGGTTTTATTTTTTTTGACAGTCCTTTTTGTATTTTTGGGGGAAAGAGGGTTAGGGCCAGGACACCCTTAAGTAGTTGTAGATTCAACTGGCAGACTCCGAGACTTCAACAGTTCCTAACTCAAACACAACAGTCCTTTCAGCTCCATGCCGCTAGCAGTGCTCAACCTTACTAAGGCTTTTTCTTTTTTGGATGCTGGACCTTTCAGTATTATTGTCCTGTTGGTCTTTTCCTGCCTGGATACAATACATACACCTGCCCCTTCTATAGCAATATTTGAAGTTTACATACTATTTGCTATAAACATTCCATATTTTTGGAAATGTTCCGGCTACAGGGATTTTTTATACGAGGCCTAACCAAATTGAAGATAGTGAGACTTGTTCTCTTTTGTTACGTCTCTGAACCTTGATCGTGTCCTGAAGAAGCCTCATGGCAAAACGCGTAGGAGCACAAGGGCTTACTGTACAAACTGTATCATTTTCATGTTTTTTATCTCTTTCTGAACACTAGGTTTATATAATGTACTTTTTTCAATAAATGTTATGAATATTATTTTTGTCACTATAGATAGGTTCTCCCAGCAGGCCAAGGGATTAAAGAAAACCCCTGCCCATTGGCTGTGTTGCATTTGTTAAAATTGGTTGAGATAACCTATATACTCATAACCTGACCTTAGGTTGCCCTTCTCATATCTAGTACCACCAAGTACCTGGCCACCTAGTGGTAGAAGAGAAAAATGCAACAAGGCCAAACTTAGGGAGAAATCAATAGATCCCTATCAATCGAACAAGATAACTTCTCTTGGCAAGTAAATTTGTGAGGAGCTCCCTGACTAAACCCCAGGGTGCTACATATAGAAGTCTCGGAGTCTGCCAATTAACATTGCATCTACCTAAGGGTGTTCTGGCCTAACCCTCTCTCCCACAGTTCTGTTTAAGACACAATAAATCTCAAAAAGTGTCTGGCGCCCACCATTTCATCTTGCAATACACCCACCATGCCTTGTAACCCACTCTACACTGAAGGATGTCAGCTGTCCCTAACTCTGGAGGTCACCATTAGGCCTCAGGGGCCTGGGACTTTGCTACATACACCATATATAATTTTTTTGCTGCTTTATTTATGTGTTTGTAGTTTAGTGTTTACAGATTGGGCACGTGGCAATGGTGAGAGTAGTTCATGCTGCAAACAGGCTTGTGAACTGTGTATTGGATTCAGCTTTACTAATAAAACTGGACTGCACATTCCTGTTAGAACCAAATAAATCCTGATAATTGGCTCATTTCTCTTCATGACGGATTTATTACGGTTCTCCATGTCATTAGTGCTATGGGTCACTGCAGAATTCCCTTGCACTACCCAGATTCCCTGTCCAGATCCAGATATGGCCCTTGTGGATAAAAGTAATAACTATTACAACTGGCCGGAGCGCTCGTGTTTTGTGCTGCTTGGAAACTAATCATCAATAACCTCCGTCTATATATAGACTTCCACCATATGGCAAACCTCTCCACCAAGGTTGCTGTGTTTTACCATCACAACACAAGAACAGAAGTTAAACATATTATAGAGACAAAGCACAGTGTGCATGTCAATGGGAACAGTAAGCAGCATTCGCCCTGTAACAGAAAGAAATAGTATATTTAAAGCTATACTGTTGTCACCGGAACAGGAAGTATTCCGGTGACAACTGTAAAAAATCTTCCAATGGGGACATCTGTTTAAGTCTTTAGTGGCTAAGAGGGAACATCCTCTCTCTTTGAAGAGATTTCCACTCACTTCCTGTTGTGTTTTTGGGACAGAATGTGTAAGGAATCAAGGATGTTCTTAAAGTGTATCTATGGTGTATCTATGGTGAAAATGTAAAATCATTATTTTAATTTCCACATTGTATTTCAATTATTTCTATCCCACTCCAATTACTCTGAACAATCTTGAAGTCTGTGAACTTACTTTCTGAGGCTCCCCACACATAGTGATATGTAATCACTATGCCCTGTGGATAGGCAACTCTGTGACACACATTTCACATTTCTGCCTCTGAGTCTGATCTACAGAGGTGCTGAGAGGAGGAGTTTCAGGAGGTGGAGTCAGTACAGGAAGCATTGGATGCAGACCGCAAGGTACCATGGGATATGTAGTCCTAAGAAATTGAAAGTAAACAGCAGAGGAGAAGCTGCAAAGCATGCAGGGAATCAAGGAAGTTGCGGAAAGAGATGGTGAGCAGACAGGCAGAACTCACCACATGAAAGGAGATTTTTCAAGTAAGCTTAGATTGGATTGTCAAGGTTAAAGCATTCCACGCATTGTTTAGTTTATTAAAAGTCAGCAGCTACAAAATGTAGCTGCTGACTTTTAATAAACAGACACTCACCTGCCCCACGGCCCCCCGAAGCTTTGCTCCTCTCCCCCTCCTCTCCGCTAGTGCCGTCATAGCCACTGTGGGCACCCGACCGCGACAGCTTTCAGCTTCACGGCCGGGCACGCACTGCGCATGCGCGAGTCGCGCTGTTCTCTGCTAGTGGCCAGGAAATCTTCTGGGACCTGGCACGTGTCCCAGAAGATTGCTGGCAGGGAGGGGCCGCCTAGGGGGAGAGGAGGAGTCACCTAGGCGGCCAAGAGCAGGAATAAGGAAGTGGGACAGGAAGTCCCACTCTAAATTAAGTACCCCCCCCAAATAAAATGACATGCCAAATGTGGCATGCCAAGGGGTGAGGAGTGCTTAAAGCGGAAGTTCCACTTTTGGGTGGAACTCCGCTTTAACTATTGTTTGTATTGCGTTTAAATGCTGATGTTGTAAAGTGAGGTGTAAGCTGTGGCTATGGAACTCCTTTAAGGTATTTTCTTCTTCACAGAATTAGAAAATGTAGCATTCATCCTGCGAAAGACAATTTAAATATCACAAAATAGTATTTTTCATATATTTAAAAAATTTTAAAAGGTATCATTAAAGTGTTACTAAAAGCACAACAGTAAAATCAGTCTGTATATGTAGTAAAGCATGCTTGTTATACTCACTGTGGAACCTAAGGGGTTAATCCTCTGCAGTGTGTAAAAAGGCTGTTTGATCATATCTTCTCTAATCCTCCCCTTCTTCCACTGTCCCTAAACCATCTCCTGATAGAACAGAGTCTTGGGGGCAAACTGCGCATATTCCGTTTTTTGTGTGTATTGCTAGAGAGTTTTTTTTTCTTGTGACCGACACAAGGCCAATCACCACTATCCAGACAGAGGGTCAGGGGTCCTGCAGCCTCAGTCAGAGTAAAATGAAAACTCCTCCTACAAGCTTTAACCTGACACTGATAGAAGTCACAAGACTGCTATATACTGCTGATGAGAAAAGGTATTCAACAGTTTATATTTACTAAAATAATTGCATTTCCATCATCTGTGTACTGTGGGAGACCAAATATAGTAAATGCAGGGTCCTGGGTTTAGTAACACTTTAACTACTTGTGATACATTCATACTGCATTTTTTTTTTTTTACAAATAGACTCCCTAGAGTTACTCTTTAAATTTATTTACTGGATTTATACAACCTGGCTGGCAGCACTTGACAGTAAATAACTTTAAATTATAGAAGAGGTCTGGGATTGCGATAGGAAAGAGTGAGAACATGAACGACACCTTAGAGAAAGACATGGCTCAGGAGTACTTGCTGGTGGGAAGCCATCTTCAAGTCCTTGGCCCTCAAAGGAGATGTCAAATTGTCTGTTTTTCAGAATGGAAACATTATCTCCATAAAATTAGTATCGGGAGAGAGATAAAGTACAAGAGCTGTTTATGAGGAGAGTGAAAGTTCCAAGAAGTGTCTGTTTTATTTCAGGTAATCTTCTTCATGACAGTAAAATGTACTTTCTATATTCATAGAGCACCAACATATCTGGGGTAAGTAGGACGTAGACCCAAAAGGGAAACATGTAGGCACAACTCAGCTTCCTGGGGGTTTGCCTATCGTCCAACTGTCACATACCCAACATTGGATTGAAGAAATGAGAACACAGCCAGGGAAGAAAACTAATTCAAGTGGAACATTAGTCAGAAAATTAAGTAAGCTAGATCAGACTTCAGACTGGCTACTTTTGCAGGTATAACTATGTAAAATATTAAAAATAAGTGTCTATACTGTATACAAACCAGTAATAGACTGTCTCACCCTGCTCTGCTCAGTTGCTCTCTATTTTTTGCACTGTGCCGAAAATGTAGAGGCCAGTCTGATGACAGCTTAAAGATTTACTGCTGCTCAGGGGCTCTGGGCTTCACCAAAATATCAGCCTCCAGCATGAAGAAACAGGAGCAATGCTGGAGGCAATTTACAGCACACACTCATTTTGGTAGCATAATCATTATTGTGGAATGTATGTTCCTTGCTAAAAAAAAAAAAAAAAAACATTATTTTTTATCAAGTTGTTATGGGCAAAGTTCTCCTTTAAACAGTGAGGGTATGCAAACCCCATGCAGTTTAGTATCCTAATCTCAGGACCCTATCACAAAGCGTCTGTGCTGACTAGTACTAATGGTATGAGGTAAAAGGAGGCCATTCACAAAGTCATACTGGGAGAGATTTACTAAAACTGATGCACAGGCAATCTGGTGCATCTATACTTAGTGACCAATCAGCTTCTAGGTTTTATTGTCAAAGCCTAATTGAACAAGCTGAAGTTAGAAGCTGATTGGTTACTATGCACAGCTGCACCAGATTCTGTGTGCACCAGTTTTAAGTAAATCAACTACACTGTGTTAACCTGCAAGATAAAGGACAAAACCACTAGTGTCAAATTTAAATCTCCAGGCAGATATAAAAACACAGATTAATGTTGTTGTGTATTGCTTTAAAAAAAATGCATTTTGATTTATGACTTTCTGTTATCCCCTGCACAGCAGAACTTAGACTGGGAGAGGAAGGGGCAACACAATAAACCAATCAGATTGCATGCTGACAGGGGGGGAAAAGCAGAATGAGACGAGTTAATGATTTATCAGTGTTTTGCTGTTCCTTCACTTGCCAATCAGCAAGTTGGATGGCTGTGAGGTGACACCACTGTATTCCTTACCTGGCTGTAACCGGGTGGTGTCATCCTCTGGGCTGTGTTGTCTGGTGGAGGTTTATCACGAAAGTGCCTGGACAGGATTACAGGTTAGACAGTTCACACATGTATTTCAGCTGTGTATATAGCTGTCTAGAAGTCTTATTTTGAGGTGATTATACACTTCCAATTCCTTTATTGTCTTAATTTATAATCAGTTTATATTTCGACACTTTTATTACGTGATCTGCAGTGGCTGTCCTTATGCATAGCTCTCAACTGTCCCTGATTTGGAACAAAGTCCCTCTGTCCCCCCTCATTTGTCCCTCATTTTGGTCTGATCTATATAGTTGTATATAAAATGCACTATTTTTCTTTCAAAAAGTGTTTCCCAGTGCTAAACTTTTCATCCAATTTCTAAATTGTGGCATTTGTAAATTTCAAAAGCCAACATAAAAAGGAATAATAGTGGTAAAAAAAAGCACTTGTGGGTTTGACTCATTTTTTTTGTATAATTCTCCTTTAACCTCTTGGCATCCGCGCTATAGCCGAATAAAGGCCACAGTGCGGACCTGAATTTCCGGGAGGCCGTCATTTGACGGCCTCCCCTGTGCACGCGCGCTGTGACCACCGATTCACTGAGACTCGGGTGATCACCGATCCGAGTAAGGGGCCCTTACCATGTGATCAGCTGTCAGCCAATGACAGCTGATCACATGATGTAAACAAAAGCTCGGTAATCATTATTTTTTTTTTTCCTTACGCTGACAGCGTGAGGAGAAAAAAAAATCGATCACCGGCTCATCTGCAAGGGACATCGGTCCCAAAGAGGAAGAGGCAATTATGCCTCATCTGTGCCACCTACCATTGCCACCTGACAGTGCCCACCAGTGCCACCTATCAATGCCCATGAGTGCCACCTATCAATGCCCACAAGTGCCACCTATCAATGCCCTCCAGTGGTGCCAATCAGTGCCACCTAGCTGCCTATCAGTGTAACCGATCAGTGCCCATTATTGCCACCCATCAGTGCCCATCACTGCCACCTATCAGTGCCGCCTCATCAGCATACATCAATGAAGGAGAAAAATTACCTGTTTTAACATTTTTATAACAAAATATAAAAATATATATATATATATATATATATATATATATATATATATATATATATATATTAATTCGGTCTTTTTACAATTTTTTAAGAAAAAATAAAAACCGCAGAGGAGATCAAATACCACCAAAAGAAAGCTCTATTTGTGGGGAAAAAATGATAAAAATTTCATTTGGGTACAGTGTTGTATGACCGCGCAATTGTCATTCAAAGTGCGTCAGCGCTAAAAGCTGAAAATTGGTCTGGATAGGAGGGGGTTTAAGTGCCCAGTAAGCAAGTGGATAAGGGGCATGACAGGGGGTGTGTCCTATGCCTACATTTTGCTAATTGGTGTCCCTCATTCTCATCTCATAAATTTGGAAGGGCCCACCTTTGTTGCTTTTTTCTTAGAAATTTGGGAGGTATGCTTATGTCAGGCAGTGCATCCTTGTCATATCATGGCTTCCAGTCTCCTGGATGGTGGAATGTGTTTAGTAAAAGCCTATGGAGAGAATTCTCTCCATGACAGGGGCTGGGGCAATAGGAGCAGTACAACACAATCATTGTACTACTAAGACAAAAAAAACACCTTAAAGTGGAGCTCCACCCAAAAGGGGAAGAGCCGCTTGTTTGCAACCTCCCCCCCTCCACATTTGGCACCTTTGCGGGTGGAGGGGAGCGGATACCTGTCAAAACCAGGTACCCATTCCCTCTTCGTTGTAAGATCACTGCAATCTTGTGCGGCGATCTACGTAATGTCCGGCCCCTCCTCATTCCCCCAGGTGGGTCCCAGAAGACAGCGAGACCATTCAGAAAGCGCAGCCTTACTCACGCATGCGCAGTAGAATACAGGCTGTGAAGCTGCAAGGCTTCACCTCCTGTTTCCCTTAGTAATGATGCCGGCGCCTGTACCCGGAGCTGAAGGATGGGTCGGCTTCAGGTGCCGACATCGCGGGATCCCTGGACAGGTAAGTGCCCTTATATTAAAAGTCAGCAGCTGCATTATTTGTAGCTGCTGACTTAATTTTTGTTGTACAGGCTGGAGCTCCGCTTTAATGTGTATTGAGCTTCCTTTACAGTCATTTAAACCTGTAAGGCCTCCTTCACACGGGTGATTACCTGCATACCATCACCAGATTCCATTGGCAAGGTTTAGTGGATTCTTACAGCTGAGATGACAGGCGTATACCAACATCAGCGGCTGCTCAGCCTGTACAAAGTAATGACAGACTGAGAGGAGACATCACTGTTCACATACATCCACAAAAACAGATTTCTGCGTCCAGGGTTGTTCGGTTGAGTTCATTTTTTTTTTCTGTGCAGCAGCAGTGACATAACTTGGTAATGAAGTGTGTCCCATGTCCAGCTGACTGCTTCATACTGTAGAAATCTTCTCCCCAAAGCGCTGATCTTCCGGTGTTGCTAGAGTAAAAGTGTTGCGAGTGTGAAGGGGTTGCGGTGCTCACCTGCGCTATTCATACACTGAGCAAAATTATAAACGCAACACTTTTGTTTTCCCCCCTTTTATCATGCGCTGAACACAAAGCTCTACGACTTTTTCTATGTACACAAAAGGCCTATTTCTCTCAAATATTGTTCGCAAATCTGGCTAAATCTGTGTTAGGCCCCTTTCACATGATCGGACCGTTCAGGTCTGCCTGTCAGTTTTAACGGCGGACCTGAACGGGCGCTCCATGTTAGTCTATGGAGCGTCGGATGTCAGCGGAGACATGTCCGCTGACATCCGACCCGGTCCGATCCGCTGAAGAGCAGACGGATGGCCCTACGTCCAGGTCCGTCGCTGGCGGATCGGGGGAGATCTGACGAAAACGGACACGCTGTCCGTTTTCGTTCGATCCCTCCATAGGCGGCAGCGGCGCCTGACAAGCCCCTCCCCGCTCAGTGAGCAGAGAGGGACCTGTCATCCGCCGGCTCAGCGGAGATCAACGGACAGATCTCCCGCTGAGCCGGCGGACCGAGGCGGGCTCCGTAGAAACGGAGTCCGCCTCATGTGAAAGGGGCCTTAGTGAGCACTACTCCTTTGCAGAGATAATCCATCCACCTCACAGGTGTGGCATATCAGGATGCTGATTAGACAGCATGATTATTGCACAAGTGTGCCTTAGGCTGGCCACAATAAAAGGCCACTGTAAAATGTGCAGTTTTATCACACAGCACAATGCCACAGATGTCGCAAGTTTTGAGGGATCATGCAAATTGGCATGCTGACTGCAGGAATGTCCACCAGAGCTGTTGCTCTTGAATTGAATGTTTATTTCTCTACCATAAGCCGTCTCCAAAGGCATTTTTAGAGAATTTGGCAGTACATCCAACCGGCCTCACAACCGCAGAACACGTGTAACCACACCAGCCCAGGACCTCCACATCCAACTTCTTCACCTCCAAGATCGTCTGAGAACAGCCACCCGGACAGCTCCTACAACAATCAGTTTGCATAACCAAAGAATTTCTGCACAAACTGTCAGAAACCGTCATCCTTATTGGGGTCTCAACCTGACTGCAGTTCATCGTCGTAACCAACTTGAGTGGGCAAATGCTCATATTCGATGGTGTCTGTCACTTTGGAAAGGTGTTCTCTTCACGGATGAATCCCGGTTTTCACTGTACAGGGCACATAGCAGGCAGCGTGTATGGCGTCATGTGGGTGAGCGGTTTGCTGATGTCAATGTTATGGATGGAGTGGCCCATGGTGGTGGTGGGGTTATGGTATGGGCAGGCGTATGCTATGGACAACAAACACAGGTGCATTTTATCGATGGCACTTTGAATGCACAGAGACTGTGACAAGATCCTGAGGCCCGTTGTTGTGTCATTCATCCACAACCATCACCTCATGTTGCAGCATGATAATGCACAGCCCCATGTTACAAGGATCTATACAGCTGGAAGCTGAAAAGATCTCAGTTCTTGCATGGCCATCATACTGAGCGGACATGTCGCCCATTGAGCATGTTTGGGATGCTCTGGATCAGCGTATACAACAGCGTGTTTCAGTTCCTGCCAATATCCAGCAACTTCACACAGCCATTGAAGAGGAATGGACCAACATTCCACAATCAACAACCTGATTAACTCTATGCGAAGGAGATGTGCTGCACTGCGTGAGGCAAATGGTGGTCACACCAGATACTGACTGGTTTACAGACCCTCCCCCAATCCCCCAATCCAGTAAAACTGCACATTTTAGAATGGTCTGTTATTGTGGCCAGCCTAAGGCACACCTGTGCAATAATCTTGCTGTCTAATCAGCATCTTGATATGCCACACCTGTGAGAATGGATTATCTCGGCAAAGGAGAAGTGCTCACTAACACAGATTTAGACAGATTTATGAACAATGTTTTTTAGAGAAATAGGCCTTTTGTGTATATAGAAAAAGTCATAGATCTTTGCGTTCAGCTAATAATAAATAGGGGCAAACACAAAAGTGTTGCGTTTTTAATTTTGCTCAGTGTAGAACACACACTATTCTTACCCAGAATGCAAAGTGTTTTGTGATTGGAAGAGGTGGATCCTGTCATTCATCTGCCAGTCCTCCATTCACAGAATGCTTTGTGTTTGGGGAAAGAACAGTAGGTGTTCTCTGAATGGAAGGGGTAGGTGAGCAGGGCAACTCTCACACTTTCAGGGGCTGATGTTAACCCCGCAGTGGCATAAATTCAGCGCTGTGGGCGGAACCCATTGGCAGTGGGGAGAAGAGTTCTACACTATAGCAGCCCGCCAGACATGGGGCACGCCTCATTACAGGTGAGTTATGTCCCTGGTGCTGCACAGCCAAAAAAATAATAAATAAACTTCAGCTTTAAAGTGGGTGTAAACTCCCATGCATGACTTTTACCTATAGGTAAGCCTATAGCAAGGCTTACCTATAGGTACTGTGAATCGTGCACCCTTTAGGAGATGTTTACTTCTGATGCAGTTGGTGACGTCACCGGCGAACGCGCTATGAAGGAACAGCATACCATGCCGTTCCTTCAGAGTCCTGTGCCGTGAATGGTGGCTCCTGCGCGGACATGATGTCATTGTGGCTCCGCAAACCCGGAAGTAAGACCGGGTGAAGATGGAAGCGCCTTCAGCAGTGACAGCACATCGCCGGAGGGCTTCGTTCTAAGGTAAGTTTCACATAATGTGCTAGTATGCCATGCATACTAGCACATTGTGGCATTGCCTTGCAGGATGTAAAAAAAAAAAAAAACTGCAGTTTACTACTGCTTTAAAGTGGCACAGAGTACACTGATTTTACTCCATGTGTCTGGTTTCCATTGTGGAAAAATCTGGAATAAATTTTACCTATAATGTAATACAGAAGATCGCTTTTGTGCGACAGATGGGTGCGGTAAATGGACTCAGTTAAAAAGCATTACCGCATCTTCCAGCATGCTGAAAGATAGTGAGGGATAATAAATCTGCATATTGGTATAATGATAAAGAGGACTAACTCCACCTTCCACTTCTATGACTATCCACGTGACAAGACAATAGCACCCATCTATGATCCCACTATTATGAGTTTATCATGCAGCTTTCACCAGTACTACATGCTTGTGTTTTGTATTCCCTTAAATGTATTTTTCTAATACACATTTGTATGTTGCCCATCTAGTAGCCAACTGTATATGCTGAGATAAAAATCAATTTGTCATTTAAAAAAATAATATTTTTTTGTAAAAGTAATAGAGGTATAAGTATTTGTAAAAGTAATAGAGGACAACAGTAAGTCATAATCACTGTGAAGACTCTATGGACTAAATTCATCAAGTTGGAATAGTGATGAAGGCACCCTAAAATGTGCTTAAGGCATGCCAATGTAGCTTTATTTTTATCTTATTTATTTTATGTCATTTTTGTCGTGCCTTAAATACTTTTTTCTTTAGTCTGCAAGATAATATCAGTTAGCAGTATGGCATTTTTTGTGCATCAAAATGCCCAAATCTGTCCTAACTTGTGCATGCATAAGACTTGCTAAAATGCCCTCTGTCATGTTCGCGTGGGTTTCCTCCGGGTACTCCGGTTTCCTCCCACACTCCAAAGACATGCTGGTAGGTTAATTGGCTCCTGTCTAAATTGGCCCAGTATGTGTGAATGTGAGTTAGGGACCTTAGATTGTAAGCTCCTTGAGGGCAGGGACTGATGTGAGTGTATAATACATATGAAAAGCGCTGCGTAAATTGACAGCGCTATATAAGTACCTGAAATAAATAAAAAATAAATGATAATCATATGTCATTTTTGCATGCCTTAAGGGAAATATGGAAGCTGTCATTGCTGACCTAGTATTTTCAAAATGCTAGCTGTCTGGCTGTCACGCTGACACTCAGCTTATAGCGGAACTAAGCTCTCTCTGTCATCATTGACTATTTTTAATCCTTATGCTGCTATCATTAATAAATCGATAGGAAAGTTTATTATATTTACTGATTTTAAACTTTTTTTCAGTTGCTTCCTGGTTTCTGGCCTAGGCCAAAATGACATCATACATCCCAGGAGACTTCAGTAGGGGAAGAGGGACTTTCTCAAGCTAAGCACACCCTCCTGCGTGTGGTCTATCAGATCAGCGAATGGAAGTGACGTTCTGTCAACTGTGCATGCATTCATTCCACGGGTTCGCTAATCTGACAGAACAGTAGCATCGGATATTTTGCTACACCCAGCTACGGCTTGAATAACTGAGTAATTTTAGCAATAAAGTGAGCGTATATAAATAAATATAGTATATTGACATCTGTGATGTGGTTTCGATGTTTAATTTTGAAAGCCTAAAGGTTTAGCGCAGACTAATGTGGGGTGTACCAACATGGCCTCCGCCACCTTCCTACTGCTTGCGTCCAGCTTCTTTCAAAATGGAACATCAAAACAGCATCGCAGATGTCAATCTACTATATTTATCTATATACGCTTACTTTATTGCTAAAAAAGATTAGCAGACCTGGTAGCAGTGTAACGCATGCACATCTGATGGGTTTGCTTATCTGATTGAACACCCGCATGCCTGAGCTAAAGGCAGATGGATTTCAGGAAGTAAATGCTACATGAATCTTCTGCCCTTACTCAAGATGACAGCGTCTAGCAATGCTAGGTGGTGTTTTTCAAAGTAATCTCGAAACAAAAAAAGCATGGAGACATGGATGGATAGGTAAGTTTACTTTGAATATTAAAAATGATTTAAATGGCATTTTCACTATGTGCTCAGATTCAGTTAATTCCACTTTAAGTGCATTCTGGGTCACTGATGTGGAACAAGAATACAGAAAGGAATGTATGCTTGTGTTCAGATTTGTAACTCTAAAGTATTAAAGCCAAACACAGCCAAGCAAATAGAATTTTCAGAAGGTGCCCAGCAGTGGCCACTTTTGCATTATTCTTTTGACGGATACACCTTTAAATCTGGTTGACACACCTGGACCTTTACCCGAAAATAAAGATAACTTTCTTCTCTTCCTCCCCTTTCCCTCTAGCCTATTAAGACATGGCAGATTTTTTTTTTTTCAGGAAGTGAGTTTCTTATTGGTGACACTGGCTCCTACTTCCTTATTCCTCACACAGGTGAGGCTGACATACGCTGTCTCCCCCTCTTGCTCTGTTCATCTGAGTTTGGAAGGCTGTCAAGTCCCTGCTAACGGGCGGAGCAGGTTGAATTGAGTTGATGAATCACTAAAGTTAGGGGAAAGCGGGGTCAGTTGAGCTGCTAAATCACTGCTGGGAGTGGGAACCAAGCTGCTGAGAGAAGCTCTAAAATTTGAAAAATAATTCCTCCCTCCACAAAGGCTGCAGCTAGAGAAGTCTGTCGGGACTTGATTTAAAGTGCATTTACTGCTTCTTAAGACTGTTTAAATTTTTAAATATCCATAGCTTAGCTACAGGCCTCCTTTAAAGTGAAAGTGATTGTAAAGCTTCAGGGTTTTTTCCCCCTAAAATAGTAAACATGTTATACTCATACTCATAGTACCTGCTCTGTGCAAAGGTATTGCCCTGGGGGCACTCATGCAGGCTCGTTCCCAAGCCAGGCTGTGTGCATCTATAGAAAACACTCAATGTGGCTTGGCCATGCCCCCTGCTCCCAGAATTTGACTGACAGCCGCTGCTGCCTCTGAGGAAAAAAGAGCAGGGCTGCTGCTTTTGGGCACACACTTGATTGAGATAAGACTCAGGTAAGTATTGAAGGGATGGGGAAGCCGAACATGGAAGGTTTTTTACCTTTTACCTTTACAACCACTTGAAGGACAGTTCAAAGCAGGGGTCTCCAAAGTTTTCAAAGGGCCAGTTTACTGTCCTTCAGACTTTAGGGGGGCCGGATTGTGGCCAGCGGGGGTAGAAAATGTCCCCCGCTCAACATCAGTGAGAATAAACATGGCTGCAGGGTTGACGATCAGCAGGAGAAGGAGTATTGCTTTATCTTTGGTCTTAGTTGGTGGAATAGTACACCATTCTTGGTATCAGTGGAACAAACAGTGCCCCATAGTAGGTTTCAGTGGGAGGAATAGTACCCCAAGGGCCAGATAAAGGCTAGCAAAGAGCTGCAGTTTGGAGATCCCTGGTTTAAGGCAATATTAAATCCTCCTTGAAAAAATAAATGAATAAATATATCCGTACACCTTATGTGACCACTGCTTCCCATTCTCAGTTTTGTGCAGTCTTTACAGCATTAACAGACTATGAAAATGCCCTCTTTTGAGTTTATACGTATAGGATGTCTACTTTGCTTTCAGTGCCTTCTGGGTGACACCCAAAACCCGTTCTTCCACCACCTAACGCCTTACATGTAGGGCGCATGCACAGTAGGGCTGCTCCTGGCCAATCCTTGCGCAGTAGGGGTCATTGCCCTTCAGCGCTCTGGCTTTGTGCATGGCTTGTTGGCACTGCCTGGCCAATGCACATACAGTGGAAGCTGCTGTCTTTCTTAGATCTAGTGCTAGGTCCAGCTAGCAAATGCACAGTACCGTGTTTGAAAAATCGAAGCATCCTACTGATTGTGCACTAGCCAGGCACAGCACTAGATCTCATAAAACAGTAGCCCCTACTGCACATGCGCTGGCTGGGCACAGTGCCAGCAGCACGTGTGTGCTCAGTGGGGAAAAAGGTGATAAAATGTAGTGATTGTGGAACAAAAATAAATAAAAAGAATTGGTTGGTGCTTAATATACAGGTGCAGTTTTACTTTCAGGGCTTGTCCACACCATGTTGGTTGAGCTGCATTTTTCTGCACACCACCACCATGTATTATAGAGAACAGGTTATCTATGTGTTCTGTTCACCCTATACATGTGTGGTGGCGTGCAGAAAAATGCAGCTCAACTTACATGGTGTGGACAAGTCCTTGGGGTATATTACTTAAGTGACTAATTTGGTTGGAGGGGACAAGGTCAAGTGTGACTGAAGAGTAAATGCTGAATTTAGTGCGCATCTTCAGGTGCTTGTATTACAGGGTCTCCTGATAATTGGGGTTTTCACTGCAGGGAAGCTCTACTTCGCCCTTTCACAACCTTTTCCACACAGAGGAACCCTTGAAATGACTTTCTGGTCTTAGGGGACCCCTTCTAAAAATTACTATATCTACAATCTATGATACATTAGTGTGATACATTATACAATTTTTGTTGTTCAATTTCCTTTAACTATGTAGTGCAAGGGCCTGGCTGATTGCATACAATTTGAAAGTGTTTAGGTTTGACCTCATAATATATGGTTTTGGTAAACCTAAAATGAAAGTTGTATGAGAAAAATTTATAAAAATTGTATAGTGTGTATCCAGCTATACACTTGTGGTCATTAGGAAGAATTACCTTAGAGGCAGAAATTGCTCATTGCTCAAGGAACCCCTAGCAACCTCTGGAGGAAACCTAGTGTTCCGCGGAACCCTGGTTGAGAAACCCTGCTGTACTTATTTTTGTACCAGGTGCCTGGGTAGTTTATGGCAGGTTTTCTTTAATTACATATGTGATATAACTTAACTTCATTTTTTACATTTTTTGTATCTTGGATAGGTTTTCAGATGAAACATTGCTTGGTAAAGTGCTTTAATTCCTCAGTCGTGATTGTCTCTAATCCACAGAACAACTTTTTTTCCCTCAAGGCAGCGGGTGTCCACATTTTGCTGGCAAATGTTCTTGGCTCAAACAATCATCATTAATAGATTATTTTTTTTTCTTTTAAGTCTCTCTGTCTTCTACCATTCTCGGCATCTGGAATATCCATGAGACCTTCAATATTCTGGCTCATTGGGCTAATAAAATTCTTTTCAAAGACAGTTTTGTGTTTTTCCAAGCTCCCACAACCAGACCAACCCTCGTCAGGTACATTAATTCACCATTATGCGACAGGAGGAACTGTATTTGGCCCAAGGCACGAATTATTTCTAGGGTATAGTCCCTGAGTTCAAGTTGATTCGATTAAATATCCAGCATTAGAAAAAAGTGACGACCAGCTCCCTGCAGAAGAAAGGTTTTCCACAGTCCGCTATTCAAGGAAACATGTCACCAAGACACCAAGATGGTGACATAATTCGCAGTGAGACTGTGTAGGTTCAGCTTCACTGCCCTAGTACTAGTATCCAAGTCACAGAAAAGCAGTTTCAACCTGAGACTTCTCACACTTGCTTTTTCCATTCCAGTAGAACTAAACTAAAGGCAAAACCTTTTTTTTTTTTTTTTCATTATGGATAGCATAACGGAGGGTTGTACACCCTGTCCGTTTTTTTTTTTTTGCTATTTGTGTCCAATAGGGAAAATTTCCCTTTTAATTCCTATCCCATAACCAAAACAGGAAGTGCAAAGAAATCCCTCCAAAGTGAGGGAGTCCCTGTTTGTCATCAGAACTAATGTCCACAGAGCTTTTTTTCTCAGAGAATAAGTGCAGGAACTCCCCCCTTCTGAGTCACCCTTTCTCCCTGCCCACTAGCCACCTCTGAGCACGCTCTCTTGGCTCCACCCCTACCCACTACCCAGTAACCCCCCATTTTAGAGAATACAGAACCAAATATCATTTTGTGCTACTAAGTAATTTTTATAGAATTTAATAGGCCCCATCGCAGTAGACCCCCACCTCAGCAACAATAGATCTCCCACACAACAGACCTGCTCCACAGCAACAATTGACCCCCCCACCCAATAAAATACCACCCCAGCAACAATAGACCTCCACCAGCAGCAACAGGTCTAGAAGCCATCAATAGATCCTCCAGCAGCCAGCAATAACAGACCTCTCCCTCAACAGTAGATCCTTCCCAGCAACATAAGACCCCTCGCCTATGTGGAATAACTCTTACAGTCTAAAATAAAATAAAACTGAATTTAGTATCTTTAGCCAAGTATTAAAGCGGAGTTCCACCCAGAAATGGAACTTCCGCTGATTTGGTCCCCCCCCACTCCGTTGTCACATTTGGCACCTTTCAGGGGGGAGGGGGGAGCAGATACCTGTTTAATCCAGGTATTTGCTCCCACTTCCGGCGAAAGATCGCAGATGTATCCGCTGCGATCTTAGCCATGTCCGGCCCCTCCTCAGTTTCCCCCGCTGTCTTCTGGGAGACACGCAGGTCCCAGAAGACAGCAGGGACCAGTCAGAACACGCAGTAAGGAGACAGGCTGTGAAGCCGCAAGGCTTCACTTCCTCATTCACTTACTTAAGATGCTGGCTCCTCCACCCGGAGCTGAGGGATGGGTCGGCTTTGTGTGAGGACATCGCGGGCACCCTGGACAGGTAAGTGTCCTTATTTTAAAAGTCAGCAGCTGCAGTAATTGTAGCTGCTGACTTTCAAAAAAAATTTGCGGGTGGAACTCCACTTTAAACACATAACATTTGGATTGCTGAGGAGACTCAAACATTGAAGCTTATCCATGTGTTCCTGTAGTTTGAGACACTTGTAGTACGTTTTGTCGTCATATTTAGTTTTTTCTTTTAGTTCTTTTCTATTTTTTTTTTTTCCATTATGTTTTTTATGTTTTGTTCTCGGAGTTGCAAAACATTTATAGTATGGTATTTTTTTTTTTCTGCTATCTTAGATACAGTGACCAGTGGAGTGCTTTAAAGGTAAATAAAGTAAAAATAGCATGAATCCTCTGCATTCCAGTCCTATAAAACACTGTTTTGTTCCGTCTTTCTAAGTTTTACCATTTCTGCTGCTACTAAGACAAATGGTCCCTCACCAGTTCCCTCCTAGGAACAGTTTGTAAATGGATTTATTTTTCCTCTCAGACATTTGCTGCTGCAATTTCCTTGACCTTTTGGCCTTACGTGCACTTTATTGAGGTCGCGGCCTGTGCAACCCAAACATGTTTTGCCAATTTGGCTTCCACTACCCCACTGCTGACATAACAGGACAACGCCATCTTGAGTGTCAGGATTACACGTGTGCCCTCAGATGAGCAAATTTGACACCCTTCACAGCCACACGTCACAGGACGGCTGCCTCCTGTCACAATGACAAAATGGCTACTTTAATGTCTGTCAGCCACTTCCAATTTGTACATCCATAAAATTCTGGCCCGGTCACTGGTTTTATGGAGACATGAGGGAAGATTTAGACAGATCAACAGTCCTTATGCTCTCAGGTGACATTTCGTGAGCGTGTTGTGTTTTTCTTGGGCCTTTAGGCGCTGGATGTGCGCTGACAGGCCTTGTCATCGGTTTAAATAATAATGTTGATTTAACTAGCTGCAGATGATAGGAATGCTGATGGACTATGAGCAGATGAAAGAGGGGATTATATCTCTGAGATGTAGACAGTAGTTAATTATGGTAAAAATATGCAATTGAATGTCGCATGGTGAGACCGTAGCTGCCATGACTACCTTGTGTAAAGATAACACTGGTGAATTAACATGGATGCCAGGACAGCTTTCCTTGTACACACGTGCATTTTTCATCTGGCCTAAAGTTCTTGATGTTTGGAGATAATGTTAAGCAGATGGCCACAGTGCTTAAAATTTCCACTTACAGGTATGTGCAATGAGTTGCCTCTTGGTGATTAGAAACATGGAGGCCATGATAAGGTGACACCAGTTTACTTGCTGCATCAGGAAACCACACAACAGGGTACTTAGCCCACACAAGGTAATGGTTTCCAGCACACAGCTATGAGGGAAATATGACGTTACAAAAGTGGAGTCTCTCAGGGGGAAGAAATTGTGAAGACTCCAGCTTGAATGAGAGTGGGGTGTCAAGTGAAAAAGGGAATGCAAGAAGCATCCATTCCCTTGGCAGAAGAGCTGACACTCAACCTCACTGATGGTCAGTTAGACACACAGATTGCATTTGTGTTTCTCAGTATCTCTGCACAGAACTGGTTCCTTTTGGTTCTGGAACTTCAGACCTTGGGTAATGTAAGTGTAGTATCCCCTAGCGTTGCTAGAGTGCTAGTGATAGGATTTTTGGTAAGTGTAGGAAAATTTGTGCAGGGCTGTGCCAAGCCTGTGTGTTTTTCTGGGTCAGGGTTTGAGTGACTCAGGAAGGGCTGGATGACTCAGCAGCAGCATCTCTGGTGAATCCCCTTACTTGCTGGAAACTTAGAGAAGATTCCAGAAGCAGTTGGGAGGAGTCCAGGAGAAGCTGTCTGGCATATTCTGAGGGCCCTGGCCAATACCCAACAGATGTGATGGCAAGGGGTAGGCCCCCTCAAATAGTGGAGTGGAATTCATGTGGACGATGGAGATGGAGTGTTAGGCTATCAGAAGCCTTTGAGGGTAGCAACCCAGTCTGGGGGGGGGGGGTGTTGGAAACAGGCCTGGGCTCTGGTGTGGTAGGGACCCCTTCTCATTAAACACGAAGAAATCCTGACTAGGAGGCACAGGAGCAAGAAGAGAACAGCAGGAGGACACTGCCGGGCAAATCTCCATGGGGGGAAGACAGCCAAGAGGGCTGGTGAGTGTTGCAGTCAGAGGACTGAGAGGCATGCCTGAAGAGACTGGGTGCAAGCAGGCTGGGATGGATGCAGAGTGAGTCTGGGAGGACTGCAGAGAAGTAGTCAGGAGGGCTAGTGAAAGGGGCAGCTGCCAGTTCCTGGAGAGGTGGTACTGGGAGCAGTAGCCACAGGAATAGGATAGCTAAGCACTAAAGACCTCTCTTTTTGCTACACCAAAGGGGCCCGCAGTCCCTGCTATCAAAGGGCATTCACTTGGATCTGACTGAGATTGCGTTGGATCAAACTGTCAGTGCTAGCTTGTCCTGGGAGAAGTACTTCTACAAGCAAGTCTGTGCTGGAGGTAGAAGAGAAGTGTGTATATACTGGATGTATATAGTTTGTGTTGCTGAAGATTTTGTTTGCTGATAAAGTGGGCATCCCATAAGAACCCTATCCCCATCCTAATCCCTCTAATTAAAAAAAAAACAAAAAAAAACAAAACAAAGCTGCACGGACTGATTCTTGTCTCCAGAGTGAGTGGAAAATTCATGTGCCAGGCTGCGCAGGGTGGGAGATACCCATATTCACCAGCGGCTCCTGCGCGGGGGGGCGCTACATAAGTATTCTTCAGAAATCAGCAATGTGGATTAACTAACATGTTAATGTCAGGGTTAAGGACTGGGGAATAGGTTGTGGTCCGTATTCCCCCCATAGCATTGAGCTTTGTAAACCTAATATAGAAGCTTTGTGTCCAATTTAGGACGTGCACATGTACACGTTTGTGCGATTGTTTACGTGCATAGCACATAAATGGACATCACTATGTGCCACCATTGCTGCCCAGTATTTATGTTTCCATCTCCCCCTGTCCTTGAATGAGCGATACACTAGCAAGTGGCACAGGAGCAGAATAGCCTTGGCCTTTAATCATTCAGAATGACTGAAGTCCAAGGTGATCCTGGGCTTGGCACTGCTACTATCTAATGAATAACTTATTCTGCACCATGGGGGAGAAGGCAACATCTGAGCTACAAGGCAACATCTGGGGCGCAGGCGCAGAATGACCACTGCCTTCACCCATTCTGAATGAATTATCTATTTAAACATCTCAGCTCTATATGGACATATAGTATGCATGTAGAGCTGATATGATACCATTTGTTCTATGAACCATTTTTTACACAGGATCTTTCTGCCATTGTGCATCAGCCTTTACACTTTCAGAAGCGTTAATATTTTATACCCCTGGCTCTGCCCCGGCCCCTCCCTAGACCCCGCCTTGAAACAAAGGGGCAATAAATGTGCATCCCTAACCCAGAAAGGCTGGATAACATATAGTACATGCATGTGATCCAGCCTACACGTGTCACCCTGCTGCAGTAAATGTACTTAAGGCGGGTGGCAAGCAGTTAAAGGAAAATGGTAAGGGTGGGTTCACACAACAGATCTAATCAGGTCTGTCTGTCCATTTTTCAGGTGGACCCGATCTGACCCTCCATTCACTACTATAGAGCTGTGGATCTAAACAGACTTGTGTCCATTTACACCTGCCTACCTTCAATCCGATCCGCTAAACAAAATGAAAAAGGATCTGTTCCCCTCCATCTAGTAGATCAGATTGGGGGGCAGTTGGGTATAAAACGGACATCCGGTTTGTTTCCACCAGCCGCCCTTAGAGGAGAGCGAGCTGTATCTGTGTCTGCTTTGCATAAGCAGAGTGGACACGGACCTGTCATCTGCTCACTTAGCTCTGTGGGGGATCAGCGGACAGATCCCCCGCTGAACAAGCGGATTTTGCCCTATGTGAAAGAAGGCTTAATAACAAACAGCAACACAGGCAGGCCAATATGTATTCTGCTACATTTTTAATTAAAAATCCCAATAAGCGTATATTGATTGGTTTGCGCAAAAGTTATAGCAACTATGGGATATATTTGATGGATTTGTATTTATTTATTTACTAGTAATAGTGGCAATCAGTGACTTATAGCGGGACTGCGATATTGCGGTGGACAGATCGGACACTGACACTCTTTGGGGACCAGTGACACTAATACAGTGATCAGTGCTAAAAATATGCACTGTCACTATACTAATGACACTGGCTGGGGTTAACATCTAGGGCAAAGGGTTAAATATGTGCCTAACATTTTCTTACTGTGGGGGAGGTGCTTTTACTAATGGAAGACATAGATCATTGTCCCTGCTTAGCAGGAACACAGAATGGATGTCTTCCATACTGACAGAATGGTGATCTGCCTTGTTTGCATAGGCAGACCACCGTTCTGCCTGTGTAAAGAATGATCAGCGGACATCGAATCCGCCGGACCCGCAGATTGGCTCCAATACCCAGAAATGCAGGACACATATATGTATGTGTATATATATATATATATATATATATATATATATATATATAATAATATATATATAGATCCTGTGCAGCGGGACCACACTGTAGCAGTAAATCTGGTTATCATCATCAGTACTATGACAGAGCCAGCCAGAGCCATGATAGAGTGCCTGATGCGGCTTCCTTTGTGTTATGATATGATCACCATCCATGCCATAATGTGCTGCCTGCAGATAATTCAATGTATTGTATATTCACCCTAAACACACCTGCGCTGAAGGCAGCCCCATGAACCGCTTTCTCTCTGTTCCTGCCTCTGCCTGGACCCTGTGTCAGCTGAGCTGCCTGCTGTCGCCGCCTGCCTCATAGCCTCTCTAGTCTGCTTTCCTCTCGGGTTCCACTATTGAATGGGGAGTGGAGGAAGATGGATCACTCCGACAGGGAAGGAAAGCGCAGGTCACAAGACCATGCAGAGCGGGCATGGAATGCGCCTGAAACTGAAGAAATAGGCCCTCCACTCCTAGTCTCCCACCAGCACACATCATCAGAGAGAAGGGGCACAGAAAATGAAAAAAATACACCCCCTAAGGTTATAGGAGCTGCGGAGCAGCGGGGGGTGAATTTCAGAACGTTTTTTTATTTTTGTTATCCTGCACTCTTTGAGATTGCCCAAGCCCCTCCTGCTGAGCTGAGGACACCAGGCCCGGTACAACAGGCCTGGTTGTGCTGGGCTATCAGTGCCCCCCCCCCCCCAATAGGTGTCCCTCGTTCCCATCTCAAAAAGTTGGGAGGTATGACAACAGACACCATTCTGGTACTAGGACTCCACCTTCCCTCTGTGTTTTGTCATTCTCAAAGCATAGCCTGTGATGACGCTGCCAGCCATGACTTGGCAGCCTTCAGGCCTTTTAATGTTAAATACAGAGCAGGTGCACAAGAAGAAAGGTGGGGGAGTGTTGAGACCTTCACTGTTTTGATTGTGCATTTTAAAGCGGACCTTCAGTCATTTTTTTTCAACTTTCCATCTATTAAATCTTCTGTCCGTGTTGTTTTAACTTTGGATAGTTAGGCCCCTTTCACACTGGGGTGGGGGCGTTGTCGGCGGTAAAGCGCTGCTATTGTAAGCGGCGCTTTGCCGTCAGTATTGGGCCGCTAGCGGGGGCGGTTTTACCCCCTGCTAGCACCCGAGAAGGGGTTAAAACCACCGCAAAGCGCCTCTGCAGAGGCGCTTTGCCAGCGGTATAGCCGCGCCGTCCCATTGATTTCAATGGACAGGAGTGGTGAAGAAGCGGTATACACTCCGCTCCTTCACCGCTCAGAAGATGCTGCTGGCAGGACTTTTTTTCCCATCCTGCCAGCGCACCGCTCCAGTGTGAAAGCCCTCGGGGCTTTCACACTGGAATTAAAGCAGCGACACTTTCGGGTCGGTTTGCAGGTGCTATTATTAGCACAATAGCGCCTGCAAACCGCCCCAGTGTGAAAGGACCCTAAAACATTTTTTATTCTGCCAGGAAATACTTTATACAGGCCACTTCCTGTTTCTTACAAGAAAAAGACAATTCCATAGCTCAACTCACCAACCAGTCTGCTGACCAACCAAATTTACCTGTCTAACCGTATGTTAAAAGCAGGGGTTTAGTTAGCACACATTTGCAAACGCATGTGAAAGCTGCAAGGCCTCGTCAAGGCACCCTGTATTACTTGCAGTCCTAACACTAAATTTATAAGTGTCTCCACAGTGGAAGCACATGCACTGAATGGATAGGTGTGAGACAGGTGAGCCAGGAGGCCGCCCTAGCCCCCTTAAAGGGACAGGACACACACTGGACACCCAGCAGTAGCAGCAGAGGCGTCCAGTGTGTCCCCGACCCAAATATACAAACGGTAACAAGACACTGGTCACCGCCCACACCCATAACTGGCCTTAACAGTAAGGAGCACATGGAGGGCATATACATACAAGAAAAAGACAATTCCATAGCTCAACTCACCAACCAGTCTGCTGACCAACCAAATTTACCTGTCTACCCGTATGTTAAAAGCAGGGGTTTAGTTAGCACACATTTGCAAACGCATGTGAAAGCTGCAAGGCCTCGTCAAGGCACCCTGTATTACTTGCAGTCCTAACACTAAATTTATAAGTGTCTCCACAGTGGAAGCACATGCACTGAATGGATAGGTGTGAGACAGGTGAGCCAGGAGGCCGCCCTAGCCCCCTTAAAGGGACAGGACACACACTGGACACCCAGCAGTAGCAGCAGAGGCGTCCAGTGTGTCCCCGACCCAAATATACAAACGGTAACAAGACACTGGTCACCGCCCACACCCATAACTGGCCTTAACAGTAAGGAGCACATGGAGGGCATATACATACAGAAAAAGACAATTCCATAGCTCAACTCACCAACCAGTCTGCTGACCAACCAAATTTACCTGTCTAACCATATGTTAAAAGCAGGGGTTTAGTTAGCACACATTTGCAAACGCATGTGAAAGCTGCAAGGCCTCGTCAAGGCACCCTAGAAAAAGACAATTCCATAGCTCAACTCACCAACCAGTCTGCTGACCAACCAAATTTACCTGTCTAACCGTATGTTAAAAGCAGGGGTTTAGTTAGCACACATTTGCAAACGCATGTGAAAGCTGCAAGGCCTCGTCAAGGCACCCTATCCATTCAATGCATGTGCTTCCACTGTGGAGACACTTATAAATTTAGTGTTAGGACTGCAAGTAATACAGGGTGCCTTGACGAGGCCTTGCAGCTTTCACATGCGTTTGCAAATGTGTGCTAACTAAACCCCTGCTTTTAACATACGGTTAGACAGGTAAATTTGGTTGGTCAGCAGACTGGTTGGTGAGTTGAGCTATGGAATTGTCTTTTTCTTGTATGTATATGCCCTCCATGTGCTCCTTACTGTTAAGGCCAGTTATGGGTGTGGGCGGTGACCAGTGTCTTGTCACTTCCTGTTTCTTGTCTGGTAAAAAACCTAGGCTTATTATATCATGCACCGGTCTCTCACTCTCGTGAGAGTTTGCCAGGAAGGGAGGGGGGATGATTCATAAGAGGGCCAATGAGAGCTGCAGGGCTGCAGAGCTGTGTGTGTGTGTGTGTGTCTGTGTGAATCCAGGAAGTGAACAGGCAGCAGCTTCAGCTGCCCACAGTTAAAATGGTTGCAGCCAGACTCAGTGGAGGGAGATTTCTGCAGCATATTTGGCAAGTACAGAATCACAGTATATATAAAATAATATGTAAAGTGGTTGGAGGGAAGCTTCAGAATGGCAAAGATGTTTTTATTACAAATTATGTGAGCAGACCGCAGTTCCTCTTTAAGGACAAATTGCTCCACAAGGCCTGCAGCTACAAAGGTCAATAAAAGTTTATTTTTAAATTTAACTGCTGCTTGTTAGGAATATATAAATATTTGAATGCCCATAGCCTGCCCACAGTTCTATTTTAACAGTTAGAATCAGGGCTTCTTTTCAGGGGGAACTTGGTGGAACTCAGTTCCACCACCTCTGGCTCAGACCCTTTGGTGCCTGCTCACCACAATCACTTGTAAACACAGAAGTCCTGTTTCTGTGTTTACAAGTGACAGCTCTGCACTCTGTGTGTAACCCCCCTGAACTCTGTACTCTGTATGTAATGCAATCCTGGTATTTAATGCTCCTTTAAGAGCCTCCTACTGTTTGTGACATTTGACTGACCACACCCACTATTTGATGTGATTTGGAGGGTGTGTGTCGGTGGAGGGTTTTGGGGGGTCGTGGTTGAGTTCCAGCACCTATTGTTTGAGAAAAAAAGCCCTGGTTAGAAGTTATTGTGAGGATAGTATTTTCTTATACTCGCCTTCAGTGGCGGCTGGTGCTCAATTTTTTTGGGGGGGCGGAAAACAAACCTGGCCCCCTCTGTGCCCCGAGCCCACCCTTTTTGTAGTTAATTAGAGCCTCAGGCTCTAGTTATGTGCTTAAAGAAAAACCCATTGAAATCTATGCTTCCAGTGCCCTGCATGGAGATTAGGGGCCAGGCGCATAGATTAAGGGGGCTGCTCACCTGTGCTCCTTATGAGCGGCCGCTGTTGCTCACCTTCTCTTCACCCCCTGCCATAATTTGGCTGGGAGCAAAGAGAAATACCTAATACTTCTGGGTATGGGAAGGCATGTGTCCCACTCCCTTCCCATGTGACATTGTTGGTGCCTGGTGATTGATTGCTTAGGCACACAGCAATGCCACCTGGGGATGGGGATCATCTTCTCACTACCTGTGGAGGAGCAAAGGTAGGGTAAGTAAGCCGGTAAGCTGCCTTCATTAAAGTGCACCTGTTGCTTTATTCTCTTTGCAGGGCAAAGCAACAGGTTTACAGTAAACCCCATCGCTAGCAACACATATCTATTTGCCTTTATTCATTCATTTATTCATTCATTCAGCAACAAGAGACAAAGGAAATACCTGGGATTCTAGATACGGAGGGGCATGTGACTCAGTCCATGTGACAGTTCTTGCCCAATTAGTGCTTTATTATGGGGAATCGATAGTTCTATATAAATTATGAGTCCAGTGATTTTTGGCTTACACGGGACTTTTCATTTAGTCCTGGCAGAAGGATGTGGTAAAAGAAATGTAAGTATATACTGCTGGATGCATTAAAGCAGTAGGTCAGAAGACCATAAAGTTGTGGCCGTTCTCAAATCCACGCCCACCCCCGGGTTCTTTGTGGCTGATAACCAATGCAGAGGCAAGGCAGAACTCCAGGCCATAAAGAGACCCATACAAATTGTGCCACTAAAGGGGAACTCTATCTCTAGAGTCCTCATCACAATAAAGCTTAGACTAAGTGCTAAGTAGTCCTGTCCCTATCCTGCGAGAAGCTAAAGCTGGTTAACTGTCATGGCTGCTGACCTTTTCCCATAAACCCCTGCTATTGGAAATGTTGAGCTGGTGCTGCCATATGTGTTTATAGCCAGTGTAATGAAGTTTAATGATGTTTATTTGGTGAATGTCTCCTGTTGTGAGAATTTTGTGGACGGTTGGAATTTTATCAGAAGAAAAGGCGTCTCACTAGTACAAGGCCAGGAAATTCTGCTTTTCTCTGGTTGTTTGGAAGTAATCAGATGCAGATTTCATATAAAACAAAAAAAAATATGCCATTATCCCAAAATCCAGAGTATTACCATGTGTGCACAGCACTTTACCGGTGAACCATGGCTTGTAATCCTAAAATAATCAGAAAGCCATAATGAGGCTGTGTGGGGCATATTATAGGGAAGATTGAATTACTGGTGCTGCATGTCATATAACGACTATTATGAAAAATTCTTATTAGATTTCCCCTGTCTTGATGACAATGGTCACCAGGAAATATAATGGCAGTAGATCGAGAGCCACAAAACCTGATGGGGGTTCAGCTCTTCCCAACTCTAGCAAAAAACAAAAGAAAAACATTTTTTCCTTTACCTACCTACCTCTGTAGGTACTTCTATCTACCTATCTCTGCATTTTCAAAAATCTTTCAGAAAATGCCTCATGCCAACATAACTGCCAAATGAGACCCAGAGCTTCACAATGTATTGGTGCTTTTGCACCCCTTTATGTGTTATTCCGGAAGATGGGGGTTGTTTGAAATCCTGACTATAACTGCTGTCAATTACTTAGGTACAAAGTAGAGAAAGTTGAACTGTAAAGGAAAAGACTTCCTGATAGCTGTAGATGGAGAAGGTAAGTCCATGTGTAATACAACAAGAAATTACAAAGAGGCTTGAGTGGCATTTATGTACTCTATGTCAGTTTTAAGTGGAACTTAACTACCTGAAGCAAAAAATCATTGTGAGGTTGAGTTTTTCAGTAGAAGAGACATGCAGGGTCTTTTTTGCCCAAAAACTTTTCAATGGCACCTGGTGATTTTTTTTGTATTTTCTGTTAGAGTTGCCACCTCATCCCTTTAAACCCGAACACATATTAATTACACAGGTTCTTTGGCTGATTAAGGTGGTAATTAAACTCACTTAGTGCCTTATCTGCATTAAATTAGCCTCAGAACCTGTGTCATTCGTATGTGTTCGGGTTTAAAGGGATGAGGTGGCAACTCTATTTTCTGTACATTTGGCAGTGCATGAGTACAGACCAGTTCATTGTTGGCATGCCAAGAATAGAGCTGGGTGACAGGAACTCCTGTGTACATGAGCAAAAGTTATACAACAAATAAGCAATGGGTGTGCAGTAGCCAAAGAGGATTTGTTGTAGGATCTGGAAGAAGTGTCAGCAGAGATGGTGGTACCAGGGGATGAAGCGCTGACAGGATGCTGGATCCATCATTGCATCACATTAGGCGGTAAGGTGTGCCATAATATGCAACTAAGCTGTACGCCCCTAACACATTCAACCCCTTTATGCGGTCTATCCTACCAGCTCCCAATCATCAACAGTTGACTTGGTGAGCTGCTGGTTGAGGTGATTGTAGCTGTATTTGTGCACTTGTGACTTGTCACTAAAATACAAACCTTCAGGATAAGCTGTTAGGGGATGTCCCCTTCATCAAGGTCCAAGCAGTACTAATGCACAAAGCTTTGTTAACACTCTACTAAAACTTTGTGCATTAGAACTGCTTGGACCTTGATGAAGGTACATACCCTGAAAGCTTGTCCTGTAAAATTGTATTTTAGTGCAAATAAAAAAAAGTAGCATGGACAGTGCTCAATTGTTTCTGAGCTCTTTTGTTTTTTGTAAAATATGAAAGATGATGTTATGCCAAGAAAATAGATACCTACATGTCGCGCTTTAAAATTTTGCACGCTCGTGGAATGGCAACCAACTACGGTACTTAAAAATTTCCATAGGCGACGCTTTACAAATTTTTACAGGTTACCTGTTTAGAGTTACAGAGGAGTCTTGTGTTAGAATTATTGCTCTCGCTCGAACGTTCACGGTGATACCTCACATGTGTGGTGCGAACACCGTTTACATATGCATGCACGACATTTACATATGCATGCAGCATTCGCTGCTGCACGTGAGCATAGAAGGATGAGTATGCTTTCAAAAATGTATTTTTCTTATTTATTTTTACACTGCCCCTTTAACTTTCTTTGATCACTTTTATTCCTTATTACAAGAAAGGTCCCCTTTATGGAGAAATCTGGGGTCAAAGAGACTCCAAATGTCTCTTTAACCTTTAAAAGTAAAAGCTCAAAAAAACAAATCTAATCTTTAGCTTTAAAAAAAAAAAAAAGTGTGTACTTCCACCCTAGACTGGAAGTAATGTAAAGATGTTGCTCCGGTCCTCCAAGGCCATAGAGGCAATCAGAGACGATCTTGTCTCTCATTGCCTCTGTGACCAGCCAGCCGTATAACTTCTCGGGTGTGAAAGTGAAAACAGGAAGCCCCAAGAAACACCGGCAAGTGGCGGGAGGGGAAGTTCTGAAAGTGATCCAGTGGCTCATGAGCCCCTCATACCGCTTTAATAAGAAAGCCAGCCGCCGGCTGAAAAAAGAAAAAAAAAATACCGGGGTTATAGCTGATAGTTTCAGCCATAACCCCAGTAAACCACTTGCAAACGCAACGTATATATACATATTGTGGTCGGCAAATGGATATATATGTATATGTAACAGCTCGGTGCTAAGGTTCATCCGCCCTGCCACTGCATACTCTTTATGCACATTAATGTCAAAAATGGGTTAATACCACTGTAAAGTATTTCTGAGGCCCATAGTTTTCTTGCACTACAAGAAAATGGTGCCCAGCTGCACACAGGTGTAGCAGACTGCAAAGTTACAATAGTGAAAGATGGTGAAAACTGGCTTCTGCACCCATAGAAGAACGCATTTTGCCCATGTAGGCCTTGATCATAAAGGCCATAGTTTTTCTTGTTTGTATTTTAGTTTTGGGTCGGGTATGAAACCTTTGTCAGGGCGCTTTGTGTTCTCCCTGAGTAGATTCACCCGATTTGTCCTCATAATCACTGTCACTGAGGCAGAAAGTGATGAGAAATCCAAAATTTTGCACTTGTTCAGGTAACAACTAAGAGGGGAAAGTGAGACTTTCTGTTGTGTTTCTGACAGGAAATCTCCCCAATAGGACAGAGACAGAAAAAAAGAAAAGAAAATTATAACACAGGTTCTAACTATTCCTTAATATATCTAAAACTAACAAAAAGCTTTTGATTCTGATACACTTTAACGGGATCAGAGGTATACAATGATACAATGTAGCAAATTTTTTAAATTTATTGTCCATGGAAGGCTCTTGAGGAGCCTGTGTCGGTTTCCAGATAAACGTTTTATTAATCTATTCGGTCTCTGCTATTCCAATCTCTCCTTTTATGCAGCTGCAAAAAATATATATAGGATCCAATATGTTAAAGCACTTGTCACCATTCCTCTTTCTATATGTAAAGTTTTCCATTGCATTTGTAATATTTGGACGGAATTCTAGAACGGTAGCTTCATAAAAACTGTGTCTGTGCTGTCCATGGCAACCAATCAGGTGTCAGCTGTCCTATCTCTTAGGATGTGAGTAGAAGTATCAAATTGGCATACAATTGGCATTGTAATAACACTTGTTTCCTTAAAATTTTTTTATCATGGAAAAGTTTATATATTTTCATCAAGAAAGACAACAATTTTTCTGTATTTCGCCAATAATATATGTTTTTTTTTTTTTTTTGCATTGATCTTTTCTTGGATTTGTTTCTGGCGCCTGAGCCTCTATTCACCCCTGAACATTCTGTCATTTACCCAATGTACAACATCGCTCAACATTAGGGCCGTCTTTAACGTGGGACAAAAAGGGAAGCTGCCCTGGCCCCAGTCATTGTTGTGGGGCCCAAACAGATGAGCTGCCCCTCGAGCCTGTGCGGCCCGCAAATAGTTAATACGTTGATTTGGCAATCACTCAGGAGATGAGGGTGGAATTGAATGTTGAGGGTGCTGGTGATTGGTTGGGTGTTATGTCTGCAGTCTGTGCAGCGATTGACCAGCTTGGTAAAGTAAACCTTGCCTGGGGAGAGCACATGTCAGTCCCAGGCACCGTCACACCAACCCTTCTCCCTCACCATGTCTGATAAGCTGCAGACCATAGGCCCACTGAAGAACTTCTGAGCCAGAGGGTTTGACGAGGACACTCTTAAGGTGAGACCATGGAGGAAGGGGGGGAAATGTAGGGGTCTGAGGAGGAAGAAGTGGGGGTCCTGTGTAATGATGGGGGTAGTATGGGGAAGGGGGTTCTGTGTAATGATGGGGGCAGTATGGGGAAGAGGGTCCAGTGTAATATTGGGGATAGTATGGGGAAGGGGGTCCTGTGTAATGATAGGGGTCCTGTGTAATAATGGGGTAGTATGAGGGAGGGGGTCCTATGTAATGATGGGGGTAGTATGGGGAAGAGGGTCCTGTGTAATGATGGGGTAGTATGGGGAAGGGGGTCCTGTGTAATGATGGGGGTAGTATGGGGAAGAGGGTCCTGTGTAATGATGGGGGTAGTATGGGGAAGGGAGTCCTGTGTAATGTTGGGGATAGTATGGGGAAGAGGGTCCTGTGTAATGATGGGGGTAGTATGGGGAAGGGGGTCCTGTGTAATGTTGGGGGTAGTATGGGGAAGAGGGTCCTGTGTAATGTTGGGGATAGTATGGGGAAGGGGGTCCTGTGATGCTCAGTTACTTGCAGCTTGAAAAGGAATATGAGCTTTTTTTGGAGCTCTGTCAGACACTTTTGGCTCCATGGACTTGGAAGCACCTGTAAACGCATGACACAAGCAGTTTTGCAATTTTTTAAATGCATTTTGTGTCTGAAGAACTGTTTTCCTCTGCTCTCCTCCTCTCCCAAAACAAAAATGTTGGAGTTTGCATACATGTGCAAAAATTCTAAAAACATGCGTCCACGCATACAAAAACAAAGGGGAAAAAACCATACAAATCGCCTGAAAAACGTTCAGCTCAGGTGTGAATGAGGGATTTAAATAGGGGAATTTACTAATATTATCAGTTGGAATGTACTCTGCATATTTCTCTTGTACTTACGAAATGTATCAATGACTATAAATGGACTTTTCTTGAGGGCAATACTGCGATTTTTAATATGCACGTAGCTTTTTATGAAGCCATCAGCAGTTATAATGACCCTTCGCTGTAAGGGACATTTTAATTCCACAAAACTAATTTGTTGGAGATTGAGGGCAGAGTTCCTGCCGCTACGTCCTTGTAATGTTGGATTACTTGGTAGTCACACAGCCCCTGCAGTGTTCTCATTGTCTGCATGGCTGCGTGGAGCCCCTGTACAAATTAGGGAAATGTGGAATTGTCTGATGGAATTAGCGATTGTCAGGGACCAGACTGATTACAGATCACCAAGACAAGAGTGAATTAACCTCTAAAAACCTGACAGATAAAAAAAAAAAAAAAGTCATTATTTTGTAATTAAATAACCCAATCGACAGAACAGAATTCTATAAAGAATGGCGGATGCGTTTCTGTCGCTAGTTACCATTCAGTGGTCAGTTTTCTGAGTCGTAAACAAGGGGCAGACATCAACTTTTCTTTTCCAGCATATTTTTCTTAGAAAGCCTTTTTAATTTAGAGTTCTTCAGGGTCATTGTTCTCTGGTACCGGGGTGGAATGGAACATGACGTACATGAAAGACATATACTGTGCCTGTGATTTATTTGTGTAACTTATAAGGCATATTTACAAGCAGATGTCTATGAAGCAGCCAGAGGCAGCAGGTAATTGTTAATGATCTCTAGCAAACACCGTAGCTGCGGTAAAGTAAAAAAACACTGTTTTATGTCATTCATTTCCAAGAGAATCAGCAGGCTTTTCACAGTGCTTCTGGGTGAGACTGACACCACTTGTTACAGGGTTCTGTACAGGGAAACTACTAAGGGCACTGCTTGGAATATACTGGATTTTTACATGCCTGGATCTCCCAAAACTAGATAATCATTGGTCAGCGAGGCCAGTTAATTATCTCTGAATTGCCACTAAAAGGAAACCAAGGAGTCAGAATAAATTTGTAGATTGGAAACTCTCACTTCCTGCTGATTTCACTAGTTGCATGCTTGATCTCCGTCATATACACCCACATATAGGCCATAACATTATGACCACAGACAGGTAAAGTGAATCATATTGATAATCTCATTAAAGTGGTATCAGAAAGTGGGTAGGATATATTAGGCAGCAAGTGAACATGTTGTCCCTGAAGTCGATGTTTTAAAGCAGAAAAAATGGACAAGCATAAGGATTTGAGTGACTTTGACAAGCGCCAAATTGTATTGGCTGGGTGACTGGTTCAGAGCAACTCCAAAAATGCAGCTCTTGTGGGTCTGCAAGGGGTCAGGACTTACCAAAAGTAGTTCAAGAAAGGAAAACCGGCAAACTGGTGACAAGGTTCATTGGTGCGGGTGCGGGTGATGGCCAGCCCGTGCAGTCCGATCCAATAAAAGAGATAACGTAGCTCAAAAAGGTTATTGCTGGGTCCTACACAAAGGTGTCAAAATACACAGGGTATTGCGGTTTGTTGTGTAAGGGGGCTGCTTAGCCACAGACCAGTCAGGGTGCCCATGCTGACCCGTGTCCACAGCCAAAAGTGCCTACAAAGGGTATGTGAGCATCAGACCTGGACCACGGAGCAAAGGAAGAGGGTGGCCTGGTCTGATGAATTCAAGAATGGTTTGAGGATCACAGAAACTAATTTTGAGGTGTTCTCTTGGCCTCCAAGTTCTTCAGATCTCAATCCAATAGATCATCTGTAGGATGTGCTGGAAAAACAAGTCCGATACATGAGGTCTCCACCTCGCAACTTAAAGGATCTGCTACTGATGACTTGGTGCTGGATTCCACAGTATACCTTCAGAGGTCTAGTAGAGTCCATGCCTCGATGAGTTATGGTGGGTGGTCATAGTGTTATGTCTGATTGGTGTATACTTCCTTCATAAAATGATAGTTCAAACTGGGCTAACAGTGTGAGTTCATGTTGTGCATCCTGATAGGTGGAATTGGGAGGTACGTAGGTGGATGTACAGAGGGGAGGCAGCTCAGCATGTCACCAGTGTACTGATGTCCACTAGCAGTCCAAAGAACAGGCAAGAGGCAGAGCAGTGGCACAAAGACTATTCACTCTCCTTATGCGGCACAGCGGGGGGCATCACATTTCTGTTAATCTGTTTTATTAGTGCATTGCCATGAGACACTCATGTCACTTAAATTTATTTAAGGTATATTATCCAACTCTGGTAATTTTACAGATAATAATCTTTTCTACTTCCAGCCAAGGACCCCCTGTCAATTCTGGCAGAACAGCGAGCATCGAGTTTTAATTCAACGTCAGCAAAAAGCAAGTGACACTTCTTTAGCCTGGCGCTCCCCAGATAAAAATCAGAACTTACACTGTAAATAGAATAATTGGCCAAAGGGTAAACAGTCCAGAAGAAAAAAATATAATTTAGCAAAGTGCACTCTGTAGAATAGAAACACATGTTCAGAACATCGTATGAGTGAAGATCTGGTTTGAAGTCCACAAAGTCTACGGCCTGAAATGAATAAAAATACAGTTTTAGACTCAAAGACAGATGGGTGAATCCTGAGCGGCCATTTCACCTTTGTGCTGAGGGAGGGGGCTCTTGTTTTAATGATGTTTCCTGTGCATGTGTTGGGGTCCTGCAGGGACATTATAACTGCAAGAGGGGTGCAGGGGAGGGGGAAGAATGGGCTATTTCAGGTCAGTTTTTACCATCTGGCAGACAGTTGTGTTTTTAAGTTAACTATTCGTGAGTTTTTGTTTTATTGGTGGATAAGGTTCAGATATGTACTAATTAATTGAAGCCTTTATCTCATTGGCTTAACTTAATTTAATTGAAACAGGACTGTATTTTGCATTTTCAGTGAGTACATTTATTACGTTATGATTGCAGTGTTTACCCTAAATCAGAGGTCTCTAAACTTTTGAGCATGAGAGGTTTACATCGTATATTTTACAAATTTTCACAGGCTGAAAAAAAATCGTTTTTATAACTCAATGAAGAATAAATTAATGAATGTGTTTTACTCAGATCTTTTTTGGAATCAGCAAGTTAAAATTCCAAACAAAAGAGAAAACTTTAATAAAGCAAAGCAAAATCCCTCCTTTATATCAAAGTCTCCATAAGGGTTCCCATCAGAGCCACCCTTTAAAGTGGAACTTTACCCAAAAAGGGGAAGTTCTCCCCCCCCCTCCTACTTTTCATTTGGCACATTATTTCTTTTTTTTTGGGGGGGGGGGGGGGTGATTTTGAGAGGTACCCACTCCCCAATTCTGTTCAGATCCCTGCAGTGATCTGAGCGGATGTTCCCCCCCCCCCCTTCCCCTGCAGCTTTCTGGGACACATCAGACTATGGGACCAATCAGAAAGCACAGCATGGCTCGCACAAGCGCAGTTCGAAGCCAGTTGTGAAGCCGCAGGGCTTCACTGCCGGCTTCCCTTAGTGAAGATGTGGGCGCCTTCACGCAAAGCTGATTGAAAAAAGGACATCACTGGATCCAGGAGCAGGTAAGTATCCTTATATTAAAAGTCAGCAGCTACAATACTCTTTATATCAGGATTCCCATCAAAGCTTTTCTTTAATTGTAGTCTGCGTTAGGAGTCCCACCTACCCCAGAGTCCCCCTCTTACATCAGTGTCCCCATCAGAGCCCTCCTTTCTTCAGAGTCCATATCAGAGTTCCTCCTACATCAGTGCAGTGTTTGCACAACACCTATGTCAGAGTTATCATCAGAGTCCCCCCCTTTCATCAGGCTCCCCTTTTTAGCCCCCCTTTACATCAGGGTGCCCATCAGAGCCCCTCTTACATCAGATTTCCTACAAGTGGTCCTCCCTTACCTTGCTTACAGCATGGCTGCAGTCAGTGTAGCAGCAAGGCGGGAGCCAGAGCAGGTATGGACAGATGACGTTCTGTGCTGGGACACCGACATTCCTAGCAATGGACTTGGAGAAAGCCAGTGCAGTGGGGGGAACCTGACCCTATCTGTGGGCCGAATGCAAACCTGTAGTGGGCCAGATTTGGAGGCTGCTGCCCCAAATCATCGTGATGTGACTTTCAGATTTTTACAAGCTTGTTCTTCCATATTTCTGTTATTGTATTACGTATACAGATTTGTAGATTGGCAACAAGGGAGAGCTCTTTTTGACTCAGTAAAATACAGCTGGTCACACATGTATAGATGTCTGTGGGCTTAACAAAAAACATCCAACAAATTCTTGCATCCACTCTAAGAGCATGTATGGATGAATCTCCCCCTGCCGGCTGTCGGAGTACCCAAACGGTGCCTACATCACCATGCTGTCCGCCATCATCTTCTCCAATGGTACCTCCAGTTCTGGTGTTCCCCCTTTTCGACAATTGGCAGACCATTGATGATGTAACTGCTGCACATGCATTACATTGTTTGGGCCATAGCTCCATTCTCAGCATCCAATTCCACATCCAACTTCAGTAATGTATTGAATCCACTGATTTGTGCTATCTGCCATATGATGCATAAGGGGAAATCATGAGGAATTCATAGAGGCAACTAATCACATATACTCAATGACCCTGCATGCCTTAGACCCCACACAATGCCCCATTCAGAGACACGGATGGAGTGCACCCACTCAACTAAAGGCGGCTAAGAAAGATTGCAGAATTTGACAGAAGTGTCACATAACAGGAGACGGCGGTCTGAGACTGGGCGAGAGATAAGTGTCTGCGCAAGCTATTAATTCACTTTCTGCTTCACGGATAACTACACCACCATCCCATGATCCCACCAATCTGCACTTCAAACAGGACGTCTTGCGGTTTTGCATGTTTCCACTTCCTAGTAAACACCACATTGACTGCAATTGGATGTTTTAGTGCAGAACATCCGAAAAAAGAAAAAGGGATTAATTGTTTCAAGTGCGTTTCAAGTGCATTTCAAGGCAAAACCTTTTTTTTAGTTTTGGATAGAATGGGCAAGGGTTAAGCCAGATAAACACTAGTAGAATTTCTTTCTATTTTTTTCATTTTAGGAACATTTGTTGTTCTATTCATTAGTGGGGTCAAACTGACCTTCGTTTTTGACTGCAGTGACGAGAAAATTCGAAGAAAATGTATTTCCCTAATGAACAATGTATGTGGTTTTCATTTATTCATTCCCAAATTGACTGTTAAAAGCAAATTAAATTTTGAAGTACTCTCGAACAACATTCATTCAGTTATTAAATGAACAAAGAATTTTCCTATGAACATTCGTTGGAAAATCTACTAGTGTATGGACAGCTTTAGACCCTTTGACTCCTCTCCTTGTACTGGCCACCATTGTCATCTGGAAAAAAGGGAGAGGGGAAATCCAAAAATTTAAAGTTGTCCCCAGAACAAGAGAAGGAAATATTCTAAGAGGGGAATTTGTCAAACTTTTGGCTATTTCCTCTAACTTTCTCTTGTGTATTTTGGACAGTGCTGTCAATCAAATCCTGTCTATAGATGCACACAGCCTGGCTGGCTCTGGAGCAAGCCCACATGCAATGGCGTTGCACAGAGGGGCCCGGAACCTTTTCTTCTTGGGTCCCCTGCGAAGTGCCCCAATAGAAAGCTGCTTTCTATGGGGACACTCATGCAGGCATGCTCCCGAGCCTTGCTGTCTGTGTCTATTGACACAGACAGGCAGACTCGTCCCTGCCCTCCGCTCCCTCGTCACTGGATTTAATAGGAAGAAATTAATTAAAATAAAAAATGTTTAGGATTTATAACCACTTTAAGCTGACCATACATGAATCAAAATTCGTCCAATTCTGGCCAAGTTTGGATCCTTTTATGGCCATTCCTGTTCATGAGAAACCGATCTAGTGATCAACTTTTTATGAACCACCGGCTTGTTGGCATATTTTCGGGGTGTCCCTCTGTCAGAATACGAAGACACAGCAACCTAGGACAAAGGTATGGAAAGCCTGTGACCTTTTAGTGGTTTAGCCTCACCCCAGATCCTGCAGCTGTATGCAGGTGTGTGTTATTTTCAACTTGTAATTTCACAGTGTTTGCAATATCAAAAGCATTGTATATCCTGTGCTATGCTGTCTGGCAGATCTGTGTGAAACTCAGGACTAGATGAGCAGAAATGCAAATCTTTTGGGAAGAAAACTCTCACTTGTATTTTAGACATAAAAGAGAAAGAACACCCAACCATACCACTTGAGGTTGCCAACATCCCTTGTGTAGTCAATCTAGAGAAGGAGGTACCCCCAAGAAACTGGGACTTTAGCGGAGACAGATATGCAAAAATACAAATTTTATTAAATAAATATACATATATACAAATATCAAACCACTAAAAAGTAGATGACAAAAAATGATGAATTCCCATAGAGTCCAGACAGACCGACATGTTTCAGGACACAAACATCCCTTCATCAGGGGAAAAAAGTTAGGAAGGAATTACACTGTGTGAAAATCAAATATAACAATAATAAAAAATAACAAACATAGATGAGACACAATAATTACAGAAATTATTTGCATCATGGGACATACAGCACGAAAATTGCGTAGAGGCATACCTTGAATGGTCATTATGTAGTTACACTGCTGGACCGGGGTCAAAACAGCATCGCAGACATACACCAAGGATGTCACAAGGACACAGATGTACCGAATGGGCCACCAAACATCCACACAAGTTCCACAATAAGGTAGCAAAAAGTGGCACACAGGTGAATGTAAATCGCCGTTTTTTTGGAAATGCTCCAAAGTGCACAGCCTGACAGAAAAAAAAGAAGATGAAAAAGGATGAAAACGATATTTTACATATATATAGGGAGTATATCAGACTGCACCATGTCCGCAAAAAATTAATCCCTTTTGTATAGAGCATCAGTACCTTGATGTAATCCACAGTGGGAGTAAGGCAGGAAAGCCTCAGTGGTCAAAGGGCAAAAAAAAGGCACTTATACCAATCTTCAAGTTGAAGTATGAATCTATAAAAATATATAAAGAAAAATATCTCATAGTAACCAAACATCATTCAATGCAGGTCATGTCAGAGGAATTCATCTTCTACAGACATGAAATCTGCTAGAAAGGTAAAGAAAAAAGTTAGCTCAGTAAGAGCTTAGTGGAACAGACAGCATACCTTGAAGAGTTTTTTGACTCACTCCATGCGGATCGTAGAGCATCAGATGCATGCTCCCGCCATCGTTCACAGTGACAGGGCATGAACAGCTGACGCCGGCTTTATATGGAATGACAGGTGCGGTGTTTGGCGTGATGACGTCAACACGCATCACGTCACCATAGCAAAGGGCGTGATGCCAATCAGACGGTTGGTGTGATGACGCCTCCTGCGCATCACGTCACCATAGCAACGAACACGACACCACCCAGCCAATAGCCAAGCCTCAATGCTCTAACAGCGCAAGCGCGCAAAAAAAATACTTGTCCCAACACCTAATGGTAAAAAGTGCACCAAGGTTGCCACCGTGAGGACCCTGGGCGATAGCTGCAAGGGCGCCCCCCACACAGCTGGTCTCAGAGGGGACCGCTCTGTGAAAATTGCGTCCTGCAGGTACCGCTGACCGGTGCAAACAGCGGCCCATGGCAGCAGACAAAGCAACAGGCGCCGAAGACGCAAGGCTGCAAACCGGACCGTAAACAGAGGCCCCCCACGCCCAAAGCATGGGGGGCCCCCGTGCGCCGGGTGGGATGAAGAGAGGCCCACAAAAGTGGTGCAAGAATCCACGATGCCGGCCGCCAGTCCAGATGAGAACCCACATGAAGGCAAGAAATTGGAAAAAGCACATTATACATAAACAACCACAATGGACAATGTACATATAGACACCCCAATACATGCATCGGTTCAGAATAGACCAAATGCTGACAACATAGCGTATTAGATGATTGTCCAGGAAGACATGAAATTGAAAATAAAACAAATACAGCATCCCTACGTCCACATAACATAGAAATTGTAAAAATGAAGGGTCACACCCAAACTAAAAGGGGGGGAGAGAGTGATGGAAGAATGACTAGTCACTGGATGCAAGGATGAACGACTACCACATCATTCCTTCTCAAAACCACCCGAGGAAAAGCCCTCAAGAAAGGGTCTAAAACTAAGGTGTTTGTGGAGTCCGGGGGGTGAGGTGGCGCTAAGGTCGGCAATCCAACAAGCCTCCCGTTGGAGGAGGACCTTGTTCCAATCCCCACCCCTCGGACTCTGATGATTCCCATCCAAAATCAAAAATTGAATTTTGGGACACCTGCCCTGATGTCTATCAATGACATCTCTCCCCAACGGGAGCATAGGATTAGCAGTCTTCTTTGAAGTTACGTGTCTCGATGCTCTGATATAAAATTTTAACTTAGTTTTGCCAACATAAAATTAATGGCACTGACATGTCAGAAGGTACACCACCCCCTCAGTTTTGCAATTGAAGAAATGGTGTGGTCTATACGGTCGTCCATTGGGGAGTATTACATCCAGTTCCCAACCTCTTGCAGGGGTCATAGTTACATAGTAGGTGAGGTTGAAAAAAGACACAAGTCCATCAAGTCCAACCTATGTGTGTGATTATGTGTCAGTATTACATTACATATCCCTGTATATTGCGGTCATTCAGGTGATTATCTAATAGTTTCTTGAAGCTATCAATGCTCCCTGCTGAGACCACCGCCTGTGGAAGGGAAATCCACATCCTTGCCGCTCTTACAGTAAAGAACCCTCTACGTAGTTTAAGGTTAAACCTCTTTTCTTCTAATTGTAATGAGTGGCCACGAGTCTTATTAAACTCTCTTCTGCGAAAAAGTTTTATCCCTATTGTGGGGTCACCAGTACAGTATTTGTAAATTCAAATCATATCCCCTCTCAAGCGTCTCTTCTCCAGAGAGAATAAGTTCAGTGCTCGCAACCTTTCCTCATAACTAAGATCCTCCAGACCCTTTATTAGCTTTGTTGCCCTTCTTTGTACTCGCTCCATTTCCAGTACGTCCCTCCTGAGGACTGGTGCCCAGAACTGGACAGCATACTCCAGGTGCGGGCGGACCAGAGTCTTGTAGAGCGGGAGAATTATCGTTTTATCCCTGCAGTTGATCCCCCTTTTAATGCATGCCAATATTCTGTTTGCTTTATTAGCAGCAGCTTGGCATTGCATGCCATTGCTGAGCCTATCATCTACTAGGACCCCAAGGTCCTTTTCCATCCTAGATTCCCCCAGAGGTTCTCCCCCCAGTGTATAGATTGCATTCATATTTTTGCCACCCAAATGCATTATTTTACATTTTTCTACATTGAACCTCATTTGCCATGTAGTCGCCCACCCCATTAATTTGTTCAGGTCTTTTTGCAAGATTTCCACATCCTGCGGAGAAGTTATTGCCCTGCTTAGCTTAGTATCGTCTGCAAATACAGAGATTGAACTGTTTATCCCATCCTCCAGGTCGTTTATGAACAAATTAAATAGGATTGGTCCCAGCACAGAACCCTGGGGAACCCCACTACCCACCCCTGACCATTCTGAGTACTCCCCATTTATCACCACCCTCTGAACACGCCCTTGTAGCCAGTTTTCAATCCATGTACTCACCCTATGGTCCATGCCAACGCACCTTATTTTGTACAGTAAACGTTTATGGGGAACTGTGTCAAATGCTTTTGCAAAATCCAGATACACCACGTCTACGGGCCTTCCTTTATCTAGATGGCAACTCACCTCCTCATAGAAGGTTAATAGATTGGTTTGGCAAGAACGATTCTTCATGAATCCATGCTGATTACTGCTAATGATATCATTCTTATTACTAAAATCTTGTATATAGTCCCTTATCATCCCCTCCAAGAGTTTACATACTATTGATGTTAGGCTAACTGGTCTGTAATTCCCAGGGATGTTTTTTGGGCCCTTTTTAAATATTGGTGCTACATTGGCTTTTCTCCAATCAGCTGGTACCATTCCAGTCAATAGACTGTCTGTAAAAATTAGGAACAACGGTCTGGCAATCACCTGACTGAGTTCCCTAAGTACCCTCGGATGCAAGCCATCTGGTCCCGGTGATTTATTAATGTTAAGTTTCACAAGTCTAATTTTAATTCCGTCCTCTGTTAACCATGTAGGTGCTTCCTGTGTTGTGTCATGAGGATAAACACTGCAGTTTTGGTTACTGAAGCCCCCCGATTCACTCGTGAAGACTGAGGAGAAGAATAAATTCAATACCTTTGCCATCTCCCCATCCTTTGTAACCAGATGTCCTTCCTCATTCTTTATGGGGCCAATATGGTCTGTCCTCCCTTTTTTACTGTTTACATACTTAAAGAATTTCTTGGGATTTTTTTTGCTCTCCTCCGCTATGTGTCTTTCATGTTCTATCTTAGCCATCCTAATTGCACCCTTACATTTCTTATTGCATTCTTTATAAATTCTGAATGCTGTGGATGATCCCTCAACCTTGTATTTTTTGAAGGCCTTCTCCTTTGCTTTTATATGCATTTTTACATTGGAGTTAAGCCATCCAGGATGTTTGTTCGCTCTTTTAAATTTATTACCCAATGGAATATGGCTAATGCCCTTATTTAATATGCTCTTAAAGCAAACCCATCTCTCCTCCGTATTCTTTGTTCCTAATATTTTATCCCAATTTATGCCTTTTAGCAAGGTTTGTAGTTTAGGGAAGTTGGCTCTTTTGAAATTCAGTGTCTTTGTGTTCCCTTCATGTCTCCTATTTGTGTGATTTATACTGAAACTAATTGACCTGTGATCGCTGTTACCTAAATTGCCCCGTATTTCCACATCTGTTATCAGGTCTGTATTGTTGGTAATCAGTAGATCTAGTAATGTTTTATTTCTAGTTGGTGCGTCTACCATCTGACCCATAAAATTGTCCTGCAAGACACTAAGGAACTGGCGAGCCTTAAATGAATGCGCGGTTCCCTCCGCCCAGTCTATGTCTGGATAATTAAAATCCCCCATTATGATAACACTTCCCATCCTTGCTGCTAATCCAATTTGTGATAGGAGATCCGTCTCCACTTCCTCCCTCAGGTTAGGGGGCCTATAGCATACTCCCAGTATTATTTTCCCCTTAGCTTCATCCCTTTGGAGCTCTACCCATAAAGATTCCACCTCCTCCCTAGCCCCCTCAGTGATGTCATCTCTCACATTCACTTGTACATTATTCTTGATATATATAGGCATACCCCTCCCCCTTTTTTACCCTCTCTATCCTTGCGGTATAGGGTATACCCTTGAATGTTTGCCAGCCAATCATGAGAGCTGTTGAACCAGGTCTCTGAAATTCCCACAAAATCCAAATCCTCCTTGTACAACAGTATCTCTAGTTCACCCATCTTGTCCGCCAGGCTCCTGGCATTGGTGAACATGCCACATAGTTTAGACCGGTCGCATATTGTCCTCGTATTGGGTGTTTCAAGATTGCAACTTGGACTTGCTACTATACTTACCTTGTGTTTTTGTGCTTTGGTTAACCTACCACTAATGCCCCCAATACTACCCTCTGGAATATCTTCCGCGCTGGCTATCACTGTCTCTGGACCCTCCCCCCCATCGCCTAGTTTAAAAACCCCTCTAACTTTTTGGCCATCTTCATTCCCAGCAGATCTGCACCCTCCTCATTTAGGTGCAGTCCGTCCCTTCTATAGTACCGGTTACCGACTGAGAAGTCGGCCCAGTCCTCCAGGAACCCAAACCCCTCCTTACTACACCAGCTCTTCAGCCACTTGTTTACTTCCCTAATCTCCCTCTGCCTCTCTGGTGTGGCTCGATGTACCGGTAGTATTCCTGAGAACACTACCTTGGAGGTCCTTTTCCTCAATTTAGCTCCTAAGTCCCTAAAATCGTTCTTTAGGACACTCCATCTGCCTCTGACTTTGTCATTGGTGCCAACGTGCACCATGACAGCCGGGTCTTCCCCAGCCCCTCCCAGTAATCTGTCCACAAGATCCGTGATGTGCCGAACCCGAGCGCCCGGTAGACAACATACTGTTCGGCACTTCAGGTCTTGGTTACAGATTGCCCTCTCTGTCCTTCTAAGAATTGAGTCCCCTACCACCAGAATCTGTCTTTCCTTTCCCTTTGCTGCCCCCCCCACTCTCACTGGAGGAGTTCTTCCCCTGGCAGCTAGGAGAGTCCCTCATCTCCAGCAGTGCTGGTCCCTGACTGGTTACACCAATGTCACTCAATGGAGCGTACTTATTGGGATGCTCCAGTCCTGGATCGGCCTCCCTGGCACTTCCCCCTCTACCCCTCCTGACTGTCACCCATCTACTCTTTGCTAGTGCCTGCACCTCTTTGTCTCCACCCGCCTCTGTGCTGGCCCCTGCCGGCACCTGCCGTGTACATTCCTGGCTCACCTTTAGTATGGAGGGACTTCTCAGTGCTGACAGTTGCTTCCCCAGATTCAGAACCTGGGCTTCCAGGGAAACAATGTGCTTACATTTTGCACAGCAGTATTCGCCCTCGATCGGATGATCAAGGAACGCATACATGCGGCAAGATGTACAAAGAGTCGCCTCTCCACACCCGCCGGGCATCGTACCTATTAAATTTAGTGAGGATTTGGGGATTTTACCCTGTCCAAATTACCTAACAACTAGCTTCCTGGCACTAATACTCAAGACAATACACAGGTACACGACAAGACAATACACAGGTACACAATACACAAGTACTAACGATCCACACACACTACTCAGACAACACTCAGATACTCACACTACACAGGTACTATGACCCCTGTTATAACCTCCTGTTTTAAACTCTTGTTTTTAACTCCCACTTAATCCAGCTCCACTTACACCAAGCTCCACAGCTTCAAACTGAGCACGCTCAGACTGAGTCCTACAACAAGTTAAATAGGCACCTGTGAGCAATTAACCACACCCCTTAATTGATAGACTGATGAAACAAGAAAAAAAAAAAAAAAGCTATTTAAAAAGTGACAGCAAAAGGCAAATTAAAAACTAAAAGGAAAAGTCCCCAAAATGCAACCCAGCAAACACCAACAGACAGCAAACACACACCAACAGACAGCAAACAAACACCAACAGACAGCAAACACCAACAGACAGCAAGACTTGTATACTCTAACACTTGTTTTTAACTCCCACTTAATCCAGCTCCACTTACACCAAGCTCCACAGCTTCAAACTGAGCACCCTTGCGGAACTCCCCTACAAACTCACTTTGGACCAATAGGTCCTTTAGTGAGGCGGCCCTGTGATATGTGACAGCTGGACTTTCTGACACATAGGGACTCAGTAAAGGATCTCTGCGCAAAAGATGCCAGAACCTGCCGATAATTTGCCTGACTGCTTTATGTTGATTACTGTATTTGGTAATCACTCTGATGACTTGTGGATCATTTATTTTTGTCTTGGAGCCAAATAGAAGCTCTCGTTTAGACCGTTCATTGGCCCATTTAAAGGCCCTTTTCAGACAAGTATGAGAGTATCCTCTCAGTAAAAGCCTATCCCTCAAGGCCCCGGCCTCTTGTATAAAACATTCCTGACTGGAACAATTCCGTTTTAGCCTGAGGTATTGGCTATATGGAATTGAACGTAGGAGGGGCTGGGGGTGTAAACTGGAGGCATGTAAACCTGTATTTCCTGCCGTAGATTTACGGTAAAGTCCACTAGAGAGACTACCGTCATTATTTTTAGTTATAGTGACGTCCAAAAAGGTAATACTGGTTTTACTAAACGTTACAGTAAATTTTAGGTTGAATTCATTTTCATTCATGACAGAAATGCAGTCCTCCAGTTTGGTCACAGAGCCCTCCCACAGCAGCAAGATGTCATCTATGTAGCGGAACCAAGCCGCTACATGATGCGTATGTGACTTGTAGGATTCATCGGCCAAAAAAGACTGCTCCAACTCCCCCAGGTACAGGTTGGCGTAAGATGGGGCACAAGCTGTCCCCATCGCTACCCCCTGCACCTAGAGGAAGTGGGAGCCATCAAAGAAAAAAATGTGGAATAATATGAATTCCAAAGCCATGATGATAAATTCATGCAGCTTCTTGTCATCTCTGTATGATCGTGAGATCACCTGTCTGATGGCCGTCAGTCCCAGATGATGGGGGATCGAGCTATAGAGAGCTTCTATGTCAATGGCTACCAATAGAGCGTGTTGGGATATATAAAGGCCTTCCAGGTTCTGTAAAAGATGTATAGTGTCTCGCACATAGGATGGTAAATTAACCACGAATGGTCTCAGGTGGGTATCCAGATACATACTTAGGTTTTCAGTGATCGCCCCGTTGCCAGAGACAATAGGTCTACCTGACGGGGACAATAGGTCCTTGTGGACCTTGGGTATTTGTATTTTACATCCACGGCCCTGATCTACAAGCACAACCTGGCTCCAACTTCAGTAATTGCAGTACCACAGTGTTATAGGGATTATGGATTGTAATTCAGTAACTACAAAGTTTTAGGGTTTATGCATACTGGATGTTTGAATTTCTCCTTTAAACAAGTTTTACTGCTGGCAGGAGAACGCAGTTTAACCACTTCAATACAGGGCACTTAGACACCTTCCTGCCCAGACCAACTTTCAGCTTTCAGTGCTGTCGCAGTTTGAATGACAATTGCGCGGTCATGCTACACTGTACCCAAACTAAATTTTTAACATTTTGTTCCCACAAATAGAGCTTTCTTTTGGTTTTTATTTTTTGCTAAACAAATAACAAAAGACCGAAAATTTTGAAAAAAATAAAAGTTTTGGTTTTGTTTCTGTTAAAAAATTTGTAAATAAGTAAGTTTTCTCTCTCACTGATGGGCACTGATAAGGTGGCACTGACAGGCACTGATACGGTGGCACCGATGAGGTGGCACCAATGAGTGGGCACTGACGGGCACTGACAATGGGCACTGATATGCGGCACTGATGGGTACTGGTAGGCGGCACTGATGGGTGGCACTGATATGCAGCACTGATGGGCATTGATAGGCGGCACTGATAGGCACTCATGGGTGGCAATGGGTGGCACTGATGGGCACTGATAGGCGACACTGGGCACTGAAAGGCAGCACTGCTGGGCACTGATGGGGTGGCACTGATAGGCGGCACTGCTGGGCACTGATAGGCGGCACTGATGGGCACTGATAGGCGGCACTGATGGGCACTGATACGTGGCACTGATGGGCACTGATACGCAGAACTGATATGAGGCACTGATAGGCATCCCTGGTGGCACTGGCAGTGGTAGGCATTGGAGTGGGCACTGATTGGCAGCTGCCTGGGCACAGATTGGCAGCTGCCTGGGCACATAGTGGTATTTCTCTGGGGGTCTAGGGGCATACCTGGTGGTCCAGTGTGAATGGCTTTCCTGGTGGTTCTGGGCGGCTTCCCTGGTGGTCCTGGGCGGGATCCGAGGGGGGGCTGTGCTGATAAACAATCAGCACAGACCCCCCTGTCAGGAGAGCAGCCGATCGGCTCTCCTCTACTCGCGTCTGTCAGACGCGAGTGAGGAAAAGCCGATTACCGGCTCTTCCTATTTAAATCGTGATCACATGGTAGAGTCTCCGTCAGAGACTCTTTACCTAGATCGGTGTTTCGGGGTGTCAGACTGACACCCCGCAACAACGATCACCGCGATGCGTGCCCCCAGGGGCGCGCAGCGGCTCGATATTCCTGATCACGTCATATGACGTCTGGTCAGGAATATCAAACCACTTTGCCGCCGTCATTTTGTAATAGGGCGGGCGGCAAGTGGTTAAAAAATGCACCTAAAGCCATGTATTGCACATGTGCTTAGATACGTTGAGCACAACAAGCGATTATGGATTCTTTGGGCAGAATATAAATTTATTCTGACAATTGGCATGAAAGCTCAAGTGCTAATTGTGTCTAGCGTATAGGTGCGTCAAGCAGTTTTTCTATCCAAAAGTGCCTCTCCCGAATGCACTTGTGGTGTTTTTAGCCTGTCAGCCTAGGTTCACATTGATGCAATTTGGCATGCGACTTGATATGTGAAATCGGCGGCTATTGCCAGCAATGGCACCGTCCGAATTGGTGCGATGCTGACTTTTTGGCACTGCACCGATTCCCATAAGTAGTTTCTGTAATACTTTTTGGCGACTTCGGGGTGCAATTTGTATAGACATCTGTGCAGGAGTACGCACAGATGTCTCTGAACTCACTCCCGAAGTCAGACTGACATGCGGGTATGAAATCGTACGAGTTCAGCTGAACTCACATGGTTTCAATCCTGCTGTCAATGTGGGTACATATTTAGGAAACGCTGCACCACCAAATTGAGAACATGTGCCAGGCATGGCACATGTGTCAACTTTCCCTGTCTAAGGGCGGACAGGAGGTTTGAGCCATTATCTCACACCACCATTCCTGGGTCCAGCTGGCATGGTGTGAACCACTTCTGGGCCTGTCCCTGCAGAGCTGCAAGAATCTCTGCTCTGGTGTGGTTCCTGTCACCTAAACACACCAGCTGAAGCACTGCATGGCACCTTTTAGCCTGACTCTGGGAATAGCCCTTTGAACGCTTGGGGTACCTGATGTTCATAGGACAATTTTGCAGAGGAGGGAATGGAGGTGGCGGAGGAGGAGGGGGTAGAGCTCACAGGTCTGGCATCATCACCACCAGCTGTATGGAGACGTGGGGGCACAACAAGCTGCAGCACCGAGCCCTGTCCTGCATCCTTTCGAGTTGCAAGCAGCATTACCCAGTGTGCTATGAACAAAATATATTGTCCCTGCACATGCTTGCTGGACCACGTGTCAGCAGTAAGGTGGATTTTATGGTTGAGTGCCTTGCCCAACAATGCCAGAACATTCCCTTCCACGTGATGGTAGAAAGATGGAACGGCCTTACGTGAAAAGTAGTGGGGACTGGGAACCTGCCATTGTGGTACAGCACATTGTGCAAATTCATGGAAGAGGCAGAATCGACCAGGCTGAAAGGCAGAAGTTGGAGAGCCAACAGCTTTGACAAACTTGCATTTAGACACTGGGCATGTGGGTGGCAGGGACTGTATTTTTTTTCCGCTGCAGTAGATGGGGCAGATAAATTTGCCGGCTACAGTCTACAGCTGGTGGTGTGCTGCTGGCAGATGTGCTGCTAGAACCTGGGACACCCTGTGCTATACCATCATCCCTGTCAGTGGAGGCTGCTGAGAGGTTATAACTCTGGATAGCAGGGGCAGACTGAAGTCTGTAAGGAGGAGGAGGGACCGATTTGTGCCCCTTTTGTGTGGCTCTTAGGCGCTCTTGCCAACGGGCTGTGTGGTTTGCATGTGGTACCCTAATGGTTGGTGTTTTTGCTACGTTTGATGTGCCTGAGGCACAGTTTGCAGATAGCAACATCTGCTGCAGATGTGCTTAAAAAGGCCCAGACAGCTGAGCTTTGAGGAGTGGGCCGGGAGATAACAGCTGCAGAATGTGATGGAATAGGCTGGCTGTTCTCTACTCTTTCTTGATGTCGACCTCCTTGGGATTGTGCTGCCTCACATTCAGTTTCCTCCTCTGCTCTATCTGGCACCCAAGTCACATCAGTGACCTCATCATCATCATCTCCATCTCCTCCATCTTCATCATTACCACTGGAGACAATTTGGCAATATGCTGCGGCTTGGGGAACATGAATGACAATTTGTCTACCAGTGTTCCTCCCTCTCTCTAGGCTCATGTTCCTGTCATCCTCAACCTCAAAACCAACATCTGAATCCAGTAATGGCTGGGCATCATCAAGGAGCAAGTGGCTGACGCTGTGGTCAAATAACTCAGCTGACTCCTCAGTGGCTGATGTTGGGGCTATGGCAGGAATAGATGTGAACAAGGAGGTAGGTTTATCCACTCTGGCAACTGCAGGGAACTGCACACTTGTCTCTGCTTGCGTGACAGAGGATGAGGAAGGTTTAGTAAGCCAGTCCACCACCTCCTCTGCATGCTGTAGCTGGATAGCATGGGCAAACTCACTAAACAGAGGAAATGATTCCCTGCCTGAGGAATGACCACCACGCCCACCTTTGCCTGTGGACACATTTGTTGTTGGCCCCCTTACAGTGCCAAGGGAGCGACTACCTCTCCTTGTTGTCCTCCCAGACATTTTTGGGAGGGAGGGGGCGGTGCTTATACGCAAACGTAAAGAAGAAGTTGAAATATGTACGCAGATGCACTTTAATCAATGTAAAGAGGTGTTTGGTGCACTTTAATTTCAGTACTCACACTACACCGACACACTGCACGGATACACTATAATATACTGCAATATAATGCACCAAATGTACAGTGACACACAGAACTATATGGCATTAAACTGGCAGTAAGGAACATAAAACTATATGACATTAAACTGGCAGTAACACACACAGAAGTAAATGGCGTTAAACTGGCAGTAACGCACACAGATGTATATGGTGTTGAACTGGCAGAAATGCACACAGAAGTAAATGGCGTTACACTGGTAGTAATGCACACAGAAATATAGGGCGTTAAACTGGCAGTAACACACACAAAACTATATGGCGTTAAACTGGCAGTAATGCACACAGAAGTAAATGGCGTTAATATGGCAGTAACGCAATCAAATAGACAGTGTTCAACTGTCACTACACTGACGCTATATAAACTGTCCCTACTCTAGCTATACACTAATGTAAAGTTTACTGACACTATCTCACTACACTGAAATTATCTGAGCTGTCCCTACTCTACACTAATGTATGTATGAATGACATGGTCTCACTACACTACAGTGAAACTATCTGAGCTGTCCCTACTCTAGCTGCACACTATGCAAAGCTGAATGATAGGCCTCCTCACTACACTCACACTATCCCTAGACTGACACTAAACTAATATTCTACGCTGATAATTGAAGCAAAATAGCACAGTATAGCACACTAATTAAAAGCACTGAACAGTGCCCTGTTCTATTTCTCTCCACACCGAAATCACACTGAAAATGACTGCCATTGAAAGAATACTTTTATACTGTGGGATGGGAATGAATCATGAATGGAGAAAGTCATGATGACCGTGTCCAATCATGACTCTGATAGTGCTCTGTGCACTGATTGGCTGAAGCTTTCACTGCTTCAGCCAATCAGGGCTGGCAATGCACTGTTCAGTGCCGCAATGCATTGTGGTTGGTTTGGAGGGGCGAACAAACACTCGAACGACCAGTTTGTTCGGATGTTCGCTGAACGACCGAAGAACGAAAGTTCAGCCCGAACCGTTTGCCCATCCCTACTCTGTGATCTGGTCTTTAGCTCCAGCAAAATTCTGCGGAAAGGTTTTTAATACCTATTCTTCGTATTGAGCCTCGTTAACCCTAATTAGTTCAAGTTAACCTCTTCCTCCTCACCTAGGGGGGAGGTTTTTTTTTACCTGACTTTATTTCTGTTTTAAAGGATAAATTCACCTTTTGGAACATGTTAAATGTTCCACCCGTATATGGGTGGGGGGGCATGTAACATGTTCTTAGCCCTATGATCTCCCCCACTGTGTAACAGCAAGTGGGGGATTTTCTCCCTCCACTATGGTTGCCACCTCATCCCTTTAAACCCAAACACATATTAATTACCCAGGTTCTGTGGCTGATTAAGGTGGTAATGAAACTCACTTGGTGCCTTATCTGTATTTAATTAGCCTCAGAACCTGTGTAAATCAAAGGTGTTCGCCTCGGTTCACACCAGAGGCGGCACGACTTGCAGGTCGCCTCACCAAGGCGACCTGCACACGACTGCCCGGGCGACTTGCAAAACGACTTCTGTATAGAAGTCTATGCAAGTCGCCCCCAAAGTCGTACAGGAACCTTTTTCTAAGTCGGAGCGTCTTGCGTCGCTCCGATTAGAACGGTTCCATTGTACTGAACGGGACGCTACTTGTCAGGCGACCTAGGTCGCCTGACAAGTCGTCCTAGTGTGAACCGAGCCTTCAGGTTTAAAGGGATGAGGTGACAACTCTACCCCCCACCCACCCACTGTTACTTTCTGAAAAAAAATGCGGCAACACGGGGCTCCACCCACACGACCACATCATTTATTCACAGGAAAATGACTGTTTGATCTGCTGATTGCAGTAGCAATGCTCTGCAGGCTCCCTAGAAAGAAAATAATAAATGTACATTTTTTTACCTGCAAAAAAATGTGCATTTTTTAATGAAAAGGTGAACTCATCCTTTAAATGTTTTTGTGTTAAAAACAAACAAGCAGAGTAAATAAAGCAATCACGCAGAAATCAAGCCGCTCAGGGCTGCACATATTCTACAAAAACAATTATACAGCATGTCACATCCAGCTGGTGGTAGCACCGACGAATGTGACCCATCCAAGTGAATAGGGCTGCACTGCAACCACCCCACAACACCCAGTGGTGCAGTGGGTTGGCATTTTGATGGTTAAAACAGGGGTGAGGATTCGACATATCGCCCCTTCACAATCTGTCAAACATCCTCTGAAAAGAGATCCACCATGGATTGCTTTTTAGAGGAGAAGCCATATTTGGCTACATGTGTGAATGAGCCTTAGGATTGGGCACACACTGGTTTGCTGCGGTTTGGCCATAGCGTGATTGTATATGTGTTTTTTTTTTTTTGTTTTTTTTTTACCCGATGTTTAAGGTGTGCTCCCATTGAATTCTATTAGACTGTGTTTTTTCTGAAAGCGCACCAAAAATGCAAATCGCAGGACTTTGAAAACACACAGTCTGATAGAATTTAATTAAAGTGCACCTAAAACCACACATACAATCAAGCTGCGGCCAAAACACAGCACACCAGTATGAAGCCCCTCTAAGCTGGTTGCAATGACTCCTTATTGGCATCATCAGTTCACTGATTTCTCCTACATATGACTAGCATGTTTTCTTTTATGTCAGTGGTTTTTCCTCTCTTGACTATTAGGACCCCCAACCTGACTGTCCCTCGTGGGAGTCGTGGCTAACTATGACATAATCTTAATTTTTCTGCCCAGTGACTGTGCAGAAAACGGTCAAGAAATAAAACAAGTCATCTCTTATAAGTGGTTGTTTTTACACAGAATAATTAGATATTTTAGCAGGCTGACATCACACAGCAAAGGGGGGGAGAGCACAAAGTGGGAAATAATGTGAGCTGTGTGTTTTAGAACCCATGTCTCAACAAGGAGTCAGTTTGTAATTAGTCGTCTAATTCCTATAAGGCCTCTTGCACACTGCAGCTTGAAAAAGATTGGTACAACGATTTTTTTATACTCATCTAAAATACATCCCATTGTTTACAATGTGCCTGTACACACAGGCATGTAAACAAGTGCTACATCTTCTTGCATTAAAAAATAATATATATATAAAAATCTGTGTTCTCGGTCAGTATTTTGCGCTGATACGGGCATACCCGAGTATGAGCATGAATACAACAACCTTTCTGGGAGCTAGAACGCAAGAATATGATTGCACAAATACGTCCAACATAATTGCCCAAAATTCCTTCCAAAAAGGCAGATGTTCAAACATCAGTACAGTGTGCAAGAAATCTAAAGGCCCATACACACGATACGAAAATCAGATGGGAAAATTCGTACGACAAGCTGTCTGCCGATTTTCGGATCATTGGTACGGTGTTTTCGACAGCCGATTTCACTTTTTCATTAGACAAAAGCTGGATGAGCAGACTAGTACATTTTTGACGAAGGACAGCTCAGCGTCTGATTTTCGGATGGTCAATGCAGAAGTTGTCACACAAAAGTCAAAAGTACAAATAGGCACGATCGGAATCTAGAAACGAGTCGGAAGAGTTCGGTCTTGTAAACTACCGCTCGTAATCTAGAATTAACATTCCTGACACGGCAATTGATGAAATGTCGCAATGCAGCGCACATTCTCATCTTCTTTAAAAGGATAATAATGAAGCTGCTTTGCTGGTGATACTGATGTAATTATGACAAACGTATTTTAAAAGGCATTTGTTTTGTAGTGATATAAATAATATTAATATTATGGTTGTTGTTTGATTATTTGGGGAAGTTACCACAACACCATTATCCCGTAGTTTTTAAGATCAAAGATACAACTATGTTGGTGTCCCTTTGTTAATTTTCTATTGTGTTGTTTTTAATGTAACTGCCTACTCCCAAACTGTCATTTAAAGAAAAACACATAGCCAAGTATTATTCTACACATTTTTTTTTTATTGTGCAGAAAAAAAACCCAACAAACTAAGTTAGAGATGCTATCTGCGCTTTTGACAAAAATCAGACGCTCAGTTGTATGACAATAATCAAAAGCTTAAGACCCCATACACACTATACAACTTTTGTTGTCTCATTTCCTTTAGATTTACCAAAACCATGTAGTGCAAGGGCCTGCCTGATTGCATACAAGTTGAAACTCTTAAGCCTTGTACACACAGTACGAAAATCAGAAGGGGATTGTCGTTTGACAGGCTGTTGTCCGAAGTTCTTACTGTTAGTACGCTCCTTTCAACAATTGTTTTCCAATTTTCGGCCAACAAATGTTGGATGACAGGCTAGTAAATTTTGTCAATAGACAGCTCCACGTCCTATTTTCGGATGGTCAGTACAGAAATCCATCACACAAAATTTGAAAGTACAAACACACATGCTCGGAATCAATGCTCACCAAACACGAAATTTAGCAGAAGGGCCCCAAAGGAGCTGAAATTCCTCATAGTACATTACTACGTTCGTGTTTGTGGCACAACAATTTGTGTAACGTTAGTATGCAAGACAAGATCCTGGCACACGCCCTTTTGACAAAAATCAGATGCTCGGTTGTCCAACAATCGTACCGTGTGTACGAGGCTTAAAGCCCCATACACACTATTAGATTTTCTGCAGATTTTTGTCTTCAGATTTACCAAAACCATGTAGTGCAAGGGCCTTCCTGATTGCATACAAACTGAAACTCTGAAGCCTCGTACACACGATCCGATTGTTGGCAGGGGATTGTGTGTTGGCAGGGGATTGTGTGATGACAGACTATTGGTCTAAAATCCGACCATTAGTACGCTCCTCCAGACAATTGTTGTCCAGCTTTCGGTGAACAAATGTTGGATGGCAGGCTAGTAAATTTTCAGTGGACAATGGTCTGTTGTCAGATTTTCGTATCGTGTGTACACAAGTCCGTCATACAAAAGTCCAAAGTACAAACACGCATGCTCGAAATCAGTGCTCACCAAACACGACATTAGCAGAAGGTGCCCAAAGGGTGGCGCTCAAGAGATGAAATTCCACGTAGTACGTCACTATGTTTGTGTTTGTTGGCCAACAATTGTGTACCATAAGTATGCAAGACAAGATCCTGACACATGCCCTTTTGACAAAAGTCTGATGCTCTGTTGGTCAACAATCTGATCGAGTGTACGAGGCTTTAAGGTTTCACCTTGTATTTTATGGTTTTGGTAAATCTGAAGACGAAAATCTGCTGAAAATCTAATAGTGTGTATGGGGTCTTAAGCCCCGTACACAGGGTTCAATTGTCGTACGACCGATCGTCTGATTTCTGTCAAAAGCGCGTGTGCTTTTATAGTGTGTATGGGGCTTAAAGCCTTGTACACACGGTCAGATTATAGGACGAATTTTCATCAGTTTTTTTGTTTGATACTAGTCTCAAATAGAAAGTGATGAGGGTACTTGCCATCAGAAAATTTTCGTACGACAGAATTCAACGTCAGAAGTGACGCAATGTGTTGAATTGTTTTGTATGTGTTCTTACATTTCTGAGCATGCCTAGTCTTGCGCTTCAGATTTTTTTCGTCAGAAAATCATACTAATGAAAAGAAAATCAGACATTGTGGCCACATCAGACAAAAATTTTCAAGCCTGCACATCCGGTTTTTGTCTGCCAAAAATTCGTAATCGGCTATCAAAAGCAGCATACTAACGATCAGAAAATCGGCAGATCGTTCATCGGACGAAATTTATCTTCAGATTTTCTGACCGTGTGTATGGGCCTTAAAGCCTCGTACACGCGATCAGATTTTCGGCAGGGAATTGTGTGATGACAGACTGTTTGCCTAAAATCCGGCCATTAGTACGCTCCTTCAGACAATTGTTGTCCAACTTTCAGCCAACAAATGTTGGATAGCAGGCTAGTAAATTTTCGGCGGACAACGATATGTGGCAATTTATAAACTCCAGCCCAGTTGTACAAAATTAACTGGCTAAAGGCTAGTAAATTTTCGGCGGACAACGATATGTGGCAATTTATAAACTCCAGCCCAGTTGTACAAAATTAACTGGCTAAAGCCTCGTACACACGATCCGATTGTGCTAGCCTGCTATCCAACATTTGGTGGCCGAAAGTTGGACAACAATTGTCTGAAGGAGCGTACTAACCGTCGGATTTTAGGCAAACAATCTGCATCATATGATTCCCGGCCGAAAATCCGATTGTGTGTACGAGGCTTTAAGGCCAGCCATACGTGGGTCGAATTTCAAAAGAATTTTCTTTAGAAAATCTTAATTAAGAATTTTTATTCGAATTTCACACCATTAGTGGGTTGGTGCAACGTGTGGCCATCGAAATTGAGTGGTCGGGCATGTAGGAAATTTTTTTAAAAATGAACGATTTTCTAATCAATAATGGAAGAAATATAATCGAAAAAGAAATGCACATGAGTGTAAAAAAAAGAAAATTCACAGAAAGAAAAGAAGATTGCTAGCCACGAAAATTCTTTTCTGTAGAAACCTGAGGTGAAATTGAAGGCTTGGTTGGTTGAACCTCAAAATCAGTGGTGGCATCATCGGATCACAAAACGCATATGATTTCTGATATTTTAAAGAAAATTAGTTCGTAATTCGACCCATGTATGGCCTGCAGAATTTTCCTTTGAAAATCTGAAATTTCAGGCATTTTGTGATTCGATGGTACCACCATTGATTTTGAAATTCTACCAACCAAGCCTTCAATTTCACCTTTTCTTTCTGGGAGTTTTCTTTTCTTGCACTCATGTGCATTTCTTTTTCGATTATATTTCTCGCACAATTCTCCCATCATTGATTAGAAAATCGTTTGTTTTAAAAAAAATTCCAACATCATTCAAATTTGATGGGCACACGAAAATCGGCCGTTGCTGCAGCCCACTTATGGTGCCAAATTTGAAAGAAAGAAAGAAAATATTTTCAAAATTCGACCCATGTATGGCTCTACTAACAGAATGAATGAAAAAAGAAAACACCCTCAAATGAGGTCCATTATGCTCATGTAAGTATTTTTTTTTCTTCTGAACCTAAACATGTACAAGAGAATGGGCACTTCCAACCGCCATCTGGCGCCTGTTAAAGTGGCACATCCATTACCATCACATCTGCTCAGGAACACAAAGACTTGTCATGTCCAAGCTTCAGGGGTCTCATTTCAAGAAACTCCTTTCAACACAACACTTAAATGGTGTCTGTCACCGATCTGGGCGCTGTGCGAAGCTTTCTGTTACTTGCCAGAATACTTGAGCCTTTAAAAAGTTAACAATTCATATTTACAGTAACAAAAAAAAAAAAAAAGAAGAAAGCGATTTGGGGTATTGCATATGTCTGTGGGCCAAGGTGAAGGCCCTGCAGCTTTTTCATGTGTGAGTGATGGGAAGAGGGGCCGATAGACCGAGAAAAGTCTGAACCTTCGGAAAGTGGGTGCCTGGAGCTGTGACATTTCACTGGTGATTTACGGTGAAAGGCGGCTAAATTAGAGCCATAAATTTTTTCGTCTTACGCCAGAGGGACTGGCCTGTCCATTCCCTGGGTAACTTTAACTCATGGGATTGTTATTGGAGGGCAGGTGACGGCACGTCGGCCTGTCGCTGCAGTGTAGTATATTACATACAGTGCATGTGATATATTGCATGTAATGTGTGTTACATTAAAGCAACCCTTTACTTTGCTAGTGTTTATAGAAACCACCATGATAAATGAACAATTCAGCATATTAAGAACTCACTAGAGTCTAATTAGTGATAATTCAGCTCCAGTTTATCCTAAATCCCAGTTGGGTGCTGCTGCCTTCCCCTAATACAACAGAGGAGGTCTGGTTGTCAATCAAAGCCTGAGCACCATGGACATCTCTGCTCTTCCCCTGAGAGCCACGTTTAAAAGTTCATGAAGTACCAAATTCAAGATATGTTCACATCTAGAATAGATTTCATTCAGATGATGACTAAGTTCACATTAGACCATTCTCTGAAAAGTAAGTTAATTTCTTCATTCAGGAAGAGATCCTGCTGCCTCCTGAATGCCTTTTTTTTTGCCGAACAGCAATTTACTAAGATGCCCCGTACACACGGTCGGACATTGATCGGACATTCCGACAACAAAATCCTAGGATTTTTTCCGACGAATGTTGGCTCAAACTTGTCTTGCATACACACGGTCACACAAGTTGTCGGAAAATCCAATCATTCTGAACGCGGTGACGTAAAACACGTACGTCGGGACTATAAACGGGGCAGTAGCCAATAGCTTTCATCTCTTTATTTATTCTGAGCATGCGTGGCACTTTGTGCGTCGGATTTGTGTACACACGATCGGAAATTCCGACAACGGATTTTGTTGTAGGAAAATTTTATAGCCTGCTCTCAAACTTTGTGTGTCGGAAAATCCGATGGAAAATGTGTGATGGAGCCTACACACGGTCGGAATTTCCGACAACAAGGTCCTATCACACATTTTCCATCGGAAAATCCGACCGTGTGTACGGGGCATGAGACTAAAGTGCCGCAACTGTGATCCATGTGTTGTGGTGCAGCCCCATTGACTTGAATAGGCGAATTTAACAAGTGAACTGCCTGTCAACTCATGCTGCATTAAATTTGCCATGGCTGTGTTGTGGTCTTTAGGGGAGCAGTCGGGGGTGGTAAAATCGTGGGTCATATGCCTATATTTTTCCCCATCCATTTGAAGGAGGCCTACAACTGCTGTGTTTTGAGGGGTTCATAAAGACCCTCTTAGCCAGAGCTTAAACGTAATTATATAAAAGATTCAAAAAAATTAGCGCATATTATTTATGAAATTTTATATCAAATTTTTCTTTAGGCATGATGAAGGGGGAGCTTCTGAACCCCTGAAATGTGTTGGCTGTTTTTTTACAGTATATGTCTTCTGAATAAAATGTATTCAAAACTTCTAAACCATCCTGCCTTCCTCCATCAACCAGGGCCAGGACAAGGGGTGGGCAGGAGGGGTGGCTGCCCCTGGTGCGGTGAACTCATGTGAGGGAGTGGGGCACCACATGGTGAATTCTTGCCCCTTTAACATTTTAGGTCTAAGTTTTAGGTAGGGAAGGGGGGAATTGTACTGGGGACACAATGGGGGGGGGGCTGGATTTGTGGTAGGAGGGGGTATTTGACAAAGGTGTTTGACAGGTGTTTGCTGAGACATGATGCTGACACATTGCGGGGGGCGCACTTTGTCATCTTTGCCCTGAGCACTAGATGACCTCGTCCTGGAATTGACATTAACTTTTAGGCCTTGTTCACATGGGTGTACTATAGTGTACACCCCTGCAAGGGCTGTGTTTGCCTGCATGGGGATGCACAGGTGTTCCATGCATTTCCATGCAGGCAGTCCCATTCATGTCAGTTGGGACACAACGACTGCATGGACGCAACCACTGCTCCCAGTATGGCAACTGTTTGGGTGTATGGCCCCAAATGCAGACAGTGGTGGTATTTTTTTGCACTTCAGTTGTAGCTCCTCACTGTGTTGCTGCCCATCCGAGCACAGGACAATCATAGCATCTGATTTTAAAACATGATAAATTGTGCAGTCATCATATGATCAGACTGAAAAAATGATGACTGAATTGTAACATATGTAGTCCTAGTGAACTTCCAGATAAAGCCAGCAATGACTATAGTTGTGTATGAGATGGGGGAGGGGGTTGTGTAATATAGATTCCATATATACAGGGGTCTGTTGGCATGTATAAACAGACCGGGTGCATAGAAGTACATAGTGTTATGACAGTAATTTTCATACACCCCTTTAAATAACTTCAGACCAAGCATTGCAACGTTTCAATGCTTTACTTAGGAAACTGGCTTTACCTCTCTAAAACCGTAAGACTTTGGCTGACCTTTGCATACCTGCACAGGAAGAGTCCATACCTGGCAAAGTCCATGTTGCTGGTGTGCTCAGGGTGGACTGCATGTCCCAGCAGTCCCCCTACATGGTGTTGGTTGCAGTGGTCAGTTCTGGCAGAAAAAGCTCTCTGTAAACAGCTGGAGATTATATCTGGGAGGCAGAGCCCTCCCCCCTTTTATTTACAGCAGAGAGCGAGAGAGAGAGAGAGAGAGAGAGAGAGGCAGAGCTCAGAAAAAGTGCTGGAACTGCATTAAGCCTTCCCTACCAACTAGGGTAGCCAGCACCAACAATAGGCAACCTGCCTACTACATACTCACCTAGGTGGATGATGCATCTGTTTCTAAGACTAAGGACTCAGCAATCAAAACATAGCTGATCACTCAGTTCTCGGTCTTCAGTGAGAAGAGAGCCGGAGACTGACAGTCACCGGCTCTCTACTCTGCCCCACCAGCACTAACTGGGCTGTGGAGGGGGCAGTAGCAGCTTGCTCAGGCTCCCAGCAGATCGTTAAGAGGCTGAGCCAGCTGCCAGTCCAGGTATCATGGTGGATCCCAACTAGGATTGCCACCTCATCCCTTTAAACCCGAACACTTAATAATTACACAGATTCTGTGGCTAATTAAGTTGGTAATTAAACTCACTTAGTGCCTTACCTGTAATAAATTAGCCTCAGAACCTGTGTTATCAATATGTGTTCGGGTTTAAAGGGATGAGGTGGCAACCCCAATCCCGACTGTAAAGTCAGGATTGAACCAGCGCCTGGACCAGCTGAGTGATGTCAGCCAATAGCGCACTTTAGCCCACTGTTGGCTGAATATGGGTCACAGGAGTGCAGAACAAATTGCACTCCTTTGATCCATATGAGAAGTACAGCCATAAAAGCTTTGGCCATACTCTCCTTTAGGAATTTGGAGTGAATAGGGTTGTGCCTCCTTTGAAAGCTGCCTAACCGTGCCATAAGATAGAATGTGAAATATCACACGATGCGTGTAACAGGTAGTCAGTAGGATCATAAATGAACACAAGTGAATATGCGTAACTTAAATTGTTCAAATGACTTGAAACAACTCCCAAACACCGCTACCACAGTGCGTGCTTATCAGAAGGCAAGCTAAGATTAGCTTGCGGCTATCAACCCAGCCAGGGCCTGTGCCTCTATCCAGGTAACAGCTCACGGGTAGATTCTTTGCATTAAATGGACAAAACACCCATCATTCCCAGCAGGAAGACTCAATGATACAGTGGACATGGACCAGGAAAATTTACCCAAATAGGAAAGCGTTCACCATAGTGTAAATCAAACACACACATTTAAAAATTAAAGGTTGCACTCACACAAAGAGCAAGAGATAAAGCCTCCCTGTTAAAAATCCGGCCGGCTAGGGAACACCTATCCTCCCGGGATCACAACGCGATGACGTCAGCACGCCACTCCTCCCGACACGCGTTTCGTCACAAGCTGACATCGTCCTGGGGCACCACAGGGTGCCCCAGGACCAACGCACTCACAGGGGTTAAAGTGACAGATAGATGGTGGAATACTGCTGGGTCATTACACAGTGAGGAAGCTGACAATCTTTATTAGGGATACGCGTGCCTTGGCCAAAAGCATAGATGATCCAGTGATAGCAGAGAACCAGAACCACTGCGAGATGGTTAGGACCTCTGAAAAGTCAGGTAGGGTGGCTGCAAGACAAGGACTTATGCTCCTCTGACGTCACCCTCAGACATGTTCAGTAGGATGCGTTTCAAAGTATCTCACCTCTTCAGCTGAAAGAGAAACTGTAGTCTGCTCACATAACTTGTAATAAAAACATCTTTTCCATTTTTTAGGCTTCCCTCCAACTACTTTGCATATTATTTTATATATACTGCGATTCTGTACTTGCCAAATATGCTGCAGAAATCTCCCTCCACTGAGTCTGTGTCTGGGCTGGGCCCAGCCCGCCTTCTCTGAGCTGGCCGCTCAGCTGTCGGCTAATTGCCAGCTCCTATCTCTCCACAGTGACTCACCTGTTGATGATATCCTGCTCGTCAGTCCTGCCTAGTTAAGCCGTCCAGCCCAGATGATCCCTGCCTTCGCCTTGGTCACATCTCCTGTGTTCCTGTTAAAGACTTTCTTGGCTGACATTCCTTCTAGCTCCAGATCCTGCTTGCTGTTTTACAACGCTAATCTCTGGCTCCCTGGCTTGTCTGACTATCCATTCCGGTTCCTGAACTCTGGCTATGTTTTGACTATGTTTACTCTGTTTACCTTTTTTTATTATTATTTAACTGTACTTCTGTCTCAGTCTGATTCGTGGTTTCTGTCATTCTGGCTGCATCCATTTTAACTGTAGGCACCTGAAGCTGCTGCCTGTTAACTTCCTGGATCTACGCAAACACACGGAGGCACACCTCCAACTCTGTAGCTCTTATTGGCTCTCTTATGACTCATCCCCCCTCCCTTTTTGGCAAACTCTCACGAGAGTGAGAGAGAGCTGTGCATGATGTCATAAGCCTTACTTTTTTACCAGACAAGAAACAGGAAGTGGGCTGTATAAGGTATTTACTGGCAGTAAAAAATGTTTTACTATCCAAAGTTAAAGCGGAGTTCCGCCCATTTAAAAGTCAGCAGCTACGAAAAGTGTAGCTGCTGACTTTTAATAATCAGACACTCACTTGTCCCATGGTCCAGCATTGCGGGCTCACGAAGCCCCACTCTCCCCCTCCTCTCCCCCCTCCTCTTCCCCTCCTTTCCGAGGCGCTGACATTCTAACTGTGCTGCACTGCGTGCTGTGAATGGTCGGGCAATCTTCTGGGACCTGTGATGTGTCCCAGAGGATTGCAGGGAGGGAGGGGGGAGAGGTGAACTTCCTTGCGGAGCCCGGGGAGGAAGTGGGAATTGGGTGCCCATAAAAACTGGGCATCCATTCCCCCCCCAAACAAATGATATGCCAAATGTGGCATGTCAGGGGCTCACCATCACTTAAAGCGGAAGTTCCATTTTTTGGATGGAACTCCGCTTTAAAACAACAAGGGCAGACGATTTAATAGACGGAAAGATGAAAAAATGACTGAAGTTCCACTTTAACTTTAGAGCTCCGAAGCAACCCTAAAGTTAGGCTGAGGAAGAGGTGAGAAACCTTAAAACGCATACTATTGCACATTTCGAGGATAAACATCATAATATCCCTATTGGAGATTGTTGGCTTCCTTACTGTGCAATGACCCAGCAATATTCCTCCATCCATCTGTCACTTTAACCCCTGTTAGTGCATTTTATACAGTTTTTAATACATTTTCTGGATTTGACTTACTACACTGCAGGTTTTTTTGAGCTGTGTATTTTCTCTCCTATTTTTGTACCTCTTTATGCCCAGAAATGCAGAAACAAACAAGCATGTCATATTTTTCAAAGCACACTGCATTGAAGCAAATGGGCCCTTCAGGACCTGTTCACACTTGAGCATCGTGGCACTGCATGTTAACAGTCACTGTCACAATGCATGGCACACCTGGCCTATGTGCAGTGTGTTGTGGTGCCATTCATTGTAAATTGCATCCCAACACTTTGTACACCAGAGCACAATGCACTGCAGAACACTGTAATGCATATACCATTCATTGTGGTGTGCTGCATTTTGAAAAAAGGGGTCATGAGCGTTTTTTCATTCATCGTGGGGCGCTGGCAGCCTAATCATCTTAACACAAATCACATCAACGCATGACATGTCACACATCAATACACCACAACGGATCAATTTTGTGTGAATAGGCCCTTTATATTTTGAAAGTACAGCAATCTTCTGAAAACCCTTTCAGTGTTGCATGCACATGTACATATTTTACACTGCTGTCACAGCCAGACACCTGCACAAGCCCTTGTTCATTACTCTTGTTAATGATTGTCAATCTCTCTTATTAATTACTGTCTGTTGGCAGGAGATTTTCTGCACTAGATAGCAATCAGTTTGATATTTTTTTCTATTTTATCATTTTTTATGAATTGCATTGGTTTCATATAATTTTATATGGTTTTTGAATCAAGCAAATAGTTGTGCATTTATGGTGAGTCTCAGCCTGGATGCTTATTACCAACAATCATTTCATAGTTGGAGGTCATGGCATCCTCATAAAATCCTATTCCTGTGCGGTTTTCATGAATGTAGCAATCCATGAGATTGGGATTAAATACTGATCTGTGTTTTGGCTCTGTTGCTTCGAAGATTCGTAAAGGTTTTTCTTGCAAACCAATGAGCTCCATTTTCCTAAATGAAGTAGGATGAAAAATTGCTGTCGAGAAGTTTTGAATTGTAATTTTTATGTCAGAACAGATTACAGTGATGTATTTATATCTCTCCGAGCAGTGAGGGCGTGTGAAAAGTGCGTTTTAGCATATGTCGAAGGGCGTGAGGTTCTGGATGACCTCTGGGGTCTTTCATTTTACTGACAGAAATATGAAAAATAATTCTGAGCTGTGATAGACCTTCAGCAAGTAGGGGGGACGTGTGTGGTCTTCCAGAGGTTTACATACTGAATTGAAGACAATGGATTGCTGATTAATGATGGTCATGTGGTCATTCCTCGCATCTCACCATGTCAGTGCTGTGGGAAGGCCAGCGAGAAGCAAATTCCTTGGAAAAGAAATGACTATACCATTGTTGGACGATATTTTCTATTCTATGTATTTTCACAGTGGGTTGTCCCTTTATATAGGCAACATGCATGCCATCATGTGGGTATACACTTAAAGGAGAACACCACTTTCATTAATAATAATGTATACAATTGTAACTCAAAAGCAGCTTGTAATCAAATCTAATGTTATTAAAACTTAACTTTTCATTCGGTAGCAATTGGATCTTAAAATCTGGTTTCAAAAATCTAATGTTTCTGTATGGCAACCTAGGGCTCTTTCTCACGGGGCGGATCAGTGATGATCCGCCCTGTGAATATCCGCTTGCTCAGCGGGGATCACTCCGCCGATCCCCGCTGAGCAGGAAGATGACAGGTGCATCGCTGCACACTGTGCAGCGACGCACCTGTCAGAGCGCCGCTCTCCCCTATGGGGGGATCGGATGATGACGGACCGTAGTGTCCGTCGTCACCCGATCCGATCCGAAAACGAATGGAAAAGTAGGTTTTTCCTCCGTTACACTTTTCGGATCGGAGCGGGTCGGATGTCAGCGGACATGTCACCGCTGACATCCGACGCTCCATAGAGATTCATGTATGTCCATTTTCATCCGAAAACGGAAGGATGAAAAACGGACATACGGATCGTTAGTGTGAAAGAGGTTGCAAACACTGTTTAAGTACACAAATCTCACTTCCTAGATATGTGATCACCTCACTGCTTTTATTGGAATTCTGTACAGAGCTTGAAGTCAAATTACAGTCCTGCAATATGCTTTTGTGTGTGTGTAATACAATTCTAATATGCGCTGTGCAAACTGTTGGCGCTATATAATTCCTGTAAAATAATAATAGCCACACCAAGACAACCCAAGGTTAAAGTGAAAGCAGAGCAGACCCTTCTACTTAGCAGTCATTCTTAGAAAAGGACATGGTAGGCAGATATCATTTTCTTCAGAACACAAGAAGTTTGGCAGAATTCTTTTAACTGTAGCGCTCACTCCCACAGGAACCCACAGTGTAAGGTCCCTAGGATTTTTTCCCTTAGTTGTACCCGCAGCCAGGCACACAGTCACACAGGGCCGGCACTACCATGGGTCCCAGTGGGTCCATTGGACCCAGGCAGCACTTTGAGAGGGGGGAAAGGAAATTGAACCACAGCCACCTCTCCTTCTCTTCTATTTACCCAGCAAATTGATGACCAATTTTTTTTTTTCCAGCAGTTTTGTGTTTCATAATGACAACTGACCCCTGGCTGCTCCACCTGCCCCTATACTACTCTAGCCCACCTCTATACTGCCCTAGCCTGTCTATATACTACCCTAGCCTGTGTATATACTACCACAGCCTGCCCCTATACTGCCTTAGCCTGTCCATATACTACCCTAGCCTGTCTATATACTACCCTAGCATGCCCCAATACTGCCTTGGCCTGTCAATATACTACCCTAGCTTGTCTATATACTACCCTAGCCTGTCCATATACTGCCCTAGCCTGCCTCTATACTGCCCTAGTCTGCCCCTATACTGCCCTGGCCCGCCCCTTGGAATTGAACATAATGTTATGTCATATAATTTTGCATATAGACAAGATGATGTTGCATGTAAATCTGACTCCCTGATAAATTTAATTTTAGTTTTAATTATCATGATATAAAATATTGGATGTGGGGGTCTTTTGGTGGGCATGAGTTTTTTTTTTTGGGGGGGGGCAGCATTTCGTTCTTGGACCTAGGTAGCACAATTTCTTGGGCTGTCCCTGCAGTCACAGTCACTTCTATTGGCTTAATGAACAGCCTAGGGCTATGCTTTTCTGATGCTTTGTTGCAGAACTTGAACTTGGGTAGTAGTAGGGTAATGTCAGGGCTGTGCTCAGCCCTTCGTTCTTTTAGCTGGCCGCTCAGCTGTTGGGTAATTGCCAGCTCCTATCTCTCCACAGTGACTCACCTGTTGATGATATCTTGCTCGTCAGTCCTGCTTACTTAAGCCGTCCAGCCCAGATGATCTCTGCCTTCGCCTGGTTAACATCACAGAGATTCTCTCCTGCATGCCTCTTAAAGACTTGCTTGGCTGATGTTCCTTCTGGCTCCAGATCCTGCTTGCTGTTCCACTACGCTGATTCCTGGCTTCCTGACTTTCTGGCTTATCTGACTATCCGTTCCGGTTACCAAACTTTGGCTATGTTTTGACTAAGTTTGTTTACTTTCATTATTAAACAAGTGTGATTTAACTGTACTTCTGTCTCGGTCCGATTCATAGTTTCTCACAGGTAACTGTGGGATACTCTAGTAACTTTAGCAGCAACTTGAGGTCACTAATCTTCCTCCCATTATTCTAAACAGGGTCCTTGCCCAAGCAATTAGTGGACTGAGCTATATCAGAACACCTGGCACAATGTCCTCTTTGAGCAATGCTGACTTTAACACCTGAGGAATAGCGGCTGAACACAGTCTCAAGGATTTCTCACTCTGTACTCTTTAATGTCCTTGGATAGTTGGAGGCCTCCTTCCAATATCTTCCAGACACCTCTCTAGTGATAACAGACCAGATCCCCAGACGAAAGTCCCTCAGTCAGCTCTAGATACTTTTAGCAGAATAGGCCCCCCAGCTGCCCTAGCTGGGACCTGGATGAACAGCAGACACATGGCAAGCCTGCCTGGGAGGGCAGCAGCCCTCCTGGCTGGGATCGCCTCCTCTAGGACAATAACCCCTCTGCTCCAAGTCTCAGAGTATTTATGCTCCTTCCCAGCTACCATCTGGCCACCTTTCCCTAGGGATTGGCCAGGGCTGCATAAATATTCAGCTGCTGATTTGACTCTTCCAGAACCTTTCCAGACAGACAGAGGGAAGCAGTCAACCCTGCAGCCAGTGAAACAAAGAACAGACCAAAACAATCACATGCAGCTCAACTGATTCCAGTGAGCCAGTAACTAAATGTACCTAACATAGCACCTATCTAGGAGGGGGCTATATAACATATAGTTTTTCTGAAGAAGATAGCTCCCGGATGATCCTGTAGGAGCTTTCCTTCCTGTGTTTATTTGTGCAGTGGTTGTGGAGAGCACAGGCACAGGATGACCTGTCAACACCCAGTGGATGGGGGATTCCCTCCCGCTGCACTACTGTACTCTGACATAGGGCAGACTTCCCCGCCATCAGAATATAGTGATCAGCACTGTCGACTATTAATAGATCATATATAGTAGATCAAGAGAAAATTTTCCAATAGGCTGGTTGTACACAAGTCAGTCGATAGATCAACTTGTGTACCATCATCCTGCCCTTACATGGATTGAAATTCGGACAATTTAGCAGGGACTGGCCGAATTTTGATCCAGGCATGGCTGGCTTAAGAGTATTGAATCAAAAAGATTAGCATGAACAACAGGCAACTGGCATATTTGTCCATATCAGCCCCCATTTTCCTCCTAAGCTAGGTATCCTCTAATAGGTCTTATTTGGTGCTTGGCTTCTTTGAACTACAAGAAACATTTTCACTTAAGACGAGATGATTTTTTATAATTTTCTGTAAGGTAATTTATCGGCTTTGAAGTGATCACTAAATTTGGACTTATTTTCCCTTTTTGTTACTCAAATCTAAAAGCATTTGCTGCACATGTGTATTAATAATTACCTTGTTACCTCTTTGCTAACAAAAAATGCTATAATATTAATTTTTCCGTTCCAGAAAACGCTCCAGCCAGACCTGCTTCTGAAAATAGCTTTGATCTGGACTTCGACCTATGTGGTGTATGTTGCTTTCATTAGCATTTTGCAAACATTTCGTTTTATGTTCTTAACACACGGGCTTTTAACGGGCATAATAAAACAAGATAAAAGCAATTTGCGTTATTGGCACGGAAACACAGGAAGGTTGATGGAATAAATGGTGGTTTTGTGGGGAGAATAGAGCCCAGAGATTATTATCTTTTTTGGAGAACATATGTTTCACTGTGATGGTGACATTGCTCAGAATAAATAAACTACAACCATTGCTACGGAAAAATAAATGACTTTTCAGGATGTATGCAGGAAGCTTGCTGCCAGGTACCTGTGGGGGAATTTGATTTTTTTATTTCATATGAGGGCCCTCATCTTTCTTAGGATCTCATAATTAAAGTCTAAAGCTGACTGGATATGTGGAAATTCAATCATTAAGGGTAGTTTCACACCGCGTATGGTAGGACTGCGTTGGGCAAATATTCCACTGCAGTCCCACCACAAGACAAAATGCAAAAATGGCTTGTTTCCTACCTGGTCAGTGTGCACTGAAAAGTACAAGTGATACTTTTTCCAGTACGAGCAGTACCACCTCGCACTGTGCGGCGACAAGTACAACTAAAGCAGGCCATACATTATGGAAAAGGGAAAAGTCGTGGAAGTCGCACATCTTTGCCAAACACTGTAAGAAGGTGTATGACAGCCTCAGCTAAGGGTCCAACCAGCCCCCCAACGCATTTCACTCTGTTCCCCATTACTATGCTCCATGGGAGCAGTAAAAAACATGTTGCCTGGATGGAGCCTGGGCTGAGGCTGTGATACATCACCTTACAGGGTTTTGCAGAGATGTGCGACTTCCAGGATTTTTCGATTAGATGTCCAGAGCTCGGACTAGCTCTGTCCTTGTCTGCACCCCAAGCCATTGTTACATAAGAGGACCCAGTGGAGCCTCAAGCGGCACTTGTTGATGTAGTTTGGGTCACAGGCCATACATTATGCAATTTTCTTTTCTTCAACCACGGGTCTGTGTTGTTGGGGGAACCCATCCCTCAGCACTGTTGTGTTATTCAAGCAGAGAGGGCAGAATACAATGATCATTGCTGGTGTCTATAGCCACTGGCAAAGATCACTGCTGGCAGCAGTAATTGTTTGAAAAGACCCGACAGGTTGGTTGTACTGAAGTCAATCGATAGATAAACTTCAGTACAACCAGCCTGGTCCGGGATGGATCGAAATTCAGCTGGTTCCTGCTCAACCAGCTGAATTTTGAACTGTCTATGACTGGCTTTAGTAAAATGTCACCTTGGGGTAGATTTACTAAAGCTGGTGCACACAGAATCTGGTGCATAGTAACCAATCAGATTCTAGGTTAAAAGGGTCCTGCACATTTTTGGATTGGATTTGGTGCGGTTTGAGCCATATAAAATAATGGCTCAAATCACACTGCTGAATAATCGCATGTGATTTGAACAGGAATGCGGTATGAATCTTATTCAAAATCGCATACGGTTCCCACAGTTCATCGTGTGAACCAACGCTCGCTATCAAAGCTTAATTGAATGAGCTGAAGTTAGAAGCTGATTGGTTACTATGCACAGCTGCACCAAATTCTGTTTGAACCAGTTTTAGTAAATCTCTCCCAGTGTGACATTTCAATAAAGTTAATTCAAAAAATAAACCATGAACAGTGCAAAGTGCATAGGTGTGCACAGCCTATTGCATTAGGGTGTGCACCCCAAAGCCCAAACACACATGCCTTTCTCTGCAGTCTCAGCTGCACTGGACAGAGAATGAACGGGATAGTGCTCTGTGCTTCCTATTCATTCACAAACTGAAGCGTAGTAAGCACAGTTGACTATGCTTCAGTTATGAATGAACACAGTGAGTGAGTGTGTTCACTGTGTTCATTTAGAAAAGGAAAGGGCCGGTAAATGACATATTTACCACTTCCCCTGCTCTTCATTCTGGGAGCGCAACATCTGGGGGAAGCCCAGGCAAAAGGGGGAATCGGCAATGCACGCAGTAATTAGGGTTTGCTCAGGCACATCTGGCATACCCCCTGTGTACACCTTTAGTGATGCACCACTATTGGCACATGGGCACTGCTGTCATCCTACTGCACATCAACCATTGACTTGTAACACAGAAGCTACAGTGAATGTGCTCTAATCTGCTGAAGAAACCACGACTGAACGCAGTAGAACATGCGCTTAATCAGATTGATTGGCAGGGTTCCTTTGTAATTGCATTAGCTGTTTAGGCCTTAAACTGGCCAAATGCTAGTAGATCTTCATTATACATTTTTCATTTTAAGAACATTTGTAATCACGACTGGGTTCTAACTGCCTTTCACAGTGATGAAAAATTCAAAGGCACAGGATAAAAAATTTTTCTCGAACAAATTTCAGCGAACCTGGTTTTCGCTCAGAAAAGTCCATTCATTCCAAAGTTGAATGTTAAAAGCAGACACAATTTTGAAGTACTTTTCGAATGGCATTCATCAAGTCATAGAATGTACTGCTGAGAATTTCTGTATTAATGTTCATAGAAATTTTCATTAGAAAATCTGCTAGTGTGTGTCCATCTTAAGTCCTGTGTACATTCCATCCAGGTCTATTCAGAGCTTATATGGAGCTTATCTAGGTGTCAGTAGCAGCCAAACAGGGCCAAGGGGGAGCACAATAAAGGTAAGTATAAGCAGTTGGGGATTGGGTGAGTTATTCCTTTATCCTAAACCGTGGCGGCTGGTGCTCAAAATTATTTTTTGCCGGGGGGGCACAAAAAAATATTTAAAAAAAAGTCATCAATTGCAGCCACTGTGCAATTAAACACTGCCACTGTGCCATCAAACGCTGCCACTGTGACCATCAAACGCTGCCACTGTGACCATCAAACGCTGCCACTGTGACCATCAAACGCTGCCACTGTGACCATCAAACGCTGCCACTGTGACCATCAAACGCAGCCACTGTGACCATCAAACGCTGCCACTGTGACCATCAAACGCAGAAACTGTGCCAAACGCTGCCACTGTGCCCATCAAACTCTGCCAGTGTGCTCATCGTATGCTGCCAGTGTGCCCATCATATGCTGCCACTGTGCCCATCAAATGCTACCAGTGTGCCCATTAAATGCTGCCAGTGTGCCCTTGAATGCCCCAAGTGTGACCCCCGCCCGCTCGCCGTCTGCCCAGCACTTACCCTGTCTTGGTGGGGCAGCGGGTGACGGCGACAAGCAGGGTCCTTTGTGCGTCTCCTGCCGTCCTCATCTCCCATCCTCTCCTCCTGATAGGCGTCCAATAGCGGCACCTGTCGTTTCAGCCAATCAGGTGACAGGTTACAGACCCGAGCACCTGATTGTCGGAGAGGCGGTTTAGTGTTAGGAAAGTGAATATTCATTTGCTTTTCTAACACAGCTGAGTGACCTGCGAGCGCCCAGCGAGCGCCTGATTAGGGAGTGGCAGCGGCGGCCATAGATAGATTCATGCAATGCATGAATCTATCTATTGGTGATAGAGGGGGTGGCAGGAGAGAGGGGGCGGCGCCCCTGCACCCTTAATGCATGGGCCGCCACTGGTCCTAAATGGACAAGCACAGGTGCCTTATAGTTCTAAACTCCAGACTTTGTATCAGCCTCTTGTTATCTCCTACATAGAAGAATGGTAACTGAAAGGGCTGCTATAGGGGCCACCAGATGTGCTGTTTGAACATGTGCTGATAAGAAACATGCTTAGAGAAGGAGAGAGCAGAAGAACAATCTCATCTGTCTGCTGCTGCTCCTTCACTGTCCAATCACATTCTGGGGATGGAGGGGGGAAACACTGTTTGCAGTTCAGTGTGAGGGGGACAGAAACAGCAGAGTCTGGGATATGGTCTATGTAAATGGGAGTAGTGTAGAGGAAAACAAAAAATATAGGCACAGGTACAGAGCCATAAGAAATGAGAGTGCATAGTACTGTTTCAGAAAGTGAATGATTGAGTGGTGGCCTCTATATGCAGTCTCTGCTTCTGGCTTAGTATCTGCCTGGTAAATGTACTTTACTGCTCCCCTGTTTCAGTGACAGTGCAGCAGCCAAGTCTGACAGCCACTAGCCACTAGAGGGAGTTTACAAATTTGTACATGTACACTAAGAGAAATATGGAACAGCAAGCGTGGCTAAATGTTACAGTAACACTTTTTTTGAAAATACACTATAGCTTCCCTTTAAAATGCATTTAATAATTCCTTTCTTAGTATTAGAAGAGAGAATCATATTTTCAGGGCAGTTATTTGCTGTCTTTCGTGTATGAAAAAAATATGGCCATCTACATTGCTATGCAGTTTGATGGAATGATTGAATCAATGGCATGAAGCTACATACATGTCCATATCAACTTCTGTAATCCAGCTCTTATTTTCTCCAGTAAGGGTTAACATAAGACAGGACAGGTTGATATAAGCAACAACCGACCCGGGTCTGTGTTTTTGGTTCTTGTCCTGGCGGGGACTTACAGAGCACTGAGCTGGTTAAACACATTCATTTTTAATTCACGGCGTGACCCGATGGGAACTGACCTGCCAGCACCAGGCGCTGTAGTGACTCATTCACCATGAATTTCCTTCTTCATTTCATGTGTTTAAAACATTTTCTCAGGACTTAAAGGAGAATTCCACTAGACTAAGTTGTCTAAGTTGGAAAAACGCTTAATGACAAAATCTAGTCCTCAATCTTCACAAGCAACAATTTGACATTTTTCTTTTTAAAATAAATCAGAATTGTCAGTTTAAGTACAAATATGACAATTCTTGAGTGGTTGTCATAAGATCAATAATTTGACTGTTTATTCAAGTGTTCACTGGATGGATTTTCTTTTTGCTTTGATGGTTCAAAAAGATTAAAAAAGATCCAAAAAGAAGACACAATACCATACCAAATGTGCCACAGCTGCATAAAATACAAACCTGGTAGGCCTGTGTCCTCTTCCATCCAACCCATGTATAATCAAACATTTTATCTGAACCATCATTGTCATCACAGTTTGGATTGAATACAATGAAACAGCAAATGTGTCAAAAATAACATGTATTAAAAATTAAAAACATGTATTAAAAATTCCGAATAAAAAAGTGTAAGGGCCCTTTAATACCCCGGGGATCCGCGAGCAGATCTCCTGCTGAATCAGAGCTGAACGAGACTGATGTCGGTTTTTTTACATCTGTTTCAGTTCAGTTCAGTCCCACTACAGCATTGCTGTGGAGCGCACTGGAAAATATGTCTGCATGCTGTACTTTTTTTTTCAGCACAGCACTTGTGACATTTCAATGAAGTTCTGTGATAAAAGTAAACAGTATGATGTGCTAGGGTTGGCACATTCACATTGTGTCTCTCAGTGAGTGCATACCAGAAGATGTGCGATCAGCGCGGGTCACTGGTGTGAACAAGCCCTAAGAATGAATTTTTCCACAGTGCCCGCAGCTACAGAGATCAGTTAGGACTTGTTTTAAAGCTAGGTTACTGCTTGGTAAAATTGTGCAAGTGTCTGCACCAGGGGCCTCCAGTATTTCTAAACAAAATGGCAGTTTACTGTCCTTCAAACTTTAGGGGGGCTGGACTTTGGAACTAGAAATTGAATTGGTGTCAGTGGATGTAATCAACACCCCATCAAGGGTATTAGTGGAAGGAATAGTGTCCCATTGTTGGTATCAATGGAAGGATTAGGGCTCCATCACTGGTGTCAGTGGAAGGAAGAATGCCCCATTGTTGGTGTCAGTGGGAGAAAGAGTACGTCATTGTCGATGTCAGTGGGAGGAATAATGCTTTGTATCAGTGGGAGAAATAGTTCCCCATGGGCCAGATAAAAGCAAAGCAAATGGTCACATTTAGCCCTTGGGCCGCAGTTTGGAGACCACTGGTCTATGCTATAGCCTGGCCACTAGTTCACTGTAATATCTACTGTACCTGATAGTGGCAAATATATTCAAAACAACCAGGATACTTAAGCTTACTACACACCATGAGTTTTTTTTTTCATTCAATCCAGCGGGTTGAACAAAATAATAACTGACAGCTCCGATCGGAGCCGCTGTACTAACAATCCGCTGTTAGTACATCGATCTCCCCTGCCAAGTTTTTGTGTTCTGACAGGGGGACAACCCCCCCACCCCGGCCAGAACACTCTGGTCAGTACTCTCAGCCATTGGTGTTTCAGCATGCACGTCCGACAGAAGCCGCCAAAAAGGTCAGCTTCTGTCAGACCGGCTACCACACACACAAGCCGAATGTCGGACTTTTTTTATTGAACTAGCCGATGTCGCCCGACATTCATCCCGTGTGTACTAGGCTTTAGGGATTTCTAGTTTTATCTATAACAGAGATACTGGAGATGGAGATGTACCATTCATAGTAGGGATGGCAAGTACTTTTCATGCATAGAATCTGATTCTACCAAAATGGCACCCTATTTCAGATGAGCGGGGACAAAAATTTGATATCATGCTTATTGTAGGCTTGGGAACTGTGTCTCCTATGAGGCCTGGTCACCAGAAATTTAGAACCCATTTACTTTTGTGTTGTGTTAATGCACATTCTGTCACGTTTTAATGTGCATTGCATTAACGTGCCTGAAATTGCACGTTGCCTATTTTTGGCACTGCAACATATGGTGCGTGTATTACCACAACTTGGAGATGTAAATCTGGGTTTTAGACAGCAAATTGGTCCAGTGCTCTAAATGAACCTTGGGATGAGAAAAAAGCTCGGCACAGGTAGGTCTCCTTTATTATATGGCAATGGGTAGTTTGGTTCTTCTGTCTGTGTCCATGTGTTGGATCACACATGTGGTCTATGTTATCTCACGTACATGTACCAGACTGTAAGTTGTTGTGTTTCTGGCGACTTGGCTGCTGAGTCAGGACAGATGGGATTACATTAGGAGATTGCTCATTATTAACAGTTTACAGAGTGACAAAATTGAAGGTGTTTCATCTGCATGTTGAGTGTAAGAATCGCGCTTGTTTATCTCTGAATCTGCGCCAAGACTGCGTTCATTCATCTTCTTGTAGAACTGGCGCTCTGTGTTTGGATCAATGTGAAATTTACTGCATGTTTTTCCTCCAAGGAACACAGAAATGTGATCAAATGTCGCTTGTCCATAGCAGTCAATTTATTCTACTATTTATTTGCTGGTGTACCAAAAGGGAGTAGCTGATTGGTTGCAATAGCTAACACAGACATTTCTTCTTTACCTTTGAATGTAACGGGTAAAGGTTTGATTAGATCTGCTGTTTAGTGCCAACCCCCCCCCCCAACTTCCTCCCCTTAAGGCAGCATAGAGAGGTGTTCACATTCTGCAGTCACATTGCTGTGTAGTGTGCATGCTGGAAAAATGATTGCTCCTGTCACAGTTGGTGGACAGTACTGCCGCCAAACACAACAAAAGTGAATTGGGACGCTCCATAAATGTGCCTGCGTTGCAGCACATTGGTTTGGAGTTTACAACCTTAAAACTGGCAGTGAGGAGATGTCATTTCGACTTCTCACTGCCTGTCAAATGCCTCAGAAAAGAGATCCAAACGTGGATGGCTTTTTAGAGTTTAGACGCCTAATCTAGTCTTATGCCCCATACACACGATCAGAAATTTTGTCAGCAAAAGTCGGACGAGAGCTTTTGGCCAGAAATCCCAACCGTGTGTATGCTCTATCGGACTTTTGCTGGCAGAATTCCAGCCAGCAAAAGATTGAGAGCAGGTCCTCTGTTTTTTGGTCGGAAAAAGTTCCTATCCGAAAATGCGTTAGTCTGTATGCAATTCGGACGCGCAAAAAATCATGCATGCTCGGAAACAATTTGATACATGCTCGGAAGCATTGAACTTCATTTTCTCGGCTCGGATTTTCTCGGCTCGTCATAGCGTTGTAAGTGTTCTTGGCGGTCGAAAGTTCAGAGAACTTTTGTGTGACCGTGTGTATGAAAGGCAAGCTTAAGCGGAATTCCGTTGGAAAAACCATCCAAGTTTTTTCTGACGGAATTTCTGATCGTGTGTATGGGGCATAAGAGTTATCATTTCTGTCAGGTTTTTATTTCTGTCTGTGACCACCATAGGGAAATTCTTCCTTGCTTCCTGTCCTTGTGTCACCATGACAAGAAATGACAGTACCATTGTTACCAGGACAGGAAAATACCGAAAGCAACACCAACGTTGTCAGATATTCTAACCCTTTCAAGAGACTCTGTCACTTGCTGTGAATAGGCAGAGTGGCAGTCTCTTTAAACCCGAATGGAACCCTTTAAGCTCAACTCCAGGAATATCCAAAATTCCTTAAATGTTTGTTATGTCTAGGTGCAGACTATTACCTACCTGTCTCCAGATGGCTTCAGTGCTCTACTTCTCTGTTTGAAGCTCTGGTGTGTGGGCAGAGTGCCAGCGTCATCACACACCATATACATAGCTCCCAACTGTCCCTGATTTGGAACATTGTCCCTCATTCCTCCTCATTTGTCCCTCATCTTGGTCTGATCTATATAGTTGTATATAAAATGCACTATTTATCTATCAATAAGGGTTTTACAGTGCTAAACCTTGCGTCCAATTTCTAAATTGCTGCAATCGTAAATGTCAAAAGACAATATAAAGGAATAGCAATGGGAAAAAAAGCACTTGTGGGTTTAACTACATTATTTTGTATAATTCTCCTTTAACCGCTTGCTGCCCACCGGCTGTCATATGACGGCCAGGCGGTGCGGCTCTTGTTCTGGGAGGGCGTCATATGATGCCCTCGCCTTCCCTGCCCACCAGTCTGCAATCACGCGCACCCGCTGTGTCACTGGGCACCCGATGGGCGTGCCAGGCGGCCGCGATGTCCGCCGTGCACCCGCGATTGCCCAGTAACACGGCAGGACCGTGGATCTGTGTGTGTAAACACACAGATTCACGTCCTGTCAGAGAGGAGAGGAGACCGATGTGTGTTCTCAGTATAGAGCAACACCGATCATCTCCTCCCCTTGGGAGTCCCCTCCCCCTTCAGTTAGAAACATTCCCTAGGAACATAATTAACCCCTCGATCACCCCTTAGTGTTAACCCCTTCCCTGCCAGTCACATTTATACAGTAATCAGTGCATTTTTATAGCACGGATCGCTGTATAAATGTGAATGGTTCCAAAAATGTGTCAAGTGTCCGATATGTCCGCCACAATATTGCAGTCACAATAAAAATCGCAGATCGCCGCCATTACTAGTAAAAAAATAAATAAAAAATAAAAATGCTATAAATCTATCCCCTATTTTGTAGATGCTATAACTTTTGTGCAAACCAATCAATATACGCTTATTATATACGATTTTGTGTTAGGTTGAAGTTCATTCTTAAGCCTCGTACACACGGTACGATTGTTGGCAGGGGATTGTCTGTTGAAAGACTGTTGTCCTAAAATCTTACAGTTAGTACATTCCTTTTGACAATTGTTGTCCAATTTTCAGCCAACAAATATTGGATGAAAGCTAGTAAATTTTCGTCTGACAATGGCTTGACGTCAGATTTTGGTATGGTCAGTACACAAATCCGTCACACAAAAGTCGAAAGTACAAACGCACATGATCGGAATCAATGCTCACCAAACACGAAATTAGCAGAAGGGGCCCAAAGGGTGGCGCTCAAGAGCTGAAATACCTCATAGTACGTCACTACGTTCGTGTTTGTCGCATGACAATTGTGTACTGTTAGTATGCAAAACAAGATCCCTTTTGACAAAAATCTGACACTCAGTTGGTCAACTATCGTACCGTGTGGGCGAGGCTTAAGGGATGGGTTATAGGATGGAGAAATTTTTGTTTGTGGGACTGAAAGCCCTTCACCAAAATCCACTGTGCCAAGTAGAGATGAGGCTGTGCGTCCTCCAAACCTCGAACTCCTGCTTTTTGTACTCCAATCAGCTGCAGGCTGGGTCATTCACCACTCCACAGCTCATGGATAGGTCATTGGAATTTAAAAAAAGTAGGAGTTTAGAGTGCAGGTCAGAGATGGGCTCAGAAGACGCGCTGCCCCATCTCAAGTGCTGAGCTCTTGGCACAATAAGAAAATGCATCACCAGTGAGAAGGTCACTGTTCAGGTGGAGATGATGCTTGGCCGGTTCTACCTGAGTGCAAGCTTACTAGAAACTTTTTGAACAAGACATGTTTCGGTAACCCTCAGGGCTTGTTTACACTTAGCAATTGGGGGGGTTAAAACCATGCAGCCACATTTTTTTACATTTTTACCCCCCCTTCACAGCCATGGCAGAATTTATACCCCCTGCCACACTACGGCCCGTCAGATGCAACACATTCAAGTGAATGGAGCCGCGCTGCATCCTCACACAATGCATGCAGTTGTGGTGTGGTAGTGCAACATTTAGGGGGTTGAAACAGACAGTGAGAAGGTGACATATTGCCTCCTCACCTCCTGTCAAATGTCTTTGAAAAGCAATCCAAATGCAGATTGCATATCAGAGGTGTGGCAGCCGTTCGTTTCCCCAGGGATATGCAATTAGCGGACCTCCAGCTGTTGCAGAACTACAAGTCCCATGAGGCATAGCAAGACTCTGACAGCCACAAGCATGACACCCAGAGGCAGAGGCATGATGGGATTTGTAGTTTTGCAACAGCTGGAGGTCCGCTAATTGTATATCCCTATAGTAAACGATCAGTCAATGAATATTTTTAATACAAATGCCTTTTAAACCTAAATCTCACATGTACTAAAAAAATCTGATCATTTAGACAGAAAAAGAAAAGAAAGTGCCCAGCTACTAGTTTAGGGAGTTCTCTCCCCCAATTTTCAGGGGTGCCATCCATACACAACACAGCGCTGGCTGGGGTAAGGTGTGGGGAAAGGACAGAACATGACAGAGGCCGGCCAGCTGTACAACATGACACAAAGCTGGATCCAATTTCATTTCCCAAACACCCCATTATTTCTCAGCGGAGCCTGTCCAGATCTGTTCGGGGGTTTAGTTGGAGGCCGCTCACCTCTTCCAGTCATAAAACAGACAAAGGAGACTCAGGGAAAGCTGGGTTACCACGATGACTGAGCTGTGACTCAGCCCATACAATAATACCATTAATCTTTCCACGGATATGTTTTTATATCCACATTACAAGGTTTTTATATGTACAGCACCTCTGCAGTCGCTAACTTAAAGTGGACCTGTCAGTATCTTCACAAGTCTGCATTCATACATTCCAGACATGTCATATACATCATCAACTATTTCAGTTTTCAAAGAGGCTTCACCTTTTTATAATTAGAAAGCAGTTGTTGAGCTTCTCTCCGCTATTTGGCCTAGGCTGAGATGATGTCATCGGTCTACTGAAGACAGAAGAAATTATTTCCTCAGTCCTGTGTCAGACATTTGTGAACAGATCCAAGAACTATGATTATGGAATCTTTTAAAGTGGCTGTAAAGGCAGAAGGTTTTTTCTCTTAATGTATTCTTTTTATTAGGAAAAAAAAAAGCCTTCTGTGTGTAGCAGCCCATTCAGTCCCCTTAATACTTACCTGAGCCCCATCTCTATCCAGCGATGTCCACGAGTGCCTCAGCTGCCTGGGGCTTTCCTTCCTGATTGGCTGAAACACAGCAGTGGTGCCATTGGCTCCCGCTGCTGTCAATCAAACTCAATTAGCCAATCAGGAGAGAGAGGAGGCGGGCTGAACCACAGTTCTGAATGGATACACGGAGCTGCAGCTCGGCTCGGGTGCCACCATAGCAAACTGCTTACTTCGGAGGCACTCGACAGGAGGGAGGGGCCAGGAGAGCCAGCGAGGGACCCGATTAGAGGAGGATCTGGGCTGCTCTGTGCAAAACCACTCCACAGAGCAGGCAAGTGTAACATGTTTGTTATTTTAATAGAAAAAAAACGAAACTTTACAATCACTTTAGGCCAGATATACATGGACCAAAATTTGGCTGGTTTAGCAGGGATCAGACGAATTTTTGATTCATGTATGGGCAGGGTGGGTGTACAGAAGTCGATCTATTATAGCCAGCAGCACTGATCAGTGTATTCTAACAGCGGGGAAGTCTCTGCACTGTCAGAATACAATAGTGCAACAGGGAGGATTTCCCATTCTACATCGAATGAGTGGATGGGGAAATCAAATCTTTTTTTGTCGTTCAACCTACTGGTTGAGCAAAAAAAAAAAAAGACTCATCTATGGCCAGCCTTATCTAGCATCTCAATCCAGGAAGTAGAGGTAATAAATACCTGTGTGTGTTTCATTTATACATCACTTAGGCAGGCCATAGACGGTGCAAATTTCTGTCCTGCCATCACATGTTGCAGGAAAGAAATCTGCATGATTCCCCCATCAACACAGACAGTGCTGACAGGGGAATCCCTCCTGCCGAGTAATTTTCTGCTCCCAGTGGGGGCGGGCAGGGAAGACAGTGATTATCGCTAGCAGTTTTAGCAACTGCTTGATTGATCAACTTGGTACATTCAGCCTGCCCATTAATGGTTAAAATCTCAGCGAGATTCCTGCTAAACCGGCCAAGATTTGAACCATCTTTGACCAGCCTTAGCGTGTATGCACTTAATGTAAAAAAATATGGTACATCTGATTGTAGGTTCCTATCAAGGACACCTCCTGAACAGTGCTTCTGAAAATACTAGTTGCCTGGCTGTCGTGTCAATCTTCTGACTTCAGCACTAATCCAAAATAAGTATGTAGATGAAGAGTCATGACTTTTCTGGTTTCATACTGCATCTGTAAAGGTCCTTTCACACCATACTGCACATAAATACAACAACGTATCAAAAATACATGTGTGTTGATATGCATATAATGTGTACACTATATTGTCAAAAGTATTGGGACATCTGCCTTTACACGCACATGAAGTTTAATGGCATCCCAGTCTAAGTCCGTAGGGTTCAATGTTGCGCTGGTGCACCCTTTGTAGCTTTAACAGCTTCAAGTCTTCTAGGAAGGCTGTCCAAAAGGTTTAGGAGTCAGTCTACTCTATGGGAATGGTTGACTATTCTTCCAGAAGCGCATTTGTGAGGTCAGGCACTGATGTTGGACGAGAAGGCCTGGCTCGCAGTCTCCACTCTAATTAATTCCAAAGATGTTCTATCGGGTTGAGGTCAGACCAGTCAAGTTCCTCCACCCCCAACCTGCTCATCCATGTCTTTATGGACCTTGCTTTGTGCACTGGTGCGCAGTCATGTTGGAATAGGAAGGGGCCATCCCCAAACTGTTCCCACAAAGTTGGGAACATGAAATTGTCCAAAATGTCTTAGTATGCTGATGCCTTGAGCATTCTCTTCACTGGAACTAAGGGGCCAAGCCAAACCCCTGAAAAACAAATCCACATCATAATCCCCCTCCACCACATGAGTCCTGACCTCAACCCGATAGAAAACCTTTTGGATGAATTAGAGTGGAGACTGCGTGCCAGGCCTTCTTATCCAACATCAGTGCCTGACCTCACAAATGCTCTTCTGGAAGTATGGTCAAACATTCCCATAGACTCACTCCTAAATCTTGTGGACAGCCTTCCCAGAAGAGTTGAAGCCGTTATAGCTGCAAAGGGTGGGCCAACTCAATATTGAGCCCTACGGATTAAGACTGGGATGCCGTTAAAGTTCATGTGCGTGTAGAGGCGGGCGTCCAAGTACTTTTGACAATATAGTGCATTTTCATCTTCATTGTGTTACATTAGATTGCTTATTTATCCGCATTTGCAAATGTTTTTATGTCGTTTGTTGTAAAGTTGCAGGTCACTGAAAGGGTCAAAATACTAAAAACAAAATTTTTTGTGTCTATATTTTTCGTTTGGATTGTGTTTACATGCATTGATGTGCACTGCATTAAGGCCTCGTGTACACGGGATGCCGAAAAAGCCACGTTTTTAGTCATTCAGGTATTTTTGTTTACTGATCTAAATGCAGGCCATTGTTTTTCAGGGCCTGTGCACACAGGTGCAAAAACTTGCAATGCGTATAGATCAGTAAAAAATAAAGTGTGTGTTGGTCAGTATTTTTACAAGTATGTGCAAATACGAGCATATATGTGCATACATCACCCTCCCTTATTTAAAAAAAAAAGCTAGAAGAATTTTTATAGTTGCGTACGTGTAAGTTAGAATACATGCATATGCTATACAGCTTTGCTTCATGTTCTGCCAGGAATAACAGATGTTCATATGTCAGTACCGTGTGCAAGTACCCTAAAATGCAGAAAGGTTGCATTTAGCACAACGCACGTTAACACAGATGTATATAATATTGCGGTGTAAACGAGGCACATAGAAAACCACTGTATTTGTCCTTACGGCGACCTGCGTTGATCCGGTACACATGGTGTGGTTGAGCCCTAGGGGCTTTTTCACATTGGATTGCCTTTTAATGCAGTGGATAAACACAGGTCACTGCTAGGACACATAGAAAAAAAATGTTTTTCAAGTGTCCTGTTCATAATGCTGCAGCTTATCTACAATATTTTGCAGTGCACTGGAAAGCACCACATGTCATTGCACAGTAGTGCAACACACCATGCTGCTGTGCAGTGACGTGAATGAAGTGTCGAATAGTGTATAAAGTTTAAAAAAAGTGTGAGAAGTGCGATTCACTAAACTCCTCCCTACTGCAGCCGACACAGACACTGCGTTTTACCATGCAGGCTAGTGTAAACATACTATAATTTAGCAGACTTGCTCACAGAGATTCTGGTAGGACTGTAGCCTCGGTCACGTGTGTGCTCTGCAGCCTCTTGCTAACACCCCAGTAAGTGTAAATCAGGGAACTTGCTGAATTTTTCACAGACATGATGGTAGGAGATGGGGATCTTGGCAAACTAATAGATTTATAGGGTGAGCCAGCCAGATGAGCAGTGCAAAGCTAACATTCCATCCAGGCAGCACTCGCAGCCATCCCTTTTCAACACAAAACTGGGGCCTGTAGTAGCATTAAAGCCAGCCATAGATGGCTCAAATCAAGCCATGTATAGACAGGCTGAATGTACCAAGTTAATCGATTGATCAACTTGGGTATAACCAGCCTGCCAGATTTTACATGTGATTTTACATGTGATTACAATAATCACTGTCTTCTCCTGAAGGGGGGCGCTTTCCCCGGCCCCCACCTTCCCGCCGCAAAAACACAATGGCTCGGTAGGAGGGATTCCCCTGTCAACACTAACTTCACAACATTCATTTCTTTCCTGCAATCCGTGGATATGCAATTCCATCCACAAAATAATTCCAGCTCTACTATTTTTAATTGGGATCTCACAGGTAGGTTCTACCATATATGACCATACGAATGTACCCCTGAAGCCGTTCTGTCATGTGTGAGATTAGACTTCGGTGTTGTAGGACATAAGGAAGCAATTCAGACTTCGCTTTGGCCGGATGTTGCCATTGCCGGGCAGAATGTGGGGAGACATTTGCTGGTTCAAAAAAATAGGCCGATATTCTGCTTGTGCGTATGTCGGTCTGTCTGACAGAAGCCAGTTGTTCGGCCGCCTTCTGTTGGACGTGCATGCTGGAAAACCACCAGCCGACTGACTCCCGATTAGTGCTCTCAGCCAATGGCAGAGAGCGCTGATCGGAGTGTTCTGGAGGGGGGGGGGGGGGGCCTTCCCCCTGTCAGATCACAACACCTCAGCGGGGTAATGACCGGACTAACCTCCCATGGTTAGTACAGTGTCTCTGATAGAAGCTGTTACTTTTTTTTGTGCAACCTGCTGGGTTGCACTAAAATAATCTGTAGTGTGTACCTGGCTTAAAGCTCCCTTTTTATAGCTCTGTTATTGTTTTAGAAAAACTACAAACCTGAGTTATAACTAACGCTAGTGTTAGCATTTGACAGGCATTGAGACTGCGTGAGCCTCACGGCCTGTCTGAACCCCACCATGGTGGTGGACAGTTACAGAGAAGACCAGTGGCGTCTGGCGTTATTTTTTTTTTTTTTGGGCGGGGGGCATCAAACAATCCATTTTTTTTTCCTGCTTTTGGCCAATCGGGTGATGAGTCTCACGATGAATGATTGGCTGGGAGAAGAGTCAGTTTACAATAGCGTATATTAATTCGCTATTGTCACACAACTGGGTTTTCAGTGCAGTGCTCTGCACCCCGAGCCCACCCTTTTTTGAAGCCTATTAGAGCCTCTGGCTCTAATCACGTGCTTAAAAAAAAAAACCCTGATTGGAATTCATGTGTCCGGCACCTTGCATGTAGATTAAGGGGCCGGACACATGAATAGGGGGGGCAGCGCCCATGCACCCCTAATGGACATCACTAGCAAAGTCCCATTCACTTGAATTGGGTGCATTTGGGGGCACTGCTGCATGCTTGTGACTTCCTATCAGTGATTAAAGCTTGTAGGAGGAGTTTTCATTATCCTCTGACTGTTCTATGTGGCTGCATGACTCCTGACCCCCTGTCTGGACAGTGCTGATTGGCCCTGTGCCGATCACATGCACCCTCCCAAGAAAAAAAAAAACGAGCATGTGCAGAGTGACTCCAAGGTTCTGTACTATCAGGAGATGGATTGGGGACTGTGGAAGTGTGGTGGTGGTGGGGGGGGGGGGACAAGGAAAGACAGGATCAGCCTTTTTACACAATGCAGAGGATTAACCCCTTAGGTTTCACAGTGAGTATACAAGCATGCTTTACTGCATATACAGATTTTACTGTTGTGGGTTTAGTAACACTTATGCTGCGTACACACGGTCGGACATTCTGACAACAAAACTCTTGGATTTTTTCTGATGGATGTTGGCTCAAACTTGTCTTGCACACACAAGGTCACACAAATCTTGTCGTAAATTCCAATCGCCAAGAACGCGGTGAAGTAAAACACATACGACGAGTCTAGAAAAATGAAGTTCAATAGCCAGTGCGGCTTTTCTGCTTAATTCTGAGCATGCGTAGAACTTTATGCGTCAGAATTGTGTACACACGATCGGAATTTACGAGGGACGGATTTTGTTGTCAGAAAATTTGAGATCCAGATCTCAAATTTTGTGTGAGGGAAATTCCAATGGAAAATGTCCGATGGAGCCTATACACAGTCAGAATTTCCAACAAAAAGCTCCCATCGAACTTTTTCCATCGGAAAATCCGACCCTGTGTATGGGGCATTAGTGTCAATGAGCACAAAGTGGAAGTTCAGAAAGAGATGAGTTCGGAGGAACACCTGAGTTAATCTCTTGTTACATGTGTAGCGACCTTTTAAGACACCCAGCAGAACACTTCACCTCACTGCAGCTTGTTCCTTTTGATTAGTCCCTGTTTTGGCCACCATGAGAAGGTCTGATTCATAATGGAAGGAAACTTCTTTTTACATAACTCATGCTGGTATCAGGAGGTATTGGAGGAGTTGGACATACAGTATCTCACAAAAATGAGTACACTCCTCACATTTTTGTAAATATTTTATTATATCTTTTCATGTGACAACACTGAAGAAATTACACTTTGCTACAATGAAGTGGTGAGTGTACAGCTTGTATAACAGTGTAAGTTTGCTGTCCCCTCTAAAATAACTCAACACACAGCAATTGATGTCTAAATCGCTGGCAACAAAAGTGAGTACACCCCTAAGTGAAAATGTCCAAATTGGGCCCAATTAGCCATTTTCCCTCCATGGTGTGATGTGACTTGTTAGTGTTACAAGGTATTAGGTGTGAATGGGGAGCATGTGTTTTATATTTGGTGTCATCGCTCTCACTCTGTCATACTGGTCACTGGAAGTTCAACATGGCACCTCATGGCAAAAAACTCTCTGAGGATCTGAAAAAAAATAATTGTTGTTCTACATAAAGATGGCCTAGGCTATAAGAAGATTGCCAAGACCCTGAAACTGAGCTGCAGCACGGTGGCCAAGACCATACAGCGGTTTAACAGGGCAGGTTCCACTCAGAACAGGCCTTGCCATGGTCGACCAAAGAAGTTGAGTGCACGTGCTCAGCGACATATCCAGAGGTTGTCTTTAGGAAATAGACGTATGAGTGCTACCAGCATTTCTGCAGAGGTTGAAGGGGTGGGGGGGTCAGCCTGTCAGTGCTCAGACCATACGCAGCACACTGCAACAAATTGGTCTGCATGGTTGTCGTCCCAGAAGGAAGCCACTTCTAAAGATGATGCACAATAAAGCCCGCAAACAGTTTGCTGAAGACAAGCAGACTAAGGACATGAATTACTGGAATCATGTCCTGTGGTCTGATGAGACTAATGCTGGCCATACACTATACGAAAAATCGGCCGAAAAATCGTTCGTATGGACACTTCGTTCGTTTTTCGGCAAGTTAGTGGGTACAAATCGATAATCGTTTGTGACGTTTTTGTGGAAAAAAAACGAACGGCATGTTTGGAAAATTTCTGCCGAACGTACGATAAATTGCAAGGTTAATGTGTTTCCCGTCCGAACTGCCTGCACTAGGTATATGTAAAAAAACGAACACAAAATTATTTATTCATGTCCACTGAACAGATTATCGGACATTATATGATGGCACGATCGTTTGCGGTCACGGTCGAACGTTCGTTTTTCGAAAATGGGTTCGGCCGATTTTCTGTATAGTGTATGGCCAGCATTAGATAAACTTATTTGGTTCAGATGGTGTCAAGCGTGTGTGGCGGCAACCAGGTGAGGAGTACAAAGACAAGTGTGTCTTGCCTACAGTCAAGCATGGTGATGGGAGTGTCATGGTCTGGGGCTGCATGAGTGCTGCTGGCACTGGGGACAGTTCATTGAGGGAACCATGAATGCCAACATGTACTGTGACATGCTGAAGCAGAGCATGATCCCCGCCCTTCAGAGACTGGGCCACAGGGCCGTATTCCAACATGATAAAGACCCCAAACACACCTCCAAGATGACCACTGCCTTTCTAAATAAAAAGCTGAAAGTAAAGGTGATGGCCTGGCCAAGTATGTCTCCAGACATAAACCCTATTGAGCATCTGTGGGACATCCTCAAAGGGAAGGTGGAGGAGCGCAAGTTCTCTAATATCCACCAGCTTCGTGATGTCGTCATGGAGGGGTAGAAGAGGACTCCGGTGGTAACCTGTGAAGCTCTGGTGAACTCCATGCCCAAGAGGGTTAAGGCAGTTCTGGAAAATAATGGTGGCCACACAAAATATTAACACTTTGGGCCCAATTTGGACATTTTTACTTAGGGGTGTACTCACTTTTGTTGCCAGCGGTTTAGACATTAATGGCTGTGTGTTAAGTTATTTTGAGGGGACAGCAATTTTACACTGTTATACAAGCTGTACACTCACTACTTTATATTGTAGCAAATTGTCATTTCTTCAGTGTTGTCACATGAAAAGATATCATAAAATATTGACAAAAATGTGAGGGGTGTACTCACGTTTGTGAGATACTGTAGGTATACAATTTGTTGGGTGTCAGGTACTCTTTTATTTTAGCTGTTCTTTCACTGTATGGGAGAAAGGTAAATCATAACTGATTGCAATTAGTGGATATAGCTGATTCTCACTTAAATAGTATCTGCTTAACATGAGTTCTTCCATAACAAGAATACTGTAGTTCTTTGCTATAAGCTGCTGGTAACATAAGTGGGTTTATCTTGATAAGACTTTGTGTGCAAGGGCCGCTTCTCCAGCCTGGGGCCCGGCTCTAGGGTTTCTGTACTGCCCAGGAATACAGGGATAATATTGATATAGTCTCTGCTTCCAGGGGATAAAAAAGTTGGAGACAATGTTGCAAATAGTCTGTAGCTGTTGAGGCATGAAATACTTTATAATCTGGATGTTACATAATATGGCAGAGCGTTGTCTGCAGATTAGAGGAGAGTTCAGGTTTTCCCTGCTTATTAACAGAGCAAAAGAAAAAAACGTTAATGTTCATAAAAAAGGATCTAATATGGTAGATGCAATCAAACAGGCACTATTGTATTGGATCATGTGGTGAGATTGCAAGTCCAACCAAGATGCCCTGGGAAAGGTCTGCTGAATCTGGTTGCTATGGATTACATAGCACTCAGAAAACTAAGTGTACTTTCTCAGTTTATCATGGCTGTCATGTGTCCTTGTTTACATACTAGCAGATTGCTTGTTGGCTGGTTGCATCTTAAAGTGGTTGTAAACCCTCCTTTTACCTATAGGTAAGCCTAGAATAAGGCTTACCTATAGGTAGTGGAAATATCTCCTAAACGTCCGTCGATGATGTCCTCCGTGCCGTTTCTTCACTAGTATGTGCCGTGACTGATGTCACACGGCTCTGGACAGTCACAGAGCCGGAGTACGCGGCCCTGGAAGAAAGAGGGTAGAGGATGGATGCTTCCACCAGTGGGGAGAGCACGGGCTTCGATTGCATGTAAGTGCCACATAATGGGCTAGTATGCAATGCATACTAGCCCATTATGCTTTTACTTTGCAGGGAACGATAGAGGAAGTAAAACCCATCAGGGTTTACTTCCTCTTTAAAGTAGTAATAAACCCTCTGCGTTTTTAGCGTAACACATTGCACACAATAAAATAAACATTCCTTGGTAAACTATCTGTTAAACTTCTTACGCCAGCACTTGCAGCTTATAACTGTTGCTGGCTCCTGCTCCTTCTCAGTACTGCATTCCTGAACTTCTGGTCTTTGCAGGAAAGAGTTAACAGTGCACAGTGCAGTCCGGTGTCAGTCTGTTGACAGCTGAAGAATTGAGGGAGGAGCAGGGGGATGCCTTGCCATTCCAGGATATAGGGCTGTGTGTTTCTATTGATGCACACAGTTTAGGGAGACAAAACTCTATAATCCCTGCATGCAAGGATGGCTGCATAGAATGCTACAAGGGGAAAAAGCCACCATGAAACCTGGGACAGTGATCATGCCAGCAACTAAGGCTGCATTCTACACATGGGCATTTTGAATTGTGGGCAGAATAGCCAGGATTCTGCCTGCGATTTCCAAACATCCAGGTGTGAATGACAAATTGCACAATGCACATTTCAGATGAAATTCAGTTGAATGGCACCTGAAAACACGGTGGAATGGCACCATTCCCTATATCTTGGAATGGCAAGGCACTCTCCTGCTCCTCCCTCCAAGTTTGTAAATTTACTTTGCGAGGCTCCCCACACAACGCCCTTGAATTCTGTGACACATACTCACTATGCCCTGTGGGTAATCACTGCTTTGTCACACAGAACCTGACTTCTGAATTACAAAGGTGCTGAGAGGAGGAGTTTTAGGAGGCGGAGTCAGTACAGGAAGCATGGCTTGCAGGCATCAAGGTACCATGAGATATGTAGTCCTTAGAAATGGGAAAATAATCAGCAGAGGAGAAGCTGCAAAGCATTCAGGGAATCCAGGAAGTCACAAAAAGAGATGGCCAGCAGACAGGCAGATCTCACAACTTGAAAGGAGAATTTTCAAGTAAGTTTTTATATTGATTGTCAAAAATAATTTTTGTTATTTCAATGCTGATGTTATAAAATGAAAGTGTTGTGACCATAAATCTCCTAAAGGTCTTTTTTCCAAATGTGGAAATGATCACACTGTGTACTTCAGTTGCTCCTTTCTTTTCTTTACTGGACAATCTTTGCTCTATTTTTTAGGAATGATAATTATCTGAAAGCAGTGGCGACCCATCCATTCTGGGCGCCCGCCACCCCCCCCCCCCCATTCATGCATCTGCCACCCTAATCTACATGCGGGGCACTGGACACATGTATTTCAATTGTTTTTTTTAAGCACATGATTGGAGCCTTAGGCTCCGATTGGCTTAAAAAAAAGATGCCTACCCACTTGTGTGACAATGGCGAATTAATATTCGCTATTGTCTCCTTGATTCTCCTCCCTGTCAGTCAGGAAGCAGTTCCTGAAACTCGATTTGCCAGGGAGTCTTAGAACAGAATTGTTGGTGGGTGTGGTGTCCTTGTGGGAGGGGCTAGCTGAACAGAGAACTGTCAATGTGGAGAATACTGGGAATGAGTGGAGGACACAAGCACAGTGAGCTATGCAGAGGGAGAGTATAGAACCATATCTAATGTATGGATCTCTCTGTAATAGACCTGACTAAGTGAAGAAAACTCTTCAAGCCCCGTGTCCATCTGTTTCTGAAGAATTCTGATCTTATCCTCCCCGTATATCTTCTCATCAGTGCATGTAGGAGACAGTTCACACGTTTGTTTCCATTCTGTCAGCTTATTCTGTAAAACACACATTTTTTTGTATCAAAGTTGTTGTAAATATTTACAAAACAATTACATTTTGTTGTTAAACCCCCAAGCCATAGCAACATACACATGAGCAGGATACACAATGCTACTGAAGTTCAAAAACACATAAAGAAAAGGTTGTAATCACTCAGGTGCTTGTGCCTGAATATAGAATGACATTAAAGCGGACCTTGTTATTTTTGATAATATTATTTTTATTATTAAGAAAATGAATACACATTATCCTAACCCCCGCCAAAAACAACATTAAATGGCATTCTCATAGGCGTCAACTCCACATCTACAGGCTCCTATGCATCACATCTCATATTCCAGGAGGTATCAGCTTCAATACAGCAGCCAGAGAAGGACAGACCTGCGGCTGGAGGGTGCTGGACCTGGGGGAGAGTCATCAGGGTGGCGGCTGTCTGAACCTGGAAGAGACGGCCAGCTCCACAATGAAATCACAGAGTAAGATGGTGGCAGGAGACCCAACTTCTAGCTATAGATTGATGGATTATGGATGGAATACACTGGATTTGCTGGGCAGGGGAGTATGTTGTTTGAGGATAACCTGCATAAAAGATAAGAGGGGATAAAAAAAACATGGGTAGGTGGAGTTTCTTCTTTTAGAGTGGAGAAACTAATGATTGAAACAGAATCTGTACCTAAAAATTCACAAAAGTAACGTCCTCGTGCCAAAATGATCCAGAGATAGCAGCTTAGTGTAAGAACTTTGCCTTGAAGTAGAACTAAAGGCAAAACCTTTTTTTTTTTTCATTTTTGGATAGAGTAAGGGAGGGTTTTAATCCCTGACTGTTCTTTTTTTTTTCCGGCATCTGTGTCACATTGGAGAAAATAAACTTCACTTCCTGTCCCTAACCCAAAACAGGGAGTAGGAGGAAATCCCGGCAACTTAAAGGAATCCATTGTGGCTCCCAAAATAACCAGAACTAGTCCCTAGTTAAAGCGTATAGAGACCCAAGACCAAACATGTAATATTTTGAAGTTTACACTTTACAATCCTTAAAGAGAAACTAAATCTAATTTGTAAAAAAACTGTGAGCTGGCAGCTCTTTATTGCAAGAAAATATGCCTCTTCTGCAACACACAATTACCCGCCTGTTGGCAGTAGTGGAAGGAAGGTGATAAATGTTTGCATAAAGGTCTTCCCTCCTGGGCTTCTGCCTGGTGAGGATGCCACTGTGAGAAGGGCCTTTCTCTCTTGGGCCATCCCCCAGCCATGGCCTGTCCTAAAAGCTTAGGTAATTAGCAGAGCAGGAGGATGGCTGCCTGTATGGGGCATCTTTGTAGAAGTCTTCTGAGCCGACAGGTGTCCAGGAAAAGCTGCTGTTGGTGGAAATTGCAAAAAGATCTTATTGCTCACCAACAGAGGTTCCTGTGGCTGCTCGCACAGGGTCAAGGACATAGAATCATCTTAAAGACAGAGGTAGATCATTTGATGTTGGTGACTAGTCTCAAAGAGCTACTGCTATCCACTTGTATTTTTTTTTTCATTCAATCAGTGGGTTGAATGAAAAAAATGAGCCGATTCCCCCATCCATATCTTTGATGTGGATGGGGGAATCCTCCTGATGTGCCATTCTATTCTGGCAGTGGGCAGCCTTACCTGCCTGCAAAATACAATGATAAGTGTTGCTGGCTATAGCCATTTTGATATAGTCATTTTAAACAGTGGTTCACTAAGATCAGAAAGTTATTTCAAGGGTTCCTCTGTGTTGCAAAGGCTGACAAAGACTGTCTTAGAGTGATGCTTTAATTCAACCCAGATCAAATCTCACATCCCTTAGATTCTCAGCATCTCATGTACCTGTTCAAACAGACAAAAGTATATCCAATATAGTGTAGCAAGTAGTATATTGAAAGCAAGTAGAAACGCTCCCATGAACCAAAGTTTGGTAAAAACACAGCACTGACATAAAGCATTGGCCCCAAGACACTGAGGTGTATGCAGTCAATGTGTGGGGTTTCTCATCTAAGATCTACAAGAAACTTGTGATCTCTACAAATCGGATACACCTTGCCTGCTCTGAAGCACTTTTCTTTTGGTTTTCTGTAGTTGGATTGGTCCTTAGTTCCTCCTGTAATTAGCCCAGGCTGGATTTTCTCCATAACACTTCATCCAGAACTGCCAGCTTAAAGTGGTTATAAAGGCAGAAGGTTTTTTATCTTAAGGCATTCTATATCTGCAGCAGCCCCCTCAGCCCCCCTAATACTTACATGAGCCCCATCTCAATCCTAAAATGTTGCACGAGAGACTTGGCTGTCTGGGACTCTCCCTTCTCATTGGCTGAGACAGCAGCGAAGCACCATTGGCTCCTGCTACTGTCGTAGTCAGTGAGCCAATGAGGAGAGAAAGGGGGCAGGCCGGGTCGAGGCGCGGCTCCGTGTCTGAATGGACACACAGAGCTGAGGCTCGGCTTGGGTGCCCCCATGGTAAGCTGCTTGCTGTGGGGGCACTCAACAGGAGGGAGGGGCCAGGAGCACCGAAGAGGGACCTGAGAAGAGGGTGATATGGGCAGCTCTGTGCAAAATCACTACACAGAGCAGGTAAGTATAACATGCTTGTTATTTTTAACAAAAAAAAAAACGAGACTTTGGTATCACTTTAAAGCCCGGATACAACCCAAATGTAGAACCATTTATCCAACTGTCCATCCAAAACCATTGGCTTATAGCCCAGATGCAGCCCAAATATAGAACCATTTATCCAACTATCAATCCAAAACCATTGGTTTATAGCCCACATGCAGCGCAAATATAGAACAATTTATCCAACTATCAATCTAGATGTATTAGTTTATAGTCCAGATCAGGGCTTTTTTTCTCAAACAATAGGTGCTGGAACTCAACCACGACCCCCCAAAACCGCTCCCCTACACACACCCTCCAAATCACATTAAAAAGTGGGTGTGGTCAGTCAAATTTCATGAACAGTAGGAGGGTCTTAAAGGTCAGGATTGTATTACACACACAGTGCAGAGCTGTCACTTGTAAACACAAAAGTCCGGTTTCTGTGTTTACAAATGATAGTGGCGGGCAGGGAGCAGAGGGTCTGAGCCAGAGGTGGTGGAACTGAATTCCACCAAGTTCCCCTTGAAAAAAAGCCCTGGTCCAGATAAATATAGAGCCATTTAGCCATTTATCCAACTATACATACAGAGCCACTGGTTTATAGCATAGATACAGCATAACAGGAGTGTGCCTAGATGAATTGTGCCTGAGATGGCCATTTTTGTTTGCACCATATCATGGCACCTGAGGTGCGTGAGGATGAAGCGTCAAGCCTTAGTGCCACCCATCATGAAGTGTCAAGTGAGGCGGTCACTTCACTTGGCACAGATTCAGCATAAAGTGAAGCTTTAGTGCCCAATTAAAAAAACAAATTGCGAACAGGAAGGATTTATAATGCAGAAGAGACATTCTATGTCTAAACATACTAGATGACTAAACTCCTGCACATGCGCAGGTGTGACTTCATTGATACCCAGAAACAGACTGCCCAAAGATGTCAGGGGCCGGCTGGGAGCTCCAGTACATTGCAGCCCTGGAGAGAAGCTCCTCTTTAATTACAGAGACGTTTTTCAAATAAACACCCATTAACCAATTTGTTTATAGCTTGAATATATATATAGATGTACAGTGGGGGAAATAATTATTTGATCTCTTGCAGATTTTGTAAGTTTGCCCACTTACAAAAAAAGGATGGGTCTATAATTTTTATTATAGGTGTATAATTAATGATAGAGACACAATATGAACCAAAAATAAAGAAAAAACACATGATACAAATGTTATAAATTGAGTTGCAGTTTAGAGAGTAAAATAAGTATTTGATCACCTACAACCAACAATAATTCTGGATCCCACAGACTAAATAGATTAGCCCTGCCAATTTAAGAAGGTGTCCTAACAACTCGTTATGTGTATAAACGACACTTGTCCACAGAATCTCTGTCTTCCATTCAAACCTCGCCATCAATGGCAAAACCAAAGGATGTCAGGGACATTGTGGACTTGCGCAAGGCTGGAATGGGCTACAAGACCATCAGCAAGAAGCTTGGTGAGAAGGAGACAACTGTTGGAGCGATTATTGGCAAATGGAAGAAATACAAAAAAAACATCAATCACCTTCAGTCTGGAGCTCCATGCAAGATTTTGCCTCATGGGGTAAGGATGATCATGAGAAAAGTGAGGGATATGCCCAGAACTACAAGGAAGGAGCTTGTGAATGATCCCAAGTCAGTTGGGACCAGAGTCACCAAACAAACCACTGTTAACATAATGTGCTGCCAGGGATTGAAATCCTACAGTGCCCGCAAGGTCCCCCTCCTTAAGAAGACACATGTGCAGGCCTGTCTAAAGTTTGCCAATGAACATCTAAATGATTTAGATAAATATTGGGAGAAAGTGCTGTGGTCAGATGAGACCAAAATTTAGCTATTTGGCGTTAACTCAACTCGCCGTGTTTGGAGGAAGAAAAATGCTGACTATGACCCTAAGAACACCATCCCTACATTCTAGCACGGAGGTGTGTACATTATGCTTTGGGGCTATTTCTCTGCTAAAGATACAGGCCAACTTTGCCGCATTGAGGAGCCAATGGACGGGGCCATGTATTGTAAAATCTTGAATGATAACCTACTTCCCTCAGCCAGAACACTGAAGATGGTTCATGGATGGGTCTTTCAGCATGACAATGACCCAAAACATACCACCAAGATAACAAAGGAGTGGCTCAAGAAGAAGCACATTAAGGTCATGGAGTGGCCTAGCCAGTCTCCAGACCTTAATCCTATAGAAAATGTATGGAGGAAGCTGAAACTTCGAGTTACCAAGCGACAGCCAAGCAACCTTAAGGATTTAGAGAAGATCTGTAAAGAAGAGTGGACCAAAATCCCTCCTGAGATGTGTGCAAACCTGGTAACCAACTACAAGGAATGTCTTACCTGTGTGCTTGCCAACAAGGGTTTCTCCAACAAATACTAAGTCAAGTTTTGTTTGGGGATCAAATACTTATTTTACTCACTGAGCTGCAACTCAATTTATAACATTTGTATCGTGTGTTTTTTCTGGATTTTTGGTTGATATTCTGTCTCTATCATTTAAAATACATCTATGACAACAATTATAGACCCTTCACTTTTTTGTAAGTGGGCAAACTTACAAAATCTGCAGGGGATCAAATAGATATTTTCCCTACTGTATAGAGCTATTTATCCTACTGTACATCTAGGACTGCTGGTTTATAGCACAGATACAGCCACTTAAACTGTACATCAAGAGCCGCTGGTTTACACTTCCATTTATCTAGGTTGTCCCTAAATCCTAAACAAGGCATTTCAAACTTTCAAAGTGAAATGTACGAAGTTCAGCAGATCAGAGCTGAAGATTTTGGTGATAAAGTGCAAATACTCAGGGGAGAAACTTTCCTGAACATTCAGTAATCCCGCTTTTGTTAGATTGAAATAGTTGATAAAAATCAGTAAGGTTTTGCTGTCAGCACGTATAACCAGACAAACACCCACCTATATTTGAATTGTATAAATTTGAAAGCAGTTACTATGGTCGTGTTGATATAGAAATCTGCTTTTGATTTTTGCAGTAGGCCAGTAACTACCACAAACGGTCTTACACACATTTTCATTCGCATATGTCACATGTGTTTAATGGAAATATACAGAAAGTCACTGTTTCCCTCCCAGAATAAACCATAGACATCTGTTTTACTGTCCATATGAGGGAAAATAAACGGAATTACCACACAGTCTAAATTTCCTCTACTCTGATCTATTTGGTCACACTTGACCATTTTTGTTCTGGTGGTCATGTTTACCTGGAGCCCACAGCTGTTGTGACACTCCTGAGCTTGGTCACTGTTGTGACCTTCTTAGTTTATTGAGACCCATTCTGATCCTCCTAGTCTTACTAGTGTAAGACTGACAGCCATTGAGATCTACCTGTTCATCATCTAAGGCCTGTGGCCAATGTTGGTACACACTAGTAGTTTTTTTTTTTTTCGTTCAACCTAGCAGGGCTGAACGAAAAAAAAGTAACAGCTCAGGAGAAGCAACTGTACTAACTATGCAATGTCAATACAGCAATCTCCCCTGCTGTTCTGTTGTGTTCTGACAGGGGGACCGCCCCACCCCACCAGAACACTCCAGTAGCCGATCGGCAGACCTTTTTTGGTCATGCTTCGACAGAAGCTGGCTTATACTTCAGTACACATGGCCCGAATGCTGCCCGACATTTGGCCCGTATGTACTGGGTAGGCTTAAATCTTCAGGTCTCACCAATATATGATTGTTAGGTATTTATATCTACCTGGTCAGGTCACAATCATCATAAACTGCTAATGATTGTGAGACATGCTCATTTGAGACCTGCCATTTAGATCTTCTTGGTCACATTTCACTGACGCTGGTGGCAATTTTGATTTACTTGGACACACTAGTCTAAAGTCTGGTGGTCATTAGGGATGAGCCGAACACCCCCCTGTTCGGTTCGCACTAGAACAGAAAAAAAAGGTTGTTCAAACACGCGAACACCGTTAAAGTCTATGGGACACGAACATGAATAATCAAAAGTGCTTTATTGTCATAAAAAGTGTTTGGGGACCTGGGTCCTGCCCTAGGGGACATGGATCAATGCAAAAAAAACTTTTAAAAACGGCCGTTTTTTCAGGAGCAGTGATTTTAATAATGCTTAAAGTCAAACAATAAAAGTGTAATATCCCTTTAAATTTCGTAGCTGGGGGATGTCTATAGTATGCCTGTAAAGGGGCGCATGTTTCCCGTGTTTAGAACAGTCTGACAGCAAAATGACATTTCAAAGGAAAAAAGTCATTTAAAACTACTCGCAGCTATTGCATAGATGGTCCGACAATACACATAGAAGTTCATTGATAAAAACGGCATGGGAATTCCCCACAGGGGAACCCCGAACCAAAATTAAAAAAAAAAAAATGACGTGGGGGTCGCCCTAAATTCCATACCAGGTCCTTCAGGTCTGGTATGGATATTAAGGGGAACCCCGGCCAAAATTTTTTAAAAAAATGACGTAGGAGTCCCCCTCAATTCCATACCAGACCCTTCCCCTGTGGGGAATTCCCATCCCATTTTTATCAATGAACTTCTATGTGTATTGTCGGACTGGCAATGCAATAGCCGCGAGTAGTTTTAAATGACTTTTTTCCTTTGAAATGTCATTTTGCTGTCAGGGAAACATGCGCCCCTTTACAGGCATACTATAAACACCCCCCAGCTACGAAATTTAAAGGGATATTACACTTTTATTGTTTGACTTTAAGCATTATTAAAATCACTGCTCCTGAAAATACGGCTGTTCTTAAAACTTTTTTTTGCATTGATCCATGTCCCCTGGGGCAGGACCCAGGTCCTCAAACACTTTTTATGACAATAACTTGCATATAAGCCTTTAAAATTAGCACTTTTGATTTCTCCCATAGACTTTTAAAGGGTGTTCCGTGGCATTCAAATTTGCCGTGAACACCCCAAATTGTTCGCTGTTCAGCGAACTTGCGAACAGCCAATGTTCGAGTTGAACATGAGTTCGACTCAAACTCGAAGCTCATCCCTAGTGGTCATTTTCATCTCCCAGCGCACATTAGTCTTTGTCTGAAGACCATTTTTATCTACCTGGGCACACTAGTCCAAACCTAGAGGCCCTTTTGATCTTCTTGATCACGCTAGTATGGAGCTGGAAGTCTGTCAGGTCTACCAGTACACACTAGAATGGAGGCTATGTTTATACTATATGTTTTTTTACTACATAATCACATTAGGCTATTGTGATCTACTTGATCTCACTTGTCTGAGGACAGAAGCCATTTTGATCCACCTGTGCACACTTAGGGTGACCACGTTTCCAAACTGCCATTCAGGGACACACCCCAAAAAAAGATGGGGGGGGGTTGGGGGGAATGTAGTCTCAGGGTTGACTGGGAATTCGGCGGCAGGGGTGATTTGTCGGGTGAATGGCTGGTGGTGTACTACATTGTAATATATAATGAAATTGTTCAACTCGCCATAATGCAGAATCAGTGGGGACCCTGAGCTTGTCACTTGCCACCTGATGCAGTGTGCCACTTGCCACCGTTGCCTGCCACTTGTTACTTGCCACTGTCACCTGCCCCCAGATGCAGCTTGTCACTTGCCACCAGATGCAGCATGTCACTTGCCACCAGATGCAGCGTGTCACTTGCCACCAGATGCAGCATGTCACTTGCCACCAGATGCAGCGTGTCACTTGCCACCGTTGCCTGCCACTAGATGCAGCTTGTTACTTGCCACTGTCGCCTGCCCCCAGATGCAGCGTGTCACTTGCCACCAGATGCAGTGTGCCAATTGTAACCCATTGCATGCCACCAGATGCAGCGTTTCACTTGCCACCGTTGCCTGATGCCAGATGCAGTGTGCCACTTTCCACCCATAGCCTGCCACTAGATGCAGTGTGCCACTAGTCACCTATAGCCTGCCACCAGCCCGACACCCTGGAGCCCTGGGAAAGTGAACACCCCTCCTGCCGCTGGCTGCTGATGTGACTTCTCCAATGCGGGGGCCGGGGGGGTGACACATCTTCAGCTCTGAGGGGTTCATGCTGGGACCTGTAGTCCTTCACTTTTGGAGGGGTCACATCCCAGCATAAACCCTGTCCTGATATCTGAGGATGTGTCCTCCTTCCATCTCTCCAGGGTGTCACCTCATCTATCAGTGTTCTCTCCTCTTCTCCAGACCCCTTATCTCCCCACCATCCTCTTATCAGTGCTAGCTCCAGGCTGAGACACACTGGGAGCTCCTGTGAAGTGCTGACAGTTCAGTACATTATGCTGGCTGCTGGGGGAGAGCTGACTGAGGATTTTAACCCCGATCTGTCCATGGTGAGTGCTTTGGATTTACTTGCCATTCTACAAAACTCATCTCTCCTTCGTGCACTTCTGCATGCTGCTGGCTGAACGATGCAGGGAGGAGGTGGGTGGAGCTAATCAGTAGGCGTGGAGGAGGAAGTTAAATCTTCCCGCTGTGAATGCTGGGGCTCTGTCTGTCTCCTCCTCGTGATGTCACTGGTTGCTAGATACGAGGCGGGCAAGGGCTAGCAACCATTTGGGTGCTTAGCCAGCGGCTCATGTAAAAGGGGTCTCATCAGCCAGGGGTCCACTACAGGCTATCAGTGAGTGACAGCAGCGATGTGAGGGATATTTTAGAGGGCATCAGATCAGTCCAGGGCGAGGGGGCAATTCCAGGACACTGTATTGTCCCGGAATGAGGATGCCCGGGGCCCGGGACAGACCTGCTAATTGCGGGATTGTTCCGGGCAATCCGGGACACGTGGGCACCCTATAAAAATACTGTTTCTGGGCTGGAGGCCATTCTGATTCCTAGAACACAATAGTCTTAGACTGGGAGCTATTTTGATCTTCTTGGTTGTGGTGGATCTTTTCTTTGGAAAAAGCAATGTAATCAGCAGCCAATGCACATCTAAAGGATGCAGAAGATCTCTGAGTACAGGAAGTTGGGTCAGTGCCCGGTAGTAGGCTCTTCACAACTCCGAAGATGAATGTACTATAGCGGTACTAGCAGGCATCTCTCCACTTTAGGAGAGGACTTAGGACTCAGGAATACACTCAGGAATACACTATTTTTCAATAGCTCTTATTCAGGGCCATTCAGAAGAAAATAGGCTTTAGGCAGTGGCCAGCCAGGTGCATCAGATGAGTGCCAGAATGAGCACAATTCAGCAGGTAGGTCATATCTTCTAATGCCGCGTACACACGATCAGGATTTTGGTCGGAAAAAGATATGATGGGTTTTCCGACGAGATTCCGCTCAAGCTTGCCATGCATACACACGGTCACACAAAAGTTCACTGAACTTTCGACCGTCAAGAACGCAGTGACGTACAACACTACGACGAGACAATGAAATTTAATGCTTCCGAGCATGCGTCGAATTGTTTCCGAGCATGCGTAGGAATTTTGCGTGTCGGAATTGCTACAGAGGATCGCATTTTCGAATAGGAACTTTTTCCGACCGAAAAATTAAGAACATGCTCTCAATCTTTTGCTGGCTGGTATTCGGCCAGCAAAAGTCCGATGGAGCATACACACGGTCACATTTTCCGACCAAAAGCTCTCATCGGTCTTTTGCTGGCCGAATTTCCGATCATGTATACGCGGCATTAGTGGTATTAAATGTCATGTTTACCATTAGATGGCATTTTTGTACTGAAAATGAATATGGGCTCTTTAAGAGTAAAGTGGAAAGGCAAACAGCTGCTTTTTCAGCCTTCTAGATAAATCTGTGAGCCAGGACAGGTTTCTCTGGAGATGGCTATAAAATCTTGAGGTTTACTGGTGGAATGCGGCTGATTATTGTGGTTTTTAGTAAATATTTCCATTCTTCAGGCTGGGACTGGAGGGCAGGATTCTATTGCAGACTTATCTGTAGGTCTTTATCTCCTTGTAGCCTTTGGTGAGAATTGGAGACTTGCCACTGTAGCAAAGGAAAATCTCATGATTAAGTATCACAGTCTCCATCATCTTGTGTTAATGTGTCAGAGGCCAACTCAAAAGAGATTTATCTGTTGTAAAAGGTAAGACTATGTAGTGTTGGGCTGTGTACGTGCCATGGTGTTATCAGTCCTTTTGCTTAGTAGACCTAGCAGCATATCTGTGTGGCTCAAATTGCACCGAATCCGCATCAAAATCATGCAGGACCGCACCAGAATTGAATCGCATGGGTGTGAACACTTATGCGATCCGATTCTGCAAATCGCACTGCGTTTTGCAGACCAATTTTAGGGTGTCCTTAACTTAACATACACAATAAGTGTTATGCCCTGTACACACGGTCGGATTTTCTGACGGAAAAAGTGCAATCGGATTGTGTTGTCGGAAATTCCGATCGTGTGTGGGCTCCATCGGACTTTTTTCGTCTGAATTTCCAACACACAAAGTTTGAGAGCAGGATATAAAATTTTATGACAACAAAATGCAATCGGTTAAATTCCGATCGTGTGTACACAAATCCGACGCACAAAGTGCCACGCATGTTCCGAATAAATTAAGAGATGAAAGCTATTGGTTACTGCCCCGTTTATAGTCCTGACGTACGTGTTTTATGTCACTGCGTTCATAACGATCTGATTTTCCGACAACTTTGTACGACAAATAACAATAAATAGCAGCGCTGAATAACCTAAAAATGTACACCAAGAATAGTATACAAAGTGCAAATATTAATAACATATACAGATACATGTATGTGAAACCAGCCCATATACTAAATTATATATAATAAAAAAACAACTCTGAATAGGCATCAATAAAGTTCATCCAAATGCAAGTGAAAAAGTCACACAATCTAGAGTAATATCTTCAAAGTGATGTTGCTGGGTAACCATATGAATCCTCCACCGCACCACTGTGATAACACCGGTAGAATTAAATGCTTACCACAAGGCAAGCTCAGGTAAACTTCTGACCTTGACCCGGTCGGGGCCTTTAAGCAGAGGGGATGATTGAATGAGGATGGTCCACCAAACCGCATAGAGATCGGTCTCAGAAAAACTTTCCACATACACCTCCAAGGCACCGGAATAAAAATCACTCAGGGGTTCCCCAAGAGAAAAGAGGGAATGGACATAGCGTAATCCAGATAACTAGTTTATTATTTAAAAGATAAAAACTGCACTTACATTGTATCAGAAAAATGCAAGCATATAAATAGCAAGAGCCGGCCGGCTACAGCGTTCACCCGTCCACACACGGACCACGCGAGACGTCAGCACATCAGCTCCTCCCGATGCGCGTTTGGTCACACGATGATGTCGTCTGGGGCACCAGACGACATGCCCCAGACGACGTCATCGTGTGACGAAACGCGCGTCGGGAGGAGCTGACATGCTGACGTCTCGCGTGGTCCGTGTGTGGACGGGTGAACGCTGTAGCCGGCCGGCTCTTGCTATTTATATGCTTGCATTTTTCTGATACAATGTAAGTGCAGTTTTTATCTTTTAAATAATAAACTAGTTATCTGGATTACGCTATGTCCATTCCCTCTTTTCTCTTGGGGAACCCCTGAGTGATTTTTATTCCGGTGCCTTGGAGGTGTATGTGGAAAGTTTTTCTGGGACCGATCTCTATGCGGTTTGGTGGACCATCCTCATTCAATCATCCCCTCTGCTTAAAGGCCCCGACCGGGTCAAGGTCACAAGCTTACCTGAGCTTGCCTTGTGGTAAGCATTTAATTCTACCGGTGTTATCACAGTGGTGCGGTGGAGGATTCATGTGGTTACCCAGCAACATCACTTTGAAGATATTACTCTAGATTGTGTGACTTTTTCACTTGCATTTGGATGAACTTTATTGATGCCTATTCAGAGTTGTTTTTTTATTATATATAATTTAGTATATGGGCTGGTTTCACATACATGTACCTGTATATGTTATTAATATTTGCACTTTGTATACTATTCTTGGTGTACATTTTTAGGTTATTCAGCGCTGCTATTTATTGTTATTTGTCTGATTAGGTGTGTATCTCACTTATAGCAGCAGCTTTTTGGGTGTAGGTTTCCTTTTTCTTTTTTTCTTTTTTAATTTTTAATTTCACAGCGCGGTATTCACTATTTATTATAAACTTTGTACGACGTGTGTATGCAAGACAAGTTTGGCCCAAAATCCATCGGAAAAAATTCCGACGGATTTTGTGGTCGGAATGTCCGATCAATGTCCGATAGTGTGTACAGGGCATAACACTTCCAGGTGATTATTACCCCAAGGTACAATCCCATAATTATTTTTTTCTCCAGAAGGATGGCACTTTCTTTGTTCAGCCATCATCCAAGGTCTACAAGCGTCTACTTACTGGACTGGAATCTCAGATGACATCATTATGTAAATTCTGGTGACAGTGCAGTTCTTAGCTGTGTTTAAATATGTCTGACAAAGATCGGCCCCTTCTGTCCCTTCTCTCCTTGTAACATGCTACAAAGCTACAATGTACAGCCTGGGTATCACTGGAGGAAAATATACTGAGGAAATGCTTATCCTGCATGCAGCAGACCAGTGACATAATTTCAGTCTAAGCAAAGCCACTGACTGGAGTTCAAGAAGCTCCTTGATAGAAGTCTAAATGATTGGGACGAGTTCGCATGGAAACTTTCCTACATCCTCTGTTTAATTTAGGGTTTTGTTAGCCTAGGTAGAGCACAATAATTATACTGTAAGTATGCTTGAAATTAAAAGCATCACCGATTTATTGATATGATACTTTTCTGTTTGCTGTGGTAATATCATTTTGGTTATTACATTAGGGCAGCATTTCTCAACCTTTTTAACATAGAGGAACCCTTAAAATAACTTTCTGATCTCAGGAAACCTCTGTTAAAAATGACTTGTGGTACATTAGTGTGATGGTCAGTGGGAAGAATGCTTCTTATAATTGTGGTCATTGGAAAGAATTACCCTCATACAGATAGCTAAAAAGATCAGTGGTGTCAGTGGAAACTTATCTGAGAGGCAGAAAATGCTCATTGCTCAAGGAACCCCCAGCAAGGTCTGGAGGAACCCTGGTTGAGAAACCCTGCATTAGGGTTAGGAGTCAGGTTTATTTAACGTGAACCGGTACTTTATTGCAAATACATGGAAAGGTCCTGCCTTTCTCCATAAACTGCAGGATGACTACTGCAACCGGGATTATCCTGCCGTGCCTCTTCTGTGCTCCTTTTTGGATTCCAATCTTTTTATCAAAGTGGTTGTAAAGCCTTAGGGGTTTTCACCTTAATGCATTGTACGTGTTAAGGTGAAAAACCTTCTGTGCCGCAGCTCTCCTCAGACACCCCACCCGCTCTTTTCTTACCTGAGCTTGATCTGTGATGAAGTGATGTGCAGGAGCGCAGCAGCTTCAGCCACTGATGTTTTCCTCATTGGACAGACTGATAGCAGCAGGAGCCATTGGCTGTGACACAGGAGCAGGGGGCGCAGCAGCGGGACTTAGGAGAGATCCTGTACAGGTGCCCCCATGGAAAGCGGCTTTCTGCTGGGGCACCCAATGAAGAGGAGGGGCTTGGAGTGCCAGCGGGGTACCCCAAAAGGAGATTGGTGCTGCTCTGTGCAAAACCATTGCACAGAGCAGGTAAGTATAGGCATGTTTGTTTTTTTTTCATTTAAACAAAATCGAGGGTTTACAAACACTTTAAGGTTTATGCATTTGAACAGAATAGACCCCCCCCCCCCACAAGGGGGAAAAAGAAGTAGACAGGCGCTTGGGTACAGATTCCCTTCATGGGGTAACCAATATAGCGAAGACAAAGCATTCAATTCGGGTAGAGATGAGAAATACCATTACATCTCAACAGTTGCTAGAACGCTAGAGGAAAGAGCAGGTTCTAAAGAGGTCATATCTCTTACTCAACGTTCTCACCTGCTGCCTTAGGCCTCTTTCACATGAATGATCCGTTCAGGTCCGCCTGTCAGTTTTTAGGCGGACCTGAACGGACCCTCCATAGACCTCTATGGAGCGTCGGATGTCAGCGGTGACATGTCCGCTGACATCCGGCCCGCTCCGATCCGAAAAAGTGTAACAGAGGAAAAACCTACTTTTCCATCCGTGATCAGATCAGGTGACGACGGACTCTACGGTCCGTCGTCATCCGTTCCCCTATAGGGGAGAGCGGCGCTCTGACAGGTTGTGCAGCGACGGACCTGTCATCTGCCTGCTCAGCGGGGATCGGCGGAGCGATCCCCGCTGAGCAAGCGGATGTTCACGGGGCAGATCATCATGGATCCGTCCCGTGTGAAAGAGGCCTTACTTGCGCCAAGTGCCTAAACAAAACCAAATTGCCATCAGCTATTATTATACAAAAAATGTTTGTTGGTTGTCCAAAAGAAGGAAGAAGGCTATGCTCCTTTCTGATTTATTTTTTCTGTTACTGGGGCCTAACATACACTTATTTCATAGATAAGCCAACTAATGACAATAACACTAACACATGAGATTGACTAAATGGACAATTAAAGCCCTTATACTGGTCAAGGGGATGGCAGATGAGAAAGTGTATAGGGAATGTCAGGCCACAATAACAAAGTGAAACTAAATCAGGGAGGAGCACAGAGAAGGCTTTTCTTGTTTTAACTTTTTTTTCACTATTCAAACGTTCCTTGCAAAACCTGTCACATATGCCTTGCTCATCTCCTGTACAGCCTGCTGAGCTCATGATAATTAGTCATGGCCCTGGTAGTGGAGCAGCTGTGATCATCACATGCAGTTTTCAATCCCTGACATCTGTGCCGTGGTCAGAACCCTAATGCTGAAGCCGGATAGACCGCAGGGGTCAGGATGAACTGCTGAAGAGTAGACATGCATTATCAATGTGAGATATTTTCTAAGTGTCTGTGCACATATACCATGCCATGATCAACAGCTCTTTAGGGGTTTTTATGCCAGAGAAGTTATTATGACTATTCTTAACCTCAGAAATCTTTGACATTTCTGTAAATGAGGAAAAAATGTACAGCTGCTGTTGACATTTGTGTTTTTTTGTTTGTGAAAGTCAATATATCATTATAAGACACATAACACATAAGCTTCCACTGTTCACGTTTTCAACCCCCCCACCAAAAAAAAAAATAACATTGTATGCCTATATATATATTAATACAACCCCAGGTTTTTATCATGTTAATTCCATATATTTTGTTGACAGTATTCTCTGATTTTTGGGCCACCTAGGATTTGAAGACACACAATGTGGGGAAATAAATAGTAAAAGAAAGACACCCATTGAATAGGTTACAGGTGACCTTAGGCTTTAAATAATAGCAAAAAAATGTATGACATGAAGGATGAGGAATGATCTTTATATTATGCCTTTGCTAGTATTTTTTTTTTTTTTTTGGAGACTGTTTTTCATTTATTATGACCAGGAAAAAATGTTTAAAAATATATATGTTGCAGCTAAATATGAAATAAATGTTTGAATTTTTTTAAATAAATAACCTGTTAGATGCCTTCAACATATATTTCAAATTTCTCTTTACCGCCTGTAGTAATGTTTTTGCATATCTTAATAGCTCAAACTAAAGTTTACATACAAAAGTAAATGATTCAGAGTAGTGATCCCTATCTCCTGCTTCCCCTCTCTCTTTGTACAGCCAGATTAACAGAGACAGACTGCCTGAAAGGAGACACTGTGATGTCTCTTTAGATAATCCATATGCCCTGTACACACGATCGGACATTGATCGGATATTCCGACAACAAAATCCATGGATTTTTTCCGACGGATGTTGGCTCACACTTGTCTTGCATACGCACGGTCGCACAAAGTTGTCGGAAAATCCAATCGGTCTGAATGCGGTGACGTAAAACACGTATGTCGGGACTATAAACGGGGCAGTAGCCAATAGCTTTCATCTCTTTATTTATTCTGAGCATGCGTGGCACTTTGTGCGTCGGATTTGTGTACACACGATCAGAATTTAACCGATCGGATTTTGTTGTCGGAAAATTTTATAGCCTGCTCTCAAACTTTGTGTGTCGGAAATTCCGATGGAAAAAAGTCCGATGGAGCCCACACACGATTGGAATTTCCAACAACACAATCCAATCGCACTTTTTCCATCGGAAAATCCAACCGTGTGTACAGGGCATTAGTGTTCTGAGAGGCCTTTGTCATGATTTAAATATGTATATAAAATAGTTCCATTATGATTGATGGTTTTGCCATTTTCATGTAAATGCCAGAACTTAGTTTTTTACGACTCTTATGTAATTGTTAAATTGCTTTTTGATAAATAAAGAATTTTAAATTAATAACCTTTGAATTTTTTGGCTGCTAAAAAAACCCACAAGGGAATTTTTCCATTATATGTATATAAAACTCTTTTAAGTCAAACCACACATTAATTCAGGTATATTTGCATAGTGTGCTTGCAACTAACAACTTCCGGGCAAGCTATTTCCATATTCATACTCTGTATGTGTTATATTTCATTACTAGTCAGCTAGATAAAGCTAGATATACGTATTACTGTAAAGCCTTTAATCGCATTAAGTAAATTGTGAAATATACATATATACAGTATTTAAAAAGTAAAACATGAGTTTAGACAATTATTAAAACAAGTATATTTATCTAAACCAGTATCGTTGCCCAATAAGCCTAGATGTTTAATAAGTGTATTCTAGGCCCACACACTGTTTCTTGTAGCACCCTGCTCCAGACAGGTTCAATTCAGTTTTGGGTTCTGCTGTATCCTGTTGAGGAGCAGTTTCCCCCCCTCATGTCTGTTTAGGCCTATTCCTAAACCTAAGGTTGATAGCCTGCCTCTGGAAGAAGCTTCCAGAAATAGAATAGGATGATCAATCATTGGGCTGAATATTTATCTGACCTAAGCCAATCTCTGAGAAGGGGCACCCACAAGGTGTTCTCCTGAGGTCTCTGGCCTTGTAGTTGTCAGGCCTTAGCTTTACTTGGCTGAGGGACTGGAGTAATCTGGATGTAAAGACATTTGCTGGAGGACACTACTTTTGGGAGCTGGGTTGGAGAAGGACCCCTTTTCACTGAAGAGTGTCGCATGGAAGCTGGCTGGAGACAGCTGTAGTTGGACATTGTGAGTAGGACCTTTTCACCTAGGACTCCAGTTATGCCCGTGCCAGAGGTTGCTAAAAAGATTGTGGCTGCATTTACAGTCTCAGATGGACTGGCTGTTCCCTCTAACTCCAGCAATAGTTAAGGCTGCTGCTAAAGGATATTTGCTTGAGAGTCTGTACTTGCTGGTATTTTTGGAGTATTCTGCACCCTTAGCCCTTAGCACCTTAGCCCTCTCTCCTGTTGAATTACTGCAATACATCTACAAAAAGACATCCTATTGACTGAGCCTGTGTTTGTTCATTTCATTTCCAGCAGCCCCTTTCAATGGTGAGTGCTACTCTGGAACCCCAACTCAAAAGCAGCAGGGGCAACTGAAGTTCCCAGCTCTAGCCTCCATCATGACCCCTTCTATCTTGCTTTGGTTTGGGTCTGCCTGTTGAATTCTTCATTGAAATAAATGGAGATGTAAGTGGGAGGAGCATGACAACTACACTTAATGACGTAGTAGGGAAAGACCAACGTCTAGCAGAGGGTTGTCAGTGCCAGAATCTTGGAGGGATATTATCAGCTATGAAGCAATTCAACATGCCCTTTTAAAACCAAAAAAAATTGTCTGCTTTGTGTGGAGTTGTCTTTTAAATACATGTAGCAGTCACAGTCTTTATATGCTACAGGGACCTGCTGAGTTACAACCCAGTGTCAGTAATTATGAGTTTCTCCAGCAGGAGCCATAAAAATAACATTATTAAGCCGAAGTGTAACAACATCAACGTGGGAGTGTGGTCGCCGTCTCTCTCACATGGAATTTTGGCCAGAACTATATTTATTTGATTTGTTTTTCTTGTTGGAAATATTTGAATGTTCTAGTGTGGTATCCAGAGAATGCTGTCCCAGGACCTTCTCTGCATTCTTCCAAGTTTGACAAATCTATCAATAGTAGTCCAAGATTATTATTTTCTAATCAGCTCTGGATTTGAAGATTTTTCCATTGCCATGTAATTTAGAAACAGGTGATGGTGCTGACAGTTTGCTGTCATTAACTGTGTCTAACGCGGTGATTGACTATGCCGCAAAGCCTCTTATACAGCTGTGAGAAAAACAAATTTAATTTTCGGGATTTCCGCAGGGCTCAGAGAATGTAATCCAATCTCTATATGAGTCATAATAAGTAAGAACAGCCTTCTGTAATAAACAATACGAACAAGTACATATTTATAATTGATCTGTTGTTCCTAATGACACCAGCATTCACCCAGTATTATCTGTATATGTACCAGAGACATTAGCTATATTTCTGAACATGCAAACAGCACACATTCACCATCTGTTCTTAAGATAAGGGTTGCTCACTTCACAATCCACCTCATTAATAAATAAGAAATTGCACATTGGGTGTAAATGTGCTTATACTTTTGCATGCAACAAAATAGCTGGACCACCCTTTGAGGAGATTGCGCAATCAGACATAGAGCGGAGCTATACCTATTGATTTAACAGTTTCCCAAAACAAGGCATGCTATGAATGGTAAATGTCATAATTGCTTCTGCTCTCAACCAAACTTTCAAGCCATCAAATAACTGGTGTCATACCAGTTGAAAAAAGTATTCATACCCCTTTACATTTTCCACATTTTGTCATGTTACAACCAAAAACTTTAATCTATTTTATTGGGATTTTATGTGATAGACCAACACAAAGTGGCACATAATTGTAAAGTGGAAGGAAAATGATAAATGGTTTTTACATTTTTTTTTACAAATAAATATCTGAAAAGTGTGGCGTGCATTTGTATTCAGCCCCCCGAGTCAAAACTTTGTAGAACCGCCTTTCGCTGCATTTACAGCTGCAAGACTTTATTGGGGATGTCTCTACCAGCATCTCTAGAGAGTGAAATTTTTGGCCATTCTTCCTTGCAAAATAGCTCAAGCTCTGCCAGATTGGATGGAGAGTGTCTGTGAACAGCAATTTGCAAGTCTTGCCACAGATTCTCAATTGGATTTAGGTCTGGACTTTGACTGGGCCATTCTAACACATGAATATGCTTTGAGCTAAACTATTCCAACGTAGCTCTAGCTGTATGTTTAAGGTTATTGTCCTGCTGGAAGGTGAACCTCAGCACCAGTTTCTTTATTCATACTTGTTTTTTTTCTATGAATCCCACCCTGCATGGCGTGTTTTTGTGTACATTCTTTTTTTGTTTTTTTTATTGTACTATGCAAAACATTAATAAAAAGAAATTTGTAAAAAAAAAAAAAAAAAAAACGGAGGCTAAGGTGGCAGCTTCCTTGGCGGTGAAGGAGAGGAGGGTTTTGTTCTGCCTTAAAGGATTGTAAAGTTTTGTTTAAAAATAAATAAATAAATAAATAAATAAACAAAAAATAACAAACATGTTATACTTACCTCCTCTGTGCAAGGGTTTTGCACCTCCTTTTCTGGGATGCCTCGGTAGCATTCCTGGATCCTCCTCTTCACCGGGTGCCCCCACAGAGGGACGCTTTCCCTGGGGCACCCATGCAGGCACGCACTGACACAGACACTTATTGACACAGACAGCAGGACTCAGCCCCTCCCCCGGCTCCCGTGTCACTGGATGTGATTGACAGCAGCGGGAGCCAATGGCTCCTGCTGCTATCAATCTATCCAATGAGTACCCAAGACAACAGCTGGAGGGGGGGCTCTGGGGGCAGCCGAAGCACAGAAGGTTTTTCATCTTAATATAGAATGCATTAATATGAGAATCCTTGAGACTTTACAACTTCTTTAAGGTGTTAAAGCGGAGTTCCACCCATTTAAAATTCAGCAGCTACAAAATGTTTAATCAGACACTCCTGTCCTATGGTCCAGCGATGCGGGCTCACAAAGGCCCGCTCCTCTCCCCCTCCTCTCTGAGGCGCTGACATTCTAACTGTGGCCATCCGGCTGCGCGCTGTGAATGGTTGGGCAATCTTCTGGGACCTGTGACATGTCCCAGAAGATTGCAAGGAGGGAGGGGGGAGAGGTGAACTTTCTTGCGGAGCCCGGGGAGGAAGTAGGAGTTGGGTGCCCATAAAAACTGGGTATCTGCCCCCCCGCCCAAAAAAAATGACATACCAAATGTGGCATGTCAGGGGGTCACCATCACTTAAAGCGGAAGTTCCATTTTTGGGTGGAACTCCACTTTAAGTCAGCTTAAAGAGTACGTAAACCCAACATTTCATATTCCTAGTATGTGCCTACTGTACCATGTACTTGTATGAAAAAGCATCCTCTTCTCTTTGTATTGCTGCCTTTGTGTGAAATCCCTGGTGTTCCTGCCAGTCCCTCTACTTTCCCATTAAAAATTGACCACACTAAGCAGGAGAACACACTATGGTCAGTTCTCTAGCTGTGCTGGAATCTCAGCCTGCTCTCCTCGAATGAACAGACTTGTCCTGTCATAACCACACACACACACACACAGCCATTCACTGGGAAGACCAACCCATAATTTTTGTTCGGTTGCATGCTCTTCACAACGGAGGTCTGTTGATGTGCACTATAGCTCAATCAAATACAATATCCGAGAACCTTAGAGAATAGTTGTTGAAGCTGATAATACAGGAAAAGGGTACAAAAGTCTGGAACCTATCAATAGATGATTCAGGACAAAGTAAAAGGTGTCCCCATGTTCACTGGAGCCCCCCAAAAAAACTTAGTGTAGATTCCCAATGGTCACATTAAAACCACCCTGCTACTATATGACAGCATTTGGGACTGGTGAATGTATATATTAAGAGAACCACATGCTCCCCAAAACAGAAAGCTCCCAACTGTCCTTGATTTAGAAAGGACTGTCCCTGATTTGGAATGAAGTCCCTCTGCCCCTCTTTCCTCCTCACTTGTCCCTCATTTTGGTCTGATCTATCTATATAGTTGTATATAAAATATAAAATGCACCATCTATCTTTCAAAAAGTGTTCCCCAGTGCTAAACCTTTCATCCAATTTCTAAATGGCTGCATTTGTAAATTTCAAAAGCCAGTATAAAGGAATAGTAGTGGTAGGAAAAAAAAAAGCACTTGTGGGTTTCACTAATCATTTTTTTGTATAATTCTCCTTTAAAGGGTGTGGCATGGGGTGTGTCCTATGTCTACACACGTTTGCTAATAGGTGTGCCTTGTTCCCATCTCAAAAAGTTGGAAGGTACAGCGGGTAAAATAATTATGGAACACATCAACATTTAGGTAGACGTCTAGGTAAATATTTTTCTAAAGGTGCTATTGACATGAAATTTTCACCACATGTCGGTAACAACCCATACAATCCATACCTACAAAGAAACCAAAACAAATAAGTTCAGACATGAAGTTATGTGTAATAAAATGGAATAACACAGGGAAAAAGTATTGAACACGCTAACTGAAATGTATTTAATAATTCGTACAAATTTCTTTGTTAGTAATGACAGTTTCAAGATGCCTCCTGTATGGAGAAACTAGTCACATGCATTGCTCAGGTGTGATTTTGGCCCATTCTTCCACCCAAACAGTCTTCAAATTTCGAAGGACCTGTGGGCCTCTTCTATGAACTTTGATCTTTAATTCTTTGCATAGATTCTCTATTGGATTCAAGTCAGATGATTGGGCCATTCTAGCAGCTTTTTTTTCTTTCTTTGAAATCAATTGAGAGTTTCCTTGGCTTTGTGTTTGGGATCATTGTCTTGCTGAACTGTCCACCCTTGTTTCATCTTCATGATCCTGGCAGATGGCAGCAGACTTTTATCAAAAATGTCTTGGTACATTTTTCCATTCATCCTTCCTTCAATGAAATTAAGTTTGCCAGTTACGTATGCTGAAAAACAGCCCACCTCCAAACTTCATTGTTGGTATGGTATTTTTGGGGTGATGTACAGTGCCATTTGACCTCCAAACATGGTGTGTGTTATGGCATCCAAAGAGTTCAATTTTGGTCTCATCTGACCAGACTATATTCTCCCACTATTTTTTAAAGGCTTGTCTAAATGTTGTGTAGCAAACTTTAAACAAGCTTCAACATGCTTTTTTCTTCAGCAATGGAGTCTTGCGTGGTGAGCGGCCATACAGGCCATGGCAGTTGAGTGCATTACTTATTGTTTTCTTTGAAACAATTGTACCTGCAATATCCAGGTCTTTCTGAAGCTCTCCACAAGTGGTCCTTAGCTCTTGGACAACTCTTCTAATAATTCTTTTCAATCCTCTGTCAGAAATCTTCTGAAGAGCACCTGGTCGTGGCCTGTTTATGTGAAAATTATGTTCTTTCCACTCCTGGATTATGGCCCTGACAGTGCTCAGCGGAACATTCAGAAGTTTAGAAATTCTTCAGTAACCACTGCCATCAATATGTTTTGCAACAATAAGGTTGCAAAGGTCTTGAGAGGGCTTTTTACTTTTTCCCATCATGAAATGTTTCTTGTGTTATACTTTGGTAACGGGACGTCTTTTTATAGGCCATCAGTTCAGAGACTGAACCAGCTGATATTTATTTGCACTGACAAGGGACAGGATTGCTTTATAATTACTGATAAATTTCAGCTGGTGTCCTAGCTTTCCATGTCTTTTTGCACCTCCTTTTCTTCATGTGTTCAATACTTTTTCCCTGTGTCATTCCATTTTATTACACATAACTTAATTTCTGAACATATTTGGGTTTCTTTGTATGTATGGATTGCATGGGTTGTTACCAACATGTGGTGAAAATGTCATGTCAATAGCACCTTTAGAAATATCTTTACCTAGAAAAATGGTGACATGTTCAATACTTATTTTACCCACTGTATGCTCAAACAATATGTATTTATGGAGGCTTCAGCAGGGGAACAGACTGATGGGGAAGTTAAAGAGTAACTCTACTTTTTTTGAGAAAAAAACATTTCCCCCGGGTGATCTATGTACATTGCAAGGATTTTAACAAACTGTGTTGAAGATTCCTACCTTTTTGTTATTCTAAAGAAATCTCTATTGCCCCGTTCACACGGTCGGACTTTGTTCGGACATTCCGACAACAAAATCCTAGGATTTTTTCCGACGGATGTTGGCTCAAACTTGTCTTGCATACACACGGTCACACAAAGTTGTTGGAAAATCCGATCGTTCTAAACGCGGTGACGTAAAACACGTACGTCGGGACTATAAACGGGGCAGTGGCCAATAGATTTCATCTCTTTATTTATTCTGAGCATGCGTGGCACTTTGTCCGTCGAATTTGTGTACACACGATCGGAATTTCCGACAACGGATTTTGTTGTCGGAAAATTTTATATCCTGCTCTCAAACTTTGTGTGTCGGAAAATCTGATGGAAAATGTGTGATGGAGCCTACACATGGTCGGAATTTCCGTCAACAAGGTCCTATCACACATTTTCCGTCGTAAAATCCGACCGTGTGTACGGGGCATTAGTGTTTCTCCGTGCCCATGTGGGAAAGTGAATCTAATGGTAGTGGTTTCATAATTATGAATCAGCAGTGCATCTGCAGGGCACTAATGAGGAAAACTGCTGGGCCTGCATCCTTTTAGATGTGATTTCCTATTAGGAGTATCTGACCAAAAATGACATTTTTGATGCAGTGGATGCCTGAAATCAGACATGTATCTTAGTGCAGACTTCTGGGAAAATTGGTGAGCCAATCACACAAGCAGGAAATGTTACTGGGGGGCGTTCTGTACACATTCTGAGTATACAGAACACCTCCAGGTTGCCATATTGCCATATTGCGTACATATTGCCATATTGCGTACATATGTGTGACTTAAGGCCACATGGGAGGGTTATTTACGAAAGGCAAATCCACTTTGCACTTCAAGTGCAAACTACAAGTGCAAAGTGCACTTGAAATTGCACTAAAAGTGCACTTGGAAGTGCAGTCGCTGTAGATCCGAGGGAGACGTGCAAGGAAAGTAAAAAAACAGCATTTTAGCTTGCACATGATTGGATGATAAAATCAGCAGAGCTTCCCCTCATTTCAGATTTACCCCTCAGATTTACAGCGACTGCACTTCCAAGTGCACTTTGCACTTGTAGTTTGCATTTGTAGTACTAAGTGGATTTGCCCTTCGTAAATAACCCCCATGGTGTTGGTCTAATAAGATACGAAGCCTGGAGGTAAACTGATGAAATAGGGAAAAGAAAAAAAAGTGGATAGCTATGGATAGCATGCAGCAAATGTGAAGAATCCTGCAGTAAAATCCTCCTTACTAGCCCTAATCCAGGTTATGATTTACTGCCTTTTTCTCATTCGATTAGCCGAGTTCAGCGCCTGACTTTGACCCCTGAGTACTTTGTTCCCCTCCTTGTGTACAGGTGTCTCTGCTGCACAGCTGGCCTTACACTAAACATCTTTCAGGGTGATTGACATCCAGTGGTGCATGCTGGGAACATCTTGCCTGTGGCCTCTCCACTGTCAGGACAAATATGCAGTGAGATATTTATACAGGCACCAAGCAGATTATGGATTTTTTACTGGAAAAAGGGCAGACAAAACAGAATCAATTGCATACTGATTGTACGTACAATCATTGTGGAGCTACTGATCAAAAAATAAATAAATCTGGGATTCTCTATTATTCATATATGTACAACTGTGCAAGACTGAAGATAAGGCTGGAGTTCAGTTTTAATATATAGGAAGTTTCTCCTTTGGGGAAACAGACAAAAACACCTTTTAATAGAGTAGATAAGAGTTAGAACTGTGTGCCTTCCCGTCCTAGTGAAAGCCATCGCTTCCATTTCTTGCACAGGTGTCACAGGGATAGGAAACAAAGAGAAATCTCACCAGTGAGGAGACAAAAGTAGAACCCTGGCAGTAATCTAAATTTTTCTCCAGAACTAAAAAAAATTAGTTTACATGTTTGACTTAGCCTAGGCTCACACTGACAACGGGATTTCATTTGCGCATGTCAGTCTGACATCAGGAGCGATTTCGGGGACATCTGTGCGGGTTCCTGCACAGATGTCTATACAAATTGCACCCCGTAGTCACCAAAAGTAATACACAAACTACTGTTGGAAATCGGTGCGACGCCGCACAGATTTGGACGGCCCATTGCCGGCAATGTAAACCTAGGCTTATTCCCAGTAACTGTCGCATGGCCAGAATGGTGCAAGGTCCTGGGATACTGTAAATCCACTGCACGTGCACAGGGATTACATCTTCAGTGGTTGCCCAATGGCCAAAGTAGAAAATATAGGATGCGGAAAAATTAAGGAAAAGATGGCAGCAGCAAGGTAGAGCATGGAGTCATCAGCACTGGAGGATGGTAGACCCAGAGAAAAATCTGCCATAATGTGTAAGATACAAGAGCTGTCGCTGCCTTCTTACTTCAGTTCTGCTTTAAGCAAGAAGTAGTAGTAGCCATTGGGACAGGTTTTCTAGCCTCTGTGACTAATCTTCCCCCTGAAAGCAGTCAGGCGGTGGTCATCTGCCTCATTCTGTAGACATGAGATGGGCAGCACAGTGGAAAAGTGGTTAGCACTTCTGCCTAGCAGCACTAGGATCATCAGTTTGAATCCCAACCATGGCACTACCTGCCTGTAGTTTACATTTTCTCCTTGTGGCTGCGTGAGTTTCTTCCCACACTCCAAAAACATGCTGGTAGGTTACTTGGCTCCTGTCTAAAGTAGCCCTAGTATGTGCAGGAATGTGAGTTAGGGACCTTGGATTGTAAGCTTCTTGATGGCAGGGACTGATTTGAATGTGCAATATATATATATATATATATATATATATATATATATATATATATATATATATATATATATATATATATATATATATATATATATATATATATATGTCTAAATTGCCTAAATTTGTCAGCGCTATATACTGTAAGTACCTTTAATAAATAAATGAGAGCCCAGTCCACCCAGTCCATCCAAACACTATCAAATCAAGCAATTGTCAATCCTTGCCAGTAGGCAGTATTTTGCTCAGCTGCGGCTCTCCACTGTAATTACATCAACCTATCACCACCGCCTCTCAGCTGTACTGCCTGGGGGATCTTTAAAGACTTTCCTGAAAAACATACTGTCACAAAGTGAGATGTTAGTAAAATCTGAAGGCTGGAGCAGCAGTGACATAAGGCCAATCGGAGTCTTCTTAATCTCTTAACAGCCCTTGATGAGTGGCAGTGATTCCTCAGATTTTGTTATCTTGTAGCTTTAATGTAATTTCCAAAATGAGCTATATGTAATTATTTTGTAATCATGATTAAAGGCCACAGCGGTCCAGAAGGTTAATGTTTCTGCAAACGAATAAAATGGGCTGCCAAGGATTAAAATGCAATGTAGAATGCCAAACTATTCAGTCGTTTTTTTTTGGGGGGGGGGGGTTGGAACAAAATTTGACAATATTGCTTCTGGCTGGAAAAAATTTGATTGTCACCAGGGATGCAGCAGATAAAGGGGAGACTTACTAAAACTGGTGCACACACAATCTGGTTCAGCTGTGCATCGTAACCAATCAGCTTCCAGGTTTTATTGTCAAAGCATAAAGTGTTACTAAACCCTTAACAGTAAAATCAGTCTGTATATGCAGTAAAGCATGCTTGTTATACTCACTGTGGAACCTAAGGGGTTAATCCTCTGCACTGTGTAAAATGGCTGCTTGATCTTGTATACACAGATCCTCTTCTTCCACTGACTCCAGAATAGGTCCAGATAAGTCTTTTGAGTCAGGCTTCACATGCTCAGTTTGGTGTGTGATGCTAGAGATTTTTTTTTTGGGGGGGAGAGAGCATGTAATCAGCACTGTCCAGACAGAGGGTCAGGGGTCCTAGATTCTGATAGGACAGCTCAGTGCAGTATGAAAACTCCTCCAAGCTTTACCAGGAACTGATAGAAGTCACAAGACTGCTATATACTGCTGATGAGAAAAGGTATTTAGCAGTTTATAGTTACTAAAATAATTGCATTTCAATGTTCTGTGTACTGTGGAGACCAGATATAGTGAATGCAGGGTCCTGGGTTTAGTAACACTTTCACAATCACAACTGAACAAGTTAAATCAGAGTTCCACCCACATTTTTCACTCCTCACCATGCAGCATTAATGTGCATCCTTAAAATGAATTGCCAATTTATTTTTATTTTTTCTGTTCACTTACCTGATTTAAACCTATATCTAATTTCTATTTTTTTTAAATCTTGCTCAGCTTGGCATGGTAAGCTGACCAGGATTGCACTGCACTGCACATGCGGAAGATCGGCACAGAATCCAGGAAGGACACTGATGCCCACAATGGAGATGGCCACGCTGTGCAGGAATTTCACAAAGTAAGAAAACGATGCTGCACAAATAGAAAACACGGCATAGTGTACAGCATACCTTTGTTACATTGCACGAGGCATGCGTATTCCAGGGGTATTTTTTATCTTAAAAGTCATATTTCGGCTGGAACTCTGCTTTAAAAGCCGATTGGTTACTATGCACTGCTGCACCAGATTCTGTGTGAACCAGTTTTGGTAGTTCACCCCCAAAGAGTACATATTCCAGGCCAGTAAATATTCAACTGTTCTAATTTGCTCTGAATGACAGCTGCAATCTGGGGACAAGCAATGGGAAAGTCATGGCAAATGTGCTTTGTCAGTAATTTGGTGAGTTTTCCTTTATGGGCAAATATGCATAATCCAGATGACTAGTAAAGTGGGGTCCTTGGACCAAAGCACAGACATTCCACCCGGTACAATTTTTATATTTGGTTCCCCATAATTTCCTGCACTATCTGCCAAACATCAAAAGCCGGGGCCATCAGATCCTGCTCACTAATTGGAGGAGTGGCCGAAAGATGGAATCATTTATATGGCATTTTGGCAAATATTTCAGACAAATCAGTGAATTCCTCACTAGTAGCAGATCTGCTAGACCTTAGCCATGGGTGTAAGTGCTCGTCACCTGCACATTTCATTTGGGCTTTAAAAATGACTAGAGAAGTAATTTTCCAAACCTGCTTTGTAAATGTTCAATGAAAGGCTAGTTCAACCAAATGTGATATGTTAACTATAGGTAGAGCCTGATGGGCTTAGTGAGCCCCTTCTTTTATGTCTTGGATACTGATAGGGTAAATGGAATAACTATTTATTTATCAAACATTTAGTTATGATTATCAAAACATGTATTCTGATTAAGCAGAGGTACTTTTTACAAATGTTTAGAAGTCATATGAGTTAACAGCTGTTTTGGTGATCAAATGCCATTCACACCTTCAGCTGTGAAAAGTTCTATCTCTGGCTTTCTCACAGAACTTGGGAAGTGACGTGTATATGTGAAATGACCATTTGCATATCAATGAATATCACCAAAGAGTTGAATGGTACTTCAAAAGAGTCCTATTCAAGGTGCCACCCCCTGTAGAATGTATAAATTGTACTGAGGCTCTCAGCCATTTCAGAACAATCATTTTGAATGTCACCATGTACTTACTGTATTGTTCTCCCCCCCTTTAGCTAAAACTATGGGCTTGTATATTAAATACATCATCTATAATTTGGCTTCAGCAGTCAACGTTATTGAAAGTCCTTAAGTTCTGGGCTTTCCCTATCAATACTTTAGCAGTAAATTTCTGCCGTTCCTACCCACCTTTGTGTGTTCCAGCTCCTCCTGCCAAATTCCCCATAATATAAAATAAATAAAAATCCAACAATAAGAGTGGGAGCTTCTCATAATAGCCCCAACAGGCGTGCAGACCAGGAACTCGATGCAGAGATTTCACCAGAGGAGGCCCCAGGTGATCAGTTTTAGGCAGTCTGATCCTTTAGCCTGCTCTATCATTCCTTATTTTCCCTTTTAAAGGTATTGTACGCTTTCAAATGTTTTCTTGCTGTTTTAACTAAATATTAGTGCACTTACATTCCCTGTGTTGTTTTATTGCCTTACCTTGTAATAATGAGCTACAGTTTATAGTGTCCTGGCCAACCGATTCCCCATTGTTCATGTATTCATTCACTTTTCCTTAGGGACAGGAAACTTCTTGTTCCAGGTCACACAATGTCCAGTGGATGCCTTTCCATTTTCTCTGTGTTGCAGCACAAATGTGGAAATGCTAATGTGATCATATACATATTTTCCAACTGCATGGAGAGCTCTCCTGAATTGGTCTGCCTACAGTATTTGTGTCAGACCCAATTACTGTTTAGCTCTTACCTGCAGAACATTAGACTGAGAGACTCAGGGATTGTGGGATATATAGTTTCTTCACAGGAAATGTTAGTTCTTAGGCTACAGTGAAAGGTCATGCATTAACTTGTGTAGTGGCATTCAGTATGCATCATATCCTATTGCAAGGTTTCTCAACTCCAGTCCTCGAGGCGCCCCAACAGGTCATGTTTTCAGTCTCTCCATTATTTTGCACAGGTGATTTGATCAGTTTCCCTGCCTTAGTAATTACCACAGCTGTTTCATCTGAGGGAAATCCTGAAAACATGACCTGTTGTGGCACCTTGAGGACTGGAGTTGAGAAACATTGTCCTATTGCATTAGGGTAATGTTTCTCAACTCCAGTCCTCAAGTACCACCAAGAGGTCATGTTTTCAGGATTTCCCTCAGATGAAACGGCTGTAGTAATTACTAAGGCAATGAAACTGATCAAATCACCTGTGCAAAATAATAGAAAGCCTGAAAACATGACCTGTTAGGGGTACTTGAGAACTGGAGTTGAGAAACATTGCATGGGGGGGGGGGGGGCACCCCAAAGCTCAAAACACACACGCCTTTTTCTGCAGCCTCAGCTGCACTGGACAGTAAATGAATGGGAAGTGCTCTGTGCTGAGGGGCTTCCTGATGATTCACAAACTGAAACATAAGAAACACAGGTATGTATGAACACAGTGAGTGAGTGTGTTCACTGTGTTCATTTAGAAAAGGGGCCGATTAATTACATATTGACTAGCTCTTTCCCCCACTCTCCATCCTGAAACATTGAAACATCCTCCTGCAACAGCCGAGGGGAGAGGAGGGAAGCCAGCAGCGGGGGGCTATGGGAGATAGCCTGGGCAGAGTGGGGAATTAGCACCGCACAGAGTGATTAGTGTGTGCCCAGGCACATGTAGCACACCCCCCGCACACGCCTGTTTGTATCAGAAAGTTCTGATACAAGAATGTGAAGATTTAGGTGGGAAGGTTTATAATGCCTTTAATAAAAATTAGTGTAATAAGACCCTGTTACTGACTTAAATATTGCAAGTAAAAGCAAATAAGGATCAAGTATTTTAAATGCTTATTTGCAGCTTTTTTCTTTCCATAAACATATGATTTGATTGACTTGAAGTGTGCTTAGGAGCTTGCTAGCAAAATTTGACCAGTCAGTTTCCTAGCACAGCCTCCTATCGCCTACCATGTCATAGACCTCTCCTCTTCAGTCAGAGCTTGCAGTTTCTCCATTCTTCCCTTCACCTCTCCACTTATTTTTGTTCTCATTCACACAGCTAGATTTGCCATGGTGCTTGCAAATATGCGTCTTGGAACCCAGGTGTATACTGAAAGCCACGGCTAGGAAACCTGTACAAGTCAATGACAGGTAGACTGGAGTCACAGTTGTCTGCTGCTGTAAACATGTATTTGCACATCAGTCAGTTACATGCTGTTAGGGTCAGATGATCGACCCTGGACACAATCAGGGATGACCATCTGTCCCTAACTGCTCAATGTGCAGATACAGTACATGCTTACAGCAGCAGACAGCCATGGCTCCTGTCAGCCTGTCATTGACATGTGCAGGCTGCCAGGCCTTTACCTAAACACCTGGGCTCCCAGCCACGGATATCCACAGTATATTTGTAGCATCATGGCCAATTTGACCTTGACCTTATTCAATGCAGCTGCTGGGGAAGCAAGAAGGGGATACTACAGATTAACAGCTCTGAGTCTGCTGGGGCTACTGACTTTAGAATTAAGATGGTGGTGCCCAGAGTAGTCTCTGGGATTTAGAATGTCTATGCATATGAGGCTTTCACAGTTACCGTATTTTTCACTCCATAAGACGCACCTGACCATAAGATGTATCTAGGTTTTAGAGGAGGAAAACAAGAAAAAAAATATTCTGAACCAAATGGTGGTAGCTACCACAGACAATTCAATCATCCACATACATGCTATTTATGATAAAGATAGATGATAGGACCTGCTATGGAGAAAAAAAGTCACAGACCCAATAGAGCAGTTGTTCAGTAATGGGGTCAATGAAATAATCCACGGGTCATTAGTGATAGTACTGATAAGCAACAAGCAGCACGTAAGTGTGAAATAGAGCCCGGCACACTCCCAGAAAGTTCACTCATCATAAGCCCGCTGGGGCTAATAATGAAAGTAAGTTAAGAACGTTGCCCGGGATAGGTGTGGGTCCCTGGTAAAGGAACAATGGTGTATGGTAACGTAGCATCCAATATGGTATTGCCATATGAAGCAGAGACTGTGGGGAGAAGTCCCTATCCCAGCACATGAAACCCCGCGCTATGATGGACTCATTCCCACAGTAGCCAGGGTTGGGTGCAATGGGGCATATTTGGTAAGGTAACACGGAAAGCACAATGAAGGTATTTCCCCAGCAAGGGATGATAGTTCTTGTATGTCTCACCAATCACAAATTCAACGGGCTTCACCGACAGGTACAGTCTTCACAGGGGGGAATGATCCCACAACCTGCACATCAGGCAAGCCATGTCAGGCAGACCATGTTCCGACGTCCGTGTGTGCCGTAATGCAGCTATTTCCAGGTATGGTTTCCAAAGGAACGCTGGATATCTATGTCCTCCTCTCTTCTGCCCAGAGGAGCCAAACGGCGGCCCGGTATTGTGACACGGTGACGGCGAATGGGGGGGGAGGGGCCTGGTCAATATTCACACCATAAGACGCACAGACATTTTTTTGGGGGAAAAAGTGCATCTCAAGGAGCAAAAAATATGGTAAATAACATGACTAAAACACATTATATGCACATATAATCTCATGAGAAGATTGTCGTTGAAATTAATGCTCTGACGCAGGGTCTTGTTAATTAATATTTTAGGGCTCATTGAAATTGCAAAGTGTTCAGGTTCACAATTTCATTCTTCACTATTTTTTTGGAGGTACTGTCAGCCATTTGTTAGGGTATACATATATTTGCAATCCAAAGCCTGGCGAAATTGAAGAACAAACAAGTTGATTTTAAATGTGGTGAGAAAAGTAGAGCGTTTTACAACCCCAATTCCAAAAAAGTTATGCAAAATCTACATAAAAACAAAATGCAACGATTTGCAAATCTCATAAACCCATATTATATTCATAATAGAAAATAGAAAACATATCAAATTTTTAAACTGAGAAAATGGACCATTTTAAAAAAAACAAAAACAAGGTCATTTTGAAACTGATGCAGCTGTAAAATATGTCAACATCTTACTAGGGAAAAGACTCATGCTGCAAATATTCAGGTACCTCACCTTGATGACATACGGATATACTAATTTGGCAATTTTTCACCACTGGCTTTTTGGTATTTTGTGCCTTATGTTTCAAAGTGCAGTGATGTTGATGAACAATTCTTCATAACTGTATTTAAATAAATGAAAGACTAATTATGATTGGTTTCTGTGACTTGAACTGTGCATGTTGCATTTTGCCAATTCATTAATTTCAGCGGTGTGCTACCATTTTGTGAGATGATGGTATAACCGTCATACCTTAAAGTAGCCTACAATCAATTATATCTATTTCTAGGCATGTGGAGCTCTAATACCGCCTGCTGGTGAAAAAGGAGTAGTGAAAAAGCACAGATTGTAATGTCAGTTTTGTTTTTTCTGTCTTTTTTATAGATGAGATTAATGTTCTGGAACACCTCACCTTACATGCAACTGAGCTTGTTAATATCTCACTTACTTCAGAAGATTCCTGTCTCTCTTTGCGTTTGGGGCAATACTCCACTCTCAGCATTTCCACCAGGGCAGCATTTGGCGACAGGTACATAGTAACTATATTTGTCCTTGATCAAAATCGACATACACTCATAATATTAAAAACTCCTCTAACAATGTTTGTACCTACAATGGCCACATTTAATCAATGTTATTATCTTAAAAGAAAAAAAAAGAAGAAGAAAAGCACTTTCTGTTTTCTGTTTGCACTGTTGCTTTGTGGTAATGCACATTATTACATGCGTCTGCACATTCCGGTGCCATTCATTTTCAATGTTACCCCAACCCACGATAATGCACTGCTGTGTGTTGTGGTGTGCTGTGCTGCAAAAAATGGTGCCTATGCAGACTTTTTGTTGCATTGCCAGCCCATTCCTTTGAATGCAATGCACATTAATGCATGTATAACCGTGCATTATAACACGTTAATTAACGCAACACACTAGGACAACAAGGTGTGAATGGGTTTTTAAACATACTCATTTATAGGTTGACTCAAAACATAACTGCCTTAAGTCTAGGTTCACACTGAACGAGGCTTTGAAATCGTGCGCCTTCACTTGAAATCGCACAATTTCAAAGCCGCATGTCAGTGCAACCTTAGCTGCGACTTGGCTGACATCTGTGCAACTTCATGCACAGATGTCTATACAAGTTGCACCTGAAATCTCCAAAAGTAGTGCAGGAACTACTTTTTTAAACCGGTGCGGCACTGCAAAGTCAGCGTTGCAACGATTTGAACAGTTCCATTGCTGACAAAATGCGATTTGTCATATGACTTGATCTGTCAAATCACATGACAAGTCCCACCGATGTGAATGGGGGCTGAATGAATTTGGATTAGTTGCTGTATTTAGTGTATTTAAACAATCGTACAAAACCCCCTTCACTTTTAAGGCAGATCTCATGTATATTTCAATAAAAGGCTAGTATGCCAAGTTTAACAAATGATCCACAGAGTATACAAGTACATTACATACACAAAATACTGTATCAATGTTAATAATAAATATGACTAAAAAGTATTAAAACCTCATGTGTTCCATAATATATAAAAAATTGTATTAAGCCTATCATGGCTTAAATTTTAGTAGAGACATCAGGACAAAACCCAACACGTTTCAGAAAAACTCCTTCTCCAGGGGATAAAGCAGGGTATGCCCTGTATAATAGATAAACAACATCATATAAATAATAGTTGAATACAGATAGTTGCAATAAAAAGGCTGCCAACACACTGCTCATCCACTCTGGACCCGGACGGGGATACATGCCAAGGTCCAATGCACATCCATTGGGGCTACCATGTGTAAGACGGAGCAGCCACATACTCTCATTTTGATGTTAGCGAACTTTGCACACTGTTCTTATTTTATTGAGTCTTTTATGGTTCTGTTAACCTTCTCTTGCTTTTTATTTTTATCCGTAGTTTTGCAGACAGTCTTTCTGTGTTGATCAAACTGCAAACTCCTCTTCAGGAAGACACAAGTCTCATCACCATCTTGAGTCTACTTGGAGAGATTCTCTTCCAGATCCGGATTAACCCAAATGCCTTGACTTTCCGCTCCAGTCGCTGGGGACACTATGAGTAAGACTTCATTTTTATTGCATTATTATCATTTAAAGCTCCTCTGGCCTGGCTCAGTGCTTTAAAAGCCTGATAGTTTCTCATATCTCTCAGGTGGATAGAAGCAGAGTTAAGAATAATGGCAGGTAGGAATATTTGAAAAAGAAAAGAAGCCAGGGGCTGACTCGGCCCAACATTTCCCACCAGTAACTAAAAAAATATGGTTACTGACCCGTCAATGTAAGGGGAAGAAAGTTGAGCATCAAGTTGGGAAAGAAGAAGTGTGGTATATAATAATGTGAACTCCATATCCTCATAGACCATTTTTGGAAGCCTGTACTCCAGCTGGTTTCTCCCACGTTTATTATTTTGTCCCTCTTTTTAATTAGAGTGTATAGATCTCCGTCTTTCTCTGTAGGTCTCTCTCTGTCTGTGTGTGTGTTTGTTGGCTTGCTCTCTCTTAGTGCCATTCTATGTGTGTATGTATCCTTCTCTCTATATCTCTTTCTCTTTGTATGTATAATACATTTGCTCTACCACGGGAGTGCGAAGTGGTTTATGGGCAGGAAGCCTTCAGTACCGCTGACAGGGAACAAGAGGTTTTTCCTTTTGCAAAGGAGATCTGAGAAGCGGGTGGTGGACAATGAAAACTCAGGAGAAAAGCTGAAAGAGAGATGGGAGTATACTCACCAAGGTGTAATGTTGAATAGATCAAACGAACCTCCAGAATTCTTCTATTACAGGAAGGGTATAGGTAGGATAATTTTGTGTAGGGGCCAAAAACAGATAAATAATTGAACAGGGTATTAAATAGGATAGGATGATAAAAATTAAATACAACCGTAAAAGGACAAAAGTTCAAACCAATTAGTTGCTCGTTTGGTGGACATTCATTCTTATATGGGTTATTTTTTTTCATCCTATCCCATATCATATCTTTTAGAACAGTTAAATGCCTGAAAGAATGTAAAGTCAGCTACTGGCCTGCCTTGTTTGGCCCTGGCTTGGGCCCATTTTGGGATCCTTCAAGTGGTATTAAACCCAAAAGCAAATTTCATTTTTTTAGGCTTTCTTTCTTTTATTTTTATTTTCACCTGGAGATAAACAAGCTCTCCTGCATACAGTATGTAGCAGTTGCAGGGATGAGACAAACCATTTAACACTTACAGGGGTGCTCACAATGATCAGCTTGTATTTATTCATATTAAATCCTTATTCCAAAAGTAAATAAATCATCAGGTGAAAACAGAGGGGGGGGGGCTAAAAAATAAAACTAATGCAGTCACCAAGTCACCACATCTAATGAATGGTAAGCTGTTATATATTAAATTTTTGGTTCTGGATTTAGTACAGCTTTCACTGTGTTGTGTGTTTAAGAGACACATCAGAAAGAAAGGTTCACTCCTTATCTTCTATCTCACCAGGTTTCCAGTTTCCTCTCTGACCGATGGAAGATGGCACCGTCTAGCCCTTGCAATCTCTGCCAAAGGTGTTGCACTGTATGTGGACTGTAAGCAGGTGGAAACGTTACCATGGTCAAACTTCTTTGGACTTGGGGTCAGGACAGATGGGATACTGATGCTAGGGGGGCTTATTGAGCCATATGAAGTCCCCTTTAAGGTAATTAGCAATGACGTGAAGAAGAGATTAGATTGTAAGCTCTAAGGAGCAGGGCCCTCTGATTCCTACTGTATCAAATTGTATTGTATTTGTACTATTTACCCTCAAGTTGTAAAGCGCTACGTAAACTGTTGTATATAAATACTGTATAATAATAATAATAATATGACAACCTAGTATAAATGCATAAATGCTCTATACAGCAAATATTGGATGTGTACTATTTATTTTTTAGTGCAGCACACAGTGTAGTGCAGCACTGGATCATTGCCTGCTTCTAAAAAGGGTATTGAAATCGTGTGACTTCATCTGAAATTGCACAATTTTAAAGCTGCGTGTCACTGCAACTTCGGGTGTGACTTGGAAGACATCTTTGCGGCTTTATGCAGAGATGTCTATTCAAGTTGCACCAAAATAGCCAAAAGCTGTGCAGGAACTAATTATGCAAATCTGTGCAGCACTGCAAAGTCGGTGTCGCACTGATTTGAACAGTGCCATTGCTGGCAATAGGCTGTGACATACCATGTGATTTGACCAGTCAAATCGCATCACAAGTCGCTCCAATGTGAATGGGGGCTCCAATCCCTTCAGTATTATTGTCTATAATAAGTTGTTTCTAACTATTAAGAGTCTTCCTAGTTTATTTCTTTCATCAGTCACCAAGCCCTGGTGAAGAGAGCTTTTGGAAGACCCCAAAACAGTTGGCTTGTTTTATATTAGAAAATAAACACTTTGGAACTTTTAAAGCCCACTTGAACCCTCTTATTATTATTATACAGGATTTTTATAGCACCAACAGTTTGCAGAGCACTTTACAATATAAGGGCAGACAGTACAGTTACAATGCAATTCAATACAGGAGGAACCAGACTTTGGTCACATGATCAGACTTTCTGACAACAAAACCATGGATTTTTGTTAGAAGGTTGTTGGCTCCAACTTGTCTTGCATACACACTGTCACGCAAATGTTGGCAAACAATTACGAACGTAATTACGTACAAGACGTACGTGATTTCTCCATTACGAACGCTAGTATTACAGGACCGAGCGCTTCCGGCTCGTACTTGATTCCGAGCATGCGTGGACTTTTGTGCGACGGACTTGTGTACACACGATCGGAAAGTCCGACAACAAAAATTTGTTGGTGGAAGATTTGAGAACGTGCTAGCCAACAATTGTTGGCGGAAAGTCCTAAAACAAATGTTCGATGGAACATACACACGGTCGGACTTTCCGCCAACAAGCTCACATCCAACATTTGTTGTCGGAAAATCCGATCGTGTGTACGGGGCATTAGAGTATTACATTCATCAATGTCTCAATGGAACCCTTGAAATAACTTTCTGATCTCAGAGAAAATCTTCCAATAATTGCCACATCTACAGCTCATGGCACATTAATGAGATGGTCACTGGGAAGAATGCCTCTTATATTTGTGGTCATTGGGAGGATTCCTCTCTTATAGATGGTTAAAAAGATCCTAGTTTTCAGTGGTTACTTATTTGAGATGCAGAGGTAGCTCATTGCTCAAGGAACTCCTAGCAACCTCTGCAGGAACTTTCCATGGAACCCTAGTTGAGAAAGGCTGAGCTAAGTGCTGCAGCAAAAGGTAAAAACCCTCTGTTGCCAACACGTAATTCTTAGTAATAACACACTTAAATCTGTCCAAACAAGAGTCTAGTAGACATCCCGGGTATATTAAAGTTTGCAACATGAAATCATAAATTATAATATAATAAATAACTATAAATAATTATAAAAAATAATAATATAATAATAATAACATTAATTTCCCAAAAATTCACTATCACTCAATTCTGAAAGTGTTCTAATTTACTATCACTGTTTTCTTGCTGGTCTAAAACCACTTTTGACGTAAAGGGACACTTTTTGGTTGCCATGGACATTCTCAAGTTTCCAGGCAGAAAGAACAGTATTTATAATATAAAACTGCATGCAGGGCACTGGACCAAGCACTGGGGAAAAAGGGGAGGTGAAATTATTTAATACAGTAATATAATCTGTAAGATTATAGTGTACTGTATGTGTTATGTATTTTGTACTTTTTGAATTTGCCACCAGGCTCCGCCCCCATGCATTGCGACGCTCGCAGGGAACAGAGTACAGAACACAGAGCATTGGGTGGTTCCGGCAGGGGACATAGCGAGTGGACATTACAGGATCCTGGTGACAAGGTAAGTTACCTGGACCAGGATTCTGCAATGCAATCCCGAGTGTGGATCGGGGTTACCGCTAATGGTACTGAAATTTAACCTCGAGCCACACTCGGTATTACCGCTAGGAGGGTTAAAGTGGTTGTAAAGACACAAATGTTTTTTGCCTTCATGCATTCTATGCATGAAGGTAAAAAACCTTCTGTGAGCAGCAGCCTCCCAGACCTCCCTAATACTTACATGTGCCCCCTCTCAAACCAGCGATGTCCTCTCCGGGGACTCCTTCTGAATGGCTTTTGGCAGCAGCAGGAGCCATTGGCTCCCGCTGTTTCAATCACAGCTACTGAGCCAATCAGGAGATGTAGGGGTCGAATGGACACACAGAGCCACAGGTCGGGAGCACGCCTGGGTGCTTGGGTGCTCCCACAGCAAGCTGCTTGCTGTGTGGGCAGCCGGAAGGAGGGAGGAGCTAGGAGCGTGGGACCCGAGAAGAGGATTGCACCATTGCACCGAGCAGGTAAGTATAACATGTTTATTATTTTTAGAAAAAAAACAAGGCTTTAATGTATATTTACAGTATCTTTACAGTTACTTCAATGTGTAGGTTCACCTTTTCACAAAAATTCTAAAGGAGAACTTAGACCCTCCCCACCCCTGTAGGGCTTCTAGGACAGATCAGAGTGATTATGATTGGTCAGGGATGGCACATGACTGCTTTGACCAATTGGAATCACTCTGATCCATCCTGGAAGCCAAAAGAAGGGGAAGAAGATCAGGGATTTGAAATCCACTACCCCAGCTGCGTGGGCAGTGATAACTCGTCACTCACAAAAGTAGGTACAGCAGGGACTGTGGAAAGGGGTGTGCAGGGTGTAGGGTGTTAGTTCACCTTTTCAATTTTTGTGTAAAAGATGAACTTATACTTTAAAGCGGAGTTCCAGCCGCAAAAAAATCATTTAAAAAAAAAAAGCTATCTCTTACTATCACATTCTGTGGATTTAGCATTGGATAATCTTATTTATAGAGCCGCATTTCTTGATATTTTATTTAAAAACTTATCTTATATTGATGTTTCTTGGGCATTCCCATCTTACTTGTGGGCAGGCGAAGCCCACAAGCATGAACTTCTGGGATACAGTGCTTTTGTATAACCAGCATGCACCGCCCGTTCTCGCGCATGTGCAGTAAGGACATCTCGAGGTGCAGGAAACTTCTTTTTTGCACACAGTCCTACCCACTGACTCCTGGGAAATGATGACTCACATTTCCTAGAAGCACAGGCAAGGGAGGAAGTGATGCGGAGCGGGAAGTGGCAGATTAGGAGCCACCACCTAGCAACAGGGCACTTATGGTAAGTAAAAAAAAAATGTTTTTCTCCAAATGTTTGTTAATATTAATCATGGACCAAGAAAATGTTTTAAAAAAATTCAGGGTGGAACTCCGCTGTTTTTGAGGATGCTGTGTCTTTTATCAACCTGACCTATCTATGTAACAATGTAAATGCTATATAGATTGTTCTGTCTGTAATATACTCCTCACACCCTCTCATCAATAATGAATTGTAGTATTTTCCTTGTCCCAGCTGCAACAGTAGACTTGACCATACTGTAGAATGGTGTGGCAGTTTTATAGAAGTGCTTACAGCTTGTGTATCCTCCGATATGTCTCATCATGTCTAGTCGGGACAATCTCCAAAGACACGTGCATTCTTCACAATAGCACAATACAGGCAGACCTCATATACTCTTAATGACTTCCTCTTTTCTCGTTATATTTACATTCTCCACAGTCCTGAACAGTGCAAGCTTGTCTGAGGAATGCTGCAGAAGGCCACATGAAAAAACATTGTGAAATGACATCAGTTCTTGCTCTGATTCTGTTAGATCTTTAGCAAGTTGACAGTATTAGGCCAGTTCACACTGGTAAGACACGACAGACGTACCACTTTGGATCCGACTTTGGCTTGCGTACGACTTCAATGAACAGGGATCCGACTTTGATCCCCGACAATACCAGGCACTGTGTTTGGTATGAATCTTTAGCGGGAACTCCACGCATAATGTAAAAAAAAAAAAATGGTAAGGGGTCCCCCTCCAAGAGCATACCAGGTCCACAACAAAATCCATACCAGACCCTTATATGAGGACACAGCCTGGCAGGTCAGGAAATGGGGTGGGGACGAGCGAGCGCCCCCCCCCCCCCCTCGAACCATACCAGTCCGCATTCCCTCAACATGGGGGGTGGATGCTTTGGGGCGGGGGGGGGGCGGACAGAGGCAGAAGACATAAGCGGAGGAAGCAGAAGAGCTGGAGAGGGGAGAAGAAATCGGAAGCGACACCGGAGCTGCCTTAATAAATTACTTTAAAAACCTGTGTACTGTGTTTTATTTTTGACACTTTTTTTTTTTTTTTAGGTGAATGGGTATGGGTACATTGCACCCCATACTCATTCACACAGGGTGGGGGCCAGGATCTGGGGGCCCCCTTGTTAAAGGGGGATTCCAGGCTCTGATAAGCCCCCCGCCCGCAGACCCCGACAACCAACCACCAGGGTTGTCAGGAAGAGGCCCTTGTCCTCATCAACATGGGGACAAGGTGCTTTGCGGTGGGGGGCGCAGGGCCCCCCTGCCCCAAAGCACCCACCCCCCATGTTGAGGGCATGTGGCCTGGTACGATTCAGGATGGGGGGGGGGGGCGCTCGCTCGTCTCCACCCCCTTTCCTGACATACCGGGCTGTGTGCTCAGATAAGGGTCTGGTATGGATTTTGGGGGTGACCCCCAGTTTTTTTCAGCATGCTGGGTTCCCCTTAAAATCCATATCAGACCGAAGGGCCTGGTATGAGCTTTGAGGAGGGAACCCATGCCGCTTTTTTTTTAATTTGGCGTGGAGTTCCCCTTCAAGATCATCAGAACACAAGTCGCGTGCCAAAGTTGGATCAGTTAAGACTTTGATCCAACTTCAGTGATATTCAATGGGCTGAAGTAGGATCAAACTCAGACCAAAATAGTGCAGGGGGCATTTTCAAAGTTGGACCGACTTGTGTCGGACCAGTTAAGACGGCTCCCATAGAGAAACATTGATTTTCACACATCATGCGACATGAGCTCCCAATGTCGGAGCGTTTTTCGTACCAGTGTGAACCCGGCCTTAGGCCTGATTCACACCTATGCATTTTTAGTGCTTTTTGCATTTTGCAGATTTGCACTACAGTCCATTTAACATGGTTTCCTATGGAACACGTTCTGTAGTGCAAATCTGCAAAATGCAAAAAGCACAAAAAATGTATAGGTGTGAATCAGGCCTTAAATATAAAAGCGTATGGGCGCTAGGTAGCAATAAATTATCTATGCAAATGTGTCATAAAAATCGAAATCATATATATATATATATGAATACCAAAAAAGAAACATATATTGCGCACCTTCCTCCTTAGCACACTGACACTCACCAGATGCTTTGACACTATGCAGGTCAGTCTGCGCTTTTGTTATAAGCAATGCCCCACTCCATTTCTCCATTTTCCTCTGTATGCTCTTATTTCCAATCAGTCACTCAGGGAAAAAAGTTCAGAAACACTTTCAAAGCGTGATAACGCAACCAGTTTTAATGTTGTCTGCTGCCCGCAATCACAGTGCCACGTGACCGCTTGGGCTCTGCTTTTATGTGAAGGTATTGTTAGCATTCATATCACCATTGCCAACAAGTCATCAGTGGAAAATCTATTTTGCTGCTTTTATGCCAGAAGCTGGGGACGCTGCTCTATGCCTGAATGCAGCAGATAATTGAATATGGTGACATCCAGATGAAATTTTGTCTTACCGCCCATGACCACCCATCTAAATGATAATATGCATCAGCTTTGGGTCTTACACATCAATGCATAAAATAGTGCAGCACTACCCAATGTCACATTGGATGTATATAATATTTTTCGGGGTAGCAGTGCACTATTTTATGCACTGATATTATACAAGGGAGTTGTGGAATCACTGATTGGTATATGCTTGCCACTCATGTTAGTGTAGCACCCTTTACTTAGGTAGGTGCTAGAATAGGATTTTGTTCTGTAGAGTAGGTAAATTTAGGCAGGCCTGGCAGCCAGGCCTGTTTGTTTTGGTTTGTGTGGGCTGGGAGTGGCTCAGAGCTAGCAGCTGGTGACTCACAGGCAGTGTCACTGAAACCTCCCTCTTTCTTCTACAGGATTCTAGGAGGAGAGGAGAGGTGGAGCTGCCTGGGGTGTTCTAAGTAGCCCTGACCAATCCCCAACCTGGATTGGCAGGGGCAGGCCTCCTTAACCGGTTCCCGACCGGCGCACGCTGATGTACGTCAGCAGGATGGTACGGCTGGGCAAATGGGTGTACCTGTACGTCCATTTGAATTCCCCACCGTGCCATTGCGTGCGCGGCGGCGCGCGCGCGCCGGCTGGGTGCTCCGTGGGTCGGGTCGCGGGTCCCGCGGACTCGATCGCGGCGGGGATACCCGCGATCGCCTCACGGAGAGGACAAACGGGGAGATGCTGATGTAAACAGCATCTCCCCGTTCTGCCTAGTGACAAGTGTCACTCGATCTCTGCTCCCTGTCATTGGGAGCAGAGATCAGTGACGTCACACACCAGCCCATCCCCCTGACAGTTAGAAATCACTCCCCTAGGACACACTTAACCCCTCCCCGCCCCCTAGTGGTTAACCCCTTCACTGCCAGTGTCATTTACACAGTAATCAATGCATTTTTAATCGCACTGATCGCTGTATAAATGACAATGGTCCCAAAAATGTGTCAAAAATGTCCGACATGTCCGCCATAACGTCGCAGTCACAATAAAAATCGCTGATCGCCGCCATTACTAGTAAAAATAAAAAATTTTAATAAAAATGCTATAAAACTATCCCCTATTTATTAAACGCTATAACTTTTGCGCAAACCAATCAATCAACGCTTACTGCGATATTTTTTTACCATAAATATGTAGAAGAATACGATTGGCCTAAACTGAAGAAAAAAAATGTTTTTTTTTATATATTTTTGGGGGATATTTATTATAGCAAAATGTAAAAAATAATGCGTTTTTTTCAAAATTGTCGCTCTTACATTGTTTATAGCGCAAAAAATAAAAATCGCAGAGGCGATCAAATACCACCAAAAGAAAGCTCTATTTGTGGGAAAAAAAGGACGTCAATTTTGTTTGGGAGCCACGTCGCACGACCGCGCAATTGTCAGTTAAAGCGACGCAGTGCCGAATCGCAAAAAACGCTCTGGTCAGGAAGGGGGTAAAATCTTCCGGGGCTGAAGCGGTTAAATACCTAGAGTCAGCCCAGCTGGGGAGGAGTTGTCAGGTGGAAGAACTGGAGCTTGAGTACTAGTCTGTTGGGGCCTTTGAAGGAGCTCCCTAGTCTGGGGGGGGTGACCTTGGGCCTGGGGCTCGGGCGCAGGACAGAGCCCTTCAGGAAAGCGTAAAGGTTCTGGACAGGAGGAACAAGATAGGACAGCAGGAGCTAGTACTGCCGGGCAAGTCTTCAGGAGGGACCCACCGGTTGCAGCCAGGAGGGCTGGTGAGTGACAGGTGCAGTCAAGAGGACTGGGGAGGCATGCCTGAGATGACTGAGAGGAAACAGTCAGAGATGGGTGCAGAGCCAGTAGTGAGGACTGCAATGTTATGGGCAGTGGAGTTGGGCAGTTGCAGCCATGAGGGCTGGCAGGGCCTGAAGAGGGCTGACTGGGAGCAGTAGTCCATCAGTAGGACAGCTAGCACTAAATACTTTCTATTTTCTACTACACCTTAGGGGCCCACGGTCCCTGCCTTCAAAAGGGCAAATGCTGAGGCCTGGTGGAGCCAGTGTCAGGCCTAAACATGTGCTAGCTGGTCCTGAGGCTTAAGAGTTGTGCAGGAGGAAGGAAGAGGAAAAGTCTGCAAGCAAGGAAAGTACTGGAGGAGACTGAAGTAGTAACTTGTACAGAGAAGTGTACATAGTTGCCCCAATAGATTGATATACAATCCACCAATTTATTGATATATAATTCACCAGGCATCTCATATTTTCCTCACCCCATCCAAGTTAAATTCAATAAATAAAACAAACAAAAACAAGCACATAGACTGTTCATTGTCTTAAGGTGACGGAGAAGTTAATGCCAGACTGGGTAGGGTGACAGGTGGGCCACAACACTCAGCGCCTCCTACGGGGGCACTGCTACATTAGAAAGATTTTGACTGCGCTGATTGCTTTTTGTTTAGTTTTGCCGTGGCCGTGGCCGATGCCTTGCTTCACAGGGCCACACCACTACCTTGAGCAAAACTGTATTTACATAGAAAATCTCAGTTTGGTTGTCAAAAAAATGAGCATTCCGGATGGTGACAGTATCACCTACTGAATGCATGGCAGTTGATGCGATTCCACCTTCTAAAAAGCAATTTACTGTGGATCTCTTTTGAAAAGGGTGGTAGAGACTGCTGTGAATGAACCCCATGAGTGAGCAGTTTTGGGTTGGGTTTAGTGTTAAGTACCCTCCACCTGTCCATATGTGTCAGGATGATAACTCCGCCAATGTTTAATAAAATCAGCATGATTCTTGATAACACATTTTTGTCCATTTATTAGCTTATAATAAAAATATATTCGCTTATATTCTGATGTTACCTAGTAAGCCAAGGGATGTGTAATGGGGAGCTTCAGCAAAACCATTTATGGGCTCCTTGTTACTTTGTCAAATTTTGGTTGCTTTTAACAATCAATTTTGGATCTTGGATTATAATTTCCCGAACTAAAATCACATACACTGTTCAAAAAAAATATGTCCATCCTGCCCCTTCAGATTTTCACCAGTGTAACATGAACACTCTTGAAACGAAAACATTTTAAAGGAAATCCTACTAGTGTATGGCCAGCCTGAGAGCAGTGTTCCAGCATCAGAGGGGGGCGCTGTGTAGAGAGTTTGTTACTTTGATCTGATTGGACAAAGTAAAGGTTTGCTTTAATGAACACCAACTAAAATGCAGATTTCAAGCATCTTGACAATCTCTTTTTTTTTTTTCTTAATTGCAATGTTTTGTTCATGTCTGCTATACATAGTATTTAAGAAGGCTGTACAATTTACTGGAGAGATGGCACCAGTTCTCCCTTTTCACTTTTTGTTTCAATTTTGGCTGAAGTTCCATTTTCATTTTTACATCTTGGTGTTATTTCAGGGATCTTTACAACAGCTGGTCTTTGTGATGGGGGATCCCGGAGCGGCCAAAGACTACTGCCACAATTACAACCAGTCCTGCCTGAGCAGTTTCCCTGCCGACCAGTTCCTCAACCTCTCTCGGAGCGAACATGGGCAGCGCCCAACTCCAAATTCCAGGGTAAAAGAAAAGACTTCATCATACCCAAATTATCTGAACAGGTCTTTTTCACTGTATTCTATTGACTGTTAGCACACTTCCTCAACGTTCCCTAAGATCAGTGCTTCTTCTGAGCTTTTAAAGTGTTACTAAACCCAGGACCCTGCATTCGCTATATCTGGTCTCCCACAGTACACATAACATGGTAATGCAATTATTTTTAGTAAATAAACTGCTAAATACCTTTTCTCATCAGCAGTATATACAGTAGCAGTCTTGTGACTTCTATCAGTGTCCAGCTGAGCACTGGTTACAGCTTATAGGAGGAGTTTTCATTCTCCTCTGACTGTCCTATGAGGCTGCACGACCCCTGACCTTCTGTCTGGACAGTGCTGATTGGCCCTTTGCCGATCACATGCACCCTCCCAAAAAAAAACTCCTTAGCATTACACACCAAACTGAGCATGTGCAGAGTGCCCCCAAGGCTCTAGTAGGAGATGGGTTGGGGACTGTGGAAGAAGGGGAGGATCAGAGAAGACAGAATCAAACAGACTTTTTAGACAATGCACAGGATTAACCCCTTAGGTTCCATGGGGAGTATAACAAGCAAGCTTTACTGCATATACAGACTGATTTTACTGTTGTGGGTTTAGTAACACTTTAAAGTTGCAAGTCTATATTTATAATCAGGCTGAGTTGTTTCTTTCCACTCTGTACAGGTATGATTTGTCTTTATTGTATTATATGCAGTAAAGCTGCTTTATTAACTGAACCTGGGAACCTGTCATGTATGACTAGCTATACAGACATATTTTTGGGAAATTACATTATAGAAAATCCCACTGTAATCAAGAAGCAGCTTGTAACCCAAGGCACCATTACAATCACTACATGCACCCTCCCAAGAAAAAAAAAAAAACTCTCTGACAATCCACACCGAACTGAGCATGTGTAGAGTACCCCCAAGGCTCTGTACTATCAGGAGCTGTATTGAGGACTGTGGAAGAAGGAGAAGATCAGAGAAGACAGGATCAAACAGCCATTTTACACAGTGCAGAGGATTAACCCCTTAGGTTCCACAGTGAATATAACAAACATGCTTTACTGCATATACAGACTGATTTTACTGTTGTGGGTTTAACAGTTTAATTGGCTTCTATGTAAATTGGCCCTAGTATGTATATGTATGTGGAATAGAAACCTGAGATTGTAAACTTTTTGAGGGCAGAGACTGATGTGAATGTATAGTACGTAAAGCGCTGCGTAAATTGTAGGCGCTGTATAAATACAGGTAATAAATGAAATAAGGGTGATGCTATGGTGTTACACTCAGAAAGGTTTTTTTATTTAGAATCCCTCTAAAATTCGTTTCATTCTGTTTGGTAAAAATGTCCAACGTAGTGCACAAAAATGAACTTCCCTCCCAGAATTCCTCTCTGCTGCTCCTTACTGTCCTGTGTCAGAGGTCTATTTTTTCTGAAAATAACTGCGTCTCGATGACCCTGAAAATTTCAATCATCATTCCTCGCCTCTCGGATTCCAGCGCACACCTGCGACACCTGTTAACATCATGTCGTCCTCAGACGCTTCTAAAAGGGTTTCTGTTATTTCACAGGGGGGCCTTTTGGGGTCTCTGCTTGTCTGCGGCTTATTCAAGCTTCCAACTTATTTAGTTTTTTTCTTGTGCAGTTTGCAGCTGGAGAGACCCAGACCACGGGACAGAAACAGAGAAACGAGAGTGCTCAGTCATCTGTGCGAGAGGTATGTACTGAAAGAGACAGGGGAGGACAACTACTTTACAAGGGACCTAGAATAACCTCGAATTCCAGACTCTTAGGTCAGACAAAAACATTTCCCTTTTCAGTGCAGAACAAAATATTTAGTCCAGTTACTTGTACTACACAGTGCTATCTAACATGTTTTAGCACTTGGGGCTGGGGAGAAATGTGTTTAAGCCTAGGTTCACATTGGTCCGATTTGGCATGCGATTCGACATGTCAAATCGCATTCCAAATCGAGCACTATTGCTGGCAATGGCACCTTCCGAATCCTGTACTACTTTTGGTGACTTCGGGGGGTGATTTGTATAGACATCCGTGCAGTAACCCTCACAGATGTCTCTGAAATCGCTCCCGAAGTCGGACTGACATGCAGGTATGAAAACGTGTGAGTTCAGCTGAACTCGCCCGATTTCTAACCCGCAGTCAGTGTGAACCTCGGCTAAAGCGGCATTCCAGCATGTATTAAAAAAAAAATAAAAGTCAGCAGCTATAAATACTGTAGCTGTGTTGACTTTTAATAAAAGGACACTTACCTGTCCAGGTATCCCGCGATGTCGGCACCCCTAGCCAATCCGTCCATCAGCTTCGGGTGTAAGCGCCAGCATCCTTACTAAGGGAAACAGGAAGTGAAGCCTTGCGGCATCACAGCCTGTTTCCTACTGCACTTGTGTGAGTCGCACTGCGCTTTCTGAATGGTCCCTGCTGTCTTTTGGGATCTGTGTGTCTCCCAGAAGGTAGCGGTGGAAGGATGAGGGGCTGGAAATTTCGTAGATCATTATTGTGTGGCAATCTTACCCGGAAGTGGGGGCGGGTACCTGGTTTTGACAGGTATCCGCTCCCCCCCAAAAAGTGCCAAATGTGGCAATAGAGGGGGTGGGAGGGTGCGGACAAGTGGAGCTTCCACTTTTGGGTGGAGGTCCGCTTTAAGCAGAGTAGGTTATGTTGATCTCAGAATAAGTCCAGATCAGGAAAAGTTTCTCCTATGTCTATAGATACCTTAAAGATGAACTCCAGGAATAACTTAAAAAGGTCTTGACAAAGCTGGCCACACAGTAAAAGATTCCTCCCTCCACACAGACAAGGTGGATTTATAAACAGCGGGACCCGTTCTTTATCCTGACAGTAGGACCCTCATCTGCACTACTTAGCAGCTGTTGCTGATTGGCTGAAGCTGCTGATCGAGAAGAAATGTACAACATGCCACTTTGACAGAAGTCAATCAAACGATCGACTTCTGTTGAGCAGGGATGACCACACATTGGTTAATATTTGGCCGGTGCCTGCTGAACCAGTTGATTTTCGATCAGTGTATGGCCAATGTAATACTTACCTTATTCCTCGCTCCATCACTCTCCTCATCTTTCCGGCTCTCACCATCCTCACATACATTGCAAGGCTATGGGTACTGCATTGTAGTTGATGATGTCAGCATGTGACCACTGGACAACGGACCAGTTGCACAGATGGAATACGCCTGATAGAGCGAGGAATAAGGTAAATATTACACTTAAGGACTTTATTACGCTTAAAGTGGATGTAAACCCAAAAAAAAAAAATTCTTATTAAGGCTTGCACCTTGTACAGTATAGGATTTCATGTCATCTGTTCCCAGTCTTGCCATGAAGAGTTAATCCAGCTCTGAGCTGTCCTCTTATCTTTTTTCAGTAAGATAATAACTGACACACAGAGAAATAGGAGTCAGTTTTTCCCCCTTGCTGTGAGTGACAGGTGATTTACATATCTCATGCAGAGTCTGAGAGACATTCTGTGTACTTCAGATCCCCTCCTCCTTTCTTCTCCAGCTCTCCCAGGATTGGCTGCTCCACACCTCAGCATGAGTGGGCTTGCTGAAATCATGTGGTGACCTTTCTGGGTTTTGACTGGATGTTAGTGATCATAGCAGTTCAGTGTAAGAAACACACAGGAGAAAATGCATGTTGACAAGGGGAATGTAGAGGTGGGCGGGGAGTCTACTGAAATCTCGACTCCACCCACCGAGCTTCAGACAACAGACCCACCAACAGAATCTGCAGTTTTTCGGGTCTCATAACAGACAGTGAAGGGAATTCTTAAGGCGTCAGCATACCAGGATATTTTGGACTATTTCATGCTCCCAATTTTGTGGGAACAGTTTGGGGATGGCCCCTTCCTATTCCAACATGACCAGTGCACAAAGCAAGGTCCATAAAGACATGGATGAGCAAGTTTGGGGTGGAGCAACTTGTGCGTGTAAAGGCAGGTGTCCCAATACTTTTGGTAATAACGTGTATTATATATATATATATATATATATATATATATACACACACACACACACACACACACACACACACACACATACATAACAGTTCTGCAGAACATTCCATATTGCTGTACATGGACGGTGGGCAGTACACAGGCAGTTAACATAGAGCACAGTCTTTGCACGCAGCTCCTCTTCAATGAAGGAACGCCTTCAGTGTGTAAACTTGGAACTCGGAAAACAAAGCGATTCTAAATTGGCGTTTCATGCTGTAATTTCAGCGTGAGACCTTGTTAATGGGCTCCCCAGCTGGGCCCTGATCCAGACAGTAAAGCTCGCCGTCTCCATCTGGGACCAGAGCCACAGGCAAGGACCGCTCCTGTAATATATCTGTCTACAGTGCTATGTCATCACCACTTGTTCTCCCCAGTCTCATAAACAAAACAACGCTGATATTGGTCACAATCCTGTTTGGAGTATAACATACAGGCTAATATAGAAACATTTGTTAAACATAGAAAAGTGACGGCAGAAAAAAAAGAGACAGAGATATCCATCGACTCTGCCCATTTATTTATTTTTTTGCTTTTTTTATACATATTTTGTATTTTTTTATAACAACTTTTTTGGTTTGAGTATAAATCTATGTTTGTCCCAAGCATGTTTAAAGCCATTTACTGTTGACTGACTCACCACCTCTGCTGGAGGTTTATTCCAAGCATCAACTACCCTTTCAGTAAAATAATACTTTCTAAGATTCGCTTTTAAATAGTTTTTAGTTAGTTTAATTAGTTGTTAATTTATGTATAGATTCTGAATTCATAATTTTTGGTTCTGACCTGGCAGGCATGATAACATTTATTCTGGTTTCATATTGAACTCCTGCATACCACCTGAAAGTTGAAATCAGGCTTGAGGTCGGTGTCTCAGAATTTACAGCTGTACAGCGGGGTGTTGGGGGTGGGGTGGGGGGGTAAGGGGTCACTACAATATATACACTACTATCTAGGAGTTGAGACTGTGCACTTGTTGGAGTGTAACTTTAAATATACAAACAGATGGTAACCACCCCGAACTATAACTAGCCTTTGCAGCATGGATCACATGGAAGAGCAATGCACATCAAAAACAAGCAAACGTTCCCAGCTCACTTACCAGCCAGCCTGCAACAAAACTGAATTGACTCCTTTCTAACAGTTCACATTAAAAACAAGGGGTTTAGTTGGCACACATTTGCATAAGCTGCAGTGGCACCCCAGTGTAGTGCAGTCCTATCTCTATAATTATCTCCCAAATTGGAGCACATATATAATAATGGATAGATTAAAGGCAGGTATGCCAGGAGGGATCCCACCCCTCCTTAACCACCTGTGGACCTCCCACCATACATTTACTGCAGCAGGGCAGTCGCTCTGTGCCAAATGACGTACCTAGTGCTTACGGGTCTGCACGTGCCGCCCCTGAACCGTTCCCGCTGTGATTATACACAGCGGAAGCTGATCTGCGGGTACCATGGATTTGATGTCCACCGCCACCTGCCAATTACACAGGACACAGGCAGAATGACAATATGCCTATGTAAACAGGGAAGATTGTCGTTCTGTCAGTAGGTAATGCATTGATCCTGTGTCTCTACTGAGCAGGAACACTGATCTTTGCCTTCCCTTAGTCAAAGCACCTCCCGCACAGGGAGTAAGCACAACCTAAGCACACATTTATCTTTTTACCCTTTAGCCCCTGTTGTTAACCCCTTCCCAGCCAGTGTCATTAGTACGGTGACAGTGCATATTTTTTAACACTGATCACTGTATTGGTGTCACTGGTCCCCAAAAAGTGTCAGTTAGGTGTCCAATTTGTCCGCTGCAATATCGCAGTCACCATTACTAGTAAAAAAAAAATGTAATAAATAAAAATATTCCATAGTTTGTAAATGCTATAACTTTTGCACAAGCTAATCAATATACGCTTATATGTTTGGTTTTTTTGCCAAAAATATGTAGCAAAATACATATTGGCCTAAATTGATGGAGAAATTCAATTTTTTACATGTTTTTATTGGGTATGTTTTATAGCAGAAAGTCAAAAAATATGTTTTTTTTTTTTTTTTTTAAATTGTTGGTATTTTTTTTTAAAACCGCTTCAATACCGGGCACTTTCACCCCCTTCCTGCCCAGGCAATTTTCAGCTTTCAGCGCTGTCACACTTTGAATGACAATTGCATAGTCATGCAACACTGTACTCAAGAGAATTTTTATAATTTTCTTCCCACAAATAGAGCTTTCTTTTGGTGGTATTTATTCACCACTGGGTTTTTTATGCTTTACTAAAAAAAAACATGAAAAAAGAACGAAAAAAAAAGTTTTCTTAGTTTCTGTCAGTAAATTTTGTAAATAAGTAATTTTTCTCCTTCACTGATGTGGATTGATGGGCACTGATAGGCTGCACTGATGGGCACTGATAGGCTGCACTTATAGACACTGATGAGGCGGCACTGAAGGACACTGATTAGGTGGCACTGATGAGGAGGCACTAATGTGCAGCACTGATGGGCACTGATAGGTGACACTGATATGTGGCACTGATGAGCACTGATAGGTGGCACTGATGGGCACCGATAGGCAGCACTTATGAGCAATGATAAGTGGCACAGATGGCCAGCACTAAGGGGTAGCACTGATGGGTAGCACTGATGGGCAGGAACTGCTAGGCAGCGCTGAGGGGCAGGAACTGATAGGCAGCACTGACTGGCATCACTGATGGACATTGGTGTCACTGCTGGGCATTGATTGGGGGCACTGATGGGCACTAATTGGTGGCACTAATGGGCACTGATTGGTGGCACTGACGGGGCTACACTGATAATCTCTACACATTCTGCTGGGAGGAGATGCCACTGATTGGTTCTTTTCGCCTTACACTGACAGAGTGTGAAGCGAGGAGAGCTGAAAAACAGCACTTCTGTGTTTACATGTAATCGGCTGTGATTGGACACTGGTTCACTCTACTACATCTGTTGCTCAATCTCCAGTAGTGTGTGGAACCATATTAATCTACGTTTGTCAGTGGAATGTTTTCATAGTATTACTAATGTCTACAGTTTCCCTAAGGCAGCAAGCAAATACAGATAACTAATACATAAATTGAATGGGTCTATGGAACAAGATAAGCAAAGATTATTATTTGTAAAGTTGATCTTATCACGTTTGATAGAAAGTCTTCAATACACTTTAACCACGGTCATTAGCTGTTAAGTTAGTTCAACTGAAAATTTGGATTTCTAGGGGTGCAAATGAAACCCTTCAGCCTGCCATTAGTGGAAAGCCTACTGATTGGATGGGAAATACTCTTTCAGTGCATTAATTAATATATGTTATCTTTACAAACCCACGCTGTTTGGATAAGATATACTGATGCTGTGTAGCAACATAACATTCCCATTAGAACTGACGCCATTCTGTTTCACAGCCCCTTATATAGTGGAGCCCAAGGCAGTTGGCCATCTTGCCATGTCCAAAAACTGCTTCTAACTGTCAAGCTGTCATGCTCCAAATGCTGACACAGAAAATATATAAGACAGGCGTGCTGATAAGGCCATGTTTGTATATTACCAGAGAACTGCAGTGACAGCCATGCTGTATGGAATTCATAAGTGACCTTCCCCAGGGACAGATGCCTGATGGGAAACAGGCGTTTGGTATTAGGAGATTAAAGGGGGTCCCCCTGGGGTGTGCGAATGCTCCGTCTGTGAGACCATTACATTCCACAAAGTCAAAGGACCACAGCCCCCAATCTGGAGCACAGCCCATAAATGAGCATCAGTCTTATTATGTTTACAATTAGTAGAGATCTTAAAACTAGAAGGAATTTATATTTGTATGAAAGTGTTTTTTTAGTTCTGAATATAATCCGGTTAATATATGTAAATACTCTCACATGGTGTAAAAAGCAAACTTGTTTCTTTAATATAATTTCTAAATATATATGTACATAGAGGTAGCCATATTTGCAGATATTGTTATTGAAATTCCTATTAACCACTTGCTAACCAGGCTTTTTCTGGAACTTTTTGTTTACAAGTTAAAATTTGTATTTTTTTGCTAGAAAATTACTTCGAACCCCCAAACACTATATATATATATATATATATATATATATATATATATATATATATATATATATATATATATATATATATATATATATATATATATATATATATATATATATATACATTATCTCACAAAAGTGAGTACACCCCTCACATTTTTGTAAATATTTTATTCTATCTTTTCATGTGACAACACTGAAGAAATTACACTTTGCTACAATGTAAAGTAGTGAGTGTACAGCTTGTATAACAGTGTAAATTTGCTGTTCCCTCAAAATAACTCAACACACAGCCATTAATGTCTAAACCGCTGGCAACAAAAGTGAGTACAACCCTAAGTGAAAATGTCCAAATTGGGCCAAATTAGCCATTTTCCATCCTTGGTGTCATGTAACTCGTTAGTGTTACAAGGTCTCAGGTGTGAATGGGGAGCAGGTGTGTTAAATTTGGTGTTATCGCTCTCACTCTCTCATACTGGTCACTGGAAGTTCAACATGGCACCTCATGGCAAAGAACTCTCTGAGGATCTGAAAAAAAGAATTGTTGCTCTACATAAAGTTGGCCTAGGCTATAAGAAGATTGCCAAGACCCTGAAACTGAGCTGCACCATGGTGGCCAAGACCATACAGTGATTTAACAGGACAGGTTCCATTTAGAACAGGCCTCAACATGGTCAACCAAAGAAGTTAAGTGCACATGCTCAGCGTCATATCCAGAGATTGTCTTTGGGAAATAGACGTATGAGTGCTGCCAGCATTGCTGCAGACAATGAAGGGGTGGGAGGGTCAGCCTGTCAGTGCTCATACCAAATGCCGCACACTGCATCAAATTGGTCTACATGGCTCTCATCCCAGAAGGAAGCCTCTTCTAAAGATGATGCACAAGAAAGCCCACAAACAGTTTGCTGAAGACAAGCAGACTAAGGACATGGATTACTGGAACCATGTCCTGTGGTCTGATGAGAACAAGATAAACGTATGTTAAGTTATTTTGAGGGGACAGCAAATTTACACTGTTATACAAGCTGTACACTCACTATATATATATATATATATATATATATATATATATATATATATATATATATACCGTATTTATCGGCGTATAACACGCACTTTTTTCCCCTTAAAACCAGGGGAAAATCGCAGGTGCGTGTTATACGCCAATCCCCTGCGATCCCGACCTGTCACATTTGCAAAATCGCCGACCGCGATTTGAAAATGGCGCCGCTGGCGCCGAAATACACAGTGCCAGTCCTCGGCTCTTTCCGGCGGCTCTCGTTCACTTTCGGCTCCACTCGTAGTCCCGAGCGCAGCTATCCGAACCTACTCGGCTAGGTTCGGATAGCTCCGCTCGGGACTACGAGTGGAGCCGAAAGTGAACGAGAGCCGCCGGAAAGAGCCGAGGACTGGCACTGTGTATTTCGGCACCGGCGGCGCCATTTTCAAATCGCGGTCGGCGATTTTGAAGCCCAGAATGGCTGGGATCACTGGGGAAGGCTGCACTGGGGAAGGCTGCACTGGGGAAGTCTGCACTGACAAGGCTGCACTGACAAGGCTGCACTGGGGAAGGCTGCACTGACATGGCTGCACTGACAAGACAAGGCTGCACTGAGAAGGCTGCAATGATGGGCATTTAAATGTAAGTTTTTTTTCCCTTCAACTTCCCTCCTAAAAGTTTTTTTTTCCTTAAAATTCCCTCCTAAATTGGGGTGCGTGTTATACGCCGATAAATACGGTATATATATATATATATATATATATATATATATATATATATATATATATATATACAAATACATACATACATACATATATATATATATATATATATATATATATATATATATATATATATATATATATATATATATATATATATATATATATATATATATATATATATAATATATTTTTTTTTTAGCAGAGACCATAAAAAATAATATTGTGATTGTTGCAATATTTTATGTCACACTTACACAGTCGCAATTTTTTTTGGGAAAAAATATACAAACACAATAGTTACCCCAATTTTTTGTATAATATGACAGATGATGTTACGCCAAGTAGATACCTAACATGTCATGCTTTAAAATTGCGCCCGCCACCTCTAAAATTTATCCTGTGGCGAATGCGCTCGTGGGACCACTTTTATCTGGCGCAGAATCGGCTATAGTAAAAAACGATACAGGGGTTTTGGGGCATAACACCAGCATTTAACGTCAAAGTAATGACATGGTTTTACTATGGGTCGGTCGGCAAGTGGTTTAAATAGAGCAGGGAGGGGTTACATCACTTCTGACCCTAAGGCCTGATTCACACCTATGCATTTTTAGTGCTTTTTGCATTTTGCAGATTTGCACTACAGTCCATTTAACATGGTTTTCTTATGGAACACAATCTATAATGCAAATCTGTAAAATGCAAAAAGCACTAAAAATGCATAGGTGTGAATCAGGCCTAAGTCTGAATTCACACTAATGCCCCATACAAATGATCGGACATTCCGACAACAAAATTCATGGATTTTTTCCTACGGATGTTGGCTCAAACTTGTCTTGCATGCACACGGTCACACAAATCTTGTCGGAAATTCCGAACGCCAAGAACGCGGTGACGTACAACACGTACCTCGAGTCGAGAAAAAGGAAGTTCAATAGCCAGTGCGGCTCTTCTGCTTGATTCCGAGCATGCGTGGAACTTTGTGCGTCGGAATTGTGTACACATGATCGGAATTTACGACAACGGATTTTGTTGTCGGAAAATTTGAGATCCAGATGTCAAATTTTGTGTGACGGAAATTCCTATGGAAAATGTCTGATGGAGCCTACACACGGTTGGAATTTTAGACAACAAGCTCCCATTGAACATTTTCCATTGGAAAATCCAACCGTGTGTACGGGGCATTAGCGTTTTGTACATGTGCGCAAATTCACACCACACATTTTTTGCGTGGAAGCCTATTTATTTGACAACGAATTGCAAAGCAAGTGCATTTAGAAAACACTAAACATCAGGCTAAGGGTAGAAAATATTCCCACACTTCTTCGGGAAAGGCAGTGAGTGGTTCTTAGCAATTAAAACCCAACTTATTTTGAACATGCTAAACTTTCTACACCCAATTAGCTTGTAATGCCGCGTACACACGATCTGAATTTTAGTCTGAAAAAGATATGATGGCTTTTCCGACGGCATTCCGCTCAAGCTTGCCTTGCATACACAGTCACACAAAAGTTCGCTGAACTTTCAACCGTCAAGAACGCGGTGACGTACAACACTACGACGAGCCGAGAAAATGAAGTTCAATGCTTCTGAGCATGCATCGAGTTGTTTCCGAGCATGCGTAGGAATTTTGTGCGTCAGAATTGCTACAGATGATCGCATTTTCGCATAGGAACTTTTTCCGACCGAAAAATTGAGAACATGCTCTCAATCTTTTGCTGGCTGGAATTCGGCCAGCAAAAGTCCAATGGAGCATACACACGGTCGCATTTTCTGACCAAAATCTCTCATCGGTCTTTTGCTGGACACATTTCCGATCGTATGTACGCGGCATAACAGGGCACCAATGCACAGCAAAGGCTCCTGTCAGCCAACTCAGATGCATAGTTATATAGTTACATAGTAGGTGAGGTTGAAAAAAGACACAAGTCCAACCTATGTGTGTGATTATATGTCAGTATTACATTGTATATCCCTGTATGTTGCGGTCGTTCAGGTGCTTATCTAATAGTTTCTTGAAACTATCAATGTCCCCCGCTGAGACCACTGCCTGTGGAAGGGAATTCCACATTCTTGCTGCTCTTACAGTAAAGAACCCTCGTAGTTTAAGATTAAACCTCTTTTCTTCTAATTTTAATGAGTGGCCACGAGTCTTGTTAAACTCCCTTTTGCGAAAAAGTTTTATCCCTATTGTGGGGTCACCGGTATGGTATTTGTATATTGAAATCATATCCCCTCTCAAGCGTCTCTTCTCCAGAGAGAATAAGTTCAGTGCTCGCAACCTTTCCTCATAACTAATATCCTCCAGACCCTTTATTAGCTGTGTTGCCCTTCTTTGTACTCGCTCCATTTCCAGTACATCCTTCTTGAGGACTGGTGCCCAGAACTGGACAGCATACTCTAGGTGCGGCCGGACCAGAGTCTTGTAGAGCGGGAGAATTATCGTTTTATCTCTGGAGTTGATCCCCTTTTTAATGCATGCCAATATTCTGTTTGCTTTGTTAGCAGCAGCTTGACATTGCATGCCATTGCTGAGCCTATCATCTACTAGGACCCCCAGGTCCTTTTCCATCCTAGATTCCCCCAGAGGTTCTCCCCCCCAGTGTATAGATTGCATTCATATTTTTGCCACCCAAATGCATTATTTTACATTTTTCTACATTGAACCTCATTTGCCATGTAGTTGCCCACCCCATTAATTTGTTCAGATCTTTTTGCAAGGTTTCCACATCCTGCGGAGAAGTTATTGCCCTGCTTAGCTTAGTATCATTCGAAAATACAGAGATTGAACTGTTTACCCCATCCTCCAGGTAGTTTATGAACAAATTAAATAGGATTGTCCCAGCACAGAACCCTGGGGGACCCCACTACCCATCCCTGACCATTCCGAGTACTCCCCATTTATTACCACCCTCTGAACTCGCCCTTGTAGCCAGTTTTCAATCCATGTACTCACCCTATGGTCCATGCCAACGGACCTTATTTTGTACAGTAAATTTTTATGGGGAACTGTGTCAACGGGCCTTCCTTTATCTAGATAGCAACTCCCCTCCTCATAGAAGGTTAATAGATTGGTTTGGCAAGAATGATTCTTCATGAATCCATGCTGATTACTGCTAATGATACCATTCTCATTACTAAAATCTTTTATATAGTCCCTTATCATCCCCTCCAAGAGTTTACATACTATTGATGTTAGGCTAACTGGTCTGTAATTCCCAGGGATGTATTTTTGGGCCCTTTTTAAATATTGGTGCTACATTGGCTTTTCTCCAATCAGCTGGTACCATTCCAGTCAGTAGACTGTCAGTAAAAATTAGGAACAATGGTCTGGCCATTACTTGACTGAGTTCCCTAAGTACCCTCGGGTGCAAGCCATCTGGTCCCAGTGATTTATTAATGTTAAGTTTCCTAAGTCTAATTTTAATTCTGTCCTCTGTTAACCATGGAGGTGCTTCCTATGATGTGTCATGAGGATAAACACTCCCCCCCCCCAATTCCCTTGTGAAGACTGCCATCTCCGCATCCTTTGTAACCAGATGTCCTTCCTCATTCTTTATGGGGACAATATGCTCTGTCCTCCTTTTTTACTGTTTACATACTTAAAGAATTTCTTGGTATTTTTTTTTTTTGCTCTCCTCCTCTATGTTTCTTTCATGTTCTATCTTAGCCATCCTTATTGCACCCTTACATTTCTTGCTGCATTCTTTATAAAGTCTGAATGCTGATGTTGATCCCTCAACCTTGTATTTTTTGAAGGCCTTCTCCTTTGTTTTTATATGATCCAGGACTTTTTGTTCACTCTTTTAAATTTATTACCCAATGTGATGCATTGGCTAATGCCCTTATTTAATATGTTCTTAAAGCAAACCCATCTCTCCTCCGTGTTCTTTGTTTCTAAGATTTTATCCCAATTTATGCCTTCTAGCAAGGTTCTTAGTTTAGAGAAGTCGGCTCTTTTGAAATTCAGCGTCTTTGTATTCCCCTTATGTTTCCTATTTTTGTGATTTATACTGAAGCCAATTGACCTGTGATTGCTGTTACTTAATTGCCCCGTATTTCCACATCCATGATCAGGTCTGTATTGTTGGCAATCAGTAAATCCAGTAACGCTTTTTTTCTAGTTGGTGCGTCTACCATCTGACCCATAAAATTGTCCTGCAAGACATTTAGGAACTGGCGAGCCTTAGATGAATGCGTGGTTCTCTCTGCCCAGTCTATGTCTGGATAATTAAAATCCCCCATTATGATAACACTGTCTCCCCTTCCTCCCTCAGGCTAGGGGGCCTATAGCATACTCTCAGTATTATTTTCCCCTTGGCTTCCTCCCTTTGGTGCTCTACCCATAAGGATTCCACCTCCTCCCTAGCTCCCTTAGTGATGTCATCTCTCACATTCACTTGTACACTATTCTTGATATATAGGCATACCCCTCCCCCTTTTTTACCCTCTCTATCCTTGCGATAAAGGGTATACCCTTGAATGTTTGCCAGCCAATCATGAGAGCTGTTGAACCAGGTTTCTGAAATTCCCACAAAATCCAAATCCTCCTCGTACAACAGTATCTCTAGTTCACCCATCTTGTCCGCCAGGCTCCTGGCATTGGTGAACATGCCACATAGTTTAGACCAGTCGCATATTATCCTTTTATTGGGTGTTCCGAGATTGCAAAAATCATAGAAAAATGCTTGCTCACGGATGCTGCACCAGAATGTAATTGGTTATTAAAAAAGAAGGCTCAAATCCAGGCATAGCAAAGATGTTATTGCGTTTTGCCTAGGCCTTAGTCATAGCCTTAAAGGCTTCAAGGCCTTACTGGTTGAAATGCGTTAGTATCTTTGCTGTGACTGGATTTGAGCCTTTTTTTATAACAAATTACATTTTGGATCAGCATCTCTGAGCTGACAATTCTTTATGACCACTAAACCCAGTGGCGGCCCGTCCATTAGGGGCACATGGGCTCTGCCCCTCCATCCATGCGTCCAGCCCCCTGATCTACATACAGGGCACTGGATGCATGGATTCCAAAGGGGGGGGGGTTGTTTTATGAAGCACTGCTCCCGAAGCCCACCCAGTTGTGTGACAATAGCAAATGAATAACACTGATTCTCCTCCCAGCCAATCAGGAAGTGGGTCCTGAGATCCGTTTCCCGATTGGCCAAAAGACGAAGCGATCTTATTGGCCAAGGGGGAGGAGGAAGGAGACGCACAGCCGGAGGAGATGCATGACCAGGGGAGAAGCAGGGGAAGACTGACCAACCCACCATGATGGCCATGATGGTTCACCCACAGCAGCTCAGCCATCCAGCACTCCCCAGCTCAGACAGGGGAGGGAGGAGGAGGGGAGATCGGAGTCATCCCGGGCATCATGGAGGCATCACAGAGGCCATACGTCTCCCACGGGGGGCTGTTCCTAGTATTCCCCGCATTCATGTCCGTCTCTGGGGGGGGTGGCCTCGTCTCACACCGAGGGGAGGGGGGTGCATTGGTTTGACGCCCCCCTGAATTATTGAGCACCAGCTGCCACTGACTAAACCCTGACACTAAAACTAACAAAATGTTTTGTCTAGGCTAGAGTATTGCCTAAAAGGACCCCTTGTGTGGCCCTCTCACTACCCAAGTGAAGAGGTTCAAGACAGCAAAGAGGACATTGAAAGATCTCCTCTACTATGCCTGCTATTAGTTGTTCGATTAATTAGTAATAAAGACAGGCAATAGCTAAATATAAAGATTTACAATAAAGTTAAGTAAACTATTTTAATCAAAAGCACACTGGTGTAATATTTTCTGTTTAGTTTTGGACAAAGTGAGGAAGGGTTAGAAATTCTTTCAGGTTTTAAATACTATCTGTTTCCATATAAAAAAAATAAATTCCCCCGTCCAGTCTGACACCTGTCACCTGGACAGGAAGTGAAGTGGAATCTCCCTTATGGGGACACAGACAACAAAAATCCTGTCAGTGTCAAACTGTGTCTCTTCAGCTGTTGCAAAACTACAAGTCCCATGAGGCATTACAAGGCTGACAGTTACAAGCATAACTCCCAAAGGCAGAGGCATGATGTTCTGCAACAGCTGGAAGGCTGCAGTTTGACACTCAATCTAAACCTTCCTCACTCTACTAGAAAGTTTGTTGTCATTGCTGCCTGTGTTAGATTTTTTTGGATATCCCCTCTTTTTCTTTTCGGTCTGAGAGCTACCAGACACAGGAAGTGGGGATATTTTCTCTTACTTTTTGTTCTGCCATGTGATATTTATCCTTGCTTCCTGTTCTGTCTGACACTCCTGAAAGTGACAGGAAGTAAAAAGAAGTCTCCCTAATAGGGACAAATAGTAATAACAAGTTTTGCATCCTTGATCTAAAACAAGGGTCTCCAAACTTTCTAAACAAAGGGCCAGTTTACTGTCCTTCAGACTTTAGGTGGGCCAGACTGTGGCCGTTGGAAGTAAAAATAGTCCTGGTGTCAGTGGGAGCAAACAATGCATGTTTAATATTAGGGAGAGGAATGCGCCCTATCTTTGGTGTCATTGGAAGGCATAGTGTCCCATAAATGGCGTCAGTGGAAAGCATAATGCCCTATTTTTGGTGTCAGTGGAAGGAAGAGTGCCCCATCGTTGGTGTCAATAGCAAGAATTACTCCCCATTGTTGGTATCAGTGGGAGGAATCGTACCCCAAGGGCCGTATAAAGGCAAGCAAAGGGCTGCAGTTTGGAGACCATTGATCTATAACAAAAAAAAAACAATTTTGGCTGGGTTTGGGCTTTAAGTACATTAACTGAACATTTAGAGGAGAAAATAACAGTTGGCTGTAACCGTTTAAAATTTTTTTCTACAGCTTAGTGAATTGTCACCATAGTAGCATGACTGACTCACTAATTTTGTTTGTAGAACATTACTGGAAATTCTAACCAACTGAGATATTTTGTGGGTTAGTCAGTTTAGTATATGCAGTAAATCTGCTGATACCTATTCATTGGAAAAACTGGCGATCTTAAGATTTTTTTTCCATTAAGATGTGAAATCTGAGTGTGACCCATCCGAGCTGTTATTTTGGTTAGTATGTATATCCTTCTGGCTTGGCTCTCGTTATTGATACTTGGTCCCATCACTGGGAAAACTGGATCCTCCTGTCCATCTATCTCCATCACTGGAGATGGGAGCTGCAGCCTCGCAATCTGTTTTCCATCTGTATCTATTTATTTGCATTGACAATTCTTGGATAGATTGCAGAGTCTTGTCTTCATTTAGTTTTTTTTATCAAAGAGCTTCTGGGATGACATAAGGACTACACAAATCATGGTGGTTGATTATATACCACAAATCAGGCTGCTGTTATAAACTCACAATCAAAGACACCGCTCCAGCATCCCGCTTTGGTTCCAAGTCAACAGCCATCTGATTTGTCTTCTGGGGTGCTGGAGATATACAGCACAGAGATGAGAAAGGATTAGGCTTCTGGAAGATGTGTAGCAGCCTATGTCATCTATCTATGCCTGCCAGAACGCCACATTTTTCTTGACTCTGACAGTAAACAGATACATGTATAGTGGAAGGTTTGTTCAATTCCTCCATTGAAATGGGAACAATAATGGGTTGCACAGAAATTTTCCAACATGTTGGAAAATTTATATGTGGAAATGTGAGCTCTGCCTACGCAGAAAGGCGTGGCTCATCCCTCCAGGGTTAACTCATTTATGGCTTGATCAGATAGAGCCCACCTCATTTCCTGGCTGGAGTCAGTTTTTATTTTTTTAATGAAAATATTTTAATTGACAAGATTAACACTATATTAGTTAAAGTGGTTGTAAACACTTTACAACCACTTTTTGCTACAGATAAGCCTATAATAAGGCTTACAGTGTGGACGGAAAGTATTCAGACCCCCTTAAATTTTTCACTCTTTGTTATATTGCAGCCATTTGCTAAAATCATTTAAGTTCATTTTTTTTCCTCATTAATGTACACACAGCACCCCATATTGACATAAAAACACAGAATTGTTGACATTTTTGCAGATTTATTAAAAAAGAAAAACTGAAATATCACATGGTCCTAATTATTCAGACCCTTTGCTCAGTGTTTAGTAGAAGCACCCTTTTGATCTAATACAGCCATGAGTCTTTTTAGGAAAGATGCAACAAGTTTTTCACACCTGGATTTGGGGATCCTCTGCCATTCCTCCTTGCAGATCCTCTCCAGTTCTGTCAGGTTGGATGGTAAACGTTGGTGGACAGCCATTTTTAGGTCTCTCCAGAGATGCTCAATTGGGTTTAAGTCAGGGCTCTGGCTGGGCCATTCAAGAACAGTCACGGAGTTGTTGTGAAGCCACTGCTTTGTTATTTTAGCTGTGTGCTTAGGGTCATTGTCTTGTTGGAAGGTAAATTTTCGGCCCAGTCTGAGGTCCTGAGCACTCTGGAGAAGGTTTTCGTCCAGGATATCCCTGTACCTGGCCACATTCATCTTTCCCTCGATTCCAAGCAGTCGTCCTGTCCCTGCAGCTGAAAAACACCCCCACAGCCTGATGCTGCCACCACCATGCTTCACTGTTGGGACTGTATTGAACAGGTGATGAGCAGTGCCTGGTTTTCTCCACATATACTGCTTAGAATTAAGGCCAAAAAGTTCTATCTTGGTCTCATCAGACCAAAGAATCTTATTTCTCACCATCTTGGAGTCCTTTAGGTGTTTTTTAGCCCCATGCAGGCTTTCATGTGTCTTGCACTGAGGAGAGGCTTCCATCAGGCCACTCTGCCATAAAGCCCCGACTGGTGGAGGGCTGCAGTGATGGTTGACTTTCTACAACTTTCTCCCATCTCCCGACTGCATCTCTGGAGCTCAGCCACAGTGATCTTTGGGTTCTTCTTTACTTCTCTCACCAAGGCTCTTCTCCCCCTATAGCTCAGTTTGGCCGGACGGCCAGCTCTAGGAAGGGTTCTGTTCGTCCCAAACGTCTTCCATTTAAGGAGTATGGAGGCCACTGTGCTCTTAGGAACCTTAAGTGCAGCAGAATTTTTTTTTATACCCTGGGCCAGATCTGTGCCTTGCCACAATTCTGTCTCTGAGCTCTTCAGGCAGTTCCTCTGACCTCATGATTCTCATTTGCTCTGACATACACTGTGAACTGTAAGGTCTTATATAGACAGGTGTGTGGCTTTCCTAATCAAATCCAATCAGTATAATCAAACACAGCTGGACTCAAATGAAGGTGTAGAACCATCTCAAGGATGATCAGAAGAAATGGACAGCACCTAAGTTAAATATATGAGTTTCAAAGCAAAGGGTCTGAATACTTAAGACCATGTGATATTTCAGTTTTTCTTTTTTTAAAAATCTGCAAAAATGTCAACATTTCTGTGTTTTTCTGTCAATATGGGGTGCTGTGTGTACATTAACGAGGAAAAAAATGAATTTAAATGATTTTAGCAAATGGCTGCAATATAACAAATATTGAAAAATTTAAGGGGGTCTGAATACTGTCCGTCCCCACTGTACCTGTAGCTACCCTGGATATCTACTAAGCCTGCATGGTTTAGGAGATATCCCCCGCCGCTGCTTCAGTTAGACTGTGCCATTATCAGTGGCTCCCGTGCGCATGCGCAGGAGTGACTTCATCGCGGCACACGATACCCGGAAGTAACTCCGGGAGCGCTGTCACTGGCCAGAGCGGTGAACGAGGACCGCTGTGGGGGCTTCAATCTGAGGTAAGTAATACATAATGAACTAGTATGCTATGCATACTAGCTCATTATGCCTTTGTCTTGCAGTTTTTTGTTTTTTTTGTTTGTTTTGTTCGTGGGTTTCACTGTTCCACTGACCGGATTTACAGAGGCACACCTCCAGCTCTGCAGCTCTCATTGGCCCTCTTATGACTCTTCCCCCCTCCCTTCCTGGCAAACTCTCACGAGAGTTGACAGAGAGAGAGAGAGAGAGAGCTGTGCATAATGTCATAAGCCTAGGCTTTTTACCAGACAAGAAACAGGAAGTGGGCTGTATAAGGTGTTTACTGGAAGAAAAAAAAACTATCCAAAGTTAAAACAACAAGGGCAGAATATTTAATAGATGGAAAGATGAAAAAATGACTGAAGTTCCACTTTAAGATCACCGGGTGCCAGTGGAAGATGTGATATATGTGTCCACATATCATGGGAGCACAGAGGGTTTTTTTTGTTCCTCAATCAAGCCTTCTCAGCCTCGAGGACTGACCACACCACACATAGCTCCTTTTTTTTTAAAGTGATTGTAAGGGTTTTTTTTTTTTTAATTAACAAACATGTCATACTTACCACCCCTGTGCAGCTCGTTTTGCACAGAGTGGCCCCGAACCTCATCTTCTGGGGTCCCCTGGCGGCTCTCGCAGCTCCTCCCCACATCAGATAACCCCCTGGGAGACGCGCTCTCCTGGGGGGTTACCTTGTGGGCGCACTCCCGAGTCCAGCATTTGCATCCATAGACACGAATGCAGGATTTGCCCCCCCCCCCCAGCACTAATGGCTGTGCTGCTATCAATCTATCCAATCAAGAGCTGGGACCCCGTGGAGAGAGGGAGAACAGGTCTCCACCGACAGAAATACGGGGCTCTGGTAAGTAAAATGGGGGGTGCTGGGGGGCCGGTCACTGCCCCCTGATACACACTTAAAGGGGTTGTTTAAGGGGTTCACTGTGTGTGAACCCTTCAACATAAATTTTTTTTGTTTTTTTTATTATAAATACCCTGTTTTCTCTTTTTTTATAAGAGATTACACAGTCTCTGTTCTCAACTGCATAAGCTCAGAGACCTAGGGGAGGAGAAAGAGCAACACACTGGTCTTCCCAGTGGAGGGCATCAGCACCAGTCTGTTCATTGAAGGAGAGCGGGCTGAGTTCTCAGCACAGCTAGAAAACTGACCACTGTGCTCTCATGCTTAGTGTGACCAGCTTAATAGCAAAGCTGCGAGATTGGCAGGAACACCAGGGATTTCACACAAAGGAAGCACTACAAAGAGAACAGGAGACATTTTCATACAAGTACATGGTACAGCAAGCACATATCAGAAATATGAACTGTTGGATTCACATATTCGTTAATTCTTCTATTCTGGTTTTGGACTGCACCTTTAACCTGAGAGGCACCTATATCTTTGACTTTAAAAGAGGAGGTACAGGAACCTCATAAATGACCATTGCCTTTGCAGCCTGGTTACTTTTTTAAGACCTCTTTGGGATTACTTCATGTTGTATGTTTAGGTGCTGTTAGTGAGTTCTTTCATTTATATCTCAACTTCTGTTTGTGCCCCTCATCTGCCCCCTGCCGCACATGTTTTTCACATTAGAGGGGCTTGGGGCTGACCTTGTAAGAAGCTGCTTTGAGTTTGAGTTTACTAAAAGTGAAAGTACTTTGCCACAGGGTGCATGCAAGGTGTAATGGAGAACACAAACAAGGTCTGGAAAAAGAGAAGAAATGTCAGCAAGCTTGACAGATAGCAGTAATAAAACCAGCAGATGGAATTTTGTGCAGAGGATCAGAGACATTCAGCAAAAAGATGAGCAAGTGTAGAGCAGGGAAAACAGAGTATTATTTGAGCAGAACCGTACAGCCGTTACATGCTGAGAAGGTGTTGGAGTTGGCAAACATACATTATTGCTGGCTGTGTCCCAGAATGATATTGCTGCAGTCCAGATTTGAAAAATTTAAAGTGTAAATAAATGTAAAGAGCATGCAAAGCACTCATGGTATAGACACTCCACTGCTGCCAATAAGGCAGCATAGTAGCCCAATACTACTTCAGCCTAGGTTCACACTGACAGCGGGCGTGAAATTGTGCGAATTCAACTAAACTCAACAAGATTTCATTCCTGCATGTCAGTCCCGACTTCGGGGGAGATTTCAGAGACATCTGTGCAGGTTGCTGCACAGATGTCTATACAAATCGCACCCCGAAGGCGGCAAAAGTAGCGCAGAAACTATTTTTGGGAATCGGTAAGCACCGCAAAGTCGGCGTCGCACTGATTCGGACGGTGCCATTGCCGGCAATAGCCGCCTATTTGGCATGCGATTTGACATATCAAATTGCATGCCAAATCGCTGCAATGTGAACCAGGGCTTAGTCCCACCAGGTGTGCAAATTCAATACAGATTGTTTGTTCTCTTGTTTCCTTTCAAAAGCCATATCTAGCTAGTTTCTGATCAAATCTGACCTTCTGTGTGTGCTGCAATGTCTGTAATTTACTTACGCAAAATAATTTGGAATTTTTACAGCACCAGCTGATAACCTGCATAGATGTTAACCAGGTGATTTCAGCTCTGCACATTGTAGCCTTTTAGGCCTCTTGCACACGGACACCTAAAACTGCTATGCTTTAAGGCATTTAGGCATTTTTTCTTTACTGATGTAAATACGGGCCTTCGTTTTTAATGGGCCTGTACACACAGACATGTAAACTTGTGTTGCGTATAAAAAAATTACAAAAATTAGCACTGCCGGACAGTATTGTATGTATGTATGCACACAAATACTCATGTACAACACAACCCAAGAAAAGCTAGAAGAATTTTTATATGCATGTATGCATGTAAACATGCCAATACACATGTTTATTATCCGTACGTTTTTATGCAGAGTTTTCTGTTACAAATCATAAATCTATACTGTGTGCAAGTACCCACGTGTCTCTCAAACAGAGAGGGAAGCAACACAGGATCATATAACAGGAGGCTACATCTTTGCCTCCATGTTCTTGTTGTAAGCTTGTTTGATAGATTGCTAATCAGCTAATAAGGATTCCACATTCAGAGATGTCATTTTTCCAATGCTGAAATGTGCAGAATGTTGGGCGCACAGCTTGTGAATCGGAGAGCTGACACTCTACCTCATCTGCCTCTAGGCACAGATTATCGCCATAAATCTCCTCTAAGTACCCCAGCCGAGGGGCGGCATGCACCAGATTGAAGCAGGTCCTCCGCTGAAAGGAGGGAGGGGGGGTTGCTATAAATTTTAGCTATCTTTGATGTTTTTTGTGATGAAAGATAGCAAATGTCAAAATGGAAAAAAAATAAATACATTAAAATTTAGCCTGGAGTCAGGAAAGTGTGTTTATCTCTTTCTTTTTTTTTTGTTGTCTTCCTGCCTGGGGACCACAAATCGCACCCTGGCGTCACTTGCTCATTTCTGAGGTCTATTTTGTGTTCTTTGTACACCCTGACATCATCCCTATAGAATCCGCAGGTAGCCTTAGAAGTCTCCATCCGCCCATTCCCTGCAGGGGAGGGAGGGGGTGAAACTTCAAATATTGTTGTCTCTACTGGGTATTTGTGAAGGGCAGAGGAAGGCAATAAATAAGAATTTGTTTTGTGAGCCTGGCCACATCTGCTGGGCTGGCGTTTGGTGTGTAGACTGTGAGTTTTGGGGAAAGGACGAGCCCTGGGACCTCCGTAGTCCCTGGATGCTTTTGGTCAGGGCGATGCTTGGGGTCGTTCTGTTACAAACTACAATGAAACTTCTCCTGGTATTAAACTCCATCAACTTCTCTTCTATGAATGAGGTCAGTTCATATACCAATAGCTAAGTATTTTTTGTATTTATTTATATAATGTTTACTTATTCTACAGCTTTTTTTTAATTATATATCAACCTCCCTACTGCTAAAGCTTAACATGACACTAATCTTACATTTAAAAAAAAAATTATATTCCAGTATGTATTCATAACTCCAAAAAAGTACTTTCTACTGCCCGCAGAGGCCTCCAAATCTCGAAATTCCCTTTTTATTTTATTTTTATTTTTTTTGCTGCTGTGATCTGACTTCCTGTTAGAGGGCGGCTGTTTCTTTTCCATGGCCCCACTGTATGTAGGGACATAGCTACCCTCTCTTGCTTGCTCCTGAGATGGACTATGGAATTTGTAGTGTACATAGAGCAGTGCACATAACCTGAACTAACGTTCACTCACTGCTCGTTCCAAACAAACAGAGGTGAGAGGGGAAAAGAAAGGTTTGGTAGCTCACAGAGTGCATTACAAGAAGGCAGAAAAACACAGTAAGAAGTGATTTAACACAAAAGATTGCAGGACCAATAGGTAGTAGATGTGTATGTATTATTTTTGGAGAACAAGTATATTGTTTAATTCCACTTTATATACTATTGTCCCAAACGATACAATGTGTATTCTCCATGCAAATATTATTATTATTATTCGTTTTTAAAGCATCTGACACCTTCTGTAGCATTGTATACAGAGAGAATAGTGTATCATCAACCCAACAAAAGGCTTTCACTCTAAAACTGGCTATAAATGATTCATTTGTTTTTGTTCAGTTCAGCTAAATGAAAAAAAAAAATAACAGATTCTTCCATCCACACAAATGAGGTACTTCCTGCTGGAATATTATATTCTGGCAGCAGAACTCACTGCAGACGACTGAATGAGAACAATTTTCCACCAAGCCCGCTTGATATATGTCAATCTAATGATCGACTTCTGTTGAGCAGACATGGCCACAAATTCAGCTGGTAACTACTGAACCATCCAAATTTCTATCCATCTATGGCCATCTTAAAGCTGACCTTATACAGTATGTTATAAACTGAGTGTACAATCTTCTTTACATTTATCAATTAGATCTTGTTTGATTACATATAAATTCGAAATCTAAAGTTGGTTTTACCCTTTATATTAATAGCCTCTCTAGGGACAGTTTATGGAAATTGGATAATCCGTCAGTATGTTTTGGTATATGTTAGTCTACTGGAGCAGGTAGGGTTCTTTTTGGTTTTGAATGCAGAGTCCCAGTGCTGCAAAACAGCAGCACTAACAACTTAACCACCATACTTGCAGTAAAGAAGATAATTTATTTTTAACTGGCCAGATTCATAGGCTCCTTTCACACGGGCGGACCAATTTTTTTGTCAGTTTTTCAGGTGGACCCAATCAGACCATCTATTGCCCTCTATGGAGCATCGGATGTCAGTGGACATGTGTCCTTTGACACCTGCCGACATCTGATCCGATTCACATCCATTTAGTGGATTGGATGGCCATCAGACCGCCCATAGAGAAAAGCAGGCTGTGTCTGTGTCCGCTGTGCTCAGAGGGGATCAGTGGACAGATACCCAGCTGAGCAGGCTAGAAAGGCCCATTGGAAAGGGGCCTTACACCTTTGTGTGCTAATTGTAGAACTGGGTAAAAAAATGTTAACACTTCCGGTTTCGGCGCCGCATGGAGTAGCTGCCTCTTTCCTCAGCTCCCGCAGCACAACCCTTTAATAGGCCTATAAAACCAGCCCGACCCTCCACTGCTGCCCGCAGCCTCGTCGAAAAACCCCCCGCACACCCGTGGACCGATTTGTGGAAAAAAATCGTCCCACGAACACAGGTGGCCCCAACGGCCCAGCCACAAATCGAGGCCCCAGTCTCGGCCCCAGTCTAGGCGGACATGGAGGTAAGAGGCTGCTCAGCCTGTCCCTCCTCACACTGTTATGGAAATGATTAAGAGCTCCAATCGAGCTCAAGGTTATCTGCTGCTGTCTCTAATTTGAAAAGTGTTGATATGCATGCATATAAAAGTAAACACACTGAGACACGCTCAGTTTCGTTACTGTTACACTTCTAATTTATTCAAGGCGGTGTTAATGTTTTATACACACAAATACGTCATTGCTATGTCAGTCTAATAGGTACATCTCATTGGTCAAGATAGAAAAGAAGATGGATAATTTTCATAACGAGGTTTGGCTCTCTTTGTTCTTATCTCCAGTTCCGCGTTCTTCTGTGTGTGGGAGGTAGGGGGTACACGCCATTTTGAGAAAATATAGGAACAGAGCAAATCTGTATACTTATATAATGAGTAAGGAGAAAAATATGTATGCACATAAGAAAATAGACATTTTCAGATTACTATTATTATTATCTACATCACATTCCTTCACAATCCCCCCTAAAATGACTATTTTCTCTTTTCTGTCCCTAATACTAAAGGTCCTACTTTTTAGCCTGGCCCTTCTCCTCAGCAACTCTTTTAGGCTGTATATAGAATTGGGCAGCAACTGTTCACTTCCCTCCTCGATACAGCTGGAGAGGTGCAGTCAGGCGCTATCTATCCCTATAACCCTATAGGATTGTGAGATTATGGACAGGGAGTGACTGTAGAGGAGTGAAGGGTTTGTCATCTTCCATCATAAGGAGGTCCTCTTCTTCTTGGTGGAGAAATGTAGGTGTGCTATTGTCTACAGCCTTGCTCATTAACTTTTTTACAAAAGGTAGAATACAGCATATAATCAGGGCTAAAAGGACCAGGATTATTAATACCGTTACCCGTATCTGGGCGAACACCTTCTGCCACCCACTCATCCAGCTAAAATATTGATCCCATGGGTCTGTGATACCTGAGTTCTTCTTCAACTCTAGTGACAGATCTTCTAATTTCTTTATAGCTAAAGTAACCTTACCATTTGGGCCAATATTATCAGGAATGTATGTACAACAGGTTCCCGTTTTTTCCTATGATTTTACAAAACACCTCCTTTCCCAGATAACACCATGTCTAAGGCCATCAGGTCCTGGAATGTCATGTAGGAAGTGGGGGCTAACTGATCAGAAATTCCCTGGAGGGCATCTTTAGAGTAATTTACAAATCTCTGTTGGTTATAATATGTATAGTGTCAGGTCACCTAGAGGCTGGGTGACAGATGCACACCGTTGGGATCAGGAGTGCACTGCAAGGTAGTAGACCCTACGGCTGACTGCTGCGGATTGTACCCTGGGAGGTTCAGGAATCAGGTCTACTGGATCACTGACACAGATCCCACTGGGAGCTAGAGCATAGATTCCCCAGGGCGCGGAGTCTAAGAGCCAGCGGGTGTTCACCAGAGCCTCTAGTGGTGAGGATGGACTGCGCTGCAGTCTGGCTCCAGGTCGCGGTCCCCAGGGTCTCACAGCTCACGCTCACGGTAGACTACAGGAGATGAGGAAGGAGGGAGCTGTCTGGAACATCAGGGTCACAGGCAAACAGGGATGGCCGGGAACAGGCCAAAGTCGGTAACAGAAATCAGATGTAGGAAACATAGCAAGTACACATAGAGGCTAACACACAGTGGTTGATCAGCACTGCTGGCTTGCAGTGCACAGGTTAATATAGGGTTCCCTGATAGGGCCTGGGGTGGGGCCATGCTTATAGGGGAGGTTACAAAAGCAGTCTGGTGAGGGTCAGCTGGTCTCTAGAGATGAACACATGGAGACAGGTATGCTGATCGACAAACTCTATTGCATAACCATGACATGTAGTTAATCCAATCTACATTCTTGCTGACAGTTGTTATGGGGATCAAAGACTCAAAACCAGCTTTTACCTGATCCCTGGCTTTAAATTCATCAGGGACCCCCCTTGAAACCCCTATGACATGTATGTGTATATGAGGATCAAAGCTTCCGGAGAGAGCTGCTCGCTTCCTCCTCTGACTGTGTGCTGGGTCAGTGTATGTATCAGGGGTATCTTTGGTTAGGATATGGGGGCTTTCTATTTTCATCTTTTTTGTCTAATGCACTCTGTGGTTGCCCAGTCTGGCCCTGTGTTCCAACCCACTGGCCCCCACAGAAACCACAACTCTGTCCCCAGTAACTGTCTGTGTGGCATACATATATGTCCTTACCGTCAGGGATATCACTGTACCAATGGCATCACCATGAAGGGTCAAACGGACAAGGTACTATGTCACAGTAATCTAAGGTAAAGGTGGTCACATGTGTACCTGAAGAGTTACACCAAAACATAATTATGTTATCATTTTTGTGATGGCCACCTCCTGGGCCCCTCCCCCCTAGATCAAACAGAAAAAGGATATGCAGCACCCGAAAACACGCTCTCCTGCAGTGATAAGCGTGCATTCAGGTGTTCTTCCTGGCCAACTTGACTGAGGTAGCTGTGGTCAGCAAAACTTGGAATGGACCATCATAACTTGGCTCAAGGATCTCCAGACAGTAGTTGGTGTGTTCCTGTATCTGATTCAGGATCTGGAATGGAAGAAAACACCTGGACATGCATTCAGGTTAATTCTCGTGATAATGTGGTTACATAATTAGTCAACACATCAGACTGCAACTGTAACTGTTGTGGAAAGTAACAACCAAGTCTGGGGGCTGAACCAAACAAAATTTCATAAGGGGATAGGGCATGTTTCCCCTGGGGGTGTGTCTGACACTGAACAGGGCAATGGGCTAACTGTCTGGCCAACTCATGTTAGTCTCTTGGGCCATCTTTAACATCCTGTTTTTAGTGTCCCATTCATCCTTTCTACCTTCCCGCTACTTTGAGGGTGGTATGGGATGTGTAGTGCCAACTGAACCCCCAGTGCTGCCCAAATCTCTTTTGTAAGGGTTGTTGTTAGGGCTGGTCCCTGATCTCTCAATATCACCTCTGGGACCCCAAATCTACATACTATCTCACTCAGTAATTTCTTAGCTGTGGTCCTGGCAGTCATGACCACTTCCACTAGGGCGTATTCGAATCTGCCACTTCTTGGCACTTGAGAATGATCAATTTGCATCCTCTGGAATGGGGTATAGGGCTTTTGCCAGGTGCTTCTTCTGTGCATTCTGGGTTACATTTGGTGCAGATAATGCATGATCTGCAGAAGCTGTCGGTCAGTGGAGTAACTCTTGGTGCAACACTTGTTGATAAGAGAGTTCATAAAAGTCTTTGTCAAGTGGGCAGCTCCATGTGCCCATTGCACCACGGCTGGGTACATACTCCTGGGTAGACAAGGCTTCTTGTTGCACTCGAATAGTCCATTTCTGAGAGTTGTTCCTCTCTGTTTCCAGCTTTCCTTCTTATCCGGACTTGCTGTTTCCTGTAGTTCTTTTAGATAAACTCTGTCCACTGGGAAAGTCTGTAAGGTAAGCACGGGGTGGTCTTCTTCTACCACCCTGCTGTCCACTTCCCGCTGACCACCAGCTGTCTGTTTGGCAGCTGTATTGGCTCGATGATTGCCTTAAGCTTCTTTTGAGTTCATTTTGTCGTGTGCTTTTACTCAGAATAGTCACTTGGGTTGGGAGAAGCAAGGCATCAATCAAGTTTTCACAGGTGTTCCTGCAGCCATCAGGAATCCTCTGTCCTAGATAACACCATAATCATGGGCAATGCTGAAAGCATATCTTGAGTCCATGAATGTTGGCTCTTTTTCCCTCTGCCCATTTACGTGCTGTAGTAAGTGCTTATAGCTCTGCCTCCTGTGTAGACATCACCGGTGTTAAGGCTTCAGCTTGTAGAACAGTGTTTTCAGTGGTGACTGCGAGGGTCACGGAGGTGACAAGTCAAGACTCTACTCCTCCTCCTCCTTTCCCCCCTCGAGAAGTGGAAGAAGGGTGGTAGGGTTCAGTGTTTGACAACTTAATAGAGTAATGCTGTCTAGTAGGAGGGAACACAGGAGTCTCAAGTGTCTGGTAGTGGACAAGTGTTTCGGCTGGATCTTGGTTGAATATGGCAACAACGTCATGGGGAACAAGCAGAACGAGGCAGTGTCCGAGGACCAAGTTCAAAGTTTTGTCAAGCAAGTCTTGTGTAGCAAATCCAGCTCGCAGACACAATAGGCCTCCTCTTGCTACCGCATCCAGCCGACAGGAATAATATCCTATGGGGCGTAGGCTGATGCCGTGTGATTGGGTGAGTACACCTGCAGCATGTCCCAGACGTTCGGATACAAAGAGCTTGAGCGTTTTGTCGTAGGCTGGGAGCCCTAGCGCCTGAGATGGCACACTTGAGGGTTTCAAACTTTAGATATTTCTTCAGGAGACATCTGGAAGGGTCTGATTGCAGAGCATCAGTAGGAAGGCTTCTGGAATCCATGCTCTGCACTAGGAAATTAGTCCAAGGAAAATGACAGGTGTTGAGCACCACTGCAATTTGGGCTTTGAGGCTCTGCAGCCCTGGTTGGCAAGATAGCACAACAGGCTTTCTGAGGTGACTTCAAGAGGGGGTAAGTCAGCTGCACAAAAGAGAAGGTCATCAACATGTTGGAAGAGAATCACTTCCGGGTGTTCCTTTTGTCATGTGTCAAGGATGATAGCCATAGCTTTTGCAAACTGGCTTGGAAAGTTCTGTGCCCCTTGTGGCACAACTGTTTAGGTATGTTGCCGTTTCTTTCCGTGGATGAATGCGAAAAGGTACCAGCAGAAGGGGTGAGGGTGGACACTGAAGAAAACGTTTGTAAGGTCCACCTCTGTGAGATATTTTGCAGTCAAAGGCATCCACAGTAGGTACCTGGTTCTCTTTTTAGGATTCTCTTCTTGGGGTTATTGTGGTTTCCGGGGCAATGAAGCGCCCTCTTTTAGCTTGACTGAAACTGGTGGCACCTTTAAGTTACCGTTGTCTCCCGGTCCTGTGGACCATAGGCACGCAGGGATTCTGTCAAGTACTTCCTGCAGTATTGAACTTGAAGTTTTTTTTTCTTCATTAAGTGTCATCAGGAGAGACAGAGAACACAAAGCAGATTAGTCTTCTAAAGATAGGGGAGTATGTAACTTCATCCCCCCTTCAGGCGTGTCCTGATTGAGGCCTGTAGTCTGGACAACACATCAGCTCCTAGTAGATTCAAGGGACATGTAGAGGACACCACAAATCTGGCAAGCAAATCAGGAAGTGGAAAGGAAAGAATTATTAGGCAGGTTCACCGCCCTCAACACACTTTTGGCTGCACCCCTGTCAATCTGGGACATCTTGGGGCTCTGCATTCTTTTTTGAAGTGACCCCATTTCCCACAGTTGTAACAGGTGATCCTTACCCTGGTATTGGGCAGTGGTGGTGGACGAGTGTAGGCGGGATCTTCATCATGGGTTACCATGAGGGGCGTTGGTTTTTTACCTTTTTGATTTTCTATACCTCTTGTCACCAACAATAAATCAGACATTTTCATTGAATGTTATTCAGGGCGGGCCACCATCAGGCCTTTTCTGATATCCTCTCTGAGCCCTGAAACAAAAGCAGTTGATAACATGTGTGTGTGTGCCTTTATGAGTGTAGCATGATACTTCTTCACAGACTCCCCTTTATCTTGGGTAATATCTTGGATTGTGGTCTTCTGATCCGTCAACTTCTCCTTTGCCCAGTCGTGGAGTTGTGCACAGAACTCCACGCCTGAGGTGTAGGAAGTGGCACTTGTCAGGCAGGCATCATTGAAGGCCATCTGCATGACTGGCCAAAAGACATATCCTGCTTTGATTTGGCATAGGCTGATCAAGTCTCTCCAGGCAGCTGAGTAAGTTTCTTGTATCTGCACTATCCTGTGGTAGAAGGGAATTGGCTGCTTCTCTGGGTCAGGCAGACTTGTCACTAAGGCCACTGCTTGTGATAGAGTAAAAGCGACATACATCACTGGTGCCCCTTCTGGTAACCGAGACTGTTGTTGGGGCGGGGGCTGGCAAGAAGCACTGTTCTTTACGGTTGCCAGCATGTGTTTGAGATCCTCTCGGAACTGAGAGTCTGGAGCCGGATTGGGGGTTAAATCAGTGGGTGGCCTTGCTGCCTGCTGTCGGGCTTCCCACTCAGATGCTTCTTCATCATTAACATATCCGGCCTGAGAATGTGATGCTCCCGTATTAAGGAAGACAGGTGTGTGGTATGAACCATCTTGGTTTAAAACAGGGAGGGCTGGGTACAGGCTGTTTAAGCTTACTGGGTGTACCAAGATGGCCGCCGGCAGGAAGTGCACTGGACTGGGTAGAAAGTGAAGGCATGGGTGCACTAAGATGGCCGCCGGGCTGAGTTGTCACAGTGGGTTGTGCTTGGGTGGTGAGAAAGGAGTGGTTGTTAGACGGAGGGCAGTACTGTCCCTCCCCTCCTTTGTTTCAGGTTCCAACATATTATCAGTTTTGTGATAAACATACATAATACAATCGCCATCTTGCTTAACTTCCTTTATCCAATTTTCTTTATCACACAGGATTTTTCTCCCTGTTTCTTCTATAACATAACTTTCGTCACTTCTTTCAACTTTGTTAACTATTTCAACATCTTCTTTGCAATATCACTTTCTTTTCCTTTTTTTAAAAGAGAAAAATCACTTTCTTTTTTCTCTCGTACAACCAAGGGGTTAATATTTTTCTCAGCGTTCTTATCAGCAAATTCCTTCGGTGGGAGGGGAAGTGAGGAGCTACAGCCCGCGACCCAACAGATCCTTCGGGTAGCCTCCTTCCCCCTCTCGTGTATATCAAACAATAAACCACAAATACAATCACGACAGGACATTACACCTGCCACTTGCAAAATTTCAGCAGGCTAAAATAACCACAAGGGCAGACCACCCTGCAAAATAAACACGTTTATAGACATTTTGCTACAAGGGAAACAATCTCATCTCAGAGGCCGAAAGCTCATCTGGAGATGAGACTACCCATTCTCACATGTAGCACTCCAGGCTGCAAAGCCAGCAGCTGAAATTCCCCTCAAAGGTTCGTCGAACCTAGAGTAACCCGTCCATAACGTTTGCCACACGGGAAACAATCTCATGACAGAGGCCGAAAGCTCATCTGGCGATGAGACTACCCATTCACACATGTAGCACCCTTAGACTGCTGAGTTTCGTAGCCCAAAGAATGGCAGACAGTGAACAAATACAGTCAGCAGAAACCCATCAGCAGGTTCATTAAAACAACCTCAGGCGAGGAAATACCTGCCTCTAAGACAGTCTCAGCATACCGACAGAATCCAGCCGTCAACCGAAAGATAAGAGAGTCGTACAGTGGTAAGAATATAAATCAACTCACCGGTACTGTTAGGGCTGCGCAAGACCCCCTCTGTTATCTTTCAATTAACGCCCGAATGCTTGTCGCGGTATAACTTCGACCGTAGCCTGAGGTCCCGGGTTTCGGCACCAACTGTTATGGAAATGATTAAGAGCTCCAATCGAGCTCAAGGTTATCTGCTGCTGTCTCTAATTTGAAAAGTGTTGATATGCATGCATATAAAAGTAAACACACTGAGACACGCTCAGTTTCGTTACTGTTACACTTCTAATTTATTCAAGGCGGTGTTAATGTTTTATACACACAAATACGTCATTGCTATGTCAGTCTAATAGGTACATCTCATTGGTCAAGATAGAAAAGAAGATGGATAATTTTCATAACGAGGTTTGGCTCTCTTTGTTCTTATCTCCAGTTCCGCGTTCTTCTGTGTGTGGGAGGTAGGGGGTACACGCCATTTTGAGAAAATATAGGAACAGAGCAAATCTGTATACTTATATAATGAGTAAGGAGAAAAATATGTATGCACATAAGAAAATAGACATTTTCAGATTACTATTATTATTATCTACATCACATTCCTTCACAACACCATGCCTCCCCCTACTCACACCAAGGAGACAACAGCACAGAGCGCATAGCTCAGGCTGTGGCAGCACTTCTGACCCCCATGATAGCTGCCTCAGTGGAGAAGGCAGTGAATGCAGGGATGAAGCAGATTAAGTCGCAACTGGGGGAACACTCCACCAGACTAAATGAGGTGGAACACTGCCTCTCAAATATGGATTAACAACTATACCAGGCACAAGTCACGGAGCAGGCACAGGACAAAACAAACCAGTATATACTTCAAAAACTGGACGATTTGGGAAATAGATCCAGAAGGAGCAATTTGCGATTTGTGGGCATCCCAGAATCCCTACAAACATCAGCCCTAACTTAATTTTGTGCTAGACGCATCCCAGAAGCTTTAGGCCTTACAGGCCCCCACACAGTAGAACGTGCCCACCGCATGGGAACTTTCGCCACAGGTCGCAAGACTCCCCACCCGATCATCAGCAAGTACTACTTGGACAAGGCCATCATCCTGCAAAAGTTCAGGCAGTCCAGATCCCTCTAAATAGACGGAATCAAAGTTCTGATCTTTGCGGACTACTCCATCGAAGTGTCCAAAAAAAGGAAAGCTTTCCAACACATATGCACAGAACTCCACCAGCAACAAGTGAAATTCACTTTAGCTTTCCCTGCAATTCTCCACCTCAAGGCTCCCAACTGTGACCAGCTCTCCTTCCAAGATCCTTCTGAAGCGGAAGCCTTCCTGCGTACACATCACGCTGACTTTCACTCAAATCCCTCGTCCAGGGTTGCCCCAAATCGCCTTCTGGACCAAAGAAGCCCACGGAAAGACTCCTTAAAACGTTTCAAATTCTCTGGACCTGGCCATCGCTCTACCCCTCATTGATAAATAGATAGGTAGACGCATAACCCGCTCTGATCACCATTGGGCGCTTCTATACCCCCCTTATAGGTTATCCCAGGTTGGTCTACACCTACACTTACGTTCTTCTCTGTTATAGCCTCCAACTAACTGGCAGGCCTTGATATTATAAACTGTTTTGTTGACTCTAACCTTACTCAATCTCCTTTGCTCTGAATTTAACCCCCATGTTCTTACTGCATACAGCCACCTCCCTCCTTAATACACAACCCGAGCTTGCTGCGCATGATATCTTCAAGTTATGAGCAAACATCCGGTGCAACACTCTGGTCAGTATTGGGAGCTGGCCCACACAGTGAATCCATGTGGAAAAAAGTGAAGTTCTCTCAATATTTAGTAGTATGTTTATTTCATGTTTTCACCCCTCCAAATCCCTCCCCACTTCACTCACCTCTACCCTATGCCACCCGTCCAACACCAGACACTCAGACACCACCTACTTACCATATGAATACCACCTCGCTCCACATTAAAGTACTAGCTCCTCTCTTCAGGTGAAAACCCGATACAATCATAATACCAGCCCAAATCCCCCAAGTGATCTTCCCCCTATGAAAATCACCTCTTGGAACGTGAAATGGTTTACCTACCTATCATCCCCTGATTTGCATTGCATCAAAAAACTCTGGGTAGGCACTGTCCTAGGTTCCAATGCAATTGGACGCAAAGCAGGGGTTCTCATATTGATTCACAAAAACCACCCCTATGAAGTCATGTTCGTAGACACCGACAGTCAGGGTCGCTTCCGCTCAGCACATATTCACTTAGGAAACAGAGATCTAGTGATATCCAACAGTTATGCTCCCAATAGCCCTGGTAAACCGTTCTTTGGCGAAATCTCCACTAGGCTACTACGCAACCCGCACATCCAGCATATAGTTGGGGGGACTTCAACACCACTCTACATCTGAAAGATGACAGATCCACACCCAAACATCCTCGAGAAGTACCCAAAACTTCCGATCCTACGCACTTCGCATCCACTATAGACTCTCTCCACTTTCATGACATTTGCCGACTCTTACACCCAGCGGACAGGGGATTCACTTTTTACTCTAATCCACACAACGTCTTCACCAGAATCTACTACCTCTTCTGTACTGACAGCCTCGTCCCAATGATCTCCAGAGCAGCTATCCATGACATAGCCATATCAGACCACGCCCCAATTTTGGCAACTCTAGATAACCCCGACCTACATCCCAACCCCAAAATATGGCCGCTTTCCATCCTATCTCCAAAAGAACTCTGATTTCCAACAATACATGGAGAACACATGGACAGAAATTTCAACAGCCAACTCACCACACGCTGACAACCCAAACCTTTTTAGAAAGCTGGCAAGGCCTTCCTTATAGGCCGGATCATTTCCTATGCCGCTTCTTACAAAGAACACACTAGCAAACTATAAGATGGCTAGTACCAGACTCCGATTGGCACAACGCTCTCTATATACCATGGACTCCCCTGAAAACAGAACTGAATGGCAGGCAGCAAAAAGTGCTTTTGACACTTGGGCAGACACACTCGATCTGACAAAAAGGGCCTATATGGACGCCACGCTCCACAATTTTGGCAACAAAGCAGGCAAATTGCTAGCAAGGCTTTGCAAAGGCCCTTTCTGCCCAACACATATCACCTCTTTACAAGACACCTCAGGCACCATTAAAACCTTGCAACAGTAAATCGATAAAGTCATGCTACAATACTATTCATCATTATATGCCACTGACCCCATAGACAAAACAATTGCACAATCCTTCCTCGCTAAAATATCTCTACCCACTGTCACCCCCTCCCAACTTGAGGCCCTAAACGCACCCATTTCCCTATCCAAAATATCTACAACCATTCGCAATCTAGCTCCCTCTAAAGCCCCGAGCCCCAATGGGTTGGTTTACAGGGGAATTCAATAAAACCCTACAAAAAATAACAGAACCCTACAAAAAATAACAGAATCCATCCTCCTCAAGGTTTACAGTGGTACAGTCAGGTCCATAAATATTGGGACATCGACACAATTGTAATCTTTTTGGCTCTATACACCACCACAATGAATTTGAAATGAAACAAACAAGATGTGCTTTAACTGCAGACTTTCAGCTTTAATTTGAGGGTATTTACATCCAAATCAGGTGAACGGTGTAGGAATTACAACAGTTTGTATATGTGCCTCCCACTTTTTAAGGGACCAAAAGTAATGGGACAGATTAACAATCATCCATCAAACTTTCACTTTTTAATACTTGGTTGCAAATCCTTTGCAGTCAATTACAGCCTGAAGTCTGGAACGCATAAACATCACCAGACGCTGGCTTTCATCCCTGGTGATGCTCTGCCAGGCCTCTACTGCAACTGTCTTCAGTTCCTGCTTGTATGCCCCTCCACCACCCCAACCTTCCCTACTTTCCCCCTCTTTTGTCCCACCTTGTAGTTTTAGGGATCCTCCACAGATGATTCATCCAGTTATCTCTGCATGGAAGTTACTTTGATATCTTGTTGTAGCCTACTCTTCATCTCCTGCTTGGGAAAATGTTATACACAGATCTAAATGAGTGTTAATTATCATTTTAAACAAACTGATAGCCACTTCAGGTAGTGCTGAAGCCTCCTAGCAGCTTGGCTAAAGTGACAATCAGCACTCATATTAGGATCTGTGTTCAACACTTACAAACTGGAGCTGAATGGCACTTTAAAAGCTTAAAGACAGCTTGCTGAAAGCACTGAAAAAGCTTCCTAAAAACTTGTTGGTCACACTTCTTATACAAGCCATGTGAAACAGGCCTTGAAACAAAGGATGAATTTCCCTGTATATGCTCTGCTGATTTTCAGAAGCATTGTTAAACTGGCAAAAATCATAAATCTGTGAAGCCTTATTTGGATTTACTAAAATCATATATGAAGGCCTATTCAATTTTCCATCAGGCAAGGCCTTGCACTTCATAGTTATTAGTAGAGCTAAAAGGGAATGTACAATAATATTATAATATGAGTGGTCCACTTTGGTAAAAATACATCTAGTGATAATTAATTTGGTGTATGAGAGAGATATTCTGAATGCAGAAAAGTGATGGGTCTCTGAGGCAATGTTTGCATGGTTCAGCGTGGAACAAAGTGTGTTTTGTGTTCCCAGGGATTCCCCTTTGATGAGAATTGCTGCTGTTTCCTCTTGCATCAGTGCTGATTCCCAGTGTTGTCAGATCAGTGTTTTCCATATGGCCAGGACTGATGGCAGAACTTGCATTATGTGACAGGCAGTTTGACATCCTGTACTAATTTCTCTTTCTCCGTTTCAATAAAAGTAATGAAAGCGGCTGTAAAACTAATTACTGTGCAAAGCAGACCACGAGGTTTCAAAGGGAACTACAAGGCTCAGCCATACCTGCTAACTGTCTGTGGTCTGCAGTAGTACCAGATGGTGAACATTTTCCCTTGGACAAAAAAAAAGAAAATTTGTTCTCCCACGTTAAAAAATAATTGACAAGGGCAACATTGTGATTTTGTTTGACCTCAACTGGGGAAAACATGATTTCCATGAAATCCCATAACTTAAGTAAACTTGATCAATCATTTGGTAGAACACGTTTGCTATTTTGGGGTAGAATCAGGAAAGGGTGGGCTCTTCACTCTGTGGACCATTATCACCAAAATCTAAAATAGCGAAAAACGAATAATGGGCACACCTGTTCATGAGACATCTGATAAAGGTGGTGTTTACCTTCACATTTAACAGAAAAAAAAATGGTGTGGTTGAAGTTCCACATAACTCTTGATCAATTGATTGATATGGTTCCATAATGCTTTGCATAAACTTTAGTATTTCTCCCATCCAGGGTCTACAGACTAACACAACATGGAGGGAGTCGGAGGGACATGGCGTGGTCACCGAACAGACCCTGGATCCCAGTCTTCACAAATACCTCAATGAATTTGACTTAAGTATTTTGAAGGAAGAAAACTTTTTACCAGTGCCAGGCCAAGGATCTCGTCCTGTACCAAGTGGGAAACCTGCAAAGAAAGAGGATCAATACAAAAAATTGGACCCCACTGAAGAGAACATCACAACAGACAAAAAGGTGAAGACTCCTGAGACAACAGAACAACTGATCACTGACAAATACACAGGAGAAATAATAGACTTAACCAAAAATGTCACCAAATCCAGCCCGTTGCCAACACCAAGTACTAACGTGTCTTACACTCCAGTGTCAACACTTACGACCGTACTAGCACAGGAGAACCAGACTGACACAATGTTAAAACCTACCTCATCCAAAGAAAGCTACCCAGTGGGGGGATCGGGAGATGCCGAACGCGTCACGGTCAACAACAAACCGATAAGTACAAAACCAAAGAAGATACCCGTCCGAGGGTATCCAGGACCTCGTGGCCGCCCTGTGAGTAATTCTGTTTAACTTGTAGGATGACCACAAGTTTTTTTCTTTTTTAAGAACAAAAATGTGAAATTGTATTTGGGTGTAAAACATTTTTTTAGTTTTAAAGGCTAACTCCATCTTTTTTACCATGTTACACCTATATTTAGCGTGTCGCATGGTACCAAGGCCAGGCGCACCCCCTTTCCCCATCCTCCCTGGCAGGATTGTGGGGTTCTTTTCAAGTTCAACTAAGGTGCCTGACCTTTTTTACTTTTTGTGTTGTTGTGCGGGGCTTTACTTACACAGCCACATCATTTATTCACAGAGATCACCACAAAAGAGGCACTTGTAGTTATCACTGGAACACAAGTGTTCACCGCATTTGTAGTCCATTAACATTTCCTGCAGCGCTGTAAATGGAGGTTCAGTATGGACCAGCAGCTGAAAATAGAGACTGCAGAAACCTATGCATTGCACTCAAAAATCCACTGATCACAATTGTAGCGCCTTGCAGGCTCCCATGAATAAACACAAATACATTTACATTTTTCCCCTGCAAATATGGTTTGTGTTTATTCATTTATTGCGAAAGGTGGACTTAGCCTTTAAAAAGAATGTGTAAAGATTTTTATACATATTTCTTTATTACATATGTTCTTATATTTGAGCTTAGAAAATATTTTTTAAAAGTTTTTATTTTTTAATCAGGTATGGATTATTGTATACAAATAATTCCAATTCACATTTCTAGAAGGTAAAACACAAACTCATATGTGCACTTTGGCCGGGTTGGAAGAGAGTGGGCAATTAGACTCTCTGTCATAAAAAGTTTGTAAGAGGAAAGTTCATGAAATGCAAGTTCAGAAGCAATTGAAGTCTCAGAGGGTAGGGTGCTGGCTTTGGATGGCTGCAGGCTCTGGTACGAGCTAGAAGGAACTCTGTGGAGATGCAGAACAGAAGGAGAGCAGTGCCATCTAAGTGCAGCAACTAATGTGACATTAATTTGAGAATAACAATAAAAACTCACAAGATTAAAAAGATTTCAGCGCATGTGGGAATTTTTATGGTGGTTCATCCACTCCTGGGGAGGACGAGCTGCGGTCAGTGGAAGGTTCCGGCTGTGCTGGTGGCTCCCAGTGCTTCCAGGGACTCAAGTAGGCTCAGGCGCAGCCGCTGGTGTCACATCCAGATGGAGGGTGGAGTGGGAGGTGGGTGCGTTCGGAGCATGCGTGCTCCTTTGTCAGGCAATAGATGCTGCCATATTAAGAATGGCATAGATAGGGACTCTAAGTGGCTGGGAGTGTCAGAGCGGTGCCTTGGTGACCGCCCGCCATTAACCCATGCTAAGCTAATGTGCGCTGGGGTAGATATCAATACAGGGAATACACATAAAATGCATGACAAGAACTAAATAAAACATGGTATCTGAGATTACAATTACAACAAATCTAAAATTAAGTTCAAGACATCTAGAAACATCAAAAAGAAAAAGAAGATATCCCCGTGGGGCTTTAAATCAGCAAAAAATTATGAAAATAATAAGTTGTTACTTGAAAGGGTTTTTTAATTAGTGGGACTTAACCGTAATGGTTAAAATAAGAGCTGTGCTACAGGAGATAACACAAATGAAGCTGGCACAAGTTTATACAATGATCAAGCGCTATAATAGGGTGATAAAACTGACGCGTTTCGACCCCGTTGGGTCATCTTCAGAGGATTGAGGCGCTGTGACAAAATTTACGTATTAGAGTTCATGGATGTGACCATAAAAATATAATATAATATATATATGTTTAACAGTATAATTACCAATCACATTGTGTTTGAGCAATTTCTCCTGAGCTTATAATAATTCTCCGACGTCTTCCCCACCGGGTCCCGACAGGCGTCTCTTCCTGGCAGGAAAAGAGGGGGGGGCACAATTAAAGGGTCCGTGCCTCCTTTCTGCACCCTCGGGTGTATCATTTCCTGCCAGCGGCGTTCCGGATCACATCCGGATGCCGTGGCGTTGCGGGCACGCGATGCTGCATGCGTGCGCGTGACATCACGACATCACGCTATTACGACGGATGTGACGGCTGTGCCGGGATATCCATCTTCCTGAACGCCGGGGGAGCCACATGTGGAGTGTTAATCCCTGCTGGAGGAGGAGGGGGGGTGGGGACAGCCTGCGTGCACCTGCAGCCCAATTAGGCATCCAATCAGCGGCCAGCACTTTATTTATAATGACCAAGCAGACTGGGGGATCTGCATTTAGTTCCTACTGTTTCATCAGACTGACCAACTGACCTATACTTTGGAGACAGGTAATCACCAGTATCTGAACACATTGATGAGTTGGACCTGACGTGACATACCCTGTATTGTGGGTCTCTTTCACGTCATTCCTTCCCACTGTGACTAGTTACACTATTTTGTACAATTTACATCCGATTCTACCCACCCTTAATACACGTTCACCTTTATTGCACTTCACCTTGTGTGTTTCTTTGTCTCACCTCTGTCTCATTTTCTTCCCATCTTGACACCTCATCACCCCTTTTCCAGCACCTATGCATTTTTCAGTACACCATCACACACACCCATCTCTCACATACACACGGTTGGACTGTGTTTTTTGCTGATGTTTTTGCTTTCACTGCTTTTTGATTGTTTCATTTGGCCCCTTGCACTGCACCTTCCCATTTCCCCACCCCCATGCTTCCCTTTCACTCACATGTATCACCCCACCTGCACCATCCTCACACTAAACCAATCTGTCTCTTTTTTTTTTTTTTCCCCTGGATCTTTTCCTCTTAAGCTTTTTTCCTTCACTCCCTAATCTTTTTTTTTTTTTTTTTTTTTTCCCATTCCCTACTAGTCTGCCCGTCCCCTTCTTTCCTCACATGTTCTCCCCACACTCGCCTTTTTCTTTTCTTTACATTCCTATATTCTCACCCTACTTTGTCACTTATTTCACGGCCAACACATAGACACCACCATTTACCTATTACATTACAAACTCTGACATACTGATATCTACATGCAGTCCTATCTACCCTTGTTAACCCCTCCACCCCCCCCTTTTGTTACCATCACCACTATGGGAATATTCATACATCGCTGACCCCAATAAGTACAGACAACATCAAACAAATATTAAATAAATTATAAACAGAGTTATCCTTTTTTTTTTAAAAAGTGACACATGATACATATATCTACATCCGTGCTAAACAGAACGCACTGATGGTACAGTTGTCTGTTATTTGATGCTTTGGCTGCAGGTGTCGCTCGCTTGCCCCCACGCTCCTCCCCAGTTTTGGAAAATATCCACTTGGTGTGACTCCTTGTAAGACACGCATGGACGATTAACCCCCCCTTTTCCCCTGTTGACGTGGTGGACGGCCAGGGACCCCTGTCGGGACCCGGTGGGGAAGACGTCGGAGAATTATTATAAGCTCAGGAGAAATTGCTCAAACACAATGTGATTGGTAATTATACTGTTAAACATATATATATTATATTATATTTTTATGGTCACATCCATGAACTCTAATACATAAATTTTGTCACAGCGCCTCAATCCTCTGAAGATGACCCAACGGGGTCGAAACGCGTCAGTTTTATCACCCTATTATAGCGCTTGATCATTGTATAAACTTGTGCCAGCTTCATTTGTGTTATCTCCTGTAGCACAGCTCTTATTTTAACCATTACGGTTAAGTCCCACTAATTAAAAAACCCTTTCAAGTAACAACTTATTATTTTCATAATTTTTTGCTGCTTTAAAGCCCCACGGGGGATATCTTCTTTTTCTTTTTGACATTAATCGGGGTGTGCAGCACTCTATATCTTCTCAGTATGTGTCTCTCCCCTTTTCCCACATTTAGAAACATATTGAGGCACAAACAGAAAATGTAGCAGCATAGCAATATTACCAATAGTGGTGGAGAGGACAGTAAAGAATGGGTATACATATATAGACGCTAAATAGTATGGAGAGAATATGACAATGAATGAGAATGAAAGTAAATAAATAAAAAAGTAATAATAAGAGTGAAAATAGAAATAAAGATTAAAATAAAGATAAAAATAAATATAAAATATAATAATAATAATAATAATAATAATAATAATAATAATAATAATAAATGAAAATAAAAATAATAACAAAAATAAAAAATAATAAAAATATCAGTGGGGGGATGGGTGAAGGAGCGGAAAAAGAGAGAAATGGCAAGGAAGTCCACTGAGTTATGAGAGCTACATGGGGTACTTATTATTGCAGAGTATCAGGGAATGCAATAAGACTGTGAGGGTCCTTAACCTAAAATGATTAATGGTAACAAGCATTAGCTGAGTAATTAGTGGAAAATAAATACAGTGGAACCTTGGTTAATGAGTAACGCGGTTAACGAGCATTTTGAAAGACGAGCAACTTTTTTTAAATTCTGACTCGGTTTGCGCGTGTTGTCTCGCAAAACAAGCAGAATTCAAGCTAATGTGGTGTGCAGTACTGCATTTGGCCAGAGATGCGGGAGCACCGGTGACACTCAGAACGGTTCGGAGCCATTCAGAAATACTCGGAACCACTCGGAAAGGCTCAGACACACTCAGGAACTGAGTATTTCCGAGTTCAGCCGAGCTGCCCCTGAGTATTTCCGAGGCTCTCCGGCACCCCCCCCACCTCTGGCCACATGTGGTATTGCATGCAATATAAGTCAATGCGGAACAAATTATCTTCGTTTCCATTGACTTCTATGGGGAAACTGGCTTTGATATGCGAGTGCTTTGGATTACAAACATTCTCCTGGAATGGATTTTGCTCATAATCCAAGGTTCCACTGTAGTGTAAAATACATATGATGCACATAATGGCACAATAGAGTAGATGGTGGATGGTGAAATTGATAATGACGGTTAATGTTGGCTGGCGTGGACAGATCTGATGACATCGTTAGGTGGATGAATGGAGGTGGTTACAGTAGGGGGTGGATCGCTAGCTTCTCGTTCAACCCACCAGGTGCCAGCGTGTCCAACCGGTATATCTAGTAGGACTCTCGGGCGCACAGATACTTAAAGGGTTTGGCTGCAGGGAGGTTTTTGGGCATGGCCTTAATAACCCAAACTCTGAGCTCCTGGGAGGAATGTTCGTGATGAGTGAAAAAATGTTTGGGGACGCTGTGCTGGTCTGAACCAGCGTCTAGTAGTTGCCTGTGTTCCTCGAATCTTTTGCGAAGTGTGCAGATAGTGCGGCCTACATACCGTAAGCCACAGAGACAGGACAAGCAATATACTACAAACTCAGAAGAGCATGTATGAAAATCAGATATGGGGTAGCTTTTGCCTTTAGAGTGGAATTCTTTTGTTCTATGAACGACATGTGGGCAAGTCAAGCATAGGGCCTTATGGCATTGGTACATGCCTCGAATAATAAAAAACTTTAGTGGGGCACTAATTGTAGTGGATGCTGGTTTAATTTTGCTGGGTGCAATCCGAGTTTTGAGATTCCTAGCACATCTATAGGAGATAAGGGGTCGGGCTGTAATTGTTGATTTGAGGTGTGGATCCTCCTGCAAGGTAGACCAATGTATTTGGAATATGCGCTCCATATTCCTGAATTGAGTGTGAAAGTTGGTTGTGAACCTCAACGGTTGTGCTGATTGGGAAGTTTTGGCTTGTCTATTAGCTGTGGCAGTGTTATGTTTATAGAAGGTGAAGGCCTCATCTATAAGGGTGGACAGATCACCTTTATCTATAAAAGCAGCTGGCCATGTGTGTCAAAATCCCCTTCTCTTGTGCAGTTGTGTTTGAGTATTGGCTTTTGGGGATATTGCCGACCCAACACGGATGATGGCAGCTTTTATAATGCAGTTACCTGCAGTGGGTTTATTGTAATTTTGGGCATGAATAGTACCATTGTCATGACTGAATGACTAATCGAGGAAAGCTAATGAGTTGTCATCACATACTGACGTGAATGACAAACCCATGTTGTTGGCATTAAAGTGTGCCACGAATTGATGGAGTAGAGATTTTGGGCCATCCCAAATGAAATTCCCACATGCGCTGAAATCTTTTTAATCTTGTGAGTTTTTATTGTTATTCTTAAATAAAAGTCACATTAGGTGCTGCACTTAGATGGCGCTGCTCTTCTTCTGTTCTACATTTCTAGAACATGGCTTCTTAGGCTACACGGACTTTCCGACTGACTTTTGACAGACTTCCGACGGACTTTTGAATGAACGGACTTGTTTACACAAGATCACACCAAAGTTCAACGAGATTCGTATGTGATGATGTACGACCGGGCTAAAATAAGGAAGTTGATAGCCAGTAGCAAATAGCTGCCCTAGCGTGGGTTTTCGTCCGTCGGACTAGCATACAGACGAGCGGATTTTTCGTCCGGACTCGAGTCCATCAGAAAGATTTGAAGCGTGTTTCAAATCTAAAGTCCGTCAGATTTTCGACTGGAAAAGTCCGCTTAAGGTCCGATGAAGCCCACACACCATCGGATTGTCCGCCGGACTCGGTCTGTCGGACCAGTCCGGTCGGAAAGTCCGCTCATGTGTACGCTGCATTATTCATTTATTTGTCTATCCTTTTCTGTTTTGCTGAAAAAACAACAATAGCTTAACTTAATATTTAAACACACAACATACAGCTGAATGAGTTAGGCCCCTTTCACACTGGGGCAGTTTGCAGGCGTTATTGCGCTAAAAATAGCGCCTGCAAACCGACCTAAAACTGCTGCTACTGTTTCTCCAGTGTGAAAGCCTGAGGGTGCGGTGCGCTGGCAGGAGAGAAAAAAACCTCCTGCAAACAGCATCTTTGGAGCGGTGAAGGAGCGGTGTATTCACCGCTTCTAAACCGCTCCTGCCCATTGAAATCAATGGGGCAGCGCAGCTATGCAAGCGCTATTTAACCTTTTTTCGGCCGCCAGCGGGGGTTAAAACCGCACCGTTAGCGGCCAAATACCGCCGCTAAAACAACGGTAAAGCGGCGCTCAAAATAGAGCAGTTTTACCGCCGACGCCCCCACCATACCAGTGTGAAAGGGGCCTAAGACGGGCAACTCCTCCCCATCCCTGCTTGCTTTGTTCAAATGGGACTGTAAGGAATTTTATTTAGAGCAGTATTTCTCAACCTTTTTACAGTCAAGACACCCTTTAAAACTACGGACAGTCTCGAGGCACCCAATTCTAAAATGCAAAAAACTATTTTAATAGCTTTACATAATGCCGCAACATCCACACCTAGGACACCCAATGTTAGAGGTGATTTATTCTTCCAAAGCAAATACACGTTTGCACACTGGTACTGACTAGTATTCCAATGTTTCTCTTCTCCCTCAATTTATTTCCATTAGTCAGCTAATGTCACCACAGTGCTGATGGAGAGAGGCACAGATGGGTCAAACAAGGATGCTGTGGAGGCAATAGACATCCTCCTTATTAACTGATGACATCATTGGTTGTTAGGATGCCGGTGTTTAGAAAGTTGTAATGGTACATAATGAAAACACATAGCTTTGTGTAACTAAAAAGCAGGCTTGATTCATCTACTGGCTTGTATACAATTTTCGATACATTTTTAGGCATTTTGCACTTGTAAAAGATTTAAAGTTGCATGTGACAAAAAGACAAAAGCTGTACCACAAATCATAATCAACATACAGAAAATAACATGTAAAGAAGCTCAATGTCTGTATAGTCCCTACAGAGACCATATCTCATAACATTCTGTATGCCTGTGTTAACAGAGCAAACATCACTAGCAATCCAGAAGCTCTCTTTCTCCTTATGCCGCGTACACACGAGCAGACTTTTCGATCGGACTGGTCCGACAGACTATCCAACGGACTTTCGGTGGACTTCCAACGGACTTTTGAACGAACGGATTTGCTACACACGATCACACCAAAGTCCGACGGATTCGTTCGTGATGACGTACGACCAGACTAAAATAAGGAAGTTGATAGCCGGTAGCCAATAGCTGCCCTAACGTCGGTTTTCGTCCGTCAGACTAGCATACAAACGAGCAGACTTTTCGATAGGAACTGGGTCTGGCGGAGTTCCGACGTAAAGATTTGAAACATGTTCCAAATCTAAAGTCCATCAGATTTTCGACCGAAAAACTCCGCTGCAGGTCCGATGAAGCCCACACACGATCAAATTGTCCGCCGGACTCGGTCCGTCGTACCAGTCTGGTCAAAAAGTCCACACGGCATTAGAAATACTTTGTTAATCCTGTACTTCCTGGACTTCCACTTTTTTGTGTATGTTCATAAAAAGTCATATATTAAAATAGGATTTAAAATATATGTTTAAAAAAGTATTACCAAAAAAAATAAATAGAATAGTAAAAAAAATAAAGCCTTTACATTAGAAGCCCATGAGAATATATGATACCAGTGCCCATCGGGAATGATAGAACCACAGATATTGCAATCTCACTGCCGCTAGCAATCCCAATGGCGGCACAGCTGTACTCACAAACATGATAATGTGGTGAAGACAAGATCTGCTCTGTTCTTCATCAGTTCGGTTTAACACTTGATATGCTGGATATTTTTATGTTTATGTGAGTGCATTTGAATTGTTTCTTCTAATAAATTAGTTAAAATGGAGAGCGCTGTAAGGCTGGATTCACACCTATGCATTTTTAGTGCTTTTTGCATTTTGCAGATTTGCACTACAGAACGTGTTCCATAGGAAACCATGTTAAATGGACTGTAGTGCAAATCTGCAAAATGCAAAAAGCACTAAAAATGTATAGGTGTGAATCCAGCCTAAGTTCTGAGAGAGATGTGAATAATGATTTGTCCCCTTGGAGGCTTCAACTTTGCCTGAAATGTGCTGCTGAAACTGGAAGAGATCATTACCATCATTTTACTTACCTGTGTCTTAAACCTCACACGGGCTTCAGCCTGTATAAGAGAAGTGTGAACAACAAGCTTTGACAAAGCATTTACAAAGCCTCCAGAAAGCTTTGTTGAAGCTTCTAAAGCACCATTCAGCTCCTGTTTGTAAATGTACATATATCTTAATGAGTGCTGATTGCCACTTTAAAGCGGACCTTCAGTCATTTTTTCATCTTTCCATCTATTAAATCTTCTGCCCTTGTTGTTTTAGCCTTGGATAGTAAAACATTTTTTCTTTTTTTTTTTTTAACCATAACATTTTTATTCTTAATGAAAGGTATCATAACAAATATTGACAATATTAGACATCACTGATCATAATACTTGTTTGCCACATATTGTGAGAACAAACAAAACAATGTACAACAGAAGAAAGAATAAGTATTGATATCTGATTGTTAGTCAGACCACGCTAAACCCGAATGGGATCAAACTGTAAGGAAGGGTTGACAAACAATTTAATATTATCAACAAGGATCAAGGAAATTAGTGATAAATAATGAGCTACCTCACATATAATCACATATATATAGGAAGGTTTTATCAAACTCAGCAGTACTTTTAAAGGTTACATTCTTTTAGGTATTTAGAAGCTCTAGGACAGTGGTTCTCAACCTGGGGGTAGGGACCCCCTCGGGGGTCGAATGATGATTTGCCAGGGGTCACCGAATCCTGGGCTGTTCCTAAAGCCTGCACCGCTCTCCCAGCCTTTTTGCGGCCGCCCAGCTGGGGCTGTCCCTGGAGCCCATGGCCGCCCAGCTGGGCTGTTCCTGGAACCTATGGCCACCCACTCAGCCTCTTCGCAGGCACCCATTCAGTTCACAGCATGGGTAGGGGCCTGAGACTAGACGTCAACTAACTGGTGAGGAATATGAAGTGAGAGGGGCTGGAGGAGACCCTATCTCTGGATTTTGGCACAGGTGTCACTGCTACGAGACAACACAGTGCTGGAGACACAGTGAAGCCGGAGACACAGTAAGTAACACTACCTGTGATTAGAGTTGCCATTAAAAGTCCCCACTACAGTTCTCAGATCAGCAGATGACCTTGATCAAGAGCACCTAAGTTGGCTGATCAGAATTCCCCCCAGCACTGCCACCACTTATCCCAACTCCCCGCCACCACTGCCACCACTTATCCCAACATCCCAAAAATAGAGAATACATGAAAGGGAGAGGAAAAAGGGGGAGAAACAAAGAAAAAGAGAGAGAAAGAATAAGAGAACAAGAAACACGGCTAGAGAGAGGGATGGGGAAAAAAAACAAGAAATTAGGATAGAGATAAAAGGGAAAGAAAGGAGAACAAAGAGAGTGATCTTAAAATATACCAGAAGGGGTTTTAATACTGTACGAGTGGAAGGGACTCAGGGAGCGCTAAATGGGTTAGGGGCGCAAATGACTTGTCTTGCCTTGGGTGCTGACAACACACGCTACGAAAATAATTTTACTGTTAGGGGTCCCCACAACATGGGAAATTTTATCAAGGGGTCACGGCACTAGAAGGTTGAGAACCACTGCTTTAGGATAAGATAGCCAGGCTTGCCATTTATTTTTAAAGGTAGTAGTGGAGTAGTTTTTATATGCTAGTATTAACTGGAATTGCTTGAGTATTTAAGAAAAAATTCTGCCAGTAAATACCTTATACAGCCCACTTCCTGATTCTTGTCTGGTCATTAGCCTAGGCTTATGACATCATGCACAGCTCCCTCTCTCACTCTCGTGACAGTTTGCCAGGAAGGGAGGGGGGGGGTGAGTCATAAGAGGGCCAAGGAGAGCTGCAAGGCTGCAAATCTGGAGGTGTGCCTCTGTGTGTCTGTGTAAATCCAGGAAGTGAACATGCAACAGCTTCAGCTGCCCACAGTTAAAATGGATGCAGCCAGACTTAGTGGAGGGAGATTTCTGCAGCATATTTGGCAAGTACAGAATCACAGTATATATAAAATAATATATAAAGTGGTTGGAGGGAAGCTTTAGAATGGCAAATATGTTTTTATTACAAATTATGGGAGCAGACTGCAGTTCCTCTTTAACCACTTCAACCCCTGAAGGATTTACCCCCTTCCTGACCAGGCACTGCATCGCTTTAACTGACAATTGCGCGGTCATGCAATGCTGTACCCAAATAAAATGTATGTCCTTTTTTTCCCCACAAATAGAGCTTTCTTTTGGTGGTATTTGATCACCTCTGCGGTTTTTATGTTTTGCGCTATAAACAAAAAAAAAAAGAGTGACAGTTTTGAAAAAACACAATATTTTTTACTTTTTGCTATAATAATTATCCCAATTTAAAAAAAAAATTAAATTTTTTTCCTCAGTTTATATTCTTCCACATATTTTTGGTAAAAAAAAATCGCAATAAGCGTATATTGATTGGTTTGCACAAAAGTTATAGCGTCTACAAAATAGGGGATAGATTTATGGCATTTTTATTGTTCAATTTTTACTAGTAATGGCGGTGATCTGCAATTTTTATCGGGACGGCGACATTGCGGCAGACAGATCGGACACTTTTGACACTTTTTGGGACCATTGACATTTGAACAGCGATCAGAGCTATGAATTACCACTGATTACTGTATAAATGTCACTGGCAGGGAAGGGGTTAACAGTAGGGGATGATCAAGGGGTTAAATGTGTTCCCTCAGCGTGTTCTAACTGTGGGGGTGGGACTGCCTGGGGGAGGAGACCGATTGTTGTACCTATATACTAGGAACACACAAACTGTCTCCTCTCCCCTGCCAGAAAGTGAATGTGTGTGTGTGTGTGTGTACATCCCGGCCGCCGGGCACGTGCATTGGCTCCTCAGTGACGCGGGGGCGCGCGTCCCCTATACCCCTTAAAGTGTCTGCCGTGAAGCTACAGCGATTCATGCAGGGGAGCCATTCTGCCGCGGTCGGCAAGTGGTTAAACAAATTGCTAGCAGGCTTCAGCAAGCTTTCAACAAGCCTTAAGAAGTGATGAAGCCTGCTAGCAGCTTGTTTAAGTCAAAATCAAAACTCCTATTAGGAGCTGTGTTCAACATATACAAAATGGAGCTGAATGATGCTTTAAAAGCTTCAACAAAGCTTGCTGAAAACTTTGCAAATGCTTTGTCAAAGCTGGCTGTTCACACTGCACTTGTACAAGCTGAAGCCTGTGTAAAACAGGCCTTTAGGCTCGATTCACACCTATGCATGTTGCTTTTGAGTGTTTTTGGAGGTTTTTTTTTCATGCTTGCCACGTTTTTGAGCAGCGTTTTTGCGGCGTTTTTGCCGCGATTTTACCGCGATTTGTGTTTTGCCTTTTTTTTTTTTTTTTTTTTTTTTTTTACAGTTTTTTTTTACAGTCTAAAAAAAAATTAAAAAAAAAATTTAAAAAAAAAACAGCAAAAACGCATCAAAAACGCTGCAAAAACGCTGCAAAAACGGTGCACTTGCGTTTTTGATGCTTGTCCATTGAAATCCATTACATGCAAAACGCTGCTTTTTGCATGAAAAAAAGTCCCCGACCCTTTCCAAAAATGCAGAGAAACAAAAAAGCATTGATGTGAACATGTTCCATAGGAACCCATGTTAAAAAATTCCCGTGCATTTCTGCAAAATGCAAAATGCATCAAAAAACGCGCTAGTGTGAATGGAGCCTTAGGCCTGGTTCATGCCTATGCATATTCCAGGTGCATTTAGCATTCTTCAATACATGTTTTTGATCCATTGAAGTCTATGGAACCAAGAATACAACCTGCTGGTCCCTGGCCTTTTCCATAAAATGCACAGATGTGAACTTGACCCGTAGTGTGTTTCTGCAAAACTGAAAACGCACTAAAAAATGCATAGGTGTGAACCAGGCCTTAGAGTTTGGAGATCAATGGTAAGGTGAGCGGATTAACATACACTTTGGGGTGGAGGTGGAATGACCGTTTCATCAGAAGATGTGTTGTTGCACACAAGCAATGTTTAAGCATTGAACTTTTTAACTTGTATGTAGACGCATGAACTTTTTTCACTTTTATTTTTTAGTTATGTGTTTGCATTCATTTATTGTATGAATTGTATGTAAATATATGAATTGTTCTCATTTTCGTCTTTATTTATTAGTTTGTTTACACTGATTAATGGGTTTATTCTGTTGTAGTTGTGTGTGTATGTATATATATATATATATATATATATATATATATATAATACTTAAAAGGGGGCGCACCATTAGAGCCCCCTTTTTTGGGACAGCGGTCACCCAGCCCTGGTGATAGTTTAGGTTAGCAGGTATTTAGTGTGCTGTGCCTTTAAATGCATACCTGAGTTGCAGGTGGCCCAATCAGATCCCAGGGAAGGTTCTGGTATTCCTGGGAGAAGTGATAAAAGGGGCTGCTGAAGGTCTGTACTTCCTCTTGCAGCAGCTGGACCTGGAAGAGAAGAAACTGCAGCCTGACCTGGAGAGCAAAGAGTGACTGACTTGCCTTTAAAACGGTTCTCTTTCCTGTCATTGCGAGCGGTGCGGATGGAAGACCTTGTGAGGGCTTTTGTGGAGAGAGCAGAGAGCCAGGGCGGAGAGGAATGGATGCGATGCTGCCTGGCGCTGTCTGTCACAGAGGACAGTCAGCAGAACGCAGAGGTGAGAGAGGCTCAGCCAGTCCAGCCCTCACCTCAGAGAAGAGCAAGGTGGAGCGTCCCTCCGGAGCGTCTGGTGGCCGGAGGAGGAGAAGAACAAGCCGCCGGGCGGGCGCGTGCAGAAGAGAGGAGAAGCATGGCGGCGGTGCCCGGGAGACGGTCGGGACAGAAGAGGCGGACCTGCACTCAGTCACCAGCCAGGAGGAGGGGAAGAGGACACTCGGCGCCACAAGAAGAGCGACAGGAGAGGACTGAGCTGCCTGTGTCTGCTGCAGGCTCTCAAGCAACAGCTACTCCTCAGCGGTCGGCTCCTCAGAGTGACCTGGTCCCGGGTGCACTGTTCCACAGCCTACAGACAAGCATGAGTGTCCCAGCGGGGGAGGTGTCATCAGCTGGGCAGGGTGAGTTACAAAAATCCACTGTGAATGATATCTTGGGTTACCTGTCAGCTATCTCTCATGCTCTCTCTGCTGCTGGTATTGCCTCTCCCAGGCCCAGATTAAGAGCATCATGGGCCTGGTGCTAAGGATGTTGGTGGGCCTTTTTATGAAAATAAATAAAAAAAAAAACGCAAACAATTTTTTGTGAAATTTAAATTAAAGAGAGAGAGAGAGAGAGAGAGAGAGAGAGAGAGAGAGAGAGAGAGAGAGAGAGAGAGAGAGAGAGAGAGAGAGAGAGAGAGAGAGAGAGAGAGAGAGAGAGAGAGAGAGAGATGAGAAAAAGGGGAATAGAGAGAGGGTGAAAGAGAGAGAGGGTGGTAGGGAGTGAAGGGGGTGAGAGAGAGAGAACAGGGTGAAAGAGAGGGGATGAGAGAGAGAGGGGGGGTGGGAGTGAGGGGGTGAGTCTGTTGGGGGCACAGCATAGTACATTACACGGGAGGGGGGGTATAGCACAGTACATCACATGGTTGGCACAACACATTACATGGTGGATACATGGATACAGCACATTTAATGGCGGGCACAGCACATTACGCGGTTGGCACTGCCCAATACAGCACATTACAAGGTAGGCACAGTACATTATATGGTGGGCACAGCACATGACATGGTTGGTACTGCACAACACAACACATTTCATGGTGGGCACAGCTCATGCACACAGTGGGCACAGGACCTTATATGGTGGGCACAGTACATGACATGGCAGGCACAGCTGAGCACATTACATGGTGGGCACTGGACATTACAAGTGGGCACTGCACAGAACATTATATGGTGGGCACAACACATTATATAGTGGGTACTGCACATAGCATGGTGGGCACTGCACAGCACATGACAAGGTGGGCACTGCATGACACAGCACAGCACATTACATTGTGAGCACAGCACATTAAATGGTGGACACCACACATGACATGATGAGCCCTGCACACCACATTCCATTGTGGGTACTGCACGGCACATGCCATGGTGGACAATGTACAGCACATTACATGGTGAGTACAGCATATTACATGGTAGGCACTGCATGGTGCAGCACATGACATGGTGGGCACAACACAGCACATGACATGGTGGGCACTGCACAGCAATTTACATGATGGGCACTGCACATGACATGGTGGGCACTGCATGACACAGCACATTACATGGTGGGTACAGCGCATTACATGGTGGGCACTGCATGGCACAGCACATGACGTGGTGGGCACAGCGCATTACATGGTGGGCACTGAATGGCACATAACATTACATGGTGGGCACAACACATTACATGGTGGGCACTGCATGGCATAGCACGTTTCATGGTGGGAAATGCAACTGCACATTACATGTTAGGAACTGCACATGACATGGTGGGCACTGTTGAACAGCACAGCACATTACACAGTGGGCACAACACACTACATGCTGGGCACAGCACATGGCAAGGTGGGCACAGCATAGCACATGACATGGTGGGAAGTGCACATGACATGGTGGGCGCTGCACATTACACGGTGGGCACTGCACATTACATGGTGGGATCACTGTATGGCACAGCACATGACATGGTGGACACTGCAAATTACATAGCGGGCATTGCAAGGCACAGCCATGACATGGTGGGCATTGCACATGACATGGTTGGCACTGGATGGCACATCACATGACATGGTGGGCACTGCACATTACATGGTGGGCAATGCAAGGCACAGCACATGACATGGTGGGCACTGCACATTACATGGTGGGCACTGCAAGGCACAGCATGACATAGTGGGCACTGAACATCACATGAAGGGCAATGCAATGCACAGCACATGACATGGTCAGCACAGCGCATTACATGGTGGGCACTGCAATGTACAGCAAATGACATACTGGACACAGCACATTACATGGGGGGCACTGCAAGGCACATGACATGACATGGTGGGCACAGCGCATTACATGGGGGGCACTGCAAGGCACATGACATGACATGGTGGGCACAGCGCATTACATGGTGGGCACTGAATGGCACATAACATTACATGGTGGGCACAACACATTACATGGTGGGCACTGCATGGCATAGCACGTTTCATGGTGGGAAATGCAACTGCACATTACATGTTAGGAACTGCACATGACATGGTGGGCACTGCAAGGCACAGCATGGCATAGTGGACACTGCACATCACATGAAGGGCAATGCAATGCACAGCACATGACATTGTTCAGCACAGCGCATTACATGGTGGGCACTGCAACGTACAGCAAATGACATACTGGACACAGCACATTACATGGGGGGCACTGCAAGGCACATGACATGGTGGGCACAGCACATTACATGGGGGGCACTGCAAGGCACATGACATGACATGGTGGGCACAGCACATTACATGGGGGGCACTGCAAGGCACATGACATGACATGGTGGGAACAGCACATTACATGGGGGCACTGCAAGGCACATGACATGGTGGGCACAGAACTTTACATAGTGGGCACTGCAATGCACATGACAGGACATGGTGGGCACAGAACATTACATGGGGGGCACTGCAAGGCACATGACATGGTGGGCACAGCACATTACATGGGGGCACTGCAAGGCACATGACATGACATGCGGGGCACTGCAATGCACATGACATGGTGGGCACAGCACTTTACATAGTGGGCACTGCAATGCACATGACATGGTGGGCACAGCACATTATATAGTGGGCACTGCAATGCACATGACATGGTGGGCACAGCACATTACATAGGGGCACTGCAATGCACATGACATAGTGGGCACAGCACATTACATAGTGGGCACTGCAATGCACATGACATGGTGGGCACAGCACATTACATGGGGGGCACTGCAAGGCACATGACATGGTGGGCACAGCACATTACATGGGGGGCACTGCAATGCACATGACATGGTGGGCACAGCACATTACATGGGGGGCACTGCAAGGCACATGACATGACATGGTGGGCACAACACATTACATGGGGGCACTGCAAGGCACATGACATGGTGGGCACAGCACATTACATAGTGGGCACTGCAATGCACATGACATGGTGGGCACAGCACATTACATAGTGGGCACTGCAATGCACATGACATGGTGGGCACAGCACATTACATGGGGGGCACTGCAATGCACATGACATGGTGGGCACAGCACATTACATAGGGGCACTGCAATGCACATGACATGGTGGGCACAGCACATTACATAGGGGCACTGCAATGCACATGACATGGTGGGCACAGCACATTACATGGGGGGCACTGCAATGCACATGACATGGTGGGCACAGCACTTTACATAGTGGGCACTGCAATGCACATGACATGGGCACAGCACATTACATAGTGGGCACTGCAATGCACATGACATGGTGGGCACAGCACATTACATGGGGGGCACTGCAATGCACATGACATGGTGGGCACAGCACATTACATGGGGGCACTGCAATGCACATGACATGGTGGGCACAGAACATTACATGGGGGCACTGCAATGCACATGACATGGTGGGCACAGCACATTACATGGGGGGCACTGCAAGGCACATGACATGGTGGGCACTGGGCACAAGAGAGCACATTACATGGGGGAAGCAGCAGTCTGTCCCCTAGCACAATAATTACACAACATCCCCCTAACAAATGTACTGACCTTATCATAACAGCATGGGAGATGTCCTTCCTCCCGGGCTCCTGCTGGTTAGGACATCAGCGCCCCTCCCCCAGACACTGAGGATCTGTGTGAGTGTAACAGATCATGTGATAGGAGTCAGGAGGCATCGGTAGAGACAGGACTCGGCTGCACTGACTTGTCTCCTCCATGTGGGCACAGAGGGCTCCTCTTCCTTCAGGAAGGCACACAGGAATTGACAAGCCACTGCCATGGGCCTATAATGAGGGAGGGGCCTGGAGCTGCAGCTCCACCAGCCCCTATGTTAATCCGGCCCTGGCCTCTCCTATTCTTCCTCCTTCTCTGGCTGTCTCCCCCTCTGGGTCTGACTCTGCTAGCTTTAAAATCTCTGCACCTGTAAATGTCCCTGCTCCTGTGTCATTTAGTCAGTCAGGCAGTACACACATTGGGGATGCACACATGCACACTCCTGTTAGGGATATCTTGTCAGTCCCCGAGGCATGTTTAAAAGGGGTTATGCCTTGTGAAATTTCTCCTTTGGGGTACCATCTCCCTTCGGCGGTTAAAGAAAAAATCTGGCGGGGAGATTTTGTGGAAGTTTTATCTCTTCTTCCCACTGCAAAAGAATTTAATTTGAAATCAGATAAAAAAGGGGAGCAGGAGGAAGATAGGCGCAGAACGGTACCACGATTGTTTAATAATTGGTTACAGGCATTTTTTGTTTTTGCAAGCGTTCTGGTCGAGAAGCACCCGGAGTTGAGCGGGGGTTTGTTCCAGCACTTCTTGGAGGCTTACAAGAATTTTGGAGGTCTGGTCTGGTACGCTTATGACAAGTCTTTTCGCCAGAAGCTAGCGGTCCACCCATCTTTAAGATGGGGAATGAAAGACGTGGGCCTATGGCTTAATTTAATCTTGCCTCAGAGAGCACCTAGTATGCGGCAGTTCCCTGCTAATCCGGGTACTCAGGTTTCGCCAGGGTATCGCAGGGGTTGGTGTTTTTCGTTCAATGAGAGTCAGTGTCGTTTTAATACTTCTTGTAAGTATAGACATGAGTGCTCTTTTTGCGCAGGGCGCCATCCTGTGGTGAAATGTTTTAGGAGAACAGCGGTGGGGGTCCCGTCTCAGCGCGATATTTTTCCCAAGAGCCTGCACGCCAGTGAGGCTGGAAAACATGCGCCCCTGGCTGGATCTATACCCAAGCAGGGAGAAAGCGCTTTTACTAATTGAAGGGTTTTCTTTTGGTTTTCCTCTCCCTTCTTTTACTGGCTCTGGTTGTACTATTGTGGATAATCTGAAGTCAGTTAGGCAGTTTCCTGAAGTAGTGAGGGAAAAAGTTTCCAAAGAAATTGCAGAAGGTCGCATGGCTGGCCCGTTTAAATTTCCCCCTTTTAGCGATTTGCGCATCTCACCGCTAGGTGTGGTCCCCAAGAGGGAACCGAATTCATTTAGTTTAATACAGCATCTTTCTTTCCCGAAAGGGGGCTCGTTGAATGACGAGATTGACGATTCGCTGTGTTCAGTCGCTTATGCGACTTTTGATGAAGCAGTGGGCAAAATTAAAGCATGCGGCCGGGGGGCATTGTTGGCAAAAGCCGATGTGAAGTCGGCTTTCAGGCTCTTACCCATTGCCCCGGCAGCTTTCAGTTCTTTGGGTTTTTATTTTGACGGGTTTTATTTTTTTGACAAATGTCTTCCTATAGGATGTTCTTTGTCTTGTACATATTTTGAAACTTTTTCTACTTTCATTCATTGGATTATGTGTTTTGAGTCTGGTCAGGATTCGATTGCACACTACCTAGATGATTTTTTGTTTATCGGCTCTGCAAATTCTGACATCTGTTCTCGTCTTCTGCAGTTATTTGTGGTTGTTACAGAACATTTTGGGGTTCCTCTGGCTGCCGAGAAAACTTGTTATCCTGCAACTTCCATGGAGTTTTTAGGTATATTGATCGATTCCCGAGGTGGAAGAATTTAGTTTGCCGCAGGCTAAGGTAGACAAGATGAGGAACCTTATTGCAGTATTTTTGCGGAGACGTAAGGTGTTATTGAAGGAGATGCAGTCATTACTAGGTCTCCTGGCTTTTGCTGGAAAAATCATGCCAGTTGGGAGGATTTTTTCTAGGAGATTGTACATGGCAACTGCAGGTTTGAAATCTCCTTTTGCTCACATCCGTTTAACGGCTTCCCTCAAAGATGATTTGGTAGTGTGGGCTGATTTTTTGGCGACTTTTAACAGGCGTTCCTTTTTTCAATCAGATTTTATCTTTGCTCCTGATTTTCGTCTGTTCACTGACGCGGCAGGCTCCAAGGGTTTTGCGGCAATTTGGGGATCGCATTGGAGCTGTGGGGCTTGGCCGGAGGCATGGATTCGAATGAAGGCTACTAGGAACGTCGTGCTGTTAGAGCTTTTTCCAGTTTTAGTGGCCGTGGCGCTTTGGGGAGAGTTTTTTGCCAACCGGCGGATTCTGGTAAAAACGGACAATAAAGGGGTCCTCTTCGCTGTCAACTGTCTTTCTTCCAGCTCTCTCTGGGTGGTTAACATTTGGTCTTTTTATGTTTAAAATTTAACATTTGAATCAAGGCGAAGTACACGCCGGGGGTTTTGAATAATCTGGCTGACTCTCTTTCCCGTTTCCAGATGCAGCGTTTTCGGGAGCTGCTCCCAGGGGCGTACGCGGAAGGAACGCAATGCCCAGCGTACTTGTGGGAGCTAATTTAGCGGGAGTGATGGATGCCGTTAAATGCTCAGTTTCTTCCCGTACGTGGGCAGACTACTCCGTGGCTTGGAGGAAGTGGATGCTATTCGCTGGAAATGCGGGTTTTGATTGGGAGTCTCCCGAGGAGCAGGCTGTTTTGGCCTTTTTGGCTTTTCTAATGGAAGGCCAGCCCTCTTATGGTTCTCTGGCTAAGACCCTGGCAGGAGTATCATTTTTCTTCAGGATGAGGGGTCTCCCGTTCTGCTCTAGTTTTTTCCTGGTAAAGCAGGCCTTGAAAGGCTATCGAAGATCAACTTTTGTCCCGGATGACAGGCGTCCTATTGGTTTATCTCTGCTTAGGCGCTTGTGCGATGCCACGTTGGGGGTATGTTTTAGCAGCTATGAGGCTTTGCTGTTTAAAGTAACTTTTGTGTTGTTTTATTTTGGTGCCTTTCGGGTTTCTGATCTGCTTCCTGGATCCAAGCTGAGCTCCTTGGGTTTATGGTCGGAGCATGTGCTAGTTGACCATGGTCGCGTGCAGGTTTTTCTGAGACGGTCGAAAACGGACCAGCTGGGGCGGGGGGAATGGGTGACAGTGTCGGCATGGAGTGACGCCTCAGTTTTTCCGGTGGCGCTAGTTACCGGTTTCCTCGCCGCACGTCCGGCGGGGGCGACTCATTTTCTCAGTCATTGGGACCAGTCTCCTTTAACTAGGTACCAATTTGCTTATGTTCTGAAACGCTGTCTTGGGAAATTGAGTCTACAAGATTTCAAGTTTTCCTCACATTCATTCAGAATAAGAGCAGCGTCTGACGCTGCTGAAAAGGGGTTGCCAGCCAAAACCATAATGGGTTTGGGAAGGTGGAGGTCAAACTGTTTTAAGAGATATATTAGACCTAACTTGTCACTATAATTTTCCAGGTTTTCAGCATTGTGTTTGGATTCTGGGCCACTCATACATATATTGGGCTCGGAAACGTGCGGCCCAACGCAGGTATTCTGTCAACCTATCGTTACTGCCGGAATTCTTCAATCTGTATTGGAAAGGAATAAGAGGTTTGCGGTGGCAACATTTATTTTTTCATTTGTCTCAGTTACATCAGGTTTGGCCACCGCCTTCAATTTTGATAGTCCATCTGGGAGGCAATGATTTGGGTTCAGTTCGTACTTTAGACCTTTTATTTATGATTAAACAGGATCTGTATAGGTTCCATTTGACTTCCCCGGGTACGATCATTGTATTTTCAGTTCCTCGTTTTGCTTGGCTGTCTTCCCCGTTTTCCAAAGTAATGGAGAAGATGAGGAAGAGGGTCAATCGGGCGTTGGCAAAATTTATGCCACTTTTGGGGGGATTTTCTTATAGGCACGTGGATCTAGAAGGGGGCATCCCAGGTCTTTATAGGCAGGATGGGGTCCACCTTTCAGATGTAGGTGCAGATATCTTTAATCTTGGCTTGCAAAGCAGCATTGAGAGGGCCGCGTATTTGGGGTAGGCCGGCCTGGTTGCACAAGTCCGGCTGGTGGGGACGTATTTCTTTGTAAATAAAGGATGAGTAGCCCGTGTTCTGAAAACTGGGCAAAGGTTTTGCTGTTAAATATTTAATTTCATTTGGAAAATTGGAATTATTATGTTTATTCATATGAATTTTTTGTAACCAATAAAATTACCGCGGCCATTTTTTGCCATATATGATGTATGTGTGTTTTTTTTCCTATTAATAAGTTTTTATGGTGGTACCTGGGGAACTAAGGTTAGGGGCAAGGTGTGGCCTGCTGTCCCATACCTAAAAGGGGGCGCACCATTAGAGCCCCCTTTTTTGGGACGGCGGTCACCCAGCCCTGGTGATAGTTTAGGTTAGCAGGTATTTAGTGTGCTGTGCCTTTAAATGCATACCTGAGTTGCAGGTGGCCCAATCAGATCCCAGGGAAGGTTCTGGTATTCCTGGGAGAAGTGATAAAAGGGGCTGCTGAGGGTCTGTACTTCCTCTTGCAGCAGCTGGACCTGGAAGAGAAGAAACTCCCTCCCTCCCCGTCGTGGTGTATTTTATGTGGTTGGGTCACCCCGGATTCTGGGGGGGACGTATTTCTTTGTAAATAAAGGTTGAGTAGCCCGTGTTCTGAAAACTGGGCAAAGGTTTTGCTGTTAAATATTTAATTTCATTTGGAAAATTGGAATTATTATGTTTATTTATATGAGTTTTTTGTAACCAATAAAATTACCGCGGCCATTTTTTGCCATATATGATGTATGTGTGTTTTTTTTCCTATTAATAAGTTTTTATGGTGGTACCTGGGGAACTAAGGTTAGGGGCAAGGTGTGGCCTGCTGTCCCATATATATATATATATATATATATATATATATCTATATATATATATATATATATATATATATATATATATATATATATAGATATATATATATATATATATATATATATATATATATATATATATATATATATCTATATCTATATCTATATATATATAGATATATATATATATATATATATATATATATATATATATATATATATATATATATATCTATATCTATACTTTTTTTAATATATTTATAGATTCATTGGGCTAAGAGATAGGATTTTAGTTTCATTGCACTTTTAACATTATTTTAGCACTGCACATTTTTTTATATTTTATTTCTTGTTGTTGTGGGTGATTAACAGCGTGTGCTAGCTGTTTTTTTTTTTTTTTTTTCATTTGTTTTGGTTGCGCGGTGACATTTTTACACAGTCCTGGTGAATTTATGAACTTTGGCAAACAGGATCATAAGGACCAACAGTGAGCATTTTAGATAAACCAGACCCTCACAATAAAAGGAGGGCACATAGCAGCCATAGGGGTATATTTACTAAAGGCAAATCCACTTTGCACTACAAGTGGACTTGGAAGTGCAGTCGCTTTAGATCTGAGGGGGAGATCTGAAATGAGGGGAAGCTCTCATGGTGGTCCTGCCCTCCGTTATATACGAGCCGTCACCTGAACAGAAGCGTCACACATCGGGAGACTCCAATTGAGGCGGATCGGTGGACGAAGCAGAGAAGAAGAAGCCGGAGGAAGATTTCTGAAGAGAAGACCGGGGGAAGAAGCGGAGGAAGATAGAGGAAGAAGCGGGGGAAGAACAAGATGGAGGAAGAAGAAGAACACAGAAGGAAGACCAGAAGAAGAAGCGGGGAAAGAAAACATTAATAAAGGAATTGTCAAAAACCATCTATTGTCTTTTTTTAACATTTTTGACACTTTTTTTGTGAAATGGTAGGGGTACATTTGTACCCCATTACCAATTCACACAGAGGGGGCCAGGATCTGGGGGTCCCCTTGTTAAAGGGTGCTTCCAGATTCCAATAAGCCCCCCGTCCGCAGACCCCCACAACCACCGGGCAAGGGTTGTGGGGATGAGGCCCTTCTCCCCATCAACATGGGGACAAGGTACTTTGGGGGGCTACCCCAAAGCACCCTCCCAATGTTGAGGGCATGTGGTCTGGTATGGTTCAGGAGGGGGGGCGCTCTCTCATCCCCCCTCTTTTCCTGCGGCCTGCCAGGTTGCGTGCTCGGATAAGGGTCTGATATGGATTTGAGGGGGGGGACCCCACATAATTTTTTTTTTTATTTTGGTGCGGGGTTCCCCTTAAAATCCACACCAGACCTGAAGGGTCTGGTATGGATTTTGAGGGGGACCCCCATGCCATTTTTTTTAATATTGGTGCGGGGTTCCCCTTAATATCCATACCAGACCTGAAGGGCCTGGTATGGAATTTGGGGGACCCCCACGCATTTTTTTTAATTTTGGTTAGGGGTTCCCCTGTGGAGGAATCCCATGCCATTTTTATCAATTAACTTTTATGTGTATTGCCGGGACCGACAATTCATTATAGCCGCAAGTAGTTTTAAATTACTTTTTTCCCTTTAGAAATGTCATTTTGCTGTCAGACTGTTTTAAACACAGGAAACATGCGCCACTTTATAGGCATATTATAGACACCCCCCAGGTACAAAATTTAAAGCAATATTACACTTTTATTGTTTCACTTTAAGCATTATTAAAATAACTGCTCCAGAAAAAATGGCAGTTTTTAAAACTTGTTTTTGCATTGATACATGTCCCTGGGGCAGGACCCGGGTCCCCAAACACTTTTTATGACAATAACTTGCATATTAACCTTTAAAATTACCACTTTTGATTTCTCCCATAGACTTTTAAAGAGTGTTCCCGCGGCTTTCGAATTTGCCGCGATCACCCCAAATTTTTCGGTATTCGGTGAACAGGGGAACAGCCAATGTTCGAGTCGAACTCATGTTTGACCCGAACATAAAGCCCATCCCTAATGACAGGGCATCATTAGCAATCTCTTGAAGACCCTGGTAAGTTAAAAGTTTATGATACTAGGGTATTCCATCGAACTTTGTCTGCTGTTTATAAAAGGTGTCTTAAGCTGGCCTAAGCATGGCTGCTTAGGTATAGACATGACATTTAAATCTGGCTGTTTTTGTTACAGTTTTTAAATTCTGGGGAAATCGAGGATGGCTTGGTGTTCAGTATTACTACCCTGTTCTCTTCACGCAGTTTGTGTTTTATCAGACCTCACTATTTTCACACTGTATAGAAAGGCCCCTTCCCATTGTTTTGTTTTTTTTTTGGCTTGTTTGTTTGTTTTTTATTTTGGAATCATATATGTCCCACATGGCAGTGCCTAGCTTCCCATGAGTTTAGTTTAACAAAATATCTTACTTATTAGACCCACTGATGGCCAGAATTGACTAACAAATTTTACCTTCATAGACTTCAATGGGGTTCGCTGATTAGTTTACAAATTTCGAGCTTCAAGCTAAATTCGCAAAGACATGCTAACCTCAACAGATGTACTTGTTACCAGGGCCTTAAACACAAACACAAAAGTAGAACATACCTTGCAGATACATCCCAAGTGGAAAGAAAATCCGGTGCTCAGAGAATTTCAATATAACAATGCTAACCTATCAGCTGCTGTGTTTCAATTTTACAAATAAGCGCTCTGTGTGTTTCAGGGTTGCCGAGGTTGGCCTGGACTTCCTGGTCCCAAAGGAGACAAGGTATGTATGTCTTCATCAAACTTTTAGATGTAAATTAGTCTTTGATAATAAGTCTTCATGCACACTAGAAAGCTAAAAACTGCTTTAGAAACACTGGACAAAAAACGCTGTTTTAGGGCTTTGTTCCAGCGTTTAGCAGTGTTTAGCTTAATGTGTAAGCTACATTTAGTAGCTGCAGCGTGAAGGAGCGGGGCCGCCGGCATCCTTAACAACTAGTAAATAGCTAGTTAAGGAGTGGGCTAGGAAGCCGGCCACCACAACCTTAACCACGGATGAGTCATCAGCTGTCAGTGGGGTTCCCCGCTGACGGTTAAATGTAAAAAAAAAAAACATTGCTGGTGTTCTGTTGAATAGTGCAGATTGTCAGATAATGCCTCCGACGATCTGCGCATGCAGACGTAGTGATGTCAAGCCAGCTGATCTGCTGATGGCGTGACTTCAACACTGCGCCTGCGCAGATCGTCGGAGGCAGTATCCGACGTTCCACAAAGCTCTGCATTAATCAACAGAACACCAGCTCTTCCTTGTCATGTTATCCCATTGATCGGGGCACTGTGTGCCATGTTTAGCCTCCATGTTCCATCAGGAGCGGGGGGTGGAACCTGTTCTTTGCTGGTTGTGGCTTCCTCTGGGTCTACCATGTCAGGGTGTCTAGCTGCCTGCAGGAAAGAGCACCCTACCTGATCACCGAGGCAACCAAGATCTATGGGGCATCCGCCGGGGCTCTGAATGCCGTCGACCTGGTGTGCAGGTGCTCGGCACACACTGCGCCTAACAATGGGATAACATGACAAGGAAGATCCGGTATTCTGTCTATTACTGCAGAGCTTTACTGATCATCAGATACTGCCTTGACGATCTGCACATGCGTAGTGTTGACGTCACTACTGCGCATGCGCAGACCGTGTCAGGCATTATCCAACAATTTGCACTATTCGACAGAATACAAACATGTGAAAAAAAAAAAAACAGTGTGGGGGTCCCCTGCCCAATCCATACCAGGCTCACGCCAACATTTTTTTTAAAGATGTTGTGGGGTCCCCCCAAAATCCATATCAGACCCTTATCTGAGCATGCAGCCTGGCAGGCCAGGAAAGGAGGGGGACAAGCGAGTACCCCTCTCCTGAACCATACCAGGCCATATGCTCTCAACATGAGCCTGGGATGGGGACGAGGGTCTCTTCCCCACAACCCTGGCCTGTGGTTGTGGGGGTCTGTGAGTGAGGGGGCTTATCAGAATCTGGAAGCCATCAGATCCCGGCTCCGACACAAGTCCTTTATTAAAAAATCAAAAATAATTTCCCCGCTGTACATCCATCATCAATCACGACACCTGCCACCACCAAAAAAGACAAAAAAAACCCCTCCAGTCCCAATGAAGGCTCCCGCCGTCTGCCAGCTCCACTGTCTGACAGCTCTTAAATAACTAAGGGGATGTGGCACCGTTCCCTTGTGACGTCACGACTGAGGGCATGCTGGATCCATGACGTCACAAGGGGGCAGTGCCACCCTACCACGTCACCTGGTGGCCCCGCCACCGGGTGGCACCTCCCATGTTGAGGGCATGTGGCCTGGTATGTTTCGGGAGACCAAGCGGCCCCCCGACCCTTTCCTGGCCTGCCAGGCTGCATGCTCAGATAAGAGTCTGGTATGGATTTTGGGGGGATCCCACTCCATTTTTTTTGGCATGGGCTTCCCCTTAAAATCTATACCAGACCCAAAGGGCCTGGTATGACTTTTTTTCACATTTTTGTATTGCCGGCAATGTTTTTTTTTACATTCAGCTGTCAGCGGCTGATGACTCATCTGATGACTCATCCATTGTTACGGACGTGGCGTCCAGCTTCGCAGCCCGCCTCGTAACAACCAGCTATTCACTGTTAGGGACACCGGCGGCCCCCGCTTCAAGAAAAGAAAAAAAAAACTCTGCTAAACGCTGAACACCGACGTTAAGGAGAGTTTAGGAGCTGTCAGTGTTTTTTCTGCCAAAACGCTGCTGCAGAAAGCGCTGGCAGAGGGTTTTTTCCTACCACTAAACTCACCTGCCAAAAAACTCTGATAAAAGCCTATGTGTGCATGAACACATAGGATAACAAGCAGGGGAGTTTAGAGGCAGTTAAAAAAACATTTGACGCCTAAAACAGCAGCTGTAAAAATGCCCAGTGTGCATGAGACCTAAACCTAGACATATCCTGATCAGTAGTTGGAAACATATTTTCGTTTACTTTGAATGCACAGTGTATACCTCTAATAGCCATTTGTTTTTAGGGTGATCCAGGGCCAATAGGCCGAATGGGGATGACCGGCAATCCAGGGCCCCGTGGACCTCCTGGGTTGCCTACAGTAATGATTTGGAGCAATTCTCCAGAGGACTGGGCAGCATTCTATGTAGGTTCCTTTACCAATGTAAATTCAAGTCAACATGTTGTAATTTTATATATATTTTCTTTCTTCATCTGGACTGTTCAGCAAAGTGCTGTTTTCGCTGTGTGTGTACAGTGTATATATTTGTGTATGTGCAGTGTATATATATATATGTGTGTGTGTGTGTGTGTGTGTGTATATATATATATATATATATATATATATATATATATATATATATATATATATATATATACACACACACACACATATGAAAACATAAAAATATAAAAAAATAAATAAAACATTTTTACATGATTGGTTATACAGAGTGAACACAACTTTACTTTATTTATGGTTTAGTGAAGCTATTTTATTACAGTAAGCGGCAGCGCCATCTGGTGGCTATTTGTCTTTTAACATGAAATGCCAAGTTATTTATTGAGCACTTTAAATAACTGAAAAAGGGCAGAAGTTAGCAAACATATTATACTTGGATATTAATATAATTATTAAATGATATAGTATATGCTATCCTTGTTGTGATTTTTTTTAACATCCTTAAACACTGTATTAGATACTGTGTACACCGCCTGCACTGTATTAGAAACAGTATACCACAGAATGCACTGTAGATATAGGCTACAATAGATGCAGAGTATATATATATTATTACACAGCCTGCACTGACTGAATATTGAGTAAACACTGAATATGTCTATGCTAAATGCAGAGTATATATATATATATATATATATATATATATATATATATATATATATATATTACATTGCCACTAACTGAATAACCTGCCTGCTTAATCTAACTCAGACTATCTCTTTGTCAACGCCAACAACACTACACACGGCCGCTCTGTAAGCAGCCTTATATAGTGTGGGGTGTGGACTTGGTCCCCCTGAGCCATGATTGGCCAAAGGCACCCTGCCCAATCATGGCTCTCTCAGCAGAGCTCGCTGTGATTGGCCAAAGCATGCAGGTCCGGTGCATCCTTTGGCCAATCATCATACAGCAATGCACTGCGATCTCGCAGTGCATTATGGGGCGTTCCGCGGTGCTCAAATTTGCCACGAACGCTCCATATGTTCGGTTAGTTTTAGAACAAATGAACACCCGATGTTCGAGTCAAACTTACGTTCGTCTCGAACCGTGGGCTCAGCCCTACAAATGATTAAGAAAGTACAGAGGGGTTCATTGATACTTAAAGCAGTACTAAACCTAAAAACTTAAATTTTAATTTATTTTAGCATACAAATCCATAAATGTGGTGGATACATTGATTTTCTTTTTGAGCTTTTTTTCCCTCTATTTCACCTGATGATTTGGCCACACCTGGCAACATATTTCCCGTCTGTCTGTCTTTTAAGCCGTTACAACAACATTTTTTATTTTTGGGATAAATTAATAAAATGCATAAAATGCATACTAAAATCACATTGTAAGTTCTCCTGTCAGTGGTGAATGGTTTAGCTCAACCCTCTAACTGCCAAAATTGCTGGACAGCTTGGTCTGTTAAAGGAAGTTGGGAAATAACAGATTTTCCGGGTAAACATAAAAGAAAAAAAGCCTAAAAAGAAAATGAATGCACCCACCACATCTAAGAACTAGTAGGTTGCAATATATAACATTTTTGCTTTTGGGTTTAATACCACTTTAAGAATAGCTATGCAGAAGTTTCAAACCATTGAGGGCTTTATATGTTAGAAATTGCATTTTGAAATGTATACTGTGCAGGACTAACAGAGAGGAGCAGAAATAGATCATTTTGCTGCTTGAGTTACATTCAGTACAGGCTGTTTTCTTACCATTGCGTCTCTTCTTCTCTTGCAGCAAACGTCATTCTATCAGCTGTTGCACGTGGGCTGGCCTGTGAGTGTGCCCTTCGTTATCACAAGTGGCCTGACCTCTTGGTACAATGGAGCCTCTTCTGTCATCTAGACTTATTTCTGTGGGAACTTTAGTGCACTAACTAAATGAAAGGGCCGCTAAATAAAATAACTAGTTTGCACAAAATGAGATCAGGCCTTCTCGTTCAACATCAGTGCCTGACCTCACAAATGCACTTCTGGAAGAATGGGCAAACATTCCCATAGACACACTTCTAAACCTTGTGGACAGCCTTCCCTGATTTCTTGAAGCTGTTCTAGCTGCAAAGGGTGGGCCAACTCAATATTGAACCCTACAGACTAAGACTGGGATGCCATAAAAGTTTATGCGCGTGTAAAGGCAGGCACCCCAATACTTTTGGAAATATAGTGTATTTGTGAATGTTATCAGTAGCTGTTGCACAAAAAAATTTTTGGGTGAACTTGTCCTTTATGGAATTTTGTGATATTCCTTTCCATCCTTTTTCTGATACCTTTTTTACTTTTCTGTGACTAGTTAAGAATAACTTAACCAGCCAATCACAGCACATGAACAGGAGAAAATGCCAGCAAGCGCATAACTAGCATGAATTTAGAAGTATGAACTTTAACCAAAAACCTAAACCTAGAAAGCAATTACTTTTATTTATAATGAGGCCCATGTGCCACAGCCACAAGTCAAGTATTTGGCTTGCAGTTGCGGCACAGACCCATTGAATGACCTAGTTTGACAGGCATGGCCATCTGTCAAATCAGCATGTAACATTCAATTTGACATGTGAACAGCCCCCTCTGGCTGTTGTTTAGGCCTTAGATGGGCTTTAGATGGGCGGCCGATTTGTGGCTCTACATCCACATGTATATATATCCAGAACCTCGACATGACATAGAGTATGACCACAGTAAAAGAGCAAGTGGCCTTATTTAAAAATAAAGTATGTTAAAAATTTTCTATAACTGGTCATTTGCGCTTACTTTAATTAGGAACATTCATAACATTCCCAAGCTCTGTGGTAGTACAGCTTCCTTCCTGTGTACTAGTGAGCAACAATGTTGTGTGTTTAGCTTTTAGCTAATACACCAACCCTCACTGAAATAATTGATCAGTCTTAATAATAGAGTTCATCATGCAGTGCTATGCTTAGTACATATAAAGAAAAAAATGCAGCTCTTAAAACAAGTTTGACTATACCACATGTGATAATTAAATCCCATACAAAGTGCATAAAATGTCCATCAAGCAATATATAAATGATAAAGTTCATATGTAGACAGTAGTGATCAGCAATATGAAATCCTCCACTGGGGTGTCTTGCCTCAACCAAACATGAAGAGTGCAAACTCACCAGACCCAGTTGCTCTCTAACATATAGAACAGCATAACTTGTTCATTACTTTATCATTCTCCTTTTATTGGATGCACACAGTACTTACTTTTTCTTTATATGTACAATACGGTGTTCTGTACATCTACACTGATTGCATGGTGCTTTACACTGACCAATTTAGCACTGACACACACCTTTTTGAAGTGCTTTGCTTAGATTTGTGATAGGTAATGAACAGGTCATTTGACGAAGCACTTTTTGATTGTATCTTTTTTTTTTTTTACAGTTTTTCCATTTTGTAGGATGTTCCCAACATCTGTAGAATATATTCCATACTTCTTTTTCAAATATTGTATCATTTGTATCCAGTAACATAGAACTCTGTTGGTTTTGTATGCACAATTCACAAAAGTATATAATTATTTTGAATGTTACTTATTTGTTACAGGTTTATGTTTTAAAACATTTGTTTGTTCTATCTTATAGAGAAGTCGAGGACCACCAGGTCTGCCTGGTATCCATGGAAGACCTGGAACACCGGTAAGGAAAAGACTGAAACTTTCTCTCTTAAAGATGAACTCCAGTTGTTTTTTTTTCTTTAAAGTATCATGCCCCGTACACACAGTCGGATTTTCCGACGGAAAATGTGTGATAGGACCTTGTTGTCGGAAATTCCGACCGTGTGTAGGCTCCATCACACATTTTCCATCGGATTTTCCGACACACAAAGTTTGAGAGCAGGATATAAAATTTTCCGACAACAAAATCCGTTGTCGGAAATTCCGATCGTGTGTACACAAATCCGACGGACAAAGTGCCACGCATGCTCAGAATAAATAAAGAGATGAAAGCTATTGGCCACTGCCCCGTTTATAGTCTCGACGTACGTGTTTTACGTCACCGCGTTTAGAATGATCGGATTTTCCGACAACTCTGTGTGACTGTGTGTATGCAAGACAAGTTTGAGCCAACATCTGTCGGAAAAAATCCTAGGATTTTGTTGTCGGAATGTCCGAACAAAGTCCGACCGTGTGTACGGGGCATAAGTCAGCAGCTACAAATACTGTAGCAGACACTCTACAAATACTGTAGCAGACACTCACCAGCCTAGGAGTCCAGTACTGTCTTCACTGGGGCTGATTCTTTAACAGTTTTCAGATCCCAGGCGCCACCATCTTGGCTGTGGGAGCCAGCTCTGACCTTCTGCTGTTTCACTGATGGCCCCCCACTGCGCATGTGAGAGATCATGCTGCACTGTCAGATTGTTCCCACAAAATCCTGGGACATGTGATGTGTCCCAGGAGGTTGTGGGTGGCTTCAAAGTTACATAATTCTCGCTTAGGCATTGAACTTGATGCTCCATTCACACTTGCCATTTTGAGATCTTGGGCAAAATTGCTGCGATTCTGCCTGATATCTCAAAATGCACTACAAACGCAAAATGTAGGTTCGGGTGCCATAATTTTCAATGGCACCTAAAATGCAGTGCAGTTTTGCTGCAATTTATTGTGCAGCAGTCGGGGCAAATTGTATTGTTTGAAGCCTGCCACCCAAAAAGAAGCAGGAGCTTCTTTTTGTCAACAAGCTGCATGAGATGCAAATTTGCTTTGATTGCCGCGCGGTAAATTTGTACGACAATTGCAGCAAAACCACAACGTGTTTTAGGTGGCATTGAAAATAATGGCACCTGAACATGCGTTTTGAGATTGTACTGCATTTTGAGATTGTAGGCAGAATCTCAGCGATTCTGCCCAAGATCCCAAAATGCCAAGTATGAATGGAGCAATTCACATAAGCCTGTTCATTTTACTTTTAAAAAGAAAGAGCAAGCAGCATAGTAGATATCGCCCAGAACCTGGGTTTATTTCTCTCTAGGGTGTTTTTTTTACTGGACTACAAATTTTCTTCACATACTTTGCAAATAATAGTAATAATAGTTTAAGTTGTTTAATAATAATAGTCGTGCTATATAAATATGCTGAAAAATTTTCCTGTAAACAAATACCTTTTGGTTTTGGTTTATTATTTTCTAACCTCCTGTCATCATTTAGTGTCTATGTACAGTATTACTTACTAGCCAGAAAAATAAGTTCACAATATATCTCACAAGATTTTTATTTTCATTTACAGGGAATGACTGGACCTCCAGGGTGGCTCGGTATAAAAGGACAATGCGGTCCGATGGTAAGAATTGTCCTTATGAAATTAAGTTAAAAGTCAAGTAGTAGAAGTTAAAGAAGCACTCTAGTCTAAATCTAATCTTTTAATCTTGTTTCTGATAGAATAGATACATTTACAATTTCTGTCAAGTTTTTATTCAGGAAGAGATTTCCCCTCATTTCACTTCACTGTAGTCATCAGAACAGCACGTGACTTTCACTTTAAAGTGGGATTCAAGTATATGTGAACCCTTATCTTATAAAACAACCCATTCAGAGTAATATAAAAAGGCAAAACATTTGTTTGTGTGTGTGTATACACACACACATATATATATATATACAGTGTGTGTATATGTGTGTGTGTGTATGTGTGTGTGTATATATATATATATATATATATATATATATATATATATATATATATATATATATATATATATATATATATATATATTAGCCGTGGCCAAATGTTTTGAGAATGACACAAATGTTAATCACTTGCTTACCTGCCACTTATACCCCCTCCCTGACCAGGCCAATTTTCAGCTTTCAGCGCTCTCACACTTTGAGTGACAGTTGCGGGGTTATGCAACACTGTACCCAAATTCATTTTTTTCCACAGAAAAAGAGCTTTCTTTTAGTAGTATGTAATCACCACTGGGTTTTTATTTTTTGCTAAACAAACAAAAAAAGACCGAAAAATTTGAAAAAAAACTAAAAGTTTTTCATATTTTGTTATAAACTTTTGCAAACAGGTAATTTTTCTCCTTAACTGATGGGCACTGATGAGGCTGCACTGATGGGCACTGATAGGCGGCACTGATGAGGCGCCACTGGTGGTCACTGGAAAGGAGGCACTGATGAGGCTGCACTGATGGGTGGCACTGATGGGCACTGATGAGCGCTGATAGGTGCCACAAAGAGGTGGCAGTGATAGGCGGCACTGATAGGTGGCACTGATTTATCTCCATCCACATCTTGCATCAAAATAGAAACATCTCCTGTGGGCACTCCTTTCTTTCCTTCTACATTTGGGGGTAAGAATGTATTTGGTATTTACTAGTCAATGAAGGTATTATTTTTGTGTTTTGAAACATGGGCCTGGCCAAGCAAACGATTGAGGTGGGGATGCATTTGACCACCTTATTATGTAATTCCTGGCTATAAGCAAAAGGTTGAGACACAGCTCAGTTCGCTCTGATGAAGAAACGATACCTCGAAATGCGTCAGCCAGTCTTATTGTGGGACATTTTATCTGTAATTTGATACCATGGACGTAAAGCGGTTCAATATCTGATATGCTGAATTTAAGCGTATGTTTGTATTATTCCTCCTTTTTTTAATAAAGTAATTTATTGAGGATAATGCACTAGGCCGGTGCGCCCTCTGTTTATTTCTAATCTCATTGCATCTAGACATCCCCAGTCTTATGAGGGCAGCAAGGTGGCATTTATCCAAGTTTTCCAGGACAAGAGCATAGAATAACACCACTGTGGGGCCCATCTTCGAGCGCAGGAGACATGTGTTGTATATATTGTTCATCATCAAACTGTTCTTGGATGGTTGGGAGAAGTTGCTCTTGGAGGATGTTTTTGTACCATTCTTGATTCATTACTGTGTTCTTAGGCAAAATTGTGAGTGAGCCCACTCCCTTGGCTGAGTAGAAACCACACACATGAACGCTCTCAGGATACTTTACTGTTGGCATGACACAGTACTGATTGTAGCGCTCACGTTTTCATCTCCAGAAAAGGTTTTTTCCGGATGCCCCAAACAATTGAAAAGGGAATTTATCAGAGAAAATGACTTTACCCCAGTCCTCAGCAGTCCTATCCCTGTACCTTTTGCTAAATATTAGTCTGTCCTTGATGTTTTTCCTGGAGAGAAGTGGCTTCTTTGTTGCCCTTCTTGACACCAGGCCATCCTCCAAAAGTCTTCTCCTCACTGTGCTTGGCTGATTGGCTGGCATGTCGTCACTCCCGCACATGCACACAAGAGTCACAATTGTCTCAGCACAGAGCCATGCTCTAATTCAGAACATAAATGCTGACAGACTAATAATATGTGTCAGCCATTTTTCTTTTAATTTTAAATTTAATTCTGCTTTAAATTTCAATCAGTACAATCTGAAGTGTTCCAGACTGTCAAGACCTCTCAGTCTTAGCCAGCCCCAGTAATATCCAGCTGCTGCTCCAGTTTTGAAATTTATATCCGAATTAAAGAAGATTATAATGATTTAAAACAACTAGCTGCTGAAATCTGTAAATACAATCAGTTAAGAAGTTCAGGTCTTTTTCTTTTGAATAGGAGTGCCGCAGACATGTAGTTCAGAGCCTAATGCCCACAAAAATGTTGTGTCTGTTAATCTACACCAATGCTTTATGTTTGCAATGCTCACAGTTTGAAATTCTCAGTTAGTGTGTGGATTATTTATTGATCTCATTCTTAACCTAATGGTTTCTGAAAGGCAATCACTTGGTAAAAATCATGTCATGTGACACATATGAACAACCCTAATGAAATAACATGGCTGATATGAAAATGTTTGTACTGTGAGTGGCTAACATTGCAGTGTTTGTGGTCCTTGGTTTATCACTGATCCACTCTGTAAGCTCCTGTCTCTCAGTGTCACTACCACAATGATCGCTTGTCATTAACTTTTTGCAGGGGCTTTCAGGATTACCAGGAGTTCAAGGAGTAGCTGGCATTCCCGGGAAGGATGGCACTCCGGGATTAGACGGTAAAGTGGGATCGCCTGGAATACCAGGAGCAAAGGTATGCAAGGATTGAGCGGCGGTGTCCAATGTTGGGCAGTGACCTGAAAAAAGAGGTAATACATAGACAAAGAGGCAGTACAGAGAAGTACTAGCTGAGGATTGCCATTAAGGGCAATAAAGTGAAAAATATATTTCTGTTTGCAGTGACCTAAATGGAGGTGTTATAAAGCTCAGGGCACATCAATTCAAGCCCAAGTAGTCACAGAAATCCACACATAGTCAAATTGACATTGTACCAAACACCTCCATTTTTATAGTCTGACTTCTAGTTTCAAATCATAGCAGTGCAGTGTGCTGTCCAACTGTATATGGGCACACGTGATTGGCCTGGTACAGGTAACAGCTTTCTAGTGGGCTTGCTCATGTGTGTTCAGACTAGGATCTGAACACATTTGAACTCATCACTAATACCCATAATAGATCTGTTCAGATATGCCCCCCAACTATATAATGCTTGTGATGAGGGATGTGGCCAATACTCACCTATGCCAGCAAAGATCACTGGAGTGGGAGGGCAGGAAGTGGATTTACACTGAGAGAACAAGGCATTTTAAGGCATTTCCAAGTGAAAAAAACTGAAAATCATAACATTTGCAGTACAGGACTATACAAAGAAGATAGAGTATAAGACTTCAGTTGGGCTTTAAAGAAAAAGATAGATCTGATTTTTTTTTCATAGATTTTAATACAGATGAGTGCATGTAAAATGTTACATTCTGACAACATTCATGAGCTTAAAAACCTGACCCCCAGTGTCAAAAATGTAGGCCAATGAATACAAGTGTTTTATAATACATATTCGAACTTTAAAAAAAAAATTTATTGCTTTACTGGCTGGAAAATACATCCAATATGTGTCTCTGCTGTATGGAGGATGGTGACTGTTGGCACAAATAGGGCACAGTAGCTCTAGTGTGTGAGCACATTAGTGGTGATGTCTGTGCTTAGTAATATAATATGCAAGTGCAATAAATCAAGTGCAAATAAATCAAGTATCATAAGCAAGTGCAATAAGATGAGTTTCAGTCTTCACATCTATGAATACCAGTGGACACCCCCAGCCCATTGCTCTTGGGGAAATCATCAGTTGGCTTTTTGTCAGCAAAGCCAGTATGGCCATTGGCGCACTGAACTTTCATAAAAACAAATATTTCTACAGTTGAATCGTGCATCTATCTATAGCCGTTCTGATAAATGGGTCTTTTTTTTTCAGGGGCCACAAGGCTTCAAAGGTGATCAAGGTCCCTCTGGTGAAAAGGGAGATGAAGTGAGTTTTCAGATATGTTTCTAAATTTGTTGGCTTTGTAGACACTGTTCTCACGTTCAGTCCTTGATAGTTTTACTAGACTTCACACTTTGAGATGACAAGGTGAGATTGTAGCCCCAGGAACCTCTTTGGAGAAGCATCTTGACCTCCCTATAAGTTGGAAGTGATACTTTGACCCATACTTTGACCCATCAGTTGCTGGCTCCCCCCTCAGGCAGTGTCATGCTATGCCTCTTTACAGTCAGACACAATGCAGACTATTCTTCAGCAGCAAAGATAGCTCACCCCAAATCTCAGAAGATACAGAGATACTGTCCTGAGAAGTCCTACCTCACTTGTTCAACTATTCATTCTTAAAATAGCATTGATTCACTAAACTGTGTTTGTAACTTTATTTAATGGTTTCTAATCAAAATGTTCTGCTCACAAACATAAATATATACTTATATATTGAATTAGTAAGCACACCAATCATCATATTATTGTGGCTGATAATATATATTTAAAAGCATTCCTCATTTTAATTTGTAATATACATCAGATGTAACAGGGATAATTATACAGAAAGTAATCAACCTGAAGCAACGATACATACCTAGACAGAGCCTACGCATGTGTTTGTAATATAGAAACAAGACTCAATATAGAATTATAATGCAATGCACAGAGGGACAGGCCTCTCAAAGAGTTTTAGGCTTTCTTCTCACTTGCTATGTGCAGGAGGTCCCTTTATCATGTGCATTATACTTTATAAATATATATTCTATTTTGGCTAATTACTTTCTGCCTAAGAGCCTTTATCGACAGGCTTTTGGTTTGTGTCAATGGCATCATTTTAAGATGCTTCTGAGATCATTCAGAATTCATTGAAAGGTGTATTTGACCTGCGGTTGGCTTTCTTCTCACCATCACTTGACCTGCTTCAAGCAGGATTTGCATCTCCATAGACTAAGAGACCGTGCCTTATCCCTGGTATATCAGAGATGTATTATATCCATTCAAATCATTTTATTTCTTTGCATAAAATATGCAATCTACAGAGATAATTCGTTTTTTAGAGTGCTAACCTATACTATAAGTATATATTCTGAGTTTTGTTAGGATACAGTCACACCAGAATTAAAGCACCTTTTACATACTCTGAAATTAGACATTATCATCTGTAAGGTCATATGTTTTATGAATAGGTGTGCAGTGCTGATCTCACTAAAGCAGGGTACACATGGGCTGAAAATTGTCCGAAATTGGTTTATAAGGAACCGCCCGACTTTCGGCCCGTGTGTACAGCTGTCAGTGCTAAAGAAGCCAGTCTTATGACCAGCTTCTGTCGAACAAGCATTCTGGAAAACCAATATCCGACCAGCATCCGATCAACGCTAGCAGCGCTGATCAGTGTGTTCTGGCGGGGCAGTCAAAATACAATAGCACAGCAGGGGAGATTGGCGCACCAACATCACTTGAGTTAGTATGGCGATCTCTGTTTTTTTTTCAGTTTGACCCGCTAGGTTGGAAGAAAAAAAAAAGTATAGCGTGTACCCAGCTTTACACACATAAATATTACAAGACTGGGGTATTGGTGTTTTCCCACTTGAAATGGCGCATCAAGGGCTGCATACTTGTTCCAAGCCATTGGATTAACATGACCGCCAGCTAGCATTTTCAGAAGGATAGGTCACCAGTGCAGTCTTCTAAATTATTTGATGAAATGTTTGTTTTAACCCTTTTGTCGTCACAAATATAGTTGGGAGTCTGTTTAAAACTGTCCAGGAGACTGTCAGCTTTTCTACCACACCCCGTTCACATATATCCCAGACTCCACAGCCCCTCCTGGGTGCCAGGATGGCCATTGCAGATGTTGGCAGGGAGAGCAGAGGGTCCTCAGCCAATATTTGTGAACTAAAAATATCTTTTAGTGCATTTTTTTATTCCTGAATAGATGGGTTTGATAAACATGTGCACTAATATTGTGTGACATAAAAACATAAAACTACAAGCTTATTAGTCTCCAGGGTGTCTGCTTTTAGAAAATATGTTTTTGAAGGTTTTAACTAATCTTCATACCTAAAATGTGCACTTTATTATATGTGCTAGAAAATATAAAAAAATAGCTCTGGTAGCAAAAAAATGATTGAAACGACTGTGCATCTTTGATATAAAAACAAATGAACAAATTCCCTGCAAGAGATGTCTTTAAAAAGGTACTTGTCTTGCTGCCAGCACAATCATCCTCCTCTGTATGCTTGAGGTACTGCAGCCTGAAGATGCTTCAGCCTCTGACACAATTGGGATGCCTGGCCCACTGCTCCATGCTACGGTCCTCTTCACCAGCTCAGATGTCATTACTATGACCTGTAGTGGCATAAGGATGGTATGAATCACTAGAGAAAGTGCAGTGGAGGACCAGGTATCCAACACTCCCAAAAATATGAGATACAGAAGACATTTCAAGTAGTGGAATAGCAATAATACAGAGAAAATTGACAGCAGTGGCAGTTTGCCAGGCGACTATTAAAACACTTCTTTTGCAGTGAGCATGGTCATTTTTTTATATCAAAGTGACAGGGTCTCGTTAAAGTAGTAAAGATTACATTGTAATAGTCATGGATAATGAGGACTTTTACTGATCACTCTGATGTTGTGCATTTGTTGTAGGGGTTTTTTGGAGCTCCTGGATTTTGCGGGGAAAAAGGTATCAAAGGAATAAAGGTAACAATTACTGTTGTTGTTATTATACAGCATTTATATACAGGGCCATCTTTAATTTTGATTGGGCCCTGGGCAAACATTTTCTTGGGGCCCCCCCTCCATTCTGAGACATACAAAAAATAGCAGGTAGACTCAAAATCAGTTTACTGCAGCAGATCACGCAGCGATTGCAATTGTTTGCCAGAGGTTACAGCCTATCATTACTGCTCAATGGCTGGTTTCTAGAGGTTACAACACATAATTTCTGCTTGCCGATTGGTTGCTAGAGGTTAATGTACATTATTAGCGCTCATTAATTGGTTGCTAGGGGTTACAGCACATCATTAGCACTTACTGATTGGTTGCTAGAGATTAAAGCAGATCACTACTGTTTGCTGATTGGTTGCTAGAGGTTCATGCACATCATTACCTTTCACTGAGCAGTGGAGCAATCCCAAATAATTGAGCAAGCAAAGGGGCACATTAATACACATACTACAGGAGAGGTTTTGAGACTGCGGACATACTGCAGGAGCTTACCAGAGACTGCGGACATACTGCAGGAGACACTCAGAGGCTGCGGACATACTACAGGAGACAATCAGAGACTGTGTACATACTGCAGGAGACAATCAGAGACTGCGGACATACTGCAGGAGACAATCAGAGACTGCGGACATACTGCAGGAGACAATCAGAGACTGCGGACATACTGCAGGAGACAATCAGAGACTGCGGACATACTGCAGGAGACAATCAGAGACTGTGTACATACTGCAGGAGACAATCAGAGACTGCGGACATACTGCAGGAGATTACCAGAGACTGCGGACATACTGCAGGAGACAATCAGAGACTGCGGGCATACTGCAGGAGACAATCAGAGACTGCGGACATACTGCAGGAGACAATCAGAGACTGCGGACATACTGCAGGAGACAATCAGAGACTGCGGACATACTGCAGGAGACAATCAGAGACTGCGAACATACTGCAGGAGACAATCAGAGACTGCAGACATACTGCAGGAGATTACCAGAGATGGTGGACATACTGCAGGAGACAATCAGAGACTGCGGGCATACTGCAGGAGACAATCAGAGACTGCGGGCATACTGCAGGAGACAATCAGAGACTGCGGACATACTGCAGGAGACAATCAGAAACTGCAGACATACTGCAGGAGACAATCAGAGACTGCGGACATACTGCAGGAGACAATCAGAGACTGCGGACATACTGCAGGAGACACTCAGAGGCTGCGGACATACTGCAGGAGACAATCAGTGACTGCGGACATACTGCAGGAGACAATCAGTGACTGCGGACATACTGCAGGAGACAATCAGTGACTGCGGACATACTGCAGGAGACAATCAGAGGCTGCGGACATACTGCAGGAGACAATCAGTGACTGCGGACATACTCCAGGAGATTACCAGAGACTGCGGACATACTGCAGGAGACAATCAGAGACTGCGGACATACTGCAGGAGACAATCAGAGACTGCGGACATACTGCAGGAGACAATCAGAGACTGCGGACATACTGCAGGAGACAATCAGAGACTGCGGACATACTGCAGGAGACAATCAGAGACTGTGTACATACTGCAGGAGACAATCAGAGACTGTGTACATACTGCAGGAGACAATCAGAGACTGTGTACATACTGCAGGAGACAATCAGAGACTGCGGACATACTGCAGGAGATTACCGGAGACTGCGGACATACGGCAGGAGACAATCAGAGACTGCGGACATACTGCAGGAGACAATCAGAGACTGCGGACATACTGCAGGAGATTACCAGAGACTGCGGACATACTGCAGGAGACAATCAGAGACTGCGGACATACTGCAGGAGACAATCAGAGACTGCGGACATATTGCAGGAGACAATCAGAGACTGCGGACATACTGCAGGAGATTACCAGAGACTGCAGACATACTGCAGGAGATTACCAGAGACGGTGGACATACTGCAGGAGACAATCAGAGACTGCGGACATACTGCAGGAGACAATCAGAGGCTGCGTACATACTGCAGGAGACAATCAGAGACTGCGGACATACTGCAGGAGACAATCAGAGACTGCGGACATACTGCAGGAGACAATCAGAGACTGCGGACATACTGCAGGAGACAATCAGAGACTGCGGACATACTGCAGGAGACAATCAGAGACTGCGGACATACTGCAGGAGACACTCAGAGGCTGCGGACATACTGCAGGAGACACTCAGAGGCTGCGGACATACTGCAGGAGACAATCAGAGACTGCGGACATACTGCAGGAGACACTCAGAGGCTGCGGACATACTGCAGGAGACAATCAGTGACTGCGGACATACTGCAGGAGACAATCAGTGACTGCGGACATACTGCAGGAGACAATCAGAGGCTGCGGACATACTGCAGGAGACAATCAGTGACTGCGGACATACTGCAGGAGATTACCAGAGACTGCAGACATACTGCAGGAGACAATCAGAGACTGCGGACATACTGCAGGAGACAATCAGAGACTGCGGACATACTGCAGGAGATTACCAGAGACTGCGGACATACTGCAGGAGACAATCAGAGACTGCGGACATACTGCAGGAGACACTCAGAGGCTGCGGACATACTGCAGGAGACAATCAGTGACTGCGGACATACTGCAGGAGACAATCAGTGACTGTGGACATACTGCAGGAGATTACCAGAGACTGCGGACATACTGCAGGAGACAATCAGAGACTGCGGACTTACTGCAGGAGACAATCAGAGACTGCGGACATACTGCAGGAGACACTCAGAGGCTGCGGACATACTGCAGGAGACAATGAGAGACTGCGGACATACTGCAGGAGACAATCAGTGACTGCGGACATACTGCAGGAGACAATCAGTGACTGCGGACATACTGCAGGAGACAATCAGAGACTGCGGACATACTGCAGGAGACAATCAGAGACTGCGAACATACTGCAGGAGACAATCAGAGACTGCTGACATACTGCAGGAGAAAATCAGAGACTGCGGACATACTGCAGGAGACACTCAGAGGCTGCAGACATACTGCAGGGGAGACAATCAGAGACTGCGGACATACTGCAGGAGACAATCAGAGACTGCGGACATACTGCAGGAGACAATCAGAGACTGCGGACATACTGCAGGAGACAATCAGAGACTGCGGACATACTGCAGGAGACAATCAGAGACTGCGGACATACTGCAGGAGATTACCAGAGACTGCGGACATACTGCAGGAGACAATCAGAGACTGCGGACATACTGCAGGAGACAATCAGAGACTGCGGACATACTGCAGGAGATTACCAGAGACTGCGGACATACTGCAGGTGACAATCAGAGACTGCGGACATACTGCAGGAGACAATCAGAGACTGCGGACATACTGCAGGAGACAATCAGAGACTGCGGACATACTGCAGGAGACACTCAGAGACTGCGGACATACTGCAGGAGACAATCAGAGACTGCGGACATACTGCAGGAGACAATCAGAGACTGCGGACATACTGCAGGAGACAATCAGAGACTGCGGACATACTGCAGGAGACAATCAGAGACTGCGGACATACTGCAGGAGACACTCAGAGACTGCGGACATACTGCAGGAGACAATCAGAGACTGCGGACATACTGCAGGAGACAATGAGAGACTGCAGACATTATACAGGGGATGGTCAGAGAACTTTCAGCAATGCACAGCTTTACCGTTAAATAACACAGCTCAGAGTTTAAACATTCAGGCATTTTATGGGTGTAAGGACATACCTGGCCAGCCAAACTCACTACATACATTCAGGACTGTGGGCGGGGCTTCCACTCTCTGCTCTCACTAAAGCAGCTGGAAGCTCCACTGATGCTTTGTTGGTGGGCCCACGTCACCCGTGAATTGTCACCCCGATGACAGCTTTGAAGAGCGCACAGAGGACATGGGAGGATGTATTCCGCGCTAGCCAGCTGAGAGGGGCGGGCCGGGAGCTCCACTGACGCTCTGACCCCGCCCACGTGCAGCCTGTGTACTGGGGATAGAGCGCCTGTAGCGAGAGCCAGTGATCGGAGTGGGAGTGTCATTGGAGCTCCCGGCCCCACCCCCGGACCTCTGTATTCACCAGCCAGTATAGAGGGGGCGGGGCCGGAAGCTCCACTGACACTCCCACTCCGATCACTGGCCCTCACTACAGAAGCTCTTTTCCGAGTACACAGGCTGCACGTGGGCGGGGTCAGAGCGTCAGTGGAGCTCCCGGCCCCGCCCCTTCTCAGCTGGCTAGCGAGGAATACATCCTCCCGTGTCCTCTGTGCGCTCTGCAAAGCTGTGATCGGGGCCCCAATTCACGGCTAGCGCGGGCCCCCAAACAAAGATTGGGCCCAGGGCAAGTGCCCCGTTTGCCCTGCGCTAAAGACGGCCCTGTTTATATAGCGTCAACAGTTTGTGTAGCGCTTTACAAAATGAAGGAAGACAGTACAGTTACAATACAATTGCTTGTGAGTTTGTGAGAGCTTACAACCTAAAATGATCGGTTTAAATGCTCACCCAAAATATACATTTAAATATAGTACTTTTTATATTTAAGATAAATAAAATGCACCTAAAACTGAGGTATAATTGTTTGAATGGGCTTGCACTTTTTAATTTTTAGAATCTATACATGAGCTCCCAGTTCAGTCCAAACACAGGTTCAGCAGGAGCCTAATTCATATATAATAGGGGGGTTTCTCCTGCTATTTTATGACAGCTTTCTTTTTCTGCTCTCAATGGTTGTTAAGGAAACAGCACATGCAGGCACCCACTGCATCCTTAGCAACCAGTGATGTCACCCGACCCCAATCTCCAGCCATGTAAATGAGGTAAAAAAAAAAATGGCATGGGGTTTCCACAGTAATTTATAGCATGCCCTTCAGGTCATGTATAAAATTTAATAGGGACCCCACGCAAAAATGACATGGGACCTCCCCAAATTCTATATGGTAGTCTGTCACTGATTTAAAGGGGACGCACCACACAAAAATCAAGAAAAAGATGTCTGTGGCTCCTCCCCCACAAACAAAATCCACATCAGATCCTTATCCAAACATGCAACCTAGTCGGCACAGAAAGAGGAAGGGCAAAGGGTCTGATATGGAACTCAAAATAACAAAAAAATGGTCTGTTTTGTTTTTAGTGGGAACCCCCAAACCATTTTTTTTGTATGGGGTTTCCAATTAACATCTATACCAGACTCTGACCTAGGGTAAGGGTCTGGCATTGAGACAGGGAATCCCCAGACAGAAATATTAATTAAAGCATTTTTTTCTTTGCAAATGTTACTTCACTTCCAAGGAGCCTGGGCCAGTAAATGGCGGTGCCGTTGTAAGCAGAAGGTGATCAGGGAACATCTGTTCCCCTATCCCACCTGCAACTAATAAACCTGGAAGGGATGTGTAATATATAATTTCCAGATGCACAGCTGTCATTTCCCAGCTACAATAGCTGGGGAAGCAGCTACTTAAGCATGATCTGTGGTTGATTAGCTGCAGTGGAGAGCAGAGATGGCATTGATGTCTTCATAAAGAGAACATATCATATGTCCATGCTATCACATAGGGGTTTTGTCAGTCCATTTGTGATAGCAAGAAAATTAAATAAAAAAATAAAAAATAAAAACCATATTTAAAAAAATAAAATAAAAATAAATGCAAAAATTGGCCCTGTTGACCCCCCCTACACACCCCCTAATGCCAATGCATAGCTTAGGTTGTGCATGTGTATGTAAGCATAATTTGAGCAACAGAGTAAGAGCAATAGTTCTGGGGCTATACTGTATGGTTGAACCTGTAAATGCTTTTAAAGCAATGATTATGAAGAATTTTGGGCTCTATAGTTTTTTGCAATTTCATGGGTGCACCTTATCTTAAGGCTGTACCAGTTGGGTATGTATTTACTTGACGCAAACAATTCTTTTATATTTTAATGATGACACTAAAATTTAGTTTAGTGTATCTTTCCTGAAAATATGTTTTTAATTAATAGCTGTGCAACACAAAAAAATTGCAGCTGTCATAACTTTATATTTTTTCAGGGTCTCTGCTTTTGAAAAAAAATGTAATTGTTTGGGGGTTTAACGTCATTGCTAGCACAAAAATGCAGATTTTAACATGTGTGTGAAAATGTAAAAATGTTCCTGGTAGCCAAGTGGTCATTCATTGTTATAATCTCTACTCCCTGCCATACTGAGTTTTTTTTTTTTATAACAGTGAACCAAATGTAATTTTTATTTATTCACTTATTTATTACAGGTATTTATATAGTGCCATCAATTTACACAGAGCTTTACATAAATAATATTATTTCTAAATTTTTTTTTGCTTTGGTATGTGTTTATCACGGTAGTGCCCCAGACCTCCATGAAGTTTTTAACAATTTCTCGCTTATCAACCTAGCAAATGGACAGAACTGATTTTTGCTATTTGGCTCCCATTGACTTCATCAGGTTTCGGATTCAGAACCTGAGCTTCTGTGATGTTCACCAAATCCACCTTGAACTCAACCTAGCTACATTTAGATCATCCTTAATAGATTCTACAGAAATCTGAGAATCATATAATGTGTGGCCAACATTTACAAAAGCATCTTGACGATATGTTTTTAATCTAAATTCTAAAAATAGTATCTAGTTAAGTTCTCTATGCTGGCTAGCTGGATTAAGTGGTAGAACTGTTGTATTTTATTTGTTATAAGAACAACTCTAATTTAGAGCTTGTTTCTGGTTGTAGGGAGAGAAAGGAGAGCCGGGTCCTCCAGGACTTTCCGGAGTGCAGGTAGTATTTATCAAACCTATCAAAATGTATAATTTATGCTCCAAGATGTGATTTTTCTCAGCAATTTCAGCCAACATATTTGTCTCAAATGAGGTGTCTGGTTGAACCGACAAAGTGTATTTTTTTTCTAACATGTTAATAAGGGCATGTTATGAGCAGAGTTTACATATAGGGCTTAAATGGAGTGGCTGTCATGTCTCACAGCCACTAATTAAATCTTAATATTCAAATTCTAAGTTGGAATCTGATTTTCAGGAATTTTTTTTATTTAACCAATATCTGTAGCTTATTGATGACAGAAACAAAGTCAGAGATTGACATTTTACCTGAACATACTTGGCCGAGCCAGAAAGCGAGATCTACAGTGCAGTGAAAAAGTTTTTTCTTGCCTGAGTAAAGCCAGAGTAAATCCAAATTGCAGATGATTTCATTTATTAAGGGAAAACAGCTGTCCATACCTGCCTGGTCCTAAGTGAAAAAGTAATTGACCCCTCCCTTGCTAAATCATGATTGAGCTGTGAGTAACCACATTTTTTGGAAAGCTGAGTTATTAAAATTTTATTTGCCACACACAGGCCTGATTACTGCCAGACCTGTTGAATCAAGAAATCACTTACATAGAAGCTGTCTGACAAAGTGAAGCATCCTAACAGATCTCAAAAAGCAACATATCATGCCACGATATAAAGAAATTCTTGAACAAATGAGAAACAAAGTAATTGACAATTATAAATCTAGTAAGGGTTACAAAGACATTTCAAATGCCATGTACACACAGGTGGACTTTTCGACCGGACTGGTTCAACGGACCGAATCTGGCAGACAATCCGACCGTGTGGGGGCTCCATTGGACCTGCAGCTGACTTTTTCGGGCAAAAATCTGACGGACTTTAGATTTGGAACATGTTTCAGATTTGTCCGACGGACTCGAGTCCGGTCAAAAAATCCGCTCGTCTGTATGCTAGTCCAACGGACAAAAACCCACGCTAGGGCAGCTATTGGCTACCGGCTATCAACTTCCTTATTTTAGTCCGGTCGTATGTCATCACTTACGAATCCGTTGGACTTTGGTGTGATCGTGTGTAGGCAAGTCCGTTCGTTCAAAAGTCCATAGGAAGTCCGTCAAATGTCCGTTGAAAGTCCGTTGGAAAGTCCGTCAGACCGGTACGGTCGAAAAGTCCATCCGTGTGTACGCGGCATAAGGCTTTGGGACTCCAGCGAACCACGGTGAGAGCCATTTTCCACAAAAAGAGAAAACCTGGAACAGTGGTGAACCTTCCTACTCCAAGAGCACAACGACTCATTCAGGAGGTCATTAAAGAACCCAGAAAGTACCTCTGCAGTTAAGGTCAGTGTTCATGATTCAACAATAAGAAAGAGACTGGGCAAAAATGGCATCCATGGGAGAGTCCAAGGTGAACACCACTGCTGACCAAAAAAGAACACAAAGTCTCATCTCACATTTCCCAAAAAATATTCTGTGGACTGATGAGACAAAAGTTTAACTTTTTGGAAGGTGTTACATCTGGTGTAAAACTAACACAACATTTCATAAAAAGAACATCATACCAACAGTCAAACATGGTGGACCCGGGTGACTTGCCATAACTGAAGGTACCTTGATTTCAGCGCTCTATTAGAAAATCCTGAAGGAGAACATCCTGCCATCAGTTTGGGACTTCAGGCTCAAACTCACTTGGGTTATGCAGCAGGACAATTAACCTAAAACACACCAGCAAGCCCATCTCTGAATAGCTAAAAAAAATAAATTAAGGTTTTGGAGTGGCCTAGACAAAGTCCGGACTGCATCTGATTGCATCTGATTGAGATGCTGTGGCATGACTTTAAACAGGCTGTACATACTCAAAAACCCTCCAAAGCGATGTGAAAGACTCATTGCCAGTTATCGCAAACGCTTGATTGCAGTTGTTGCCGCCAAGGTTGGCACAACCAGTTATTAGGTTTGGCCGGCAATTACTTTTTCACACAGAGCTAGGCAGGTTTGGACAGCTTTTTTTCCTTAAAGTGTAAGTAAACCCCCCTATCGTTTTCAGCCAAGGAAACTGCCATCTTTGCCTCTGTTTAATCCACAACTGCCATGATGCTGCACATGTGATCAGTTTAGACACCAGCCATTGGAAGGCTTGACAGTTTGGTTGAGAGCAGAACCAATGGTATTGTTACATTTCCGGCACATGCCGGAAATGAAACTGTTTGATGGATGGGTTTACTTCCGCTTTAATAAATGAAATCATCATTTAAAAACTGCAACAAAAAAAAATCAGGAAGGGAGCAAATACTTTTTTTACAGCACTGTAAGTGCTGTGTAGTGTTCTTGCATATCTGAAGACAAAAACATTCATGTGTATTCTGTAACACTGGTTGCCAGGCCAAGTTATAGCATGCCTTTAATGTATTCTTATTGAATTTTCTTTTATGTTTTAGGGGCCAATGGGGATGAAAGGAGCTCAGGGATTTCAAGGGATTCCAGGGCCAATTGTACGTTAGTGGAAAAATTACATTAAAGTATTTGGAACAATGAATTAAAGTGCTTTCATCATAGAAATATTCTGTGCATTACTATGGCTTAGAGAAACGGTTCCCTCAAGTAATGTTGCCTTAAATCTGCAGGGTGAAACAGGTGTTCCAGGGCCACGAGGCCCCCCTGGTCCAGAGGTAAGTACACTTTACATGTCTGTAGGTTTTTATAGCACCTTATATCCTCTCTGATCCAAGGAATCTTTAGAACTTTTCAATTGTAAATAACTGAGTGCAAACTTGGTTACAAATTATGATTCAATTTGTACACCAAAGGACAAATTTAATAAAACCGCAACAGACAGAATCTGGAGCAGCTGCACATAGTAACCAATTAGCTTTTTTGTTCAGGTGGTTTATTTGAGCTTTGAAAATGAAAGCTAGAAGCTGATTGGCTGGCATGCTCCAGTTTTTGTCTGCTCCAGTCTAAGTAAATTCCCCTCAGAGTAACCACTTTTGTCACTAATCACAATTTTTCAAATCAATATATCTTTCTTCTTTCTTACTTACCCTCAGTCGTTACATAAAGTTCCAAACAAATTCCTTGTGTTTGTTAAAAATGTAACATTAATTTATTATACATTAAAAAACTTCTAAAACCAATTGCTTTATATTTGAATGGCTATGGTCCCAACAGTGTCTCAATATATTGCACAAAGTCCAGCAGACTCTTATATTTAAACTAGTAGAGAGCACCTATTTTATTTAAAAATAGACAATTTCTTATAAATAATTCTATTTGCTTATGATTTATGCATGACCCAGCATCTGACAACAATGATAGCCTATTTGTTTAATGACAGTTTGTATATCAAAAGCATCAAACAGGAGTTACAACTTTTTCCACGCTTTAGCGATCGATTTGTGGGAGACCACTGTGGGGATATTGGATTTTACACATTAATATGACCTAGTAAAAGAGTAACTCCTGCCAAACTTTAGTTTTAGATAGAATGGAGCAAAGATAGAACCTCTCTTTTGTTTATTTTTTGCATATGTTCTATTACAGTACCTCCTGTCCTAGAAAAATATTGGAAAATTAACCAAAATCTGCCTAATGGAGGGCAAATCCCACTTTTGACAGTGTCACTGGAGCAGGTGCAACACTTCCTGTATCAGTGACATCTGTAAAATCTAGTTAAAAGAAGCTTTTACTTTGTTGGGATGCTTGAAAAATTCGATAAACTATCACCAACTTAGCATTGTCATGTAATTCTTCAGGTTCAACCAGTTCAGTGACAATCAGTAAAGAAAGTGAGAAAAAAATTGCCAATAGTGACATAAACAGCAATTAAAAACAGGTTCTAACTCCATACCACTCTATCCTAAGCTAGAGAAAAGGTTTTTTTTACAGGAGTTACCACTCAAATTTTGCCTTTAAACGTACTTGTTCTGGCTTCAAAATTTTTTATTTGTGTGTGTGTGTGTATGTATGTGTATAATATATATATATATATATATATATATAATATATATATATATATATATATATGTTTGTGTGTGTGTGTGTGTGTGTGTGTGTGTGTTAATATATACAGTTGCAATAAAAAGTATGTGAACCCTTTTGGAATGATATGGATTTCTGCACAAATTGGTCATAAAATGTGATCTGATCTTCATCAACAAGTCACAACAATAGACAATCACAGTCTGCTTAAACTAATAACACACAAAGAATTAAATGTTACCATGTTTTTATTGAACACACCATGTAAACATTCACAATGCAGGTGAAAAAAGTATGTGAACCCCTAGACTAATGAGATCTCCAAAAGCTAATTGGAGTGAGGTGTCAGCCAACTGGAGTCCAATCAATGAGATGAGATTGGAGGTGTTGGTTACAGCTGCCCTGCCCTATAAAAAACACACACCAGTTCTGGGTTTGCTTTTCACAAGAAGCATTGCCTGATGTGAATGATGCCTCGCACAAAAGAGCTCTCAGAAGGCCTACGATTAAGAATTGTTGACTTGCATAAAGCTGAAAAGGGTTATAGAAGTATCTCCAAAAGCTTTGCTGTTCATCAGTCCATGGTAAGACAAATTGTCTATAAATGGAGAATGTTCAGCACTGCCGCTACTCTCCCTAGGAGTGGGTGTTCTGTAAAGATGACTGCAAGAGCACAGCGCAGACTGCTCAATGAGGTGAAGAAGAATCCTAGAGTGTCAGCTAAAGACTTACAAAAGTCTCTGGCATATGCTAACATCCCTGTTAGTGAATCTACGATACGTAAAACACTAAACAAGAATGGATTTCATGGGAGGATACCACAGAGGAAGCCACTGCTGTCCAACAAAAACATTGCTGCACGTTTACAGTTTGCACAAGAGCACCTGGATGTTCCACAGCAGTACTGGCAAAATATTCTGTGGACAGATGAAACCAAAGTTGAGTTGTTTGGAAGAAACACACAACACTATATGTGGAAAAAAAGAGGCACAGCACACCAACATCAAAACCTCATCCCAACTGTGAAGTATGGTGGTGGGGGCATCATGGTTTGGGGCTGCTTTTCTGCGTCAGGGCCTGGACGGATTGCTATCATCGAAGGAAAAATGAATTCCCAAGTTTATCAAGATATTTTGCAGGAGAACTTAAGGCCATCTGTCCACCGGCTGAAGCTCAACAGAAGATGGGTGTTGCAACAGGACAACAACCCAAAGCATAGAAGTAAATCAACAACAGAATGGCTTAAACAGAAGAAAATACGCCTTCTGGAGTGGCCCAGTCAGAGTCCTGACCTCAACCCGATTGAGTTGCTGTGGCATGACCTCAAGAAAGCGATTCACACCAGACATCCCAAGAATATTGCTGAACTGAAACAGTTCTGTAAAGAGGAATGGTCAAGAATTACTCCTGACCGTTGTGCACGTCTGATCTGCAACTACAGGAAACGTTTGGTTGAAGTTACAGTATTGCTGCCAAAGGAGGTTTGGCAAAATATTCTGTGGACAGATGAAACCAAAGTTGAGTTGTTTGGAAGAAACACACAACACTATATGTGGAAAAAAAGAGGCACAGCACACCAACATCAAAACCTCATCCCAACTGTGAAGTATGGTGGTGGGGGCATCATGGTTTGGGGCTGCTTTTCTGCGTCAGGGCCTGGACGGATTGCTATCATCGAAGGAAAAATGAATTCCCAAGTTTATCAAGATATTTTGCAGGAGAACTTAAGGCCATCTGTCCACCGGCTGAAGCTCAACAGAAGATGGGTGTTGCAACAGGACAACAACCCAAAGCATAGAAGTAAATCAACAACAGAATGGCTTAAACAGAAGAAAATACGCCTTCTGGAGTGGCCCAGTCAGAGTCCTGACCTCAACCCGATTGAGTTGCTGTGGCATGACCTCAAGAAAGCGATTCACACCAGACATCCCAAGAATATTGCTGAACTGAAACAGTTCTGTAAAGAGGAATGGTCAAGAATTACTCCTGACCGTTGTGCACGTCTGATCTGCAACTACAGGAAACGTTTGGTTGAAGTTACAGTATTGCTGCCAAAGGAGGTTCAACCAGTTATTAAATCCAAGGGTTCACATACTTTTTCCACCCGCACTGTGAATGTTTACATAGTGTGTTCAATAAAAACATGGTAACATTTAATTCTTTGTGTGTTATTAGTTAAAGCAGACTGTGATGTCTATTGTTGTGACTTAGATGAAGATCAGATCATTTTTTATGACCAATTTGTGCAGAAATCCATATCATTCTAAAAGGGTTCACATACTTTTTATTGCAACTGTGTGTATATATATATATATATATGTATGTATATATACAGTGGGGCAAAAAAGAATTTAGTCAGCCACCAATTGTGCAAGTTCTCCCACTTAAAAAGACGAGAGAGGGGGGGCGTGGCCTGAGGAGCTATGGAGTAGGACGTTTGGAAAGAGAGCTCCCTTTGCCCAAAATCCTGTAACCGATATCCTGCTCCAATCCTAGCAATCCTGACAGGACAAGACACTTCAATAGGCTTGTCCCATCATCTGTGTGGCCCTGGGTGCTGCCTGGCCGTCTGGAGCGCTGCTCGAGGCCGCGGAGACCGGATCGTCCCGCCCCGGGCCCGGCCTGTAGGAAAGTCCCCGGCTTCGGCCTAGTGCTTGGAGCGGCGGCCATATTGCTTCACCCGGCGGCGGCTCCTACTCATCCCCTGGCTATACAAGGCTCCCCAGAGACAGATCTTTGCCTGCCTTGGCCCCCGGACTGCCTGTGGCCCCCAGCGCTGAACTTCTGCACCCTGAAACAGCTCCTGGGACGGCCCGAGGATCCGGCCTGGTCCTCGGAGCGGCGGCCATCTTGCTACACCCGGCGGCGGCTCCTGCTTATCCCCCGGTCATACAAGGCTCCCCAGAGACAGATCTTTGCCTGCCTCAGCCCCCGGACTGCCTGTGGCCCCCAGCGCTGAACCTCTGCACCCTGAGACGGCTCCTGGGACGGCCCGAGGCTCCGGCCTGGTCCTCGGAACGGCGGCCATCTTGCTGCACCCAGCAACAGCCCTGCAGATTCTCCTGACTTGCCGAGCCCCCCAAAGGACTACTTTCTGCGTGCATGGGCCTCCAGATCCCCTCTGGGGACACAGCACCTGAGGAGAGGCCTGAAAGGTGAGGGAGTGAGATACAGACAGAGCAAACTTCCAGCACACAAACTCCTGATAGGGGTCCTGAGGAACGATACACCAAAGTAATTCATCACAAAGGTTCCCCTTCTGTCCTGGGACCGCTGAGGACTATGTCACCACCAAAGCGGAACACTGGGGCGACAGACAAGCTCGCGCAATTTCGCCGCCTGGAGAAAGACATGCAGCAGGAGGGCAGCGCAGACACGTGTACGGGCCCCGCTCCTCAGACGTCAGACACCGACAAAGTGCTGGACGCTATAGCCGCCTTGCAAGGTACGCTGACTGCGAAGATAGACGAAGTAAAAATCGATATATCCCTGATCAGACAGGACTTCTCAAAACTGAAAGACAGGGTTACGGAGGCAGAAACCAGAATCAGCAACGCGGAAGATGCCCTGCACCCCATGAGACATACTACAGAAGAGATGCAGAGACAAATACAGCAACTTAATGCCCATCAAGATGACATGGAGAACCGCCTTAGACGCTGTAACCTCCGCTTCATAGGACTGCCGGAGAAAGAGGAGGGCGCAGACCCGGCAACCTATCTAGAAACGCTCCTGCTTAAAACGTATGGCCGGGAAGCCTTTTCAGTAATGTTTGCGGTGGAGAGGGCGCACCGCATACCTGCGCGGCCACCACCACCTGGAGCGCCTCCCCGCACATTCATCGCCAAATTTCTAAATTTTCGGGACCGAGACAAAATCCTTAAACTCACCCGGGAGAGAGGAAACATACAGATCGGGAACAGCCAGATAGCAGTATTTCCGGATTTTTCCAGCGAGGTGCAAAGGAAGAGAGCACAATATCAAGAGGTGAAGCGCCGATTGAGGACCCTCCATCTCAAGTATGCGATGTTATTCCCTGCCCGGCTGCGGGTGGAGGAAGACGGAAAAGTACAGTTCTTTGACGACCCAGCGGCAGCGACAGCATGGCTGGATCGTAGAGACAGGCCGGCTTAATCTGTCTAAGTTCATACAACCACAGTGAGTACTTTCTGACCTCGCACAAAATCCTACAATACAAATGTCATAGAGACTTTTTAGAAGGGAACCAGAATCCAGTTTAGGGATATAAAGAACGGGGACACACACAGCTTGTACACAAGAGCAGTGGATGAGGATAAGAGAGCTAACTCCTGTATAATTCTGATATGGAATAAGCGGGATCATACAATAAAGTTGCGCGGGTTACCGGTTGCGCCCTTACATTTTGAGAAGAGTGGGGACAGTCTACAGTGATATGCTCTGCAAGACTCCTAAATGACAGGGATGAACTGTACTACAACATCCTGGAATATGAGTCATAATTTGACCAGTTGCAAGGAAGAAAAGTGCAAGGGGAGCTCACTGACTGAAATGTGTGGTAGTCCTGATTATAACTACTCCACGAGCGACAGGAAAACAGTCGCCCCCTTAACAAAGTTGTTTCAGCATAAAAGGACAACACATCTATTGCTATTAAGAAATGTGCCTCCAGCGGAGTGTATCCGCTGGATGATATGTTATGTGCTGACAGTTTGGGTAAATATGCTCACATCAGGTTGGGGAGATGTGCAGCTGGGAGGGATGGGAACAGTTAAAAGGATAAGTTTTGTGTTTTACTTTGAGAATATAAGTATTGATGTGACCTTGATACGGCTAGACAGACAATATGCATTCAACGTTAAGATAGGTATTAGCAGACTGGCACAGTGGAAAGGGCAGACTAAGGAGGCACCACAGTCTTGGAATCTCACTAGATGGCAGCCACACTATTATAATCAGAAACCAATATGGCCGATGTAAAGTTTTTGACGTGGAACGTACGCGGTATGCGGAATAAGGTAAAACGAACCGCAGCCTTAACATTTCTAAAATCACAGAAAGCAGATATAATAGCTTTAATAGAAACACACATCACAGGCCAGATGCAGGTAGCCTTAAAAAAAACGTGGATAGGATGGTTATACCACAGCACACACACCAATCAATCAAGGGGGGTATCGATACTGGTCGCCAAAAGAGTGCCCTTTGAACTAATTACTCTAGAGTCAGATAGATTAGGAAGATATATCTTCCTGCACGCCATCATAGGAGGCAAATCTTTATTGATTCTGGCGTGTTATATCCCCCCCCCTTTTTCGATCGAGGTAGTACTCAAGGGACTGGCATTCATGGCACAACACCCATCAGTTCCTGCTATATGGATGGGCGACTTTAACCAAACCATGAATCCAAATTTGGACAGACCAGGCCTGGGAGATACATCCAGGACTGTGCCTCACCAAACCAGACTATGCAGACTATTCACAGAATTTGCGCTAACAGACGTATGGAGATGGCAAAACCCGACTAAAAAAGCATACACATGTCACTCGGCAGGCTGTGACACGATGTCCAGGATTGATTTTATACTGGTCTCAAATGCATTACTGCCTAAAATGACAGGGTCGGGTATGGCTCCACGAGCACTATCGGACCATTCACCCTGTTGGATAACAATATCTCTATTAAAGGCAATGCCCACTTCTAATTGGAGGTTGAATCCATTCTGGCTGTCTGTCCTGCCTGATCTCGAGAGCATAGGGCAAGAATTACAATATATCCTAAACAACTTAAGATTTACAGATTCAGACACTGCAGTCTGGGACACCTTTAAAAATCAAGCTAGTAGACTACTTTCACTAAGAATAAATAGATTTAAAAATTCCACCAAACTGCTATTACAGATGACCACTGACAAACTACAGGAATTGGAACAGGTATACGCACAAGAACCCAGTACTGATAATCTCCATAAACTACAAATGCAATCCAGAACAGTAACCCAAATGCACATAGAGAAGGCCAAACAACAGGTTTTTTTCAAAAAACAAAGAATCTTCGAACACGGGGAGCAAGCAGGTAAATTACTGGCATATTTAGCCCATTTAAATGAAAAACCTCCAGTAGTGGTGACCCTTGCTACCTCACAGGGAGACGAGGTGACCGACCCACAACAGGTAGCAGACATTTTCCTAAACTTCTATAGGAATTTATATAAAACTCAGACAACACAATCCACACAAGAAATTAAAAACTACTTACACAGAATACAGTTCCCTAAACTCACATTAGAACAGGTTAAGCTACTAGACGCCCCCATTAGCCAGGAGGACATATCTGAAGCACTGTCCCAACTAGCTAAATCCAAGGCCCCCGGACTGGACGGCCTGCCACTAGAATTTTACATTGCATTCCCTGATACACTAGTCCCGAATTTGCAAAAACTATACCAACAAATATTTAACCACTTAAGGACCGCCTAACGCCGATTTACGTCGGCAAGGCGGCACGGGCAGGCAAAATCACGTACATGTACGTGATTTGCCTCTCGCGGGTGGGGGGTCCGATCGGACCCCCCCCCGGTGCCCGAAGCGGTCCCGTTCTGTTCCCCGGCGATCCGAGATGAGGGGGAGGCCATCCGTTCGTGGCCCCCCCCTCGCGATCGCCGCCGGCCAATGGGAACACTCCTTTGCTGCTGTATGCTAAACAGCAGCAAAGGAAATGATGTCATCTCCCCTCGGCTCGGTATTTTCCGTTCCAGCGCCGAGGGGAGAAGACATCAATGTGAGTGCACAACACACTACACACACAGTAGAACATGCCAGGCATACAAAACACCCCGATCCCCCCCCCGATCGCCCCCCGATCCCCCCCCAATCACCCCCCCCCCCCCTGTCACAAACTGACACCAGCAGGTTTTTTTTTTTTTTTTTTTTTTTTTTTTCTGATTACTGCATAGTGTCAGTTTGTGACAGTTACAGTGTTGGGACAGTTAGTATTACCCCCCTTTAGGTCTAGGGTACCCCCCTAACCCCCCCTAATAAAGTTTTAACCCCTTGATCACCCCCCGTCACCAGTGTCACTAAGCGATCATTTTTCTGATCGCTGTATTAGTGTCGCTGGTGACGCTAGTTAGTGAGGTAAATATTTAGGTTCGCTGTCAGCGTTTTATAGTGACAGGGACCCCCATATACTACCTAATAAATGTTTTAACCCCTTGATTGCCCCCTAGTTAACCCTTTCACCACTGATCACCGTATAACCGTTACGGGTGACGCTGGTTAGTTTGTTTATTTTTTATAGTGTCAGGGCACCCGCCGTTTATTACCTAATAAAGGTTTAGCCCCCTGATCGCCCGGCGGTGATATGCGTCGCCCCAGGCAGCGTCAGATTAGCGCCAGTACCGCTAACACCCACGCACGCAGCATGCGCCTCCCTTAGTGGTATAGTATCTGATCGGATCAATATCTGATCTGATCAGATCTATACTAGCGTCCCCAGCAGTTTAGGGTTCCCAAAAACACAGTGTTAGCGGGATCAGCCCAGATACCCGCTAGCACCTGCGTTTTGCCCCTCCGCCCAGCCCACCCAAGTGCAGTATCGATCGATCACTGTCACTTACAAAACACTAAACGCATAACTGCAGCGTTCGCAGAGTCAGGCCTGATCCCTGCGATCGCTAACAGTTTTTTTGGTAGCATTTTGGTGAACTGGCAAGCAAGCACCAGGCAGCGTCAGGTTAGCGCCAGTACCGCTAACACCCACGCACGCACCGTACACCTCCCTTAGTGGTATAGTATCTGATCGGATCAATATCTGATCCGATCAGATCTATACTAGCGTCCCCAGCAGTTTAGGGTTCCCAAAAACGCAGTGTTAGCGGGATCAGCCCAGATACCTGCTAGCACCTGCGTTTTGCCCCTCCGCCCAGCCCACCCAAGTGCAGTATCGATCGATCACTGACACTTACAAGGCACTAAACGCATAACTGCAGCGTTCGCAGAGTCAGGCCTGATCCCTGCGATCGCTAACAGTTTTTTTGGTAGCATTTTGGTGAACTAGCAAGCACCGGCCCCAGGCAGCGTCAGGTTAGCGCCAGTACCGCTAACACCCACGCACGCAGCATACGCCTCCTTTAGTGGTATAGTATCTGAACGGATCAATATCTGATCCGATCAGATCAGATCTATACTAGCGTCCCCAGCAGTTTAGGGTTCCCAAAAACGCAGTGTTAGCGGGATCAACCCAGATACCTGCTAGCACCTGCGTTTTGCCCCTCCGCCCGGCCCAGTCCAGCCCACCCAAGTGCAGTATCGATCGATCACTGTCACTTACAAAACACTAAACGCATAACTGCAGCGTTCGCAGAGTCAGGCCTGATCCCTGCGATCGCTAACAGTTTTTTTGGAAGCTTTTTATTGAACTGGCAAGCACCAGCGGCCTAGTACACCCCGGTCATAGTCAAACCAGCACTGCAGTAACACTTGGTGACGTGGCGAGTCCCATAAGTGCAGTTCAAGCTGGTGAGGTGACAAGCACAAGTAGTGTCCCGCTGCCACCAAAAAGACAAACACAGGCCCGTCGTGCCCATAGTGCCCTTCCTGCTGCATTCGCCAATCCTAATTGGGAACCCACCACTTCTGCAGCGCCCGTACTTCCCCCATTCACATCCCCCAACGAAATGCAGTCGGCTGCATGAGAGGCATTTTTATGTGCTCCCGAGTACCCCTACCCAACGAACCCCCCCCAAAAAGATGTTGTGTCTGCAGCAAACGCGGATATAGGCGTGACACCCGCTATTATTGTCCCTTCTGTCCTGACAATCCTGGTCTTTGCATTGGTGAATGTTTTGAACGCTACCATACACTAGTTGAGTATTAGCGTAGGGTACAGCATTGCACAGACTAGGCACACTTTCACAGGGTCTCCCAAGATGCCATCGCATTTTGAGAGACCCGAACCTGGAACCGGTTACAGTTATAAAAGTTAGTTACAAAAAAAGTGTAAAAAAAAAAAAAAAATATATATAAAATAAAAAAAAATAGTTGTCGTTTTATTGTTCTCTCTCTCTATTCTCTCTCTCTATTGTTCTGCTCTTTTTTTACTGTATTCTATTCTGCAGTGTTTTATTGTTATTGTTATTGTTATTATGTTTTATCATGTTTGTTTTTCAGGTATGTAATTATTTATACTTTATTGTTTACTGTGCTTTATTGTTAACCATTTTTTTGTCTTCAGGTACGCCATTCACAACTTTGAGTGGTTATACCAGAATGATGCCTGCAGGTTTAGGTATCATCTTGGTATCATTCTTTTCAGCCAGCGGTCGGCTTTCATGTAAAAGCAATCCTAGCGGCTAATTAGCCTCTAGACTGCCTTTACAAGCCGTGGGAGGGAATGCCCCCCCCCCCCCACCGTCTTCCGTGTTTTTCTCTGGCTCTCCTGTCTCAACAGGGAACCTGAGAATGCAGCCGGTGATTCAGCCAGCTGACCATAGAGCTGATCAGAGACAAGAGTGGCTCCAAACATCTCTATGGCCTAAGAAACCGGAAGCTACGAGCATTTTATGACTTAGATTTCGCCGGATGTAAATAGCGCCATTGGGAAATTGGGGAAGCATTTTATCACACCGATCTTGGTGTGGTCAGATGCTTTGAGGGCAGAGGAGAGATCTAGGGTCTAATAGACCCCAATTTTTTCAAAAAAGAGTACCTGTCACTACCTATTGCTATCATAGGGGATATTTACATTCCCCGAGATAACAATAAAAATGATTTAAAAAAAAAAAAAATGAAAGGAACAGTTTAAAAATAAGATAAAAAAGCAAAAAAATAATAAAGAAAAAAAAAAAAAAAAAAAAAAGCACCCCTGTCGCCCCCTGCTCTTGCGCTAAGGCGAACGCAAGCGGCGGTCTGTCGTCAAACGTAAACAGCAATTGCACCATGCATGTGAGGTATCGCCGCGAAGGTCAGATCGAGGGCAGTAATTTTTGCAGTAGACCTCCTCTGTAGATCTAAAGTGGTAACCTGTAAAGGCTTTTAAAGGCTTTTAAAAATGTATTTATTTTGTTGCCACTGCACGTTTGTGCGCAATTGTAAAGCATGTCATGTTTGGTATCCATGTACTCGGTCTAAGATCATCTTTTTTATTTCATCAAACATTTGGGCAATATAGTGTGTTTTAGTGCATTAAAATTTAAAAAAGTGTGTTTTTTCCCCAAAAAATGCGTTTGAAAAATCGCTGCGCAAATACTGTGTGAAAAAAAAAAATGAAACACCCACCATTTTAATCTGTAGGGCATTTGCTTTAAAAAAATATATAATGTTTGGGGGTTCAAAGTAATTTTCTTGCAAAAAAAAAAAAACTTTTTCATGTAAAAAATAAGTGTCAGAAAGGGCTTTGTCTTCAAGTGGTTAGAAGAGTGGGTGATGTGTGACATAAGCTTCTAAATGTTGTGCATAAAATGCCAGGACAGTTCAAAACCCCCCCAAATGACCCCATTTTGGAAAGTAGACACCCCAAGCTATTTGCTGAGAGGCATGTCGAGTCCATGGAATATTTTATATTGCGACACAAGTTGCGGGAAAGAGACAAATTTTTTTTTTTTTTTTTTTTTTTTTGCACAAAGTTGTCACTAAATGATATATTGCTCAAACATGCCATGGGGATTTGTGAAATTACACCCCAAAATACATTCTGCTGCTTCTCCTGAGTACGGGGATACCACATGTGTGAGACTTTTTGGGAGCCTAGCCGTGTACGGGACCCCGAAAACCAAGCACCGCCTTCAGGCTTTCTAAGGGGCGTGAATTTTTGATTTCACTCCTCACTGCCTATCACAGTTTCGGAGGCCATGGAATGCCCAGGTGGCACAAAACCCCCCCAAATGACCCCATTTTGGAAAGTAGACACCCCAAGCTATTTGCTGAGAGGTATAGTGAGTATTTTGCAGACCTCACTTTTTGTCACAAAGTTTTGAAATTTGAAAAAAGAAAAAAAAAAAAAGTTTTTTCTTGTCTTTCTTCATTTTCAAAAACAAATGAGAGCTGCAAAATACTCACCATGCCTCTCAGCAAATAGCTTGGGGTGTCTACTTTCCAAAATGGGGTCATTTGGGGGGGGGTTTGTGCCACCTGGGCATTCCATGGCCTCCGAAACGGTGTTAGGCAGTGAAGAGTAAAATCAAAAATTCACGCCCTTAAAAACGCTGAAGGCGGTGATTGGTTTTCGGGGCCCCGTACGCGGCTAGGCTCCCAAAAAGTCCCACACATGTGGTATCCCCATACTCAGGAGAAGCAGCTAAATGTATTTTGGGGTGCAATTCCACATAGGCCCATGGCCTGTGTGAGCAATATATCATTTAGTGACAACTTTGTGCAAAAAAAAAAAAAAAAAAAAAAAAAGTGTCACTTTCCCGCAACTTGTGTCAAAATATAAAATATTCCATGGACTCAATATGCCTCTCAGCAAATAGCTTGGGGTGTCTACTTTCCAAAATGGGGTCATTTGGGGGGGGGTTGTGCCACCTGGGCATTCCATGGCCTCCGAAACTGTGATAGGCAGTGAAGAGTGAAATCAAAAAGTTACACCCTTAGAAATCCTGAAGGCGGTGATTGGTTTTCGGGGTCCCATACGCGGCTAGGCTCCCAAAAAGTCCCACACATGTGGTATCCCCGTACTCAGGAGAAGTAGCTGAATATATTTTGGGGTGCAATTCCACATAGGCCCATGGCCTGTGTGAGCAATATATCATTTAGTGACAACTTTTTGTAAATATTTTTTTTTTTTTTTTTTTTTGTCATTATTCAATCACTTGGGACAAAAAAAATAAATATTCAATGGGTTCAACATGCCTATCAGCAATTTCCTTGGGGTGTCTACTTTCCAAAATGGGGTCATTTGGGGGGGTTTTGTACTGCCCTGCCATTTTAGCACCTCAAGAAATGACATAGGCAGTCATAAACTAAAAGCTGTGTAAATTCCAGAAAATGTACCCTAGTTTGTAGACGCTATAACTTTTGCGCAAACCAATAAATATACGCTTATTGACATTTTTTTTACCAAAGACATGTGGCCGAATACATTTTGGCCTAAATGTATGACTAAAATTGAGTTTATTGGATTTTTTTTATAACAAAAAGTAGAAAATATCATTTTTTTTCAAAATTTTCGGTCTTTTTCCGTTTATAGCGCAAAAAATAAAAACTGCAGAAGTGATCAAATACCATCAAAAGAAAGCTCTATTTGTGGGAAGAAAAGGACGCAAATTTCGTTTGGGTACAGCATTGCATAACCGCGCAATTAGCAGTTAAAGCGACGCAGTGCCAAATTGGAAAAAGACCTCTGGTCCTTAGGCAGCATAATGGTCCGGGGCTCAAGTGGTTAAATATAAATCACTCCCTCCATCAATGCAAGAAGCACAAATAATAGTTATACCTAAACCAGGAAAAGACCCTAGATATCCCGAGTCCTACCGTCCAATCTCACTATTACAAGTAGACATCAAGATACTGGCCAAAATCCTAGCATCCCGTCTAAATAAAGTTATTCTATCATTAATTCACCCAGACCAGACCGGCTTTATGCCCGGGAAAAATACGGCCATGAATATAAGAAGACTGTTTCTAAATATTCAAGCACAGCACGATAATCAGGGTACCAGAGTAGTGGTGGCCCTGGACACAGCAAAGGCCTTTGACTCAGTGGAGTGGTCTTTTCTTTGGGAGTGTCTACGAGAATATGGATTTGGTCCCAATTTCATACAGTGGGTACAAATACTCTATCAGTCACCAAAAGCACGGGTCCTCGTTAACGGTTGTATATCGGGACAATTTCCCCTAGAGAGAGGCACACGCCAGGGATGTCCCCTTTCTCCACTGCTATATGCCCTGGCAGCTGAGCCATTGGCCATAGCTATAAGAGCTGACATGGGCATAGTGGGACTTAAAATAGGCAACTATATAGAGAAGATCGGACTATACGCAGACGACACAATACTCTATCTAGCCGATCAGGGCCCATCACTTCAAGCAGCTTTGGACACTATAGATAAAATGGGAAAACTCTCAGGCCTACGGATAAACTGGGAAAAATCACAGATACTCCCCATAGACCAATTCCCCCCAACCAATATACATCCAGAACTACCATTAGTCAGGGTAAACACCATTAAATATTTAGGGGTACTGGTTACAAGAGACCTACGCGAATACACAACCAACAATATAGAACCATTGTTTGCCATGATAAAAACCAAAACGCAAGCCTGGTCCAAACTACCACTGGGAGTAATGGGGAGGATAAATATCATAAAAATGATTATTTTACCCAAGATCCTATATATGGTATGGCACGCCCCACTATATATACCTATCGGGATTTTCAAGAAAATGGAATCTATTTTGAACACCTTTGTCTGGGGACATCAAAGACATAAGGTAGCTTGGCATGTCCTTAAAAACCCTACAGATATGGGAGGAACAGCTCTGCCAGATCTGCAGGAATATTACATAGCGGCACAGATGTCGCACATGCATCACTACCACAATAACGAAAGACAACGCTATAGTACACTAGTATCCAGTAGCCCAGACAGTCCTTTATCTACCCCACTTCAAATTATACTACGAGGGGGCCAATTTAATAGGAAAAGTCCAAACTTTAATGATGGGGTACTCAACCATCACCAACGAATATGGGGATTAGCCCTGAAAAAACTTAAAATAGGGTGCATTCATTCCCACACTCCATTATGGGCGAACAACCAACTAGCGGAGCTTAAAAAAATACCAGACCCTAATCTATGGGCCAGATATGGAATTATTTACCTGCACCAGGTAATGGCAGGTACTAGGCCTAAAGCATTTCAAACCCTTAAGGAAGAATACTCTATACCACAACAATTAATGTTCAAATACATGCAACTCAGACATGCCCTGCGTTTTCAATTTAGGAACGAAAACTGCATCCTGGAACATCCCCAAATATTGGACATAGTAATGGGAGCCGACCCACAAAAATTGATATCTAATCTCTACTACTCCATAAGATTACCCAGAATCAAAGAAGTGACGCAAAAAGCCAAAACAAGATGGGAAAGAGACATAGGTGCAGTTAGTGATTCGGATTGGGAGGAAATTTTAGAAAATGTAAAGGTGGCATCTCCAAAACTGTCTGATAGGCTAACACAGATATACATCATTCATCAAGCGTATCTAACACCTAACATAATAAGGAAGTTTCAACCTACACGCAATATAGCATGTCCTCACTGTCAGGCAGAGATGAGTAGTTTTTTTCACTTAATTTGGGAATGCTCTATTCTTCAATCATACTGGAGTCAAGTGATTAAGTTCTTACACGACCAGATGGGTTCCCCTGTGGTATTAGATCCAAAACTTTGTATATTAGGTCTTCTTCCAGATGTGGACATTGATAAATACCAGGCCATATTTATATCTGAAGTCCTATTCTTGGCCAGAAAAGTAGTTGCCAAGACTTGGATGCAGAACGTAACCCCCACCATAACAAGCTGGAAGAGAGATGTTAATAATTCCCTCCCATACAAGCAGTTGATTTACAAACACAGGGGAAATAGTCAGAAATACTCAAGGATTTGGGATGGTTGGCTGGGAGATGGGGAGACATGTGTATAGTAATGCGTGAAAATAAGTTTATCAATACCTAGCAACTAAAACGTACAACCATATAATAGGTAACCCGTTTAGGTCTGTCAGAGCCTCACCGAATCACCAACAATTGGTATATCTCTGTTATGAAATGCCAGCCTTATAAGACTCTACTATATGTTAACATACCACATGTGATTATGTTTCATGTTTTTATACTTGGACCTCAAATGCGCTGTATTAATATCTGTCTAACTTCAATAAAGATTATTTTTTTCCCAAAAAAAAAAAAGACGAGAGAGGCCTGTAATTGTCATCATAGGTATACCTCAACTATGAGAGACAAAATGTGCAAACAAATCCAGACAATCACATTGTCTGATTTTTAAAAGAATTTATTTGCAAATTATGGTGGAAAATAAGTATTTGGTCAATATCAAAAGTTCATCTCAATACTTTGTTATATATCCTTTGTTGGCAATGACAGAGGTCAAACATTTTCTGTAAGTCTTCACAAGGTTGTCACACACTGTTGCTGGTATGTTGGCCCATTCCTCCATGCAGATCTCCTCTAGAGCAGTGATGTTTTGGAGCTGTCGCTGGGCAACACGGACTTTCAACTCCCTCCAAAGGTTTTCTATGGGGTTGAGATCTGGAGACTGGCTAGACCACTCCAGGACCTTGAAATGCTTCTTACGGAGCCACTCCTTCGTTGCCCGGGCAGTGTGTTTGGGATCATGGTCATGCTGAAAGACCCAGCCACGTTTCATCTTCAATGCCCTTGCTGATGGGAGGAGGTTTGCACTCAAAATCTCACGATACATGGCCCCATTCATCCTTTCATGTACACGGATCAGTCGTCCTGTTCCCTTTGCAGAGAAACAGCCCCAAAGCATGATGTTGCCACCCCCATGCTTCACAGTAGGTTTGGTGTTCTTTGGTTGCAACTCAGCATTCTCTCTCCTCCAAACATGACGAGTTGTGTTTCTACCAAACAGTTCTACTTTGGTTTCATCTGACCATATGGCATTCTCCCAATCCTCTTCTGGATAATCCAAATGCTCTCTAGAAAACTTCAGATGGGCCCAGACATGTACTGGCTTAAGCAGGGGGACACGTCTGGCACTGCAGGATCTGAGTCCCTGGCGGCGTAGTGTGTTACTGATGGTAGCCTTTGTCACGTTGGTCCCAGCTCTCTGCAGGTCATTCACTAGGTCCCCCCCCGTGTGGTTCTGGGATTTTTGCTCACCGTTCTTGTGATCATTTTGACCCCACGGGGTGAGATCTTGCATGGAGCCCCAGATCGAGGGAGATTATCAGTGGTCTTGTATGTCTTCCATTTTCTAATTGCTCCCACAGTTGATTTCTTCACACCAAGCTGCTTGCCTATTTCAGATTCAGTCTTCCCAGCCTGGTGCAGGTCTACAATTTTGTTTCTGGTGTCCTTCAACAGCTCTTTGGTCTTCACCATAGTGGAGTTTGGGGAGTGACTGTTTGAGGTTGTGGACAGGTGTCTTTTATACTGATAACAAGTTCAAACAGGTGCAATACAGGTAATGAGTGGAGGACAGAGGAGTATCTTAAAGAAGAAGATACAGGTCTGTGAGAGCCAGAAATCTTGCTTGTTTGTAGGTGACCAAATACTTATTTTCCACCATAATTTGCAAATAAATTCTTTCAAAAATCAGACAATGTGATTGTCTGGATTTGTTTCCACATTTTGTCTCTCATAGTTGAGGTATACCTATGATGACAATTACAGGCCTCTTTCATCTTTTTAAGTAGGAGAACTTGCACAATTTTTGGCTGACTAAATACTTTTTTGCCCCACTGTATATATATATATACTGTATATCTCTATCAATTTGGGTTTTCACTCTGTCCATTGTGAGCAGTTATTTTTCTAACATTTGTCTCTTTGCACCCAGGGCGAACAGGGTGAGCCAGGATCACCAGGAACCCAAGGGGTGAATGGGTCCCAGGTGAGGCCTCCAGTGAATGAGAATGATAATGTGTAGACAACTAGAAACTGGTTTCTACTCTTACTACTACTCTTACTACTTTTATATGAAGATATAACTGGGCGAACTAAATTAAGCAACAGTCAGTGTGTGCAAAATGCAGCCATTTATCCCAGCAAGGTTATAGTACCCATTCTCTGACAAGCCGAGAGCAAACTGAGTAGTCTGCACACCTACTGTGACCTAATGAGCAGCTAGCATCCGTACTAGATTTTTATTTTATATTATGGAAGTAGTCGGTTGGAAGACAAAAGGTGGGCAGTAACACCCAAAACTCCTAGGAGGGTTGACAGGAATTATAGCAGGGAGATCTCTCCAATGTACTTCCCAAGTAATATAAAAAGTCAGAGCAAGTCAGTAATTTAAAAAATGAATACACTGGAATAGCAAATTGTAAAAGACTTTTTCGTGGTTTTCTGTGTACAGATTATGAGTGCTTTAAAGCGGAAATGAAATACCGCTGTTAAAAACTGAGCAAGCAAGCTTTTATTGCAGAAGAGTTGTGCACTGTCTCTTCTGCAATAAAATCCCCCTACCTACCTGCTTGCTGTCTCCTCTGGCACTGTAAACTAAGCTACGCATTTTCATAAAAAATGCACTAAAATCACTGTTAGCAGACAGAACATAGCATAACTTACAAAATTCCTGCCGAATCAAATAGCGCAACAAATCCAGCTTCAAAATCAAAGGAGCTGGGTGGAAAATTATCAGCCAAACAGTGACTGAATCCAATCAGATGCAGTCACTGTCTGGGTATTCAGACAACCACGGCTGCCACTGTACAAATACAATAGCCACCAGAGGAGATTCCCTCACCTGTTTCGCTCTTTTAGGACTAAACAAGAGAAGTGTTCGTGTGTATAACTAGCCTTAACCACTTGCCGACCGCCTCACGTCTATATACGTGAGCAGAGCGGCACGGGCAGGCAAAATCACGTACCTGGTACGTGATTGCCTTCCCGCGGGCGGGGGGTCCGATCGGACCCCCCCCCCCGGTGCCATCGGCGGTCGGCATTTGGTTGGGAGCGATGAGAGACGAGGGGGAGACCATCCGATCGTGGCCCCCCCTCGCGATCGCTCCCAGCCAATGAGAAACATCCCCTGCCTCTGTATAGTACACAGAGGCAGAGGATGTGATGTCATCTCTCCTCGGCTGGGCAGTTTCCGTTCCAGCGCCGAGGAGAGACGACATGTAAGTGCACCAACACTCACACACAACACAGTAGAACATGCCAGGCACACTAAACACCCCCGATCCCCCCCCAATCACCCCCCCCCAGTCACAAACTGACACCAAGCAGGTTTTTTTTTTTTTTTTTTTTTCCTGATTACTGCATAGTGTCAGTTTGTGACAGTTACTGTGGTAGGACAGTTAGTATTAGCCCCCTGTAGGTCTAGGGTACCCCCCTAACCCCCCCTAATAAAGTTTTAACCCCTTGATCACCCCCTGTCGCCAGTGTCGCTAAGCGATCATTTTTCTGATCGCTGTATTAGTGTCACTGGTGACGCTAGTTAGGAACGTAAATATTTAGGTTCGCTGTCAGCGTTTTATAGCGACAGGGACCCCCATATACTACCTAATAAATGTTTTAACCCCTTGATTGCCCCCTAGTTAACCCTTTCACCACTGATCACCGTATAACTGTTACGGGTGACGCTGGTTAGTTCGTTTATTTTTTATAGTGTCAGGGCACCCGCCGTTTATTACCGAATAAAGGTTTAGCCCCCTGATCGCCCGGCGGTGATATGCGTCGCCCCAGGCAGCGTCAGATTAGCGCCAGTACCGCGAACACCCACGCACGCACCGTACACGCACCGTACACGCACCGTACACCTCCCTTAGTGGTATAGTATCTGAACGCATCAATATCTGATCCGATCAGATCTATACTAGCGTCCCCAGCAGTTTAGGGTTCCCAAAAACGCAGTGTTAGCGGGATCAGCCCAGATACCTGCTAGCACCTGCGTTTTTCCCCTCCGCCCGGCCCAGCCCACCCAAGTGCAGTATCGATCGATCACTGTCACTTACAAAACACTAAACGCATAACTGCAGCGTTCGCAGAGTCAGGCCTGATCCCTGCGATCGCTAACAGTTTTCTTGGTAGCATTTTGGTGAACTGGCAAGCACCAGCCCCAGGCAGCGTCAGATTAGCGCCAGTACCGCTAACACCCACGCACGCAGCATACGCGTCCCTTAGTGGTATAGTATCTGATCGGATCAATATCTGATCCGATCAGATCTATACTAGCGTCCCCAGCAGTTTAGGGTTCCCAAAAAGCAGTGTTAGCGGGATCAGCCCAGATACCTGCTAGCACCTGCGTTTTGCCCATCCGCCCGGCCCAGCCCAGCCCACCCAAGTGCAGTATCGATCGATCACTGTCACTTTTTTTTGTAGCGTTTTGGTGAACTGGCAAGCACCAGCGGCCTAGTACACCCCGGTCGTAGTCAAACCAGCACTGCAGTAACACTTGGTGACGTGGCGAGTCCCATAAGTGCAGTTCAAGCTGGTGAGGTGGCAAGCACAAGTAGTGTCCCGCTGCCACCAAAAAGACAAACATAGGCCTGTCGTGCCCATAATGCCCTTCCTGCTGCATTCGCCAATCCTAATTGGGAACCCACCGCTTCTGCAGCGCCCATACTTCCCCCATTCACATCCCCAAACAAATGCAGTCGGCTGCATGAGAGGCATTTATATGTCCTCCCGAGTACCCCTACCCAACGAACCCCCCCAAAAAAGATGTTGTGTCTGCAGCAAGCGCGGATATAGACGTGACACCCGCTATTATTGTCCCTCCTGTCCTGACAATCCTGGTCTTTGCATTGGTGAATGTTTTGAACGCTACCATTCACTAGTTGAGTATTAGCATAGGGTACAGCATTGCACAGACTAGGCACACTATCACAGGGTCTCCCAAGATGCCATCGCATTTTGAGAGACCCGAACCTGGAACCGGTTACAGTTATAAAAGTTACAGTTACAAAAAAAAGTGTAAAAAAAAAAAAAAACACACAAACAAAAATAAAAAAAAAATAGTTGTCGTTTCATTGTTCTCTCTCTCTCTATTCTCTCTCTATTGTTCTGCTCTTTTTTACTGTATTATATTCTGCAATGTTTTATTGTGATTATGTTTTATCATGTTTGCTTTTCAGGTATGCAATTTTTTATACTTTACCGTTTACTGTGCTTTATTGTTAACCATTTTTTTGTCTTCAGGTACGCCATTCACGACTTTGAGTGGTTATGCCAGAATGATGCCTGCAGGTTTAGGTATCATCTTGGTATCATTCTTTTTAGCCAGCGGTCGGCTTTCATGTAAAAGCAATCCTATCGGCTAATTAGCCTCTAGACTGCTTTTACAAGCAGTGGGAGGGAATGCCCCCCCCCCCCCACCGTCTTCCGTGTTTTTCTCTGGCTCTCCTGTCTCAACAGGGAATCTGAGAATGCAGCCGGTGATTCAGCCAGCTGACCATAGAGCTGATCAGAGACCAGAGTGGCTGCAAACATCTCTATGGCCTAAGAAACCGGAAGCTACGAGCATTTTATGACTTAGATTTCGCCGGATGTAAACAGCGCCATTGGGAAATTGGGGAAGCATTTTATCACACCGATCTTGGTGTGGTCAGATGCTTTGAGGGCAGAGGAGAGATCTAGGGTCTAATAGACCCCAATTTTTTCAAAAAAGAGTACCTGTCACTACCTATTGCTATCATAGGGGATATTTACATTCCCTGAGATAACAATAAAAATGATTTTTAAAAAAAATGAAAGGAAAAGTTTAAAAATAAGATAAAAAAGCAAAAAAATAATAAAGGAAAAAAAAAAAAAAAAAAAAAAAAAAAGCACCCCTGTCCCCCCTGCTCTCGCGCTAAGGCGAACGCAAGCGTCGGTCTGGCGTCAAATGTAAACAGCAATTGCACCATGCATGTGAGGTATCACCGCGAAGGTCAGATCGAGGGCAGTAATTTTAGCAGTAGACCTCCTCTGTAAATCTAAAGTGGTAACCTGTAAAGGCTTTTAAAGGCTTTTAAAAATGTATTAATTTTGTTGCCACTGCACATTTGTGCGCAATTTTAAAGCATGTCATGTTTGGTATCCATGTACTCGGCCTAAGATCATCTTTTTTATTTCATCAAACATTTGGGCAATATAGTGTGTTTTAGTGCATTAAAATTTAAAAAAGTGTGTTTTTTCCACAAAAAATGCGTTTGAAAAATCGCTGCGCAATTACTGTGTGAAAAAAAAAAATGAAACACCCACCATTTTAATCTGTAGGGCATTTGCTTTAAAATAATATATAATGTTTGGGGGTTCAAAGTAATTTTCTTGCAAAAAAAAATAATTTTTTCATGTAATCAAAAAGTGTCAGAAAGGGCTTTGTCTTCAAGTGGTTAGAAGAGTGAGTGATGTGTGACATAAGCTTCTAAATGTTGTGCATAAAATGCCAGGACAGTTCAAAACCCCCCCAAATGACCCCATTTTGGAAAGTAGACACCCCAAGCTATTTGCTGAGAGTCATGTCGAGTCCATGGAATATTTTATATTGTGACACAAGTTGCGGGAAAGAGACAAATTTTTTTTTTTTTTTTTGCACAAAGTTGTCACTAAATGTTATATTGCTCAAACATGCCATGGGGATTTGTGAAATTACACCCCAAAATAAATTCTGTTGCTTCTCCTGAGTACGGGGATACCACATGTGTGGGACTTTTTGGGAGCCTAGCCGCGCACGGGACCCCGAAAACCAAGCACCGCCTTCAGGCTTTCTAAGGCCGTAATTTTTTGTTTTCACTCTTCACTGCCTATCACAGTTTCGGAGGCCATGAAATGCCCAGGTGGCACAAAAACCCCCAAATGACCCAATTTTGGAAAGTAGACACCCCAAGCTATTTGCTGAGAGGTATAGTGAGTATTTTGCAGACCTCACTTTTTGTCACAAAGTTTTGAAAATTGAAAAAAGAAAAAAAAAAAAAATTTTTTCTGGTCTTTCTTCATTTTCAAAAACAAATGAGAGCTGCAAAATACTCACCATGCCTCTCAGCAAATAGCTTGGGGTGTCTACTTTCCAAAATGGGGTAATTTGGGGGGGGGGTTTGTGCCATCTTGGCATTTTATGGCCTTCAAAACTGTGATAGGTAGTGAGGAGTGAAATCAAAAATGTATGCCCTTAGAAATCCTGAAGGCGGTGATTGGTTTTCGGGGCCCCGTACGCGGCTAGGCTCCCAAAAAGTGCCACACATGTGGTATCCCCGTACTCAGGAGAAGCAGCTGAATGTATTTTGGGGTGCAATTCCACATATGCCCATGGCCTGTGTGAGCAATATATCATTTAGTGACAACTTTTTGTAAATTTTTTTTTTTTTTTTTGTCATTATTCAATCACTTGGGACAAAAAAAATAAATATTCAATGGGCTCAACATGCCTCTCAGCAAGTTCCTTGGGGTGTCTACTTTCCAAAATGGGGTCATTTGTGGGGGTCTTGTACTGCCCTGCCATTTTAGCACCTCAAGAAATGACATAGGTAGTCATAAACTAAAAGCTGTGTAAATTCCAGAAAATGTACCCTAGTTTGTAGACGCTATAACTTTTGCGCAAACCAATAAATATACGCTTATTGACATTTTTTTTACCAAAGACATGTGGCCGAATACATTTTGGCCTAAATGTATGACTAAAATTTAGTTTATTGGATTTTTTTTATAACAAAAAGTAGAAAATATCATTTTTTTTCAAAATTTTCAGTCTTTTTCCATTTATAGCGCAAAAAATAAAAACGGCAGAGGTGATCAAATACCATCAAAAGAAAGCTCTATTTGTGGGAAGAAAAGGATGCAAATTTCGTTTGGGTACAGCATTGCATGACCGCGCAATTAGCAGTTAAAGCAACGCAGTGCCGAATTGTAAAAAGTGCTCTGGTCAGGAAGGGGGTAAATCCTTCCGGGGCTGAAGTGGTTAAGGCCCGTACACACAGGCAGAATGTTGGGATACATTTGCTGGTACAAAAAATACTGGACGACATTCTGCCCGTGTGTATGTCAGTCTGTCCAACAGAAGCCTGCCGTTCAGCCCTCTTCCGTCGGACATACATGCTGGGAAAACCAGCAGCCGACCGACTCCTGATCAGCGCTCTCAGCCAATGGCAGACATCGCTGATTGTTGTGGCGGGGGGGCCGTCCCCCTGTCATAAAACAACATGTCCGCTAACATCCGCCGATCCATAGAGAGAGCTATGGATGGTCCGATCAGGTCCGCCTGGAAGACTGACAGGCGGACCCGATTGGTCCATCAATGTGAAAGTGGCCTAAATGGCGATCCCTTCACTATGTACCTCTGCACCCTACCTGTTCACCTTTGCTTCCCAAACAGTAACCCACTTCACTCTACTCGCCTCTGCTGCAGGACTGAACCACTCTGCAAGTGCAGTATCTGGTGGGAGACTCAATGGGTGTAGAAGGGCGTTTACATCCTCCAGGTGGGCAGCATTCAGAGGAGGGGGCATGGTTTGTATATGAATGTCCACAAGTTGGCGACCTAATTTACATATAAATACCCATGTGATTTACATATAAATAGCAGGCGATTTACATGTGTATGTTGACCCTGGGAGTTAATTACAGAACAATGCCCTGTGTTTCAATTGCTCTAGCAGCTAAAGGATGGTGGGAGGGGGAGAAACAGGCATTCAGCTGCTGCCACACCGATCCTCTCCCTGTCCGGGCCCCTCTGTGTGCCGGGCCACCTACAGAAGGACCAGTGGTCCCCCCTATCAGCGGCCCTGGCTGTATTAATTGCTTTCTCTGGGTCTGTCCGCATTAGTCACTTTAATTTTTTTTTTACACTATTATATTTTCTTTTGTTACCAGAAAACAAACTTTCTCTCTTGTCTTTTGGTAGGGGGATCAAGGCCCTACTGGTATGCCTGGTCATCGTGGCCCACGGGTATGTAAATAACAATTTTTCTTGGATTTACACAGTATATCTCTAAGACTGGTGCAAATTGACATGTCTGTTTCACAATTATCAAAGCAAAACCATTTATAACTTTTAATATTTTTGCACAGGGTCCGCCAGGAACAGAAGGACTGTGTGGCCCCCCTGGGCCTAGAGGACCACAGGTAATTTTGTTCTGACAGTCACACATTCTACTGTTCCAAAAAAAATATATTTGGTTTATATTCTTCTCCTGCTTATCTTCTTGAAGTTCTTATCAGCAACAGAATTGCTAAACTATGGTGCTAACAAGAATGCAGATTCCATTAGGGAAAGCAGGAGCTGCAACTCTGATTATACAATGGCGTGGTTTCATTAACTGCAGAATCGCCAGTGTGACACTGACCACCCTCCAAACAGAGTTCTTAGCAGTAATTATCCTGCTCTTGCGTTTTTGAAAGTTGTGGCATTTTTGTGCAGGTTGGTTAAATAATGTTTATGCTCTGATTGGTTGTAGGGCGTGATGGGAGCTGATGGCCCTCTTGGTTCGAAAGGAGAAACAGTATGTTTAAAGCACAACTCCACCTTCTAGAAACTTTTGAAAACTTTACAGATATGTTTAGCTATAAATCTTATTTTCTTATTTTACGGCATCAGACTTTTATCATTTGAACTCCTTATATAATTCTGCGGGTGCTGTGTGGGTGGGACATAATGACAAGAGAGATAGTTAGGTTTTCCTGCATGTGCTGCTTCTCTAATAAAACTGCTGTATAATGTACTGTGTAGGTTACAGACAAGTTTGGGGATTCCAGCAGCCATTTGTTTAGTGAGCTTAAGAAACAAAAATTTACTAGTAGCATTCAATGATTACCTGAATTGTGGGCACTTTTTTCAGTTGTTCTCTGTAAACCAGGGAAAAGACCCCTGTTTTGTCATGTTATGAGATATGTTTTGTTAGCTGAATACACTTCTCTCATCGTCACCACAGGGGGAAGCAGGTCCCATGGGTATACGTGGGGAAAGAGGTCCAGAAGGTCCCATGGTAAGTTGCAAACTCACTTTGTATAATTAAAGGGGTTTTCTGTTCTCATTTAGTGCCAAACACCTACCCTAAGGGCCGCCCCCTATCCCTACTGCTGATTAGTGGGAAGTTTTGCTTCTTGGAACCCCTATCAATGAGCTGTGTTATCAGTGCACATGCTGGGAGTTGATCATCTCTTTTTGGAGCAACACAACCCAGCTTCAAATACCCAACTGCTTTTCAGTGGGCTTTCTAGGACAACCAAAGACCTCAAACACCACTAACACAGGCATGCTTAAGATGTTCAGCCAGATAAAATAGCTATGATAAATATGTATCCAGCAATGTTGAATAATTCAGCTGTGTGGCATGACAGAAATCCTGCGAACATGAAAACCTGAAAACGTGAGTTAGGAAGCTTTAAGGCAAGTTGTTTTTGTTGGGATGGTTTCACCAGAGAATTTGAGGCTCTCTCCAGGAAGCATATCTTTAAAGAGCAGCTTTAAAAAGATATTTACACAGCTATCCAGGTTAAAAATACAAATTCTTATCAATTTCCATAATAAAAAAAACACCCAGTCAAATGAAGTTATATATCCTTTCCACAGAAAAGAAGATTTGTTATAGACCCTTTAATGGCAGTTGGATCAATTGCCTACATCAATATATTACCACAATCTTGTAATTGTAACATTCCCATTTTAAGGGCAAACTCTTTTTGCATTATACCTAAAGTCTCCTTGTGCTTTGTACAGCCTTTAGGGTAAAAACTTGGCAAATTTTTTTAACTTCTAAGGTCCATTTACTAAACCAGTATTTTTTTTTATATTTTATATATTGTAAATATTTCATTATATCTTTTCATGTGACAACACTGAAGAAATGACACTTTGCTACAATGTAAAGTAGTGAGTGTACAGCTTGTATAACAGTGTAAATTTGCTGTCCCCTCAAAATAAATCAACACACAGCCATTAACCACTTGCCGACCGCCTCGCGCAGATATACTGCGGCAGAATGGCACGGGCAGGCAAAATCACGTACCTGTACGTGATCTGCCTCCTGCGGGCAGGGGGTCCGATCGGACCCCCCCGGTGCCTGAGGCGGTCGGCTTCTGTCCGGGAGCGATCAGAGGTGAGGGGGAGGCCATCCATTCGTGGCCCCTCCTCGCGATTGCTCCCAGTCAATAAAATCCTTCCTCTGCTGCTGTATAGTAAACAGCGGCAGAGGAAGTGATGTCATCTCTCCTCGGTATTTTCCGTTTCGGCGCAGAGGAGAGAAGACATTGATGTGAGTGCACAACACACACACAGTAGAACACGCCAGGCATACCTTTCATCCCCCATCACCCCCTGATCACCCCCCAATCACCCCCCCCGTCACAGTGACACCAAGCAGTTTTGTTTTTTTGTCTGATTACTGCATTGGTGTCAGTTTGTGACAGTTAGTGTGGTAGGGCAGTTAGTGTTAGCCCCCTTTAGGTCTAGGGTACCCCCCTAACCCCCCTAATAAAGTTTTAACCCCTTGATCACCCCCCGTCGCCAGTGTCACTAAGCGATCATTTTTCTGATCGCTGTATTAGCGTCACTGGTGAGGCTAGTTAGGGAGGTAAATATATAGGTTCGCCGTCAGCCTTTTATAGCGTCAGGGACCCCTATATACTACCTAATAAAGGTTTTAACCCCTTGATTGCCCCCTAGTTAACCCTTTCACCAGTGATCACCGTATAAGTGTTACAGGTGATGCTGGTTAGTTTATTTTTTATAGTGTCAGGGCACCTGCCGTTTATTACCTAATAAAGGTTTAGCCCCCTGATCGCCCGGCGGTGATATAAGTTAGGTTTTAGGGTCAGATAGGGTCTGCGTCACCCCAGGCAGTGTCAGGTTAGCGCCAGTACTGATAACACCCACGCACGCACCATACACCTCCCTTAGTGGTATAGTATCTGAACGGATCAATATCTGATCTGATCAGATCTATACTAGCGTCCCCAGCAGTTTAGGGTTCCCAAAAACGCTGTGTTAGCAGGATCAGCCCAGATACCTGCTAGCACCTGCGTTTTGCCCCTCCGCCCGGCCCTGCCCATCCCACCCAAGTGCAGTATCGATCGATCACTGTCACTTACAAAACACTAAACGCATAACTGCAGCATTCACAGAGTCAGGCCTGATCCCTGCGATCGCTAACAGTTTTTTTTAGTAGCGTTTTGGTGAACTGGCAAGCACCAGTGGCATAGTACACCCCGGTCATAGTCAAACCAGCACTGCAGTAACACTTGATGACGTGGCGAGTCCCATAAGTGCAGTTCAAGCTGGTGAGGTGGCAAGCACAAGTAGTGTCCCGCTGCCACCAAGAAGAAGACAAACACAGGCCCCTCCTGCCCATAATGCCCTTCCTGCTGCATTCGCCAATCCTAATTGGGAACCCACCACTTCTGCAGTGCCCGTACTTCCCCCATTCACATCCCCAACCAAATGCAGTCGGCTGCATGAGAGGCATTTTCTTTATGTCCTCCCGAGTACCCCTACCCAACGAACCCCCCCAAAAAAGATGTCATGTCCGCAGCAAGCGCGGATATAGGCGTGACACCCGCTATTATTGTCCCTCCTGTCCTGACAATCCTGGTCTTTGCATTGGTGAATGTTTTGAACGCTACCATACACTAGCTGAGTATTAGCGTACAGCATTGCACAGACTAGGCACACTTTCACAGGATCTCCCAAGATGCCATCACATTTTTGAGAGACCCGAACCTGGAATCGGTTACAGTTACAAAAGTTACAGTTACAAAAATATATATTGAAAAAAAAAAAAAAAAATAGTTGTCGTTTTATTGTTCTCTCTTTCTCTCTCGCTATTCTCTCTCTATTGTTCTGCTCTTTTTTACTGTATTCTATTCTGCAATGTTTTATCATGTTTGCTTTTCAGGTATGCAATTTTATACTTTACTGTTTACTGTGTTTTATTGTTAACCATTTTTTTGTCTTCAGGTACGCCATTCAGCTGCAGCGCGGATTTATTTATCTTGACAGCAACAACGTTTGCTCCCACGATATATAAAGCCGTGACTCCAGCGGAGGTGATATATGCTGAAGCATGGGGGCAGCAGGGGCAGAGGAGCGATTTGCTCCTAACTTTTGCGGGAGGATGCCCCCATGCTTAGGCATATATAAATGGTGCATGTATACCCATCATTAGAAGTGGGTGGATGAAGGGAGGTATTCTAATGGTGGGCATACCCACCGATCAATCTCTTTTTTTCGTTCAGCCCACAGGCTGCATGAAAAAAAAAGATTACAATATATGCCCAATAAGGACCAGCAACGTACTGGTATGTTGCTGGACTTTGAGTGGTTATACCAGAATGATGCCTGCAGGTTTAGGTATCATCTTGGTATCATTCTTTTCAGCCAGCGGTCGCTTTCATGTAAAAGCAATCCTTGCGGCTAATTAGCCTCTAGACTGCTTTTACAAGCAGTGGGAGGGAATGCCCCCCACCGTCTTCCATGTTTTTCTCTGGTTCTCCTGTCCCAACAGGGAACCTGAGAATGCAGCCGGTGATTCAGCCAGCTGACCATAGAGCTGATCACAGACCAGAGTGGCTCCAAACATCTCTATGGCCTAAGAAAGGAACATTTCATGACTTAGATTTCGCCGGATGTAAACAGCGCCATTAGGAAATTGGGAAGGCATTTTATCACACTGAGCTTGGTGTGGTCAGATGCTTTGAAGGCAGATGAGAGATCTAGGGTCTAATAGACCCCAATTTTTTCAAAAAAGAGTACCTGTCACTACCTATTGCTATCATAGGGGATATTTACATTCCCTGAGATAACAATAAAAATGATAACAAAAAAAAAAATGAAAGGAACAGTTTAAAAATAAGATAAAAAAAAAAAACACCCCCTGTCCCCCCCTGCTCTCGCGCAAAGGCGAACGCAAGTGTTGGTCTGGCGTCAAATGTAAACAGCAATTGCACCATGCATGTGAGGTATCACCGTGAAGGTCAGATCGAGGGCAGTAATTTTAGCAGTAGACCTGCTCTGTAAATCTAAAGTGGTAACCTGTAAAGGCTTTTAAAGGCTTTTAAAAATGTATTTAGTTTGTCGCCACTGTAAAAAAGTGTGTTTTTTCCCCAAAAAATGCGTTTGAAAAATCGCTGCGCAAATACTGTGTGAAAAAAAAAATGAAACACCCACCATTTTAATCTGTAGGGCATTTGCTTTAAAAAAATATATAATGTTTGGGGGTTCAAAGTAATTTTCTTGCAAAAAAAAATAATTTTTTCATATAAACAAAAAGTGTCAGAAAGGGCTTTGTCTTCAAGTGGTTAGAAGAGTGGGTGATGTGTGACATAAGCTTCTAAATGTTGTGCATAAAATGCCAGGACAGTTCAAAAACCCCCCAAATGACCCCATTTTGGAAAGTAGACACCTCAAGCTATTTGCTGAGAGGCATGTCGAGTCCATGGAATATTTTATATTGTGACACAAGTTGCGTGAAAAAGACAAATTTTTTTTTTTTTTGCACAAAGTTGTCACTAAATGATATATTGCTCAAACATGCCATGGGAATATGTGAAATTACACCCCAAAATACATTCTGTTGCTTCTCCTGAGTACGGGAATACCACATGTGTAAGACTTTTTGGGACCCTAGCCGCGTACGGGACCCCGAAAACCAAGCACCGCCTTCAGGCTTTCTAAGGGTGTAAATTTTTGATTTCACTCTTCACTGCCTATCACAGTTTCGAAGGCCATGGAATGCCCAGGTGGCACAAACCCCCCCCCCCCCCCCCCAAATGACCCTATTTTGGAAAGTAGACACCCCAAGCTATTTGCTGAGAGGTATAGTGAGTATTTTGCAGACCTCACTTTTTGTCACAAAGTTTTGAAAATTGAAAAAAGAAAAAAAAATATTTTTTTCTTGTCTTTCTTCATTTTCAAAAACAAATGAGAGCTGCAAAATACTCACCATGCCTCTCAGCAAATAGCTTGGGGTGTCCACTTTCCAAAATGGGGTCATTTGGGGGGGTTGTGCCACCTGGGCATTCCATGGCCTCCGAAACTGTGATAGGCAGTGAAGAGTGAAATCAAAAATTTACACCCTTAGAAATCCTGAAAGCGGTGATTGGTTTTCGGGGCCCCGTACGCGGCTAGGCTCCCAAAAAGTCCCACACATGTGGTATCCCCGTACTCAGGAGAAGCAGCTAAATGTATTTTGGGGTGCAATTCCACATATGCCCATGGCCTGTGTGAGCAATATATCATTTAGTGACAACTTTGTGGGAAAAAAAAAAAAATTGTCACTTTCCGGCAACTTGAGTCAAAATATAAAATATTCCATGGACTCGACATGCCTCTCAGCAAATAGCTTGGGGTGTCTACTTTCCAAAATGGGGTCATTTGGGGGGGTTGAACTGTCCTGGCATTTTATGCACAACATTTAGAAGCTTATGTCACACATCACCCACTCTTCTAACCACTTGAAGACAAAGCCCTTTCTGACACTTTTTGTTTAGGTGCCATGTTGAACTGTGTCAGTGACTAGTATGAGTGAGTGAGAGCGATAACACCAAATTTAACACGCTTTCTCCCCATTCACACCTGAGACCCAACACTAATGAGTCACATGACACTGGGGAGGGAAAATGGCTAATTGGGCTCAATTTGGACATTTTCGCTTAGGGGTGTACTCAGTGGCGGCTGGTGCTCAAAAATTTTTTGGGGGGGGGCGCAAACAAACTGAAAAATACTGAACCCCCCCTCCATGAATTGCATCCTCACTGTGCCCATCAATTGCAGCCTTGCAGTGCCCATCAATTGCAGTCTCACTGTGCCCATCATATGCAGCCACATGTGCCCATCATATGCAGCCACTTGTGCCCATCAAATGCAGCCATGTGTGCCCATCATATGCAGCCATGTGTGCCCATCATATGAAGCCATGTGTGCCCATCATATGCAGCCACTTGTGCCCATCATATGTAGCCACTTGTGCCCATCAAATGCAGTCACTTGTGCCCATCATATGCAGCTATTGTGCCCATCAAACGCAGCCACTGTGCCCATCATATGCAGCGACTTGTGCCCATCATATGCACTGCCAATCAGCATGATATGTTACCACAAGTTGATGCTGTACTGGTTAAAGTATGCTAACCATACCTTGGGGTTTACCAACATCTGGTATCTACCCACATCTATGGAGTTTACATGGTAGAATATCTATCTTCCAGTCTTGGGCCATAGATAGAAAAATAAAATCTGGTGCAAGCTAAAACTATTCCACTCTATCCAAAACTATTTTAAAAGGTAGTTTTGTTAGAGATACACTTTAGGAAGTTCAGAGATCAAAATGACGGTTTAAACTTGGAATGAGCACTAGACAGATGTCTCCATGTGTTGGTTTACAGTAATTTTGTAATTCTACAAGTTACATTTTATTACATAAATGAAATGGAACTTTACCTTTTGCATTAAATATAAAATACATGTCTAAATGCTCCTACTCTGTTTTTCTCTTGCAGGGATTAATTGGATGGCCCGGTGTAAATGGACAGCCAGGAGACAAGGTACTAATGTTTTATTGTCGTTCTTTGTATTACATTACATTAGAAAATGTGCAAATCATTATGGTAAACACAAGGTTGGGCTCGACAACAAACATTTACTTTCCTATAAACCAAAACTTCAAAGTGCAGCATTCCAGGATCTCTTCCTGCATAATGTACATTTTGTGATAAAATCAAATGGTGCCCATTGATTATAAACATTACACACATAACTGTATATTCTATGAGAAGGAGGAGCAGAGATGGGAGTGTCGGTAGAAGGATCTAAATAAAAAACATGCACAAATAAAAACTGTCTTTATATATGTACATTAGAGCAGCCCATTTTTTTATGACAGTCGTTTTTTTCCATTCTGGTAATGATGTACAATTGTTGTGTCTTGCTGAAGCTGTTATCTCACTGAAGGTCTACTATACAGGGACTGGCTTTAAACCATCGACTCCCTGTAGTTGGTAAAAACATGCAAACACCTGCAATGCTGTTGATAGCCAGAGCCACAGGCCATTTGCTCAGGGTTTCTATCACCACAGATTTCCTCTATGGATAAATTGCTGCAAGGTACTCATAAATGCTGAGGTATTTGGTGCAAGAAACTCAAATCATGGTCTTGTATGCTGGTTTTTGCAGGGTCGGACTGCTGCCGATGGAGAAAAAGGAGATCCAGGGGCTAAAGGAGAAAAGGTAACATTTCTTATCTACTTCTGCCTTCCATTTTTAAAACTAAGGCAGCACACAGATATAAGACAGTTTGTGCCAGAATTTAAATGACTTTCTTAGTCATAGAGAGTTTAAAAACCACTGGAGACTTTATCTGCAAACAAAATCATACATTTACAATGAGATCCGCATTATATTTTGTCCATGCTTTCATATACAGTAAATGTACAATCCTTTTATTATTATACCTGGAAATTTTATAGAAATTGAAATTCCTGAGAATGGGGTGGAGCTAATCATGGCACACATGAATGTCACATGAATGTCGAGTGTGGACAGATTGATCAAAAAGTGTGAGGGGCTTAAAGCATTGGTCTACAGAGTCTACACACCTTTCCAATTACACTGGCCGTGCATTTGACACCCACCTATCCGCCATACCAGTGACATTAACAGTATTACCTCTAAGTGGCATAATGGTGGATAGGTGGGAACTAGCTGCCCTGTGTCTTCACCATTTCAATGACACTGACAGTGCACTAGTGTATCTGGCAGTCATCAGGTAAGTGACTCATTTTTCTAGGTCCCTTGCTGGGAAGCCCAGACCCCCTGTTTACCCATTACAACCACCCCCTGGGCTACATTAGGCTTCCCTTGCCTGTTGAGCTTGCACCTTGTTGCTGGCAGTGCCCCTACTCACCCAGATAAGAAAAGGCCCTAGTTGCCATCCCTCCAGAGATCTCCAGCCACCTACATTTTCCACCAGACTGTTCTGCTGCCGCACAGCACCCCTTCTCTCCCTTCTCCCCTTGAGATGTACAGTCAGTGTAGCATACAGCATGCATTACTCACAAGAATTACATCATGCACACTCCCTGTACATTTACAAACATTGCACGTAATATTGCCCCCCCCCCTTTCTCTTATCACTGTAGAGGCCCTGACTTACAGGTAGGAATTCTAGGGTTTTAACGATTCCAACAATGACCTGGCAATCAGATCAAAATTCCTCCATTGCCAAGTCAATTTTTAGAAAGTTCCTAGGTATATTGATTATCATAACATTGCAATGCAGGTGTGCAAAAGGATCACTCATAGGACAGAAAGCGTAGAGCTTTTTTCTAGCAGCATCAGCCTGTTGTGAGGGCAACCTTAAAATAGTCTTACAGGTTTTTTTTTTTTTAGATGAACTAACAATCGGCTCAGTATCCTGTAATCCTGTTGACTAGCCTAACAAGCTTATTTAACAAGACAAAGAAAAATGCAGTTATCTACGGTATATTTTGTTGATTCAGGGAAAACCTGATCCCCTTCAGGGGATCAGGAAGGATTTTTGCTGCAAATTGGACCATGCTCGCTAGGATTATTTTTTTCTTTCCTCCGCTTTAACTGTGGGTATAGGTTTCGGTATAAGCTGTGTAATTTATTTATTTTATTCTGTTGGTTGAACTAGATGCGCTTGTGTCTTTTTTTCAACACGGATAACTATGGAACTACAGGATATTAACCAATTAGGTTCCAGTTTAGTAAATTCATGTTGTTAAAAATGAACTCTGATTCATTTTGCATCTTGCTATAATGAATAAGCCATACCTAAAAAAAAAAAGTATCTGTTATTTGAAGTGTTTAACCCATGGCATGAGTTTCATTTGGGTCTGATTTCTCTTATAGGGAGTTCCTGGGCCTTCTGGTACAAAAGGTCCACCTGGCATTCAAGGACAGTCTGGTTTTGTAGGCTTTCCTGGACCCAAAGGACTTGTAGGCCTTCCTGGAACTATGGTGAGGTCCTTTCATTATCTAGCGTCCTCATTGCCTTACTGTAACTGAGTCCCATTTATCAGGAAGTGAAATCAAAAATCCATATGCTTTCTCACTGGAATTGTGATTTCAATTAATCAGTGTGTATAAATAGTCATTTTATCTTATGCTTATTTCAACAGTTTTTTTCTCCAGATGTTTCTCACCTTACTGTTTTTTGTAAAATAATATTCATGATATTCATCAAAAATAGAAGTACAGTTTACATTTGTTGTCATTAAAAATATGTTCCTTTCATGTCCCTTTGACACCTTTTTTTTCTCTGCTTTAGGGTGATGAGGGGCAGATTGGGCTCCCTGGTGCCAATGGTGGAGATGGACCAAAGGTGAGTCAGATATGAAGCTAAGTGTCCGCATAGGGGAACATGAAAAACAAGGGCTTGTTTTGTACAAGGACCCGTCTAGTCTAATTAAGTTAAAGTTGCATGCCATGAACCAACCCATATTGATTCTGTGAAACAGTAGAAATAAAGGGCAGGTTTTGGTAAGAAGAGGTAGAAACTCTATTAAGATTTTAGTGCTCTGTTTGTGAAATGTACCTTAGCTTCCAGGTTTGGAAACACATCAGGATGTGAAAGGAAAGGTCCCCAGAGATCAGGGAAATCTCAATTTTGATAGTTGTTACTGGGACAGGTAGCCCTATTGGGAGACATCCATTTGTTTCTGTCCCCTTGACAATACCTTTGTTTGCTCTGTGATACAACACACAGATTTTTTCCTTTTTGGTTTTGCAGGGTAACCGTGGCCCTGATGGGTTGAAAGGATTGCCTGGACCTCGAGGGAACCGGGTAACAAAAACCTTTTTTTTTTATGCAGGGTGGGGGGGTTTGTCAGTGGCAGAAAGATAAGGCTTCCAATTTGTATTTTAATATGTCATGTTTATTTTATATCACATGTAATGTTATATTATTACATTTTATTACATATGATTTGTAAATATAGAAGTTATCATACACACCTTGCTAACCTTCCCCTGGTTTGTTACCTATATTATGTCGGTGTTTTGTTACTTATATTATGTTGGTATTGCAGGGACGAATGGGACAAAGAGGTCTAGTGGGGATGCCAGGACCACCGGTTAGTGACCCTCCTATTTATATTCTGTATATTTTTTGGTTTGTGTTTGGAATACATCACAATATGACATTCACCTTTAAAGATTCTGGCCTAACCACAGAAATTTCTAAAGCATCTAATAGCAGAGCTGTTTAGCTTTAAATAAAACCTAGTAGCAATATTCAGAAGTTGGTGTGGCTTTTAAAATTCAAATTGGATGGTCTTATGAAATCAAGCCTCCCAGAATGAGTTTGTCTCCACCCATCCTGCTCCTTGGAAGTTACTAGGAAGCATTCTATGACTATGCCTGCCACCACCATTGACAGCTAGGGGGAGCAGCCACATACCACTTTTTTTCAAACCTTTTCCCATGCATATGACTGTAATGCCCTGTACACAGGGTCGGATTTTCCGACGGAAATGTGTGATAGGACCTTGTTGTTGGAAATTCCGACCGTGTGTAGGCTCCATCACACATTTTCCATCGGAATTTCCAACACACAAAGTTTCAGAGCTTGCTATAAAATTTTTCGACAACAAAAGCCGTTGTCGGAAATTCCGACCGTGTGTGGGCTCCATCACACATTTTCCATCGGAATTTCCAACACACAAAGTTTCAGAGCTTGCTATAAAATTTTTCGACAACAAAATCCGTTGTCGGAAATTCCGATCGTGTGTACACAAATCTGACACACAAAGTGCGACGCATGCTCAGAATAAATTAAGAGATGAAAGCTATTGGCGACTGCCCCACTTATAGTCCCGGCATACGTGTTTTACTTCACCACGTTTAGAACGATCGGATTTTCTGACAACTTTGTGTGACCGTGTGTATGCAAGACAAGTTTGAGCCAACATCTGTCAGAAAAAATCCATGGATTTTGTTGTCGGAATGTCCAATCAATGTCCGACAGTGTGTACGGGGCATTAGAGTTTTGAATAGCATGTAAACAGTAAAAGCTAAATTTAGTAGAGATGTTAAGGTTCAAGGTAAAGCTGTTGTCAGGCAGTAGTGTCATAGCTGATGTTGCCATTTGGCTGTTAGTGAATGCATCTTCTACAAAGTCCTTCTGAATAGTCATAAACAGATTTGCATTAGAACAGTGTAATGCAGCAGATTCAGATGCAACTTGTACCTAATTCTTCTATTAGGGTCAAGTGTATTAGGTACATGTTGTACCTATTTAAAGCTCTTCTTTAAATAGGTGAAACCATCTTCAACAAATTGTAATTCTTTGTTTCCATCTCCACCTGCAGGGTCTTCGCGGTGTTCCAGGAGCGGAGGGTTCAGAAGGACTGCCTGGTACACAGGTTCCCACTATGCACTATATATACCCATTATCCAGCATGGCGCTTGCTCTGGATGCCATAAAAATAAATCCCAGTTTTGCTTCAGACTTTGTTGTGTTTAGCACCCTGGTGCATTAAAACTATTCCACAAGGTTTACCCAGCAAATAAAACCTATTTACAACATTTAAATAACCCTTTGTCTGACCCAGTTATCCAGAATCCCTTATGCATAATTTCATATTTTAAGTCAGGGCAGTGATATCATAAAAGCCCGCATTTTAGAGTGGGAGGGAGTTAGAAATTCTGTCAGTATTTTTTCTGATTTAACTGTTGTGATACCTTTGGTGGATATACTCGCTCTTCCTGCTGAGGAGTAATCTGCACCAATAGCAATAAAATTCTTCCCCTACCCAAAACTTAAAAAATAAATAATTGGTTGAAGGTAGACTTTAAGGCAAACTATAGAGCATTTTCTGTAATTATGCATTTTGCTTTATTATTGTAACATTTAGGTGAAACTTATTTTGGATATGACTTTCGTGTTTTTACATTTCAATCAATTCATGTTCACCCTTAAATTATAACTAAAGGTAAAACTTTTTTTGTTTTTGTTTTAGTTTTTGTCCTGTTTACCAATATCATTGAAAGTGAAAGTAAAAGAAAATCCCAAATTTTGGGTTGTCTCCAAAAAAAGTTATAAGGGAAACCTTCCTTTGGGAACACTAGTTCTGGTGACATGGGGTCCTCAATAAATTCCTTTAATTTTTAGTGATTTCCTCTCACTTCCTGTTTTGGCTATGGGACAGGAAGTGAAGGGAAATCTCCGCAATGGGAAACAGATGGCGAAAAAAATCTGACAGGGATTATAACCCTGCCTTGCTCTATCCAAAATGAAAAAAAGTTTTGCCTTTAGTTCTACTTTAAGTTAGCCATACAAGCATGGGTTTGATCAATACATTTTCATGTGTTTTTGATATTGGGGATCATGTCTAGAGCAACTAAAATGGACCTACTAGCAATTGATTATATCAGCCTAAGTTGATTAGTTCAAGTGTGTTGAATTTCCTTTGCTGCCAGTGAACAATTAAAATGTTCTTGTTGTTGTTGCTTGGTAAAAATGAATCTGCTTTGAAATCTACGAAAAATCTGTCTCTGTGGCCAGTTTTGAACTCTTCTTCCAGAGTTATCTCTAGTCAGATCATTGTAACAGTATACAGTATATTTACAGAATTAAACCTTATCTAAGCCCAAAAATACGGTTAATATATTACAGCCTACCAGTCCTTAGATGTGGTGGCTGCATTAGTTTTCCTTTATTTTTATCTGTTCACCCTGCCAGTAACACACTTCCTATCCTAGAATGGTGACAGGAGAGACAGCTTCCATTGTAAGGGAGCACTCTGATTTCTACCATAAGGGAGCACAGTGACCACCGGGGTAAGGGGGCACACTGATCACCAGTGTAAGGAGGTAAACTGAAAACCAAGGTAAGGGGATACCAGACCACCAGCATAAAGAAACACACTGACCACAAGTTCAGAATTAAAGGGCACACCAATTACCATATAAGGGGCACACTGACCACCAACGTAAATGGGCACGCTGACCATTGTTGTAATGGGGCAGACTGGCTATGGACTACCAATATAATTGGATGCACTGACCATCAATATAAACGGGCACTCTGAGAATTGAGCAGCAAAGGAAGAGGGTACACCGAGCACTGAACACCAGGGAAAGGGGTTATACTAAGCACTGATTTCCAATTAAGGGGATGCACTGAATTTTGACAAGCAATATGAGGGGGCATGCTAATTACCATTGTAAGGGGGTATCCTGACTACTCCACTGTGTATGCTGTGCTCTACAATTACATAGTCCTTATCATAATCCTAGAATCTTTGAGTATTTTTTTCTTACTGTTGGGGCATGGACGATTTGTGTAAGAATTTACTGGGCCCTGGTCTCACAAATTTTGAGAACAACAGCTTTAAGTGATTAGGTTTGGGTAATGTGTTCCTGTGATATGTCACACTTTATGAGATTTTTCCTGATCTAATTTTCTACCAACAGGGGTCAATGGGCACATCAGGTGTTCCTGGTAGCAGGGGAATGGCTGTGAGTATTGTGATCTTATTTATTAAATAGTACTGTGAGGACATAACAGTAGACATATATTGCAGGATCAGTCTATATAAGAAGCAATGTCACCAGTGGTGCACCAGCAGAAGCAGATCCAGTTTTTCAACAGGTTATTGAATATATTTATATATATATATATATATATATATATATATATATATATATATATATATATACACACAGTGGGGACGGAAAGTATTCAGACCCCCTTAAATTTTTCACTCTTTGTTATATTGCAGCCATTTGCTGTAATCATTTATGTTCATTTTTTTTTCCTCATTACAAACATAACAAAGAGGAAAAAATTTAAGGGGGTCTGAATACTTTCCGTCCCCACTGTGTATATATATATATATATATATATATATATATATATATATATATATATATATATATATATTCTTTTTCTTGCAATTATAATATCTGTACGCACACAAAATTTCTCCCTGCTCCTGTTACTGGCTTTCTGCATTTGTGCAGACAACATGAGTCCAAATCACAGACATACCTTCTTTCGGTCTACTGCACTGGAAATTGCGTCTTTGACAGGGTATCTCACAGGGCATTGTCTACAGGAATGCTGGCTTCTTATGACAACAATAAGGCTGATTATGTAGTTATAATGAAGGTAGAAGCTTTCAACTTGCACTGATTTAGAAAGATTTTTAAAAGACCTATTTCAACATCTTTAAAACATATTTTATTATTAATTGTATTCATTTAATTAACACGTATGGTCTGTTGTGCTTGCTCTGTAAAACAATTTTTTTTAATAAAGTGGATATCACTGGGAGGGAATTTTTTGGTGAGCTCAATCACAGTGATAGTCACTGATACCTTGTATGGAGCTGTCTGATAAGGGAGGAGTCAGTGCGTGTCCAGCATCACCTTGTGTATATATTTTAGACTGAGCTATTGAGTTCTGTAAATAACAGACTTTTTTCAACATATGCGGTAAATAGAAATTCAAATGTGATAAGGAGTCTAAAGCATCTCCTGCTTTGTCAAATGGAGAATACAACATATTGCTAAATATTTATTTGTTGTAATTTCTTTACCTTATTCCTTATTTATACCATACATCAAACATACATTTTCCCAAAAAGAATGATTATCTTCAAATTTTGCCATTACTGTATTACAAGTAAGAAAGAAAAAAAAAGAAAGAAAAGTTGTACAAACCACTAGCATTCCCTTAAAAGCAGAACTAAACTCTCTCAATCAACATTAACTATGTTCATTCTAATGCTGCTAGCATTAGTAAATTAATAGGAAAGTATATTATCTGTACATGTGTTAAACTCTTTTTTTTAATTTCTTCAGTTGCTTCCTGGTTTCTGGCCTAGGCCAAAATGATGCCACACATCCTATTAGTCTTCATGGGCATTTTTAAATCATTTTTACTGGAGGAGGGAATTTCTCAGCTAAGTACACCCTCCTGCCTACATGCCTGACGCAGTTGGATTCCATGTAGTAAATGCTACATGAATCACCTGCCCTTATTTAAAATGGCCCCTGCTAGAAATGCTATGGGGTGTTTTTCAAAGTGATTTCTCAACAAACTAAAGCGTGGAGACATGAATGGATGGGTTTGATTTGAATATTACAAATAAGTTAAATAGCTTTTTCAGTTTGTGGTGCTCAGATACAGTTAAGTTGCGCTTTAAGAAATTGTACCTCCCATCTGTAATTTTCAATCACTGTAATATTTAGTGTGTGGTTATCTTGGTTTTTCCCTTTCTGTAGGGTCCAGCTGGTCCTCGTGGTGAGATTGGCAGAGATGGACCACCTGGACCACCCGTAAGTACAAATACTACTGTATAAGATTTTAAAATGAAATATCAGGAAAATCTCAAATCAGCCCATACATATCAGAACCCTGACTTTTTAAGATGCTGGGAGCCTGGCGCAGTTGTATTGGTTGTGGTGCCAAAACAAACTTGCATCCTAATAATCAATGTAATTCTAAGAATTCAATTGAAGTATAATGGGTTTCGGTTTTAATTTGAATTACAATTTTTCAGATTAATGTTTATATCAGTTTTTTACTATATGTATCTTATTTTTTTTTAATAACTCATGTCAAAATATTCCCGAAACACCATGGCTTACCTAATTAGAGCATGAAAGATGCTGCTTGCTTTGAGCTTTTGCTTATCTGACTGAAACCTTTGACACAACTGTCCGATAAGGGAGTAGTCACTGTGTGTACATTTTACCTTGATCTATTGACAACAGGTAAAGAGAAATCGCAATTACAGTAGCTAAAAACTCCACCTGTTGGATGTATAGAAGACTGCATTATATGCAAATGCAATATTTTAAATTAAACGGACAAGAATAAATGAAAAGCAAAAATATTTATATTTTATTATGGAAGTGTTGGATGCCTGGTCCCCTGCTGCACTTTGTGGTTCTTCCCACCGACCCTATGTCACTACTGTGACTTGCAGTAAAGTAGGGGCTGGTGAAAAGAATCACAGAGTGCTGCAAGGATGCCAGGATCCGACACTCCCGGAAGTGTCAAATGCAAAATAATTTCCAGAAAGAATACCTTCTCAGCACAGCAGAGTTCAGTGGTTCGACACAGGTAAATATAATTTGCTTGCTTTGCAGGATGTACTTCTTTTTTCAGCATAGTTATAGCAATAGACCAACAGTGCTAACTACCTAAAACATTTATTTTTTAACACCATGAAAAAAAATTTGTGAGTTCAGTGAGGAACACAGCTTGATGGTGGGAAACCTAGATTATACTGTCGCCGACAGGAGAAATGGACACTAAGCACATAGACGACTGAAAACCATCCCCCTATAGGCTATAATCCCTCCTACACCAATCCTGTTCAGTTTAGAAAGCAGTCCAAAGTATATGAGGAGACAGAGCTGTTTCCCTTAATGGACTCAGAGTAAATTATTTTATGGTGAGTACAAAAATCCAGTTTTCTCTATTGTTCATTGAAGGACACTGCCTGATATTCAGAAAGCTAGGATATTTAATACCAGGGCAAACAGTGGGTTGGGTACACCCAAACGACACAAGTGAACCAGCTCAACAAAAAAAGTTAAAACAAACAGGAAAACAAGGAAAAAGTAATAGCAGCTTGCAGAACCTTTTCACTGAAACTATCATCTGTAGAGGCCGACTTTACAGCTCTATGTCATTGAGGCCTGGTGACCAATAGCCCAAGTAACACTACTGAGCCTAGTGGAGTGGGCTTTAGTGGGAACAGAGAGCACTTTATCTTACAACTCATACGCCTGCACAAAGACCTGTAAAATCCACTTAGAGATACTAGACTGGTAGCTGGGGAACCTCCTTTAGGATCAGTAAAAAGTAGGTCTTGCACATTCATTGCTAGATCTTGTGCGAAGAAGAATTACTAGCTTTTAGTTTGGTTAGAATTGCAGAATCTGCAATGCCCCTGTCTCTCAGAACCTGGGTTTCAACAGCCAGATCATCAAAGACAGAGACCAAGAAGCAGGGTAGAAGATTGGTCTTTGGGATAACAGATCTGGTAGGAGCCACTGAGTTTTGGTTCACAGACTATTGAGGTTGGCATACCACACTCTGAGGCCAATCTGGAGCTTTGAGAATGACTGGAGTACTCTTGTTCTCAATATTTATAAGTAGATGTGGTCAAAGTTTTAGCAGAGGAAGTGCATAGTTTAGAGAATGCTGATAACACAACTGCACCAGTGCATCTGGATCCACCATTGGGTCCCTTGTACTGGAAATAAGCTTGCCCATCTTCTTGATCAATCAAGACATTAGTTAATCCACAGCTAGCATCCTCAATGCAGACATATAGGGGTTGATTTACTAAAGGCAGTTTGCAAGAGCAGTTGCTCCAGAGCTTAGTACATTAACAGAAGCTCTGCTGACTTCCATCATCCAATCATGTGCAAGAAAAAATGCATTTTTAAAATTTTCCTTGCATGTGATAGGTCAGCGAAGCTGCCACCCCTACAATCACCACAAATAAAAACTCAAGTGTGTTTCTTTAGTGCTACATTTTTGCCATAAAAATTTACATTTGTGCTGCTTTTATTTTTAAAGTGTTTGTAAAGTCAGAAGGTTTTTCATCTTAATGCATTCTATGCATTAAGATAAAAAACCTTCTGTATGCAGTAGCCGCCCCAGCACCCCCTAATACTTATCTGAGCCCCATCTCCCTCCAGCGATGTTCACGAGTGTCTAGGCTGTCCAAGACTCTCCTCCTGATCCATTGGCTCCCGCTGCTGTGAATCAAAGTCAGTTAGCAATCAGGAGAGAGAGGGGGCGGGGCCGAACCGGGGCTCCATGTCTGAATAGACACAGGGAGCCGTGACTCAGCTTGGGTGCCCCCATAGCAAGCTGCTTGACAGGAGGGAGGGGTCAGGAGAGCTGAAGAGGGACCCGAGAAGAGGAGGATCTGAGCTGCTCTGTGTAAAACCACTTCACAGAGCAGGTAAGTATAACATATTTGCAATTTTTATAGAAATAAATTGAGAGTTTACAATCACTTTAAGATATTAGCAATTGTTTTTCCCAGACAATGAAATTACCCAGCCCCCCTACAACAGCCAAAAGACATGAAACTGGGCTGGTTGGTTAAAGCCGTGTTTGTGCTGGTTTGTGCCATTTAAATCTTCGCTCTATCTTTTATTGTTTTTGTGTTATTAATGTTTATTAAAGGTCACCAAAAGTCACCCAGTCCCCCTACAACACCCAAAATACACAAAACTGGTCTGGTTGGTTGGTGCCGCATTGGTGCTGGATTGTGCTGTTTAAATCTGCGTTCTATCTTTTATAATTTTTGCATTATTAATGATTTATTAACCTCCCTGGCGGTATGATTATTTATTTGATTTTAGGTGCTGAAAGCGGTACAATTATTTTGCACAGAAATTTGGCGTTTCATATTGTAGGCCTGTAATTCTTAGGAATAGTTCACTTAAATCTGTCCAAACAAGAGTCTAGTAGACATCCCGGGTATGATAAAGTTTGAAAAACGAAATAAAAAATTATAATATAATAAATAACTATAAATAATTAAAACACATAATAATATAATAATAATAAAAATTATATAATAATGTAATCAAATCAAAAACACTGAAATTTGCACAGTTGCAGAATTTTAGCTTTTATTACTTTTAGTGTTTGATGACGGATCTCCCCACAAATCACTATCGCTCAATTCTGCAAGTGATTATAATTTATTATCGCTTTTTTCTAGCTGGTCTAAAACCACTTTTGATGTAAAGAGACAGTTTTGGTTGCTATGGACAATCTCCAGTTTCCTGGCAGAAAGAACAGTTTTATATATATAAAACTGCATGCAGGACACTGGGCAGACCACTAGGGACAAAGGGGATGTGTAGTTATTTGATACAGTACTGTAATCTGTAAGATTCCAGTATGCTGTATCTATACTATGTGTTTCACTTTTGAATTTACCGCCAAACTCCGTCCCCGTGCGTCGCAATGCTCGCAGGGAACGGAGCTCGGCACTGTGAATCGAGCGAGACACAGCGGCTCGCCAATCACAGCGGGCAGACATCGCAGGAACCAGGGGACAAGGTAAGTAATCTCTTCCTGGATTCTGCGATGCAAGCCCGAGTCTGGCTCGGGGATACCGCTTTTGGTATGTAAAATCCACCCCGAGCCAGACTCGGGAATACCGCCAGGGAGGTTAAAGGTCACTCAGCCCCCCACAACACCCAAAAGACACAAAACTTGGCTGGTTGGTTAGTGCCGCATTTCTGCTGGTTTGTGCTGCTAACATTTTTATTTGTGCTGTTATGGTTTATTAGTTATAACAGCTTGTTTTTATTTGATCAAGCCCCATCCACTTTGCGCCCCATGTTATTAAATCTTAAAAACAAAGATACCATTTGTGCTATGCTATATTTGTGCTTTTTGTGCCATAAAAATTTTAATTTGCGCTGCTTTTATTTTTAAGAAATTAGCAAATTTTTTTTGCAAGGCGATGACATGACTCAACCTCCCTACAAGAGACGAAAGACATTAAAACTGGGCTGGTTGGTTAGTGCCACGTTTGTGTTGGTTTGTGCTGTTTAAATCTCCATTCTATCTTTTATTGTTTTTTCGTTATTAATGATTCATTAAAAGTCACCAACCAGTTTCGTGTCTTTTGGGTGTTGTAGGGGGGCTGAGTGACCTTTGGCGACCTTTAATAAATCATTAACAACGCAAAAACAATAAAATATAGAACAGAGATTTAACCGGCACAAACTAGCACAAATGCGGCACTAACCAACCAGCATGGTTTCATGTCTTTTGGTTGTTGTAGGGGGGCTGAGTGATGCCATTGTATGGAAAAAACAATTGCTAATGTCTTAAAAATAAAAACAGCACAAATGTAGCACTAAAGAAACACACTTGAGTTTTTATTTGTGCCGATTGCAGGGTGGCCAGCTTCACTGAGCTGCATGAGCTTGGGTAATCTTTGCAAAGTGAAGCTTTATTTAATTTACTAAGCTCTGGAGCAACTGCTTTTGCAAAGTGCACAGCCTATTTTCCTTTAGTAAATCAATCCCATAGTATACCCTGGAACACCTCAGATTAGAGAGGTACCTCCCCCAGATCCAGAAGTTATCTGCTGAGAAAATCTGGCAACCCGTTTTCTACCTCAGGAATGGGTATGGGAGAAAAAGCATAAACGGGAAGCTTTGCCAAAGACAGTATATACACAACCTCTGTTGCCTCCTGAACACTCCTGGTGCCCCCTAAAGATAGATGCAAGCTACAGCTGTGGCATTGTCCATGTGAACCCAGATCATGACTGGTCAAAAAGGGGTTCAAGTGAAGTAACAATAGGCAAATTACTTATAACTTTAGAATGTTGATTGGAAGATTTGATTCTTCTTGAGAATAACAACCCTGAATAGACAGATGGCTTTGAACTCCGACTCAACCGCACTGCACATCATGCCAGCATTGGCACATAGAAAAAATTGTTCTCTAAGCTCCCTTGTGGTGACTGGTGTTGATCAGGTGCAGAAAAATGTGCCAGTCACCACAGATAGCGTGAATGAGCCCTAAGTGAACTGCGCATTATTGGTGTGAAAGGTGTGATAGCTTCTAGGGAGCTGGCCTTCAGTTTTATTTGTGCCTAACGTCCATTTCTCTTGTAGGCGGCAGCATAACCTAAGTTTCGTACTATCAAGCTGTGTAATTCAGTAGATGATGGAGAATTCATTTAATTGCTTAATGGATGTTAGAGGTCAGGATAACATCAGCAACTTAAAATGTTTTTTTTTTTTTTTACAACAGTGTGTATTTGAAATCAAAAACATACACTTTTATACCATTATCCCTAATTATGTTAGAGCCAGTGAGAACTCTGCCAAAGAAGAATGGTTGTGAGGAATGAGTGCCATAGTAATTTCTTCCCCAGCATTAGTTCATTTCATTTTGATGACTTTGTACAAAGAGCAGTGATAACCAGTAACCAATAGCAAACATTCAGAAATTAGTACAGATGAGTCAGCCCACTCCATGCGCTAAAATCCAGTTGTTTTTAACGAATTTCAGCACTACGTGGTGTGCACTTTTTTTACCTAAAACAATAAAATAAATAAAAATAAAGAATATATTTTCCAAAGACATGCTGGTAGGTTCATTGGATCCTATCTAATTTGTCCCTAGTAGGTATGAATGTGTGTTAGGGACCTTAGATTGTAAGCTCCTTGAGGGTAGGGACTGATGTGAATGTACAATGTATATGTAAAGCGCTGCGTAAATTGACGGCGCTATATAAGTAATTGAAATTAATTAATTAATTAATTTTCCTTTCTATGTTATTTTAGGGTCCTGCAGGTCGACCAGGATTGGACGGGGAGCCAGGACCTCAGGGAGAAAGCGTAAGAAAGCCTAAAGCGTTCCTTTCTTTGATGCTTGTACATATGTACAATAAGTGCAGCTATAATGCTGCACACGTGTGTAAATTGCAAACAGAAAACCTCAACTTAAATAGCTGTGGCAACATACCTCTACTTTGCGAGTTAGAGCCTTTTTGATCGTACACAGATTTTTTTTTTTACGTTTTTAGCTAATCCCTACAAGGTATCTCTGTGTCAATACTTTTTGCCTTCTCTACCCGAGTATTTATTCTTGATTGCTGATTGATTGTAAGGACTTGCCCCCTTAACATCACCCCCACAGCATTGCTCCCTTTTACATCTACCCCTCTATAGCACTTGCCCCCTTCACATCAACCTCCTCCTACGGCATTACTCCACTTTCGCTTCACACCCCTACAATAATGTGCTTTTGTGCTGTAGTTAACTCATGCAGCTCCATCCTGCTCTCCCATCCTGCATTACCATCGTGCCTCTCGCTCTCCACACTCTGCCTTGAAAATTGCAGTGGCGGAGGCCAGTATTAAATAAGCAGCTCCTAAATGGCGCGACCACGGGTCCGGATGGGACAGTGGCTCAGTTCTGACCCAGACCTCGGTCCGCCATTTAGTGATGCCTGCTGTAGTGGAAGGAATTTCACCATCAATTCTGTTCAGTCAAGGAGCCACATAACTGCCGGCATTTAGTGCCTACAATCTGTGAGCCAAATTGAACTCTTTGTGAGTCCAACATTGAGGCTACTGGCAAAAAGTACCAGCTCTCATTTATATTGCTTTAAATCAAAAACCTGATAGGATTGTGCTAATATAATAGGTTGAAACAGTATTAACTCCCACATAGTATCAGCTAAGGCTGGGTTCACATATGTGGGAATCCCTGCATCCAATTCACATGTGAGTGTAACCGGCTCTCAATGGAGCCGGTTCACACAGGTCCGGGGAGGCCGCAGTCCACATTCTAAAAGGGTCCTGCGCGTGTTTGGGTTTGGTTCAGGTGTGAATTCAGGCACAAATTCGGACCTGATTCGCACCTGAACTAGTGAACAGGAATACACTGGACCCCATGCTGGGAACTGCAGCCTCACATATGTGAACCCGGCCTAAAACAAACAAGCTAATATGCAACAGTATTTAGAAGGCTCATATTAATTTTGGAAACATTTCAGAAACTGGACATCACACTGCAGCTGAATAATTAAGTGTGTCTCACTACAGTACATTAGGTTTGAGAATTATCTCTGCTGTTAGCCGGTCATACATGGATCGAAATTCAACTGGTACAGCATCAACTTTCGCAGAACCAGCCTGTCAGATTTTTGCTGCTTGATCAGCACTGTTTGATAGCCGGCAGTGCTGATCAGTGTATTCTGATGGCAGGGAAGTCTCCCATCTGTCAGAATACAAAAGCTCAGTGGCCTAGAATAGGTTTCTAATTGTTATTTAATAAGGGACCTCTGTTCTCCAGATGATGGCTACATTCTTTATTGCTTGCAGTTTACTATTAGCAGCAACAGAACATTGGTAGTCAATTATGGAATGCTTCCATCTTGAAGCATGGAATCTGTATATTGTGTATCCAAATCCAAAACGTTTTATGTTTTGTGTTGTATAGAGTAGGGTATGATTAAACCCCTGTCGGGTTTTTTTTTTCTCCATATTTAGACACTTTTTTATATTTTACACTCTTTATTCATTTTTATTTGTCTCTTTTTAATCATACCTAAAGCTAACAGTCTTGATGGGAAACATAAAGAAGGACTAAAATATGTACCTTTCCTGAATAAAATGGTTCCAGGCTCCTTCAGTGCTGGGCCTGGTCACATGTTTGAAGGCCTGTACACAGGGTTTTGTGATTCCTCATAAAGGGCTATAGCCAGAGCGCAGACTAACTGATCCCCCCCCTTCATCAGAGATTACTGTATATAATCAAATGGGTATAAAGCTAGCACTGAATGGAGTCAAAAACAACATTTTCTCCAGGAAAGGTTAGTTGTTATTTCTCTTCTTTCCTCTTATATCACTTTAGTTTTTCCATTCCAGGTCCCAGCTACATAATTAAAATAAAATTCTACTGACAGTTGATTGAATTGGTTGATGTTGCTTTGAACAAAACGCATGATTACATGTCTGTCTAGCAGGGCTTTACTGGAAAACAAGGGCCTGAAGGACAGCAAGGGCCTGTGGGCATGTATGTAAGTATGTTACATGCATCTTTTAAAATTAAACATTTGGTGGAATAGATTAGCTTAATAACAGTATTAGTAGGCAGATCTTTTAAATTAGTGACTCGCTGTTACAACGATGCCTCAGTGATGTTCCAGTGTCTGGTCATTCAAAAAGTATTAAACCCCAAACCAAAAAATGTAATATATTGCAGTTTACCAATCATTAGATCTGCATTAGTTTTCTTTATTTAGGCTTTTTCACATACCTCCTGTATTAGAGTGCCTACACTCTGGATGAAGGAGCACCTTTGGACAGCAGATGCCAAACTCCAGCTAACACTTTATAAGAAGTTACAGCAAATAGTTCTTAACTTGTGGGATAAAGATTTTACATAAATAAATACAATCTGATCATTGTAAGCACCCCTGTCAGTAGTAAATGGTTTGTTTCACTCCTGTAACAGCTACGTCTGAAGGGCAGTTTATTTTGTTGAAAAACAATAGACTTATTGGCAAGATCACCAGGTGAAAATAAAAGAAAAAAAGCCTAAAATAAGAAAAGGTATGCAGCCATCACATCTAATAATCGGGAAGCTGCAATAAAATTAATGTTTGCTTTTGGGTTTAATATCGCTTTCAGTCTGCAAGATGGCTATCTCAGCCATCAGAGGCTACCACAGAGTGACAGGTTCTCGTTACACATATTTGTTTATGTAAAATAAAATATGCAATCAGCCCAAAAAAAACTACCACACATATGCAAGCTGAACACTAACAGACTTTCACAAAAATCCGTAGCAAATGTTAAAGCGGGGGTCCACCTATCTATCGTTTTTTTTTTTTTGGAGTTCATTCACAAACTTTTCTTCTCATGATTATCTACTCACATGTTCTGTGTAATAAGTCCGCCTGTGTCCGATTTCGTTGTAAAGAATAACTTATAAATTCACTGAAGGCGGTTTCCATCTTCATTGTGGGCATTTGAAGCCCACAAGCATGTATTTCCTGGTTGCGGTGAATGCTGTGCTCCCAGCATTCACCGAGATGTTGTGATGAGGCTGTTGCACAATGCATGCTGGGAAGCCTGAGACTAGCTCCCAGGGGACTGTGGGAGGTCTGGGGGAGGCTAGAAACACGCCTACTCCCATGGGAGGAAAACCAGGAAGTGCTAAGAAGATTCGAAAAAAAAGGTAATTACGGCAATTTAAATTTTTTTACACAGCATGTCAGCATCTAGGCAAGGAAGAGAATGCATAGAGATAATGTTCAAAATTTGGGTGGAACCCCGCTTTAAGAATAGGAAGTGCAGCGCAATAAAAAACATTCCAATATGCTGGTGAACAACAAGTCCCAGAGAGATGAAAAAGATGACTCTGACGTTGAAGATCAGTAATATCAGCTGTATCGTGACAGACCCTCCACCTTAAATCTAAGTGCTACGCTCACCTCAGAGCAAGGACCCCTGAGCTAACAGGTGGTCATGCACGCAGGTCCCACACAATAGGTAGGCAGCAAAACAGGCCAGTGAATCCTCTCCTCCAGATTGATATCGCCAAAAGGAGCACCAAACCATATACAGATAAATAAAGAAGGGGAGATCTACAGTAAGTGCTCACTGGGCAAAAGGTAAAAAATTTTATTAAGGTCCATTAAGAACTACTTACATGAATTGTGAAAAACAAGCATGTGGCACTACAGTGTGCTGGATAATCCAAGGATGGCAGCGGGTACGCTTTACGTTCGTCAGACCTCCCTTAGCGGGGCGGGGGAGTTCTGACGAACGTAACGCGTACAGGGGAGGAGCTACGCACACATGACGTCACCCGCTGCCATCCTTGGATTATCCAGCACACTGTAGTGCTACATGCTCGTTTTTTCACATTTCACGTGAGTAGTTCTTATTGGACCTTAATAAATTTTAACTTTTGCACAGTGAGCACTTAGATTTCCCCTTCTTTATTTATCTGTATATGGTTTGGTGCTCCTTTTGATGACATCGATCTGGAGGAGAGAATTCACTGGCCTGTTTTGCTGCCTACCTATTGTGTGGGACCTGCGTGCATGACCACCTGTTAGCTCAGGGGTCCTTGCTCTGAGGTGAGCGTAGCACTTAGATTGAAGGTGGAGGGTCTGTCACCATACAGTTGACATTACTGATCTACACTGGTGGAGTCATCTTTTTCATCTCTCTGGGACTTATTGTTCACCAGCATATTGGACTGTTTTTTATTGCGCTGCACTTCCTATTTTTAACATATGTGTTTATGCTTTAAAGCTCAATTCCATCCAAAATAGGTTTTTTTTGTGTTGGACAGTGGGGTAAGGTCTCTATCAGATTTTAATTGCTGCATATTTTCTATTGGAAGAAGTCTCTTTAGTGGGATAGCAAATAAAATAAAAAATGAAAAAAAAACAAAATGTATAAATAGAAACTCTGTGTTCTTATGCCGCGTACACACGAGCGGACTTTTCGACGGATTAGGTCCGGCGGACCGGACTCCGTCGGACAATTCGGCCGCGTGTGGGCTTCAGCAGACTTTTTTTTCCCAAAAGTCAGATGGACCTAGAAATAAAACATGTTTCAAATCTTTCTGACGAACTCAAGTCCGGTCGAAAAGTCCGCTCGCCTGTATGCTAGTCCGACGGACAAAAATCGACGCTAGGGCAGCTATTGGCTACCGGCTATGAACTTCCTTATTTTAGTCTGGTCGTACGTCATCACGTATGAATCCGTTGGACTTTGGTTGATCGTGTGTAGGCAAGTCCGTTCATTCGAAAGTCCGTTGAAAAGTCAGTTGAAATGTCCGCCGGACCTAGTCCGTCGAAAAGTCCGCCCATGTGTACGCGGCATTAGTCTACTCTACCAAAAAACTTTTTAGAAGAAACAAATTTGAGCTGCTACAATTAATCCTCAAGTTCAACTTGATTCAAATTATATACAACGTAGTGCTCAAAAATACCTTGAAGGTGCAAATATTATATATACATTATATATAGCGGGTAAAATAAGTATTGAACACGTCACCATTTTTCTAGGTAAATATATTTCTGAAGGTGCTATTGACATGAAATTTTTACCACATGTCGGTAACAACCCATGCAATCCATACACACAAAGGAGCCAAAACAAATAAATTCTGAAATTAAGTTATGTGTAATAAAATGGAATGACACAGGGAAAAGGTACACATGAAGAAAGGGAATTCCAAAAAGGAGTGGAAAGCCAAGACACCAGCTCAAATCTATCAGTAATTAGAAAGAAATCCTGCCCCTTGTCAGTGCAAATTAATATCAGTTGGTTCAGTCTCAACTGATGGCCTATAAAAAGGTGTCTCATTACTAAGGTGTCACACAAGAAACATCTCATGATGGGTAAAAGCAAAGAGCGCTCAAGACCTTCCAACCTTATTGTTGCAAAATATACTGATGGCATTGGTTACAGAAGGATTTCTAAACTTCTGAAAGTTCCAGTGAGCACTGTTGGGGCCATAATCCAGAAGTGGAAAGAACATAATTTCACCATAAACTGGCCACGATCAGGTGCTCCTCGCAAAATTTCTGACAAAGGAGTGAAAAGAATTATCAGAAAAGTTGTCCAAGAGCCAAGGACCACTCGTGGAGAGCTTCAGAAAGACCCGAAATTAGCAGGTATAATTGTTTCAAAGAAAACAATCAGTAGTAAACTCAACCGCCATGGCCTGTATGCACACCATGCAAGACTCCATTGCTGAAGAAAAAGCATGTTGAAGCTGATTTAAAGTTTGCTGCACAACATTTAGACAAGCCTGTGAAATACTTGGAGAATATAGTCTGGTCAGATGAGATCAAAATTGAACACTTTGGATGCCATAATACACACCATTTTTGGAGGTCAAATGGCACTGCACATCATCCCAAAAACACTATACCAACAGTGAAGTTTGGAGGTGAGAATATCATGGTGTGGGGCTGTTTCTCAGCATATGGTTATGGTAAACTTCCTATCATTAATGGAAGACTAAATTGAAAAATGTACCAAGACATTCTTGATAATAATCTTCTGCCATCTACCAGGATGGCCAGATGAAACGAGGGTGGACATTTCAGCAAGACAACGATCCCAAACACAAATCCAAGGAAACTCTCAATTGGTTTCAAAGAAAGAAAATAAAGCTGCTAGAATGGCCCAGCCAATCACCTGACTTGATCCAATAGAAAATCTATGGAAAGAACTAAAGATCAGAGCTCATAGAAGAGGCCCATGGAACCTTCAAGATTTGAAGACTGTGTGGAAGAATGGGCCAAAATCACACCTTAGCAATGCATGCAACTAATTTCTCCATACAGTAGGCATCTTGAAGATGTCATTACCAACAAAGGATTTAGTATGAAAAATTAAATACATTTTAGTTAGCATGTTCAATACTTTCCCTGTGCCATTCCATTTTATTACACATAACTTCAATTCTGAACTTATTTATTTTGGTCCCTTTGTATGTATGGATTGCATGGGTTGTTACCGGCATGTATAGGTATATATATATATATATATATATATATATATATATATATATATATATATATATATATATATATATATATATATATATATATATATATATATATATATTAATTATTTGTTCCCCCGCAGATTTTGTAAGTTTGCCCACTTGCAAATAAATTAAGGTTCTATCATTTTTATCATAGGTGTATTTTAAAAGATAGAGACAGAATAGTAACCAAAAATCCAGAAAAAAAACTCATAAAAGCCACTTCTTTGTTGCCTTGGCGGTATGTTTTGAGTCATTGTCATGCTGGAAGACCCATCCATGACCCATCTTCAGTGTTCTGGCTGAGGGAAGAAGGTTCTCATCCAAGATCTTACAATACATGGACCTGTCCATTGGCCCCTCAATGCGGCAAAGTTGACTTTTACCTTTTAGCAGAGAAATAGCCCCAAAGCATCATGTTTCCACCTCCGTGCTTGACTGTAGGGATGGTGTTCTTAGGGTCATAGTCAGCATTTTTCTTCCTCCAAACACAGAGAGTAGAGTAATGCCAAATAGCTACATTTTGGTCTCATCTGACCACAGCACTTTCTCACAATTCTTCTCTGAATTGGCATGACTGTAGATGTGCCTTCTTGAGGAGGGGTAATCGCCGTGTTTGGAGGAAGAGAAATGCTGACTATGACCCTATGGACTGCAGTCCACAAATGGTCACCATCAAATTTAACTGAACTTGAGCAGTTCTGCAAAGAAGAGTGGGCAAATATTGCAATGTCTAGATGTGCAAAGTTAGCAGAGAAAATTCACAATATAAAATCCACGCTAAAGTAGCCAGGAGCCGGCTATTGTTGCCTGCACTTCAGGGACAGTGCTGTTGATGAGGAGCTGTCTCTCTCTAGTGTTGGCTTGGACTCCATGTTGTCATTACCTAAAAGCAAAGCAGAGCATTGTGGGATGTGTAGTTCAGAATGCTGGGGTTTTAATTCTAGCAGGACTGGCCTGAACTACAACTACCAGACTGCTGCGAGAGAAGAACAGACTGCTCAGAGAGAATATAAAGAGGATGGTCTAGGCTTAGAACGCTCTCTTGGGACCCCGGCCTGGATCTGCCAGCAGGAACTCTGTGCCTGTGTGTGTGTTTTGCGGCCGAGTCGGGGCCTGCACAAGAAAGAGTTATCAAGCTGCACTCAGAGGGACATCTGCGGACAGCATCACCCCTCTATCTTGCAGAGGTCTGGAGGCTGTTCCTGCTCCTTCCACACTACCTGCACTTCAGATCCGGGTGGGCCACGGTGCAACGGAGGTCAGACGCCATTCCCTGAGCGAGGACCCAGAGAGAGATCCCAAAAAGCCATCACCATCATCATCGCTACCAGCAACTTCAGTTACCATGTCGGTGAGTGGGCACCTGGCCATTTAATCCTATAGACACTGTATACAGACGCCATTGTCTTTGTCCACATCTCTGGTACTTGTAGTGCCACCGAATGCAAGTTCATTTAATCCCATAGACACTGTATACAGACACCTGTGCTTTTGCTCACATCTCTGGTATCTGTAGTCCTACAGGGTACAAAGCCATTAAACAAACCTACACTGTGGTCACTTGTGCTCAGGTTATACAGGAAAAGTCTGTATCCTCTATTGGTTAACCACATACCAGCTAAATTCGCTCTGCTCTACCATCCAGGATTATTTCACCTACCATTCTTTGAGTGCTAGCTGAAGATCTGCTGTACTCCACAGAGTTACCTTTAAACCCTTTTATTCCTTTCCAATGTTCACAAGTGACTAGTGTTGCTTAACTTAAGGGGTCTGCTTTCAGCTATCTGGAACTCTGCTTAACCAACTGCCGACCAGCCGCCATCGTTATACGGCTATACAGGTTGGCTCCCCTGCACAAATCATCGTAGCTGTACGGCGGGCACTTTAAGGGGTACAGGAGGTGAGCGTGCACCACCGGGGGCGTGCACCAACGGGGTCGTGCGCCGCGTGACATAGGAGCTGATGCATTTTTAATTTTTTTCACATGTTGATGTTATATCTTTCACTTGAATGTTAGATGTAATATGTAATATGTTATATGTAAATACAGCTGGATAAAACAAAAAATGTGTCTGTCTTCACTTTAGGCTGCAAAGCAAGGGGGGTGATTCTTTTCTATACCCACTATGCATTATGTGACTTTTGGGATTTTTTAGTATAGGTTGAGATTATTATAAAAGTATATTGCATCTTTTTGACTATATGATTAATATTTGTACCTTTGAGTTACTTTGTACATTTGGGGTATTATTTTTAAGCACTACATGGTAGATAACTTTGATACATTTTAGTACAGTGAGACTGTACTGACATTGTTTTTAATTCTCTTGGTCTTTGTCTTGCCCTGTGACAACCACACACACCATTTCTTAAATGGGTGCTGCAAGTACAGCAAGTGAGGGTCAGTGTCTGCAATGGTGTCATTGACAGAATTCATAACATGACAGAATTTGTAACTCTTCCCCAACTTTATCCAAAACTAAACAAAAAAATTAACTGGAGTTAGGCTGTGTAAGCCATAAATTATTTTCAGTTGTACTATTGGTGTTTAGTAATAGTCTCTCTCTTGTATAAAACTGCCTCTTTCGGTATCACGCTAAACTGTTGTTCTCTAAATACATTAAAATGATAGATGATTGTTGTAGAAGCTGAGTGGAGTTTTGACTTTGGGATAAGAATATAAAACTTTAATATCTCTTATTCCTAAGGGGTTGCCAGGTCCATCAGGTCAAAGAGGGCGGACCGGACATCCTGGGGAGAAGGTACAGTATGGAAGATCTCCTCTTCTGATCCAGAATCAAAAATATATTTTCTCTGTGTTTTTATGTTCAGATCTAAAAAATATTGCATATTTCTACTTTCTGTTTACCACTTATAGCCAGACGGTGACAAGCACCCAGTAGGTTCGATAGCTTTTCTGCAGGCCAATTTAGAGCTGATGTCATATAGACCCAAATAGAGAGATCACTTTGCAAAGATAGCAGAATGGATCACAAAATAGAAATACAGCCTCACCCTCGTTCCTATTAAAAGACAGGACCATTTTTGCAAAATAAAGGTTTATTATTTAGAATTGAAACAGTGATATAAAACAGTTTAAAAGCATATAGACTCACAAAACATGTACAATACAATTAACCAAAAGCCATCACCCTTTGACTTTAGGGCTGTCAAGGGTTCTGAAGCTTCAAACGTGACCCTACCAAGTACAATTCCAAGCATCAAAAATTAGAGCTTACTAGAGGTTAATAAGGGGTTACATTTTTTAAAATCAGAAACCATGCATATAGGGGAGCCACTCCGCCATTGAAATCTGCAGTTTGTCTGTCAGTCCAAGTACAACTGGTAAAACTTGGTATAGACCAGTACTTGCCCCAGTATTTGGTGTGCAAGTCCGGTACTATACCAGTTAAAGCGATACCATTGAAGGGTCTTCATGTCTACAATGTTCACATTATATCTGTACTGCACGATGTTGCCCACATGCTTTATTTCAAAACATATACATTACTGCAAAAGTATGAAAATCTTCCTGCATCTGACTTTCTTTTTACTATAACAGGGAGAGATTGGAACCCCCGGAATTCCAGGACCACCAGGCAAAGCTGGTCCAAAGGTATATGAATACCCTGTGATTACAATGCAAAACACAGATCAGAAATAATAAAGTTAAAAAGCAACATGTCATTAAAAGGTTATGGTCGTCGATAAAGTGATATATTAGTTAATGGTGGAGCCTGATGGGGAAAGTCAGCCAATTATATATGTCTCAGATACTTCAAACGTGAGTGCTCATTGCAATAATCCACAGCTGTTTCTGTACACCTAGGGTTTTGGGTGTCCCTATTTACCTTTGTGCATTTCAGGTCATCCTCTTAAGACATTCTCTTAACATTCTCCATAAGCTAAATAGGAATAATTAGGAGGTATAAATCACACATATATGAAGAGATATAGAACCCCAGCTGGTTCAACTGAAAAAAAAAAGCTGACAGATCGCCGTACCAACACAGGCCATGTTGATGCGGTGATCTCCCCCACTGTGCTACTGTATTCTGACAGAGGGACTCTCCCCCTAACAGAATACACTGATCCGGGCTCTCAGCCATTGGCTTCAAGTGCCCATCAGATGCTGGATTTCCAGCATGTTCTTTCAACAAAAGCCAGTGACTAGACTAGCTTCTGTTGCACAGACTGATGTACACACTGACCAAAACGTCAGCCGATTCCTACTGACATTTTATTAAAATTTTTACGTAAACTAAACCTTTTATTTTCTCTAATCCCTAAATCTGTGCTTTACTAGCATACAAAAATCAGCATTACCAGCAAAAGATTGTGCATTCCTGGAGCTTACCATCCAGATGGGTTCATTTTTTTTTAAAGGCCCATTCACACTAATGCGTTGTGGTGACACACAGTACCGTGTGCTACCATTCCTTTTGAAAGGCAGTGCACCCAGGCTGAAAAGTACATCACACTTGCTTTGTAGTGTACCATATGAATCATCTGTGTATTGTGGGGCCTGCATTAAAAAAATAGTGCATGTGTGAATTTCAGAGCATTGTAGTATGTTGGCAGCTGACTCAAAATGAATAGGCTGCCTTAACCTCCCTAGTGGTATTCCCGATTGTGGCTCGGGGTGAATTTTCATTACCAAAAGGGGTAACCCCGAGCCACACTCAAGATTGCATCGCAGGATCCATGTACAGCTTACTTACCTTGTCCCCAGGATCCTGCAATGTCTCCCCGCTGTGTGTACGAGCTGTGTCTTCGCTCAATCTATCACAGTGCCGAGCTCCGTTTCCTGCGAGCGACGCACAGGGACGGAGCCCGGTGCCAAATTCAAAAAGTGAAAGATACATTACACATACAGTACACTGTAATCTTACAGATTACATTACTGTATCAAATTATTTCACATCCCTTTTGTCCCCAGTGCTTTGTCTAGTGCCCTGCATGCAGTTTTATATTATAAATATTGTTCTTTCTGCCTGGAAACTGGAAATTGTCCATAGCAACTAAAAAGTGTCCCTTTACGTCAAAAGTGGTTTTAGACCAGCTAGAAAACAGCGATAATAAATTAGAATCACTTGCAGAATTGAGCGATAGTGATTTGTGGGCAACTGAGCAAATTTCAGTGTTTTTGATTTGATTACATTATTGAATAAATTTTATTATTATTATTTGTTAGAATTATTTATAGTTATTTATTATATTATAATTTATGATTTTGTGTTTCAAACTTTATCATACCCGGGATGTAGACTCTTGTGTGGACAGATTTCCATGCAAAACAATGTACAGCTTTCAGCATAAAAAATCTGACATAATCATACCGCCAGGGAGGTTAAGATGAGTCATGGCAAGACACAAACATTGCACATTACCACAATGCTCTAGGTGTGAATGTGATCTTTTATTGGTATAGGTGTTTTACTCCAACAATGTAACCAAAGCCAATTTGCAATGTTTTATTTGTAATCCTGTGTTTAAACAATGTTTGTTTCTCATATAGGGGCCTCCAGGTCCTCCCGGGGAAAGGGGACCCACTGGGCCACAGGTATTAATCTTCTTCATCTTTCAAAAAAGTCAATTCTGAGTTGATTATATCCTGGGCCATGTCATATTGGGTCTGTTAAAAAAAACAAATTGCCCATTTGATCAGTTCATGAACTTTTGAAGATTGTATATGTTAACAAATAACTGCTGAAACTTAGGGATAGTATTTTTAGGGATGCTAGGAAACAAATGCCCCAAGAGCCACCTTTCCGAACAGTCTCCCTTTTGTCAGTTTTTCTATTTGGAATTGCTATACTTTTCCAAAATGTTCCATATCTTAACTAAACATACTTTGCAGGCTCCAGTAGTATGATTAGTTATATGAGTTTTGCGTTATAAGATCAAGTGCTGTTTAACATGCAGAATGGCAGCACAGTGTAATGCCCCGTATACACGGTCGTACTTTGTTCGGACATTCCGACAACAAGATCCTAGGATTTTTTCCGACGGATGTTGGCGCAAACTTGTCTTGCATACACACGATCACACAAAGTTGTCGGAAAATCCGATCGTTCTAAACGCGGTGACGTAAAACACGTACGTCGGGACTATAAACGGGGCAGTAGCCAATAGCTTTCATCTCTTTATTTATTCTGAGCATGCGTGGCACTTTGTCCGTCGGATTTGTGTACACACGATCGGAATTTCCGACAAAATTTTATATCCTGCTCTCAAACTTTGTGTGTCGGAAAATCCGATGGAAAATGTGTGATGGAGCCTACACACGGTCGGAATTTCCAACAACAAGGTCCTATCACACATTTTCCGTCGGAAAATCTGACCGTGTGTACGGGGCATAATGCATCTTCCAGTGCTGCACATAGGGACATTTTTAGAGATTATGCTTCCCTAGGTACATATGGTTAACACTTTATGCTGGCATCACTGCTTTATTCAGAATTTCTGATATTTGCTGTAAAAATTAAATATTTTATTGATAAATACTGTGAAAATAAAATAGAGAATGGTCTACTGGAGTCTGCAATACATTTTAAATCCAAAGTCACCATTGTTCCCTACATTCCACCATTTAAAAGATGGCAGACAAATAGGGGAATGTTGCATGCTAAGTGAACTGTAAAGGGTCTTGTGTCTCTGTAATGGTCATGCGTACTAGGCTCATGAATAGCTGTGTGTGTGTAGCAGCCATTTTGTTCACATTCAGCAATTACATTTTAAGTCATAGGTTTCTCTGTTTTAAAACTAGAGATCCAGCAGCTCTGATTCCTTCCCCCCTTCTTTCCTTCACTTTATATAACACACAAACTGGTAATTGATGGACCTTTCCATTACCCAATCCACAATTTAGGTCTAGAAACCCTAAAAAACAAACAGATACCGGTCGTAAATAGCTCTGTTGGAGGGGATGGCCAATACACATCTCTGCAGACTGGATAGCAGTTATAACTCTGAAACTTTAGCATATTTTATAACTCATGAAATAATAATAGCACAACCAGAATATAGACATATTTACCTCCCTTGGTTAATTCATAGAGTTTTGAGTCCAAACACCGCTGCCCTAGGTGTACAGGGAGCAGAACCAGCCCAATTCAGGCGAACTGGACATCTGAAACCTGTAAAGTTTATATACATTTCAAAGCTAAATTTAGGCTGGCCTATAATCTGCATGTTAACAGGCCGTAACTGGTAGGTACTCAGAGATATGAATACCTATAGAAACCTGTATTTGGGTCATAGTCATAAACATTGAGACATCCCCATAAACCACTCATTAGATTCTTAATTGGTCAGATGGCCTCTGTCAACACCCCTTTGATCCCAGAGAAAAGGGGAATGCCAGGACAGATTGACAGCTTTCATGTACCATCAACCAAGGAACATCTGTCAAGTTATGAGAGCTAATAACACCTTGCTCATTGATTGATTGAACTCTGCTAAAACCAAGGACTTTGCAAGTATTCTTCCCTTTTAACCCTGTTGTTTTATTGTCTCTTTATTACTTTGTAACACCCTTTTTCTGTAAATATTTTATTTTCACCATTTTTACCTTTTTTTTATTATTAAACCCTATTTTGGAAGCTGTTAAATTATCTCTAATGCTTTCAATGCAAACTAAAAGAATCCCTGTCTCTTGAAGAGTGCTATTGTATAGTATAAATCCTCTGTGGTGACAGTGTGTGTCACAGACGTTTATTTCAAAACCATAGTTGGTATTGCTAATCTTGTGGAAGTTCTGAATCTTCGTTAAAAGTCGGTGGCAGTTAAAGGGTTAATTGCTTAACGTAACCCAGTGACAATCGCTTTCAGGCTGCTGGCACCTAGATCTAGATTGTAGGCCTGCGAGCTGGAAAATCTTTGAGCAGGGTGCAGCTGAAAGTTGCATTGTTACAACAGTGACAGTGAGGCATGAGATTGGCCAGTCCTTTGTCACGAGCTGGTAAGAAGGGCAGGGGTCTGACATCCGCTCTCATCAGTCTCCTCTTGACAGCTTGTGAATTCTTAATAATTTGTTGCTCAATTTACCTACAAATATCCATTCATTGCCAGGCAAAGCAAAAGTAAATTCATAAAAAGAAGTTGGAAGAAGTGATTGCTTTCACTGGTAACTATACCTATTATTTCTGCATCTCCAGGGTCGTATGGGTGAGATGGGTGACAAAGGCTTGCCTGGATTACCAGTAAGTGGGTTGGCATTTCCTAGGGTCAGCTTGGCCTGGGTAAAAAAATAGGAAATGTATTTAACATGTTACCAATTTAATTTTATAGGTTATCATTCAAATAATAGCTTGTATATTTGTCTCCTTTAGGGCCCATCTGGCAATCCAGGATGTGATGGGGAACTGGGAAAAACTGGGGCCACAGGAGAACCAGGCCAACCAGGAGCCCAAGGAGAAACTGGTCCTTTAGGTTACCCAGTGAGTTTGATTTTAGATTAAAAAAAAAAAAAAAAAGCGTACAGTGTTTGACTAAAAGAACTAGACTGCTAAGCGTACAGCAGAGTAAGCATCATAGTTCACAAAATAAAAAATAAATAAAAAAAACAGGGACACTATATTATTAAACATGCTTATGGAGGAGTGACATGCACAATGAATCACCAAAAAACTGCCTATTAAAACCTGTTTACCAAATTGGGATATCAGTATTTTTGTTGCATATTCACAATGAACGTGGGAGCCTAAGCGGCAAATTAGCTGGCCCTAGCACATGTGAATTGAGGCATACCTTAAAGTGTAATGCCACGTACACACGGGTGGACTTTTCGACGGACTAGGTCCGACTGACTTTCCGACTGACTTTCCGACGGACTTTCGAATGAACGGACTCACGATCAACCAAAGTCCAATGGATTCGTATGTGATGACGAACGACCGGACTAAAACAAGGAAGTTCATAGCCAGTAGTCAATAGCTGCCCTAGCGTTGGGTTTGTCTGTCGGACTAGCATACAGACGAGCGGACTTTTCGACTGGACTCGAGTCCGTCGGAAAGATTTGAAACATGTTTTATTTCTAGGTCCGTCAGACTTTTGTGAAAAAAAAGTCCGCTGAAGCCCACACACGATCGAATTGTCCGATGGAGTCCGGTCCGCCGGACCTAGTCTGTCAAAAAGTCCGCCCGTGTGTACGCGGCATAAGAATAAGAATACCATCAATACTGGATATTGTCAGTAATTGCCAACAATTTTTAGAGACGGGGTAGGGATCAGAGCAGTAGATACAGAATGATAGGGTATTGGATTTAGGTTTACATGGAAGGTTTGATTTAAGAGGAGATAAATCTTTTAATACTCTGTCAATTTTATTCTTATTTAGGGTCGAGAAGGGCCAGCAGGACCAGAAGGATCACCTGGAGAGGAAGGTGAGAAGGTAAGTCTGTCCAAGAAAAAGCAAATCTTCTCTGGAATAATAGTTGTGTTGCCAATAGCAGGCTTTTATGCTTCAAATTGTATTTTTTTTTTAGTGTAGCTTGGCAAATAATGGGCTGAACTAGTTCTGATTTCATATACTTTATGACTGTTTTTTGCTAGCATTGTAGCGTCTTTCAACCTAGGAAAAAAAAAAAAAAAATGTAATATAGTGCACAGTACCATTCCTTAGATTTGATGGTTACATTCTCTTTTTTTCTGAATTCTTTTCCTTTTATTTGTCCTGGTGATTCTTCACTGTATCTGTGGAGACAGCCACCCAGGTTGGACTACATATATGCCTAAAAAAATAAAAATCTCTTCTCCTATAGTCATTAGTTATTTTAAAACTCTAAACATCGGTTACTTTGGTCCACCAAGTCCCAGTATTTTGGCTTTCACAGAAGATCACTGTGCAGTGCAAACCTTCAGTGCAATTATCACAAACACAAGAGCAGTAAAAAAGAATGTATTATGCACCCCCATGTATAGCAATTGGTTAACATGCTAAACTTTCCCATGAGTTCATTACAAAAAATACAAAACTATGAATATAATACAAAACTAAAAATGATAGGAAGAATATAATATAATTAAAGAAGACAACACATTACAACATTAGGAATGCCAAGTATTTACTTATTTTATAATTTTTGTGATTGACTAATAAAAGTGATGTTTTTTACAAGTTAATTGATTGCCAATTATATACACAGGAGTGCATTAAACTTTATTCCCTTGCTGCTTTTGTGTTTAGACAACTAATATGTCTGCCTTTGTTCACCAACATTTTCTTTCTTCAGTCCAGTTCACAGGAATTGACAAGGACACTGCACTTCTGTACTTGCTGAAAATGTTCTTAGCCTGAAAAAATAAAAGTAATGCAGCCGCCACCTCTAAAGACCAATACGCTGTTATAAATTATATATTTTTTTGGGTTTAGTTTTGTTTTAGCAGCCTTCCAGATTATAAGGGATCTTACAGCAGATCAAAACATTAGCTGTGAATTGAAAAAGTATGGATAATAATGTGTTCCACTGGATCCTTTGCAGGAATTGGATGTATGTTAAGATTTCAGCTTACTCACAACAAAATAGAGCTTCATTTAACATGTAAGCTTCTAACACCTTTACAGGGTGCCATTGGGCCAATTGGAGATCAAGGAGTCAGTGGGCTGGATGGGGAACAGGTAATTGCTGTCATTTGTGGGTCGTGACCCTTGTGTAAATATCACAGAGATAATCTTTGCTACAATCAGCGAACTATGGCCACCCTGAAACAGTCAATTTCCTTTTGTCTATTATTTCCAGGGTGAACCAGGCTCAATTGGCAGTGAGGGTCTCATTGGGAAGAAAGGAGAGCAGGTGCGTATACAGAAGCCATAGGAATTTTGTTCGGCTTATTTCTTATCTGCATTCTTTATATTAAAAACACTTCTTTAAAGTTATGCTGCAGAACTCTAATCAACGGTTGGTGCTCATATTTGGTATTATTATGATAATGTAATAAATAAGTGTTAATGTTACAGTATTTTTATGCTTCTAAAACCTCCAAAATATATATGGTTAGTAAATTAAAATGGCAGTCTGATAAAATCACTAAATATACTGTAACTCAGTACCCTATGCTGCTATACATGAAGTAGGGAAGCAGATAATATACAGTTCACTGTCTTTAAACATTGTCTTACTCAAACCCTAGCACTACATTATACTAATAGAAAGCACAGAATGCACAATCTGAGCAGGGAAACCTCCTATTACGCACGGAAACATGTTCTTGGGCAAAAAAATTAATTTGATATGGTCCAGGCAAAAGACTTTTGCTGTTGATTGTCTTTTTCAGGGAGATGTTGGTGTTCCTGGAAACCCTGGTCTCCCTGGGCCTGTTGGTGATCCTGGGGAATTAGGATTACAAGGACTGCCAGGCCCCCCAGGAGAGCCAGGGAAAGAGGTATACTTTTCTCATAGGTTAAAAACAAGCGTAGGGGAAAAGTTATCTGAATGCTTTTTCTAACATAATATTTTCTTGTGTTTAGGGAGACACTGGGGACATTGGAGATATTGGAGACCCTGGACCTTTAGGAAGAAAGGTTTGACCTAAAGTTTTGTCTGAGGTGGCTTAAAACTTGTACACTTTTACCTATAACATTCTCTAACTTAAATAACATTAGGGAGAAATTGGACCACCTGGAAGTACTGGAAATCCTGGGCCCAGTGGCATTATAGGAGAGCATGGAGTAAGAGGCCCTAAGGGAGAGAAAGGTTATGTAGGGCTCCTGGTGAGTAGACAGAAAAGTCACTTTGGCCATCAACCTAAATTCTCTGCTGCAGCTTTTTTCTTCTGATATTTAAATAGGACCAATTCTATATAGTTCCTTGCAATGTGCATAGATACATAAAAGTTTACAGCTTACTGTGTAATGTCTCTATCACAGTTTGTTAATAGTTGTACTAAGGGAATACCACACAAGCAGGGGTAGAACATATGCCATGCAGACAAAGCTTTGGTGGGAACTAAACCCAGAGTTCCAACTTTTTAAGGCCATCGTGTTTTTCACTAAGCCTGTCTTTGGTTTCTTTTTGGGTTTTATGTAATGGATAGACTGGATGGCATTAGTTCACTGATTTTGATTGTAGCCTGCAATTGCTTTTTTACTTTAACCTTGCTGTCCCTCAGGGTCCACCAGGACTAATGGGAATTCCCGGACCTATTGGGCCACCAGGAGACATGGTATGTGAACCAACTGACGCCTTAAAATTGATAGGAGAGTTGACATATTAGAGACTTTCCCATGGTGAAATGAGAAGAGTGGGAAGTGGTAACTAAGCTTCTATATATATTTATTTATTTATTTTTTCCAGGCAGCAGTAGGGGATCCAGGTCCTTCTGGTCCAGATGGGCGTCCAGGAATAAAGGTAATTTTCATGCAGAAATTTTCACGATACATAATTATATTACTTGTTTAACAAATGAAGGCATTTCAGTTCTTTGATTTTTTATTAATGTTTGCAGGGTGATGTAGGCACTAGTGGTGTAAATGGATATCCCGGCCCCCGAGGAGGCTTGGTACGTGGACTGTGATTGGAAAGAGCTCATATCTGAGGTTTTTAAAATTTTATTGATTTTTATTATTTCTTTCTGTTTTCAGGGTCCTCCTGGTGTGAGAGGAGAAAAGGGTGAGCAAGGCCATCATGGATCCCCGGTGAGTGAGAAAACAAGATCAAATGGACGTGGAGCATTAGGGGCTATTAAGGTCCTGTAATATGTTATACCATTTTATAGGGTCCACCAGGTCGAACTGGGAGTAAAGGTTCACAAGGTGCTCTGGGGCTCCCTGGCCCAGAAGGACAAAAGGGGGAAACAGGAAGTGAAGGCCTAAATGGAATCCAGGTAACAAAAAATTGTTCTAATACGAGAATTTTTATTGTCGATTTTTAGCTTTTGCATTTTGTCTATATCAGGGGTGTCAAACTCATTATTACTGGTTTTAGTAATAATTTAAGACTTAAGCTGTGAAGGGCAGATGCAGTTTAGGACCGGCACTGAGCCCACTGACACTCGTGTAGCAGATTATGCAAGTCTGAAAAGGAGGGTTGCACAACGCTGGTATCATCCACAAGAAAATTTATTGGAGACTGCTCAGACAGAACAAGGATCTGCGATGGTGTTCTGTCTGAGTAGTCTCCAATAAAGTTTCTTGTGGATGATACCAGCGGTGTGCAATCCTCCTTTTCAACTGGCATAGAATTTGTATTATTCTCATAATAATTATAAGCAGATGTCCAGAACAACCCACCGCCCTTACATCAGATGTCAAGAGCCCCCCACCATCAGAAGTCAAGAGTCCCCCACCCTCTCTTACATCACAGTGCACCCCCCCTTACCTTGTGCTCCTGCTGGGAAGAAGCTTGGGGCGGAGCTGGGAAGCAGAAAGTGCAGGGTCTGGAGAAGGACCAGAGGAGGGCCGGAGTCAGCTGCCGGAGTCCGCTGAATGCTGGTACCAGGGAAGGGGGTGCTACGGCTGAACAGAGGGACACAGGAGCTGTAGATGGAGTTCTGTCCTTTCTGCTGCCGACTGCTAGGGGAGGGGCAGCGCAGAGATGAGCCTCTCTGCAGCTGCACAGAGAAGCACAGGATCTTGCACAGGAGTTCTGTCCTCCTCTCTGCTGCTGACTGCTGAGACAAGGTGGAAGGCGAGGTTGTGCTGCAGCTGCAGGAGAGATGCGAGGACCACATGAAATGACCTGGTGGGCTGGATTCGGCCTGCGGGCCTTGTGTTTGACACGTGTGGTCTAGATAATATTTGTTTGTAGGTCCTCTGGGGAAGTGCTTAGCAAAACAGCACAAAGTCTTACTAAAAAGAGAATGATGGTTGGTTAGGCCTTTAATGGGTTGAATATTTTCTATAGTTTCAGATCAGTCCTAACTGGCCTTTTAAGTTTATTGATTGTTTGTAATTTAGTGTAAGACAAGTTTTTATTGCATCTATTCAATTTAGGAAATCTATGGTGAAATTGGCAAGTGTCTAACTGCATAATAAATAGGCTTGTATGTTTAGGTCTTCCAAATACAGAAACTAACCACTTTTACTGTTAAATGTTTGACCTTACATTTTTATCGAGCTCATAGTAAGTCAAAAATAAATAAAAACTCTTGGCATTTTTATGCACTCATTTAGATCTTTATCCTACTCACTGTATGCTCAACAAGGCATAAGCTTGATTCCATTACTTGATTATGCAATAGCTGGGGTTGTGGTGTTAAAGTACCCACAACATTTATAGAAAGATCTCTTCAATTAAACCACTAAGAGTTATAAGAAATTAGAATGCAGTTCAGCCCATATAGCCAAAATATCAAATGTTGGTGGTCAAGAATGTAAAGAACAGAAATTTTCAATGCTGACAGTTGCAATATGGAGTAAAGATAACTATAATTATATAGCCAGAGACATCATAAAATATTCTTCTTTATTTTAAGGGACCTTCTGGGGTCACTGGTGAGACTGGAGCAATGGGAATACCTGGAAGAGAAGTGAGGATTCAACAAACTTTATTAGTACATGTAGAGATGCAGACTAACTAGACCGATTTCACTGATGCCTCTGCTTTCAAATACTAGGGGGAACCTGGTGAGAAGGGACAACCTGGAAAACAAGGGGTATCAGGAAAAGTGGTAAGGAGCACAATATTGTCATATTATATATATATATATATATATATATATATATATATATATATATATATATATATATATGTAATTAGAAATTAAGTATCTAACATTTTTATCATAGGTGTATTCTAAATGATAGAGGCAGAGTATCAGCCAAAAATCCAGAAAAAAACATATGATACAAAAGTTATAAATCAAGTTACATTTTCTACAAGATTAAAGTCTGGAGACTGGCTAGGCCACTCCATGACCTTAATGTGCTTCTTCTTAAGCCACTCCTTTGTTGCCTTGGCGGTATGTTTTGGGTCATTATTATGCTGAAAGACCCATCCATGACCCATCTTCAGAGTTCTGGCTGAGGGAAGACGGTTCTCATCCAAGATTTTACAATACATGGCCCCATCCATTGGCCCCTCAATGCGGCAAAGTGAATCAGTACCTTTAGCAGAGAAACAGCCCCAAAGCATAATGTTTCCACCTCCTATAGAAAATTTAAGGAGGGAGCCTAAACTTCGAGTTGCCAGGAGACAGCCAAGAAATCTTAATGATTTAGAGAAGATCTGTAAGGAAGAGTGGACCAAAATGTGTGCAGACCTGGTAACCAACTACAAGAAACGTCTTACCTCGGTGCTTGCCAACAAGGGTTTCTCCACCAAGTACTAAGTCATGTTTTGCTTGGGGATAAAATACTTATTTTACTCACTGAATTGCAACTTAATTTATAGCATTTGTTTTATGTGTTTTTTCTGGATTTGTAATTGATATTCTGTCTCTAGCATTTAAAATACACCTATAATAAAAATGATAGACCCCTCATTTCTTTGTAAGTGGGCAAACTTACAAAATCTGCAGGGGATCAAATAATTATTTTCTCCCCACTGTATGTGTGCATGTGTGTGTATATATATATATATATATATATATATATATATATATATATATATATATATATATATATATATATATATATATATAAATTAAAAGAGAGAGAATGTGTAAATATCTGTATCTATTCCCCAGGGGCCCATGGGAAATCCAGGTACAGAAGGGAAACCAGGACAGAAAGGGGTAAAGGTAATCTATTTTATTATAATGTTCTCCATAAATGTGTTCTGTGAAATAACCAAAAAACAACTAGTATTAACAGAATGCATAGTAGTTTTAAAGCTGAACTCCAGAAAAGTTAAAGAATACCTGTGAATGGCTTTAGATATGTTTCCTTTAATTTTAAAGTATGAGTTAGATAATAAAATGCTTAAAAATATTTTTTCTCTCTTCATATTTTCATGTGAAACCAGCAGCTGAAGCTGTAGTCTCCTGTTCACATTTTTACCTGTCTGTTCTCATCTGTTTTATTGAAAGAAGCCTGCCGTATACAGAGCTCAATAACACAAGCTGAAATAGACAAAATTGAATGATTGGGACAGTTTATTTTTCCACTCCCTCTTGCTGCTTTCATGTCCAAAGTTCAATCAGAGAGAGAAGGTCTGAAGGCATAGAGCTTCTGTTGTGCTCTCTGCTTAGAGAACCCCTAATGCTCCAGGGAACCTTTGCTATTAGTACACCCACTACAGGACTGACTTTTAATATTAATATAAAATACACATTTAATACAAAATGTTTATTATATATTAATAATACAAGTCACATCTAAAATATCAGTTTAAAAACGGTATGGTTTAAAGTTACCGTACATTAAAAAAACTAGTCTTGTCATTTTCAACATTCGTATGCATTTAAACATACCCATACCAGCACAGAAAATGTTGTAACATTTAACGGTTCTATAGCTATAATATGTAATCCACTATTTTAGGCCTAAAGTTGAAGTAAACCCTCAGTGAACAGCCTCAAATGATACACAGGGATGAAACAAATCTCCCTACATAAGTTTTACATGAATATCTACTGTCTTCAGCTTTACATATCTTTTAAAGAGAAGTGTAGGTTTTTTTTTTTATTCATACTTACCTCGGTAGATGGAGCATCTTACCGATGCTGCAGCTGTCCCCCGCCGTCTCTGCAATGAGAACTGAGCCAGCGAACATCGCCGATGGCTCGGTTCTCGCAGATCCCCAAGTGGAAAGCTGCTGATTGTCAGTCAGCGTCTCTCCTCTCTAATCCTCCTCGCTTACTGGAGCGCTGAGCTGTGAAGGGGCGGGGAGAGGCCGTCTCAGTGTCTCAGCTGAGACTGCCATCAATCAAGGCAGCTGGCGGATCCATACTTGGAAGTCGGCATGACGCATTGCCTCGACTGATGGCAGTGACGTCAGCGGAGAGCAGACTTCAGAGCGTTGTCCGTTGAAAACGGGTCACAGGAGTGCAAAACGAATTGCACTTTTGTGACCCATAGGAGAAGCCCAGCCTAAAAAGCTCAGGCTCGACTTCTCCTTTTAGAAAGTTCAGATCGTGTTAGGAGATTTTCTCTTCCTGTTTAACACTGGAGTGAAGCCTGGGCATACAGCCAAGACAGCTGATTGGAGGAAAGGCACACACACACCTCTCCTCATAGGTAGAAACTTTCAGAGCTGTTCGTTGAATCATTCAGGGCTGTGCTAATCTAATTTATAGCATCCTCCCCAACACAAAACTCAGGCTTTTATCTCGTGTGACTGAGAACTTGTCAGGAGTTATCAGGCTGATAACAGAAGAACGGAGCAGGAGACAGCTACGGGACATAGTGCTTTGAAGAGCGATAAGAAAACACTGCAGATATATGTGCTCAGCTCAAATTTGAATCAGATTTAAAAAAAGGTTTATTGTGACCCTGTGCTTTGTCTTCGTGGGGTAAAGCAACATGTTCACTTTTATAGCAGCTCCACCAGCAGCACATGCTCCCCTTACTTCAATACTCACCTCAGCTGCTGGGAGCAAAGAGAAATACCAAGTACTCTTGTCTCTTCCTCCCATGTAACTGTGCTGGTTCTTGGTTGCACAGGTGCCCAGTGCTGTCACATAGGGATGGGAAGAAAGTTCTCAGTCCTATGTAAGCAATGACTAGGATTAAATTTTTGCTAAAACAGCAATTCTTCTCATTGTTTAACTGTGGAGTGAAAGAAAGATGAATATAAGCAGCTGTAGGGATATTTACAAATGCGTAGGCATAGCAGAGGTTCACAGGATGAATCATTGGGGTTACTGGACAAGAATTCAGCTTTATGTGGGAAACAAATACTCAAGCAGCCTTAGATGATACAACATTCTTTCTTTCCATCACAGGTGGAAGGGAAGAAAATTGATTGAAACCCTCCTTCAAACCTGTTGTGAGAGGAATACAGGAGCTACAATTGCTGACCTTCTTTAGAGAATACCAATAGCCTGGTTGTAAGGCATCCCTTTGTTCAGCAGGGACCAGCAGAGATTCGATCCATCTATGGGTAGCCTAGTTGTTCTGAAGTTGATCCATCAATCGACTTCAGTACAGCTAGCCTATTGTTATATTATTAGATTGTTAGATCATTGTGTTATCTGGTGGAAGGAAAGAATGTTGTATAATGTATGGGCCGCTTGAGTATCTTGAACAGGTATGTAGCTCAGTAAAGCCACATAGATGTTAGAGTTCTTTATTTATATAATTGTCCTTAGTCAGTGATTCAAAGTCATGTTTTATATTGATTAGCTATGCAACCATATGAATCTGGAATCCTGCCATTTGTTCTTACAGGGTGAGAAAGGCAAAGATGGTCGACCCGGCTCTTCTGGCAGTACAGGCAGGAAGGTAACTTTGTAACGGGTACAGAGGAAAGCATAGCTCTTAGGATGGACAGTAACACAAAAGGTCCTTATTGTATTGTAAAGACAGGTTGCATGTATCAGTGATATTATATCAGAATTTTTAAAGAATAAATCTACCTTTTAACTGTGTTGTCTTTGATTCACTTTTCATCAGACATAGACACAGTTTTCAAAGTATTTTAGCATGCGATTTTGCTTATTAGAAAAAACATTGTTCTACCTGTTCATTGTATTTACAGCTCATTCTTTCTCCACCATATGCAAATGAAAGAAATATGATTTTGAAGTGAGCCAGACACAACAGGGCTTATGCATGAATCTGAATTTTCAGCCTTAAATTATAACTGTGAAATGTAAAATGTATATTTTACCTCCTATTTAAAGTGGTATTAAAGGAGTTGTAAAGGCAGAAGTTTTTTTTTATCTTAATGCATTCTATGCATTAAGATAAAAAACCTTTTGTGTGAAGCAGCCTCCCCAGCACCCCCCTAATTACTTACTTGAGCCCCATCTCTCTCCAGCGATGTCCACGAATGTCTAAGCCCTCAGGGACACTCCTCCTGATTGTCTGAGACACAGCAGTGGCACCATTGGCTCCCACGGCTGTCAATCAAAGTCAGCCAATCAGGGAAGAGAGGGGGCGGGGCCGGGGCTTCATGTCTGAATGGACACATGGAGCTGTGACTCAGCTCCAGTGCCCCCATAGGAAGCTGCTGACTGTGGGGGCACTCGATAGGAGGGAGGGGCCAGGATCAGCACAGAGGGACCTGAGAAGAGGAGGATCCGAGCTGCTCTGTGCAAAACCAACTGCACAGAGGTGGTAAGTATGACATGTTTGTTATTTTTTTGTTTTTTAAAAACGAGACTTTACAATCACTTTAAGCGCAAAAGCAAACCTTTATTATATTGCAGCTTACCAATTCTTAGATGGGGTGGCTGCATTCGTGTTTCTTTTTAGGCTTTTTATCCTTTATTTTAACTTGGTGATTCTTCTAGTAAGTCTGTTGTTTTTCAAAGTAACAAGCTGTCCTGCAGATGAAGTAGTTAGAGGGTTGAGACAAACTCTTTACCACTGGCGGGGGTGCTTACAATGACCAGCTTTTACTTATTTGTGTAAAACCTTTATCCCAAAAGGAAAGAAGTGTTACTGTAACTGCTTATCAAGCGATAGCTCGAGTTTGATTTCAATTTGTTAGTGTATCTAAATCTGCTAGTACATCTAACACTCCCTTCCCACAGATTAACAATCAGGGGCGGACCTACAGGGGTCGCAGAAGTCGCCATTGTGACCGGGCCCCATGCTGCAGGAGGCCGTGTGGCCCCCTGTATGCCTGAATTGTTGGAGCAGTGTCTGCATATGGGACTGAGCTTCCCGATCCCCAGCCGATGCATAAATCGGCAGTGCAGGAGCTTGGTCCCACTGTGTTTACACCGAAAGTGAAAGTAAGGGAGACTTGTCTTGCACAGTGTGCGCTGTGGTCTCTGCTTCCTCCTACAATGCAGTACCTGGCATGGAAAGCGAAGGTACAGTGCTGGTGGTTATTACAAAGGCTATCTGTATGTATGTTTGTATGCATGTGCATGTGTGTGTCTGCCTGTTTGTTTGTGTGTGTTTATATGTGTGTCTGTGTGTGTGTGTACATGTGTGTGTCTGCATGTTTGTGTGTGTATATACAGTATCTTATAAAAGTGAGCACACCCCTCACATTTTTGTAAATATTTTATTATATCTTTTCACGTGACAACACTGAAGAAATTACACTTTGCTACAATGTAAAGTAGTGAGTGTACAGCTTGTATAACATTTTCACTTAGGGGTGTACTCACTTTTGTTGCCAGCGGTTTAGACATTAATGGCTGTGTGTTGAGTAATGGGGTGTACACACGGTCGGACTTTTCAACCGGACTGGTCTGACGGACACCGACGGACCAAATCCGGCGTACAATCCGATCATGTGTGGGCTTCACTGGACCTTCAGCTGACTTTTCCAGTCGCAAATCTGACGGACTTTAGATTTGGAACATGCTTCAAATCTTTACGTCGTAACTCCGCCGGACCCAGAAATCCGCTCGTCTGTATGCTAGTCCGACGGACAAAAACCGACGCTAGGGCAGCTATTGGCTACTGGCTATCAACGTCCTTATTTTAGTCCGGTGTACGCCATCACATACGAATCCGTCAGACTTTGGTGTGATCGTGTGTAGGCAAGTCCATTCGTTAGAAAGTCCGTCGGAAGTCCCTCAAAAGTCCGTCGAAAGTCCGCTGGAAAGTCTGTCGGACCAGTCCGGTCGAAAAGTCCGCCGTGTGTATGCGGCATTATTTTGAGGGGACAGCAAATTTACACGGTTATTATTATTATAAAATATTTATATAGTGCCAACAGTTTACACAGCGCTTTACAACATGAGGGCAGACAGTACAGTTACAATACAATACAATTCATAACAGGAGGGATCAGAGGGCCCTGCTTGTTAGCGCTTACAATCTAGAAGGGAGGGTCAAGTGAAACAAAAGGTAATAACTGCGGGGGGTTGAGCTGATGGAGAAAATAGACATACAGTTGTTAGGTGTGGGTAGGATAGGCTTCTCTGAGAGAAGGGTTTTCAGGGATCATCTAAAAGCCAATAGAGTAGGAGATAATTGGACAGATTGGGGTAATGAGCCATAGGATTGGAGAGGCTTTGGAAAAGTCCTGGAGGTGAGCATGGGAGGAGGTGATGAGGGAGCTAGAGAGCAGAAGGTCTTGAGAGGAACGAAGAGAACGATTAGGTTGGTATTTTGAGACTAGGCTAGTGATGTGCTGGAGGCAGAGTTGTGGATGGCTTTGTAAGTAGTTATACAAGCTGTACACTCACTACTTTACATTGTAGAAAAGTGTCATTTCTTCAGTGTTGTCACATGAAAAGATATAATAAAATATTTACAAAAATGTGAGAGGTGTACTCACTTTTGTGAGATACTGTATGTATCTGCATGTTTGTGTTTATATGTGTGTGTGCGCATGTATGTTTATATGTATGTGTGTGTTCATATGTGTGTCTGTGTGAATGTGTGTGTTTATATGTATGTGCGTGTGTGTGTTTGGGTGTTTGTGTGTGTTTATGTGTGCGTGTGTGTGTTTATGTGTGCGTGTGTGTTTATATGTGTGTCTGTATGTGCATGTTTATATATGTATGTACGCATGTGTGTGTATTTATATGTGTGTATTTGCATACATGTGTGTTTACATTCATTTTAATCCTGATCCCCTATTTCTGTACGAAAATACCATTTTGACTGGAAAAATATTGAGCAACACTGATACAGAGAAACCAATCTCTCTATTTTCCTCCTGCAGCCACTGAAAGCCTGCGGGAGGTAGAGGAGAAGTGGGGGGAAAATGGAAAGATCCCCCCTGTATTTTTTTTCTGCCCCCCCATGCTCTCTCATGGCCCCTCAACTTGTCCCCACAGCTATGCAGGGTTCTCCCCTCTCTTGCCAGCTGCTGCAGGATATCTGTCAGGATGAAGCCTTTTCTGAATGAAGAGTCAGTGATCCGTACCATTCACTGACTCAGTCCATTCACAACTGAAACATACTAAATTGTTTTTACTATGCTTCAGTTTGTGAATGAAGGTGGAGCTCTGTACAGAGCTATTCCTGTCTATTCATTCTGTACAGCTGAGGCTGCAGAGATGGATATTGAAGGCTGTGCCCTCAATCCCCATTCTCTGTCTCAAAGGTGAAACATCAGAGGTCTGTTTGGACCCCTGGTATCTCACCAAAGCCCCCCAAATGGGGCTCCTAAAAAATTGTACCAGGGTCACAAACATCGCACTTGCGATCGGGCCCTGGCGTTCCTCCACCGGGCTTGGAGGGAAGGGCCCCCAGTCGGGTATCAGGGGGGCCCTTCATGGTTTCTTACACGGGGACACTGAAGGTTCTAGTTACGTCACTGTTAACAATGCTACTGTCCAAAGGTGACAGGGGAGGGACCTCCAGCAAATTACCAGCCTCAGCTCTGTTCCTGTGAGCTGTGTGGTTTGGTTTTTCAATTTAAGGATACTGGGCAGGGAGAGGCTGATAGGGCCACCTACCAAGTGAATGTAAGGTCAGCTTTAGAAGCTATGGGTCTGAAGGACAGTAGCTGCTCCACCTCAGGTAACCTCTGATTCACAAATATATTTAGGACTTCTTTAAATGTTGAACCTGATTTATTTTTTTTTGGCTTTAGGGCAAAAGAGGAAAAGCAGGATCCAGACCACCACGTGGACCTCATGGACCCAAGGTAGGAAAAACAAAACATTTAGTTTGTACTTTTTAGGACCTAATTAATAAGACAGAGGAAACCACTGGTATGCAGGTATCCTATACACATTACATTACCACCCAATCACCCCATAAATGTTGAGATCAGGAAACTAATGTCTATAGACACCATGGGGTTTATTTACTAAAGGCAAATCCACTTTGCACTACAAGTGCACTGTAAGTGCACTTGCTGTAGATCTGAGGGGGACTTGCAAGGAAAATAATAAACCACATTTTTGCTTGCACATGATTGGATGATGACATCAGCAGAGCTTCCCCTAATTTCAGAGCTTCCCCTCAGATCTACAGCGATCTACAGCGACTGCACTTACAAGTGCACTTGTAGTGCATAGTGGATTTGCCTTTAGTAAATCAACCTCATCATATCCTTAGTGGTCAAGTAGGTTTGTGTTTATAGTAGTAATTTTAACAAAAGCTAATTGCTGTTATAGAGTCTCCTAACATACTATTGTATTCTGAAGCAATTGTTTCTAGTTTTTAGCAGGGAATAGTTCGAACCTCCATCAAGTTTTTTTACTGTCTGTGTTCCCTTGTGCTGATGTCTATTGTCATTGATGATGATCCAAAATGTACAGTTGTCAGCAGAACAGGATGTAAGGGGTAATGTTTTAACCCTTTCATGACTACTTTTTAAATTTGGTGTTTACAAGTTAAAATCCGTATTTTTTTCTAGAAAATTACTTAGAACCCCCAAACATTATATATATATATATATATATATATATATATATATATATATATATATATATATATATAAATATATATATATATTATATACATATATATGTATTTTAGCAGAGAATCTAGAGAATAAAATGGAGATTGTTGCAATATTTTATATCACACAGTATTTGTGCAGCTGTATTTTAAACACAAATTTTTGGGAAAAGGGACACTTTCATGAATTTTAAAAAATCCAAACAGTAAAGTTACCCCAATTTTTTTGTATAATGTGAAAGATGATGTTATGCCGAGTAAATAGATACCAAACATGTCACGCTTTATAATTGCACGCACTCGTGGAATGGCGACAAACTACGGTACCTAAGAATTTCCATGGCGATGCTTTAAATTTTTTTTTACGGTTACCAGGTTAGAGTTACAGAGGAGGTCTAGTGCTAGAATTATTGCTCTTGCCTCTGACGATCGCGGCAATACCTCACATGTGTGATTTGAACACCGTTTACATATGCGGGCGCGACTTCCGTATGCGTTTTCTTTGCTGCATGAGCTTGCGTGGACGGGGGCGCTTAAAAAAAAAAAAAAAAAATTTTTATTTATTTTATTTAATTATATATTTATAAATTGTGTTTAAAAAAAAAATTGATGACTTTTATTGCTGTCACAAGGAATGTAAACATCCCTTGTGACAGTAATAGGTGGTGACAGGTACTCTTTATGGAGAGATCGGGGGTCTAAAAGAGCCCCGATCCCTCCTTTGCACTTCAAAGTATTCAGATCGCTGAAAACGGCAATTCTGAATACTGTGTATTTTTTTAAAACCGGCGCCATTGGCAGCCGAGTAAAGAGGAAGTGACGTCATGACATCCCTTCCGCGTTTACAATTACAAGGCTGGAACGAAGTCGCCCACAGCTTCGTTCCACCCTGCCTCCAGCCACCGGAGGCAGCCGATTGGTCACCAGGCCTCCCGATCGAACGAGAGGCCCAGTAAGAGCAGCAGGAGGTGGCGGGAGGGGGGGACGTCCCCTCCCGCTCCTCCGGTATAACAGCCGAACGGCTTTTAGCCACATCTGTTGTTATATTCGGATAGCCGATCGCCGGCTCTAAACAACGATACTGGGATGATGCCTGCAGCTGCGGGCATTATCCCTGTATAACCCCCCAAAGCCGAGTATGCACATCTGCGTACGCTCAGCGGGAAGGGGTTTTAAAGTAGACACCTGTTTTGGTGAAAATTATCTGAGAGGGGATTTCCCTCACTGTGAAGAGATTTCCTCTAACTTCCATCAGTGTGTTAGCAACCAGCAACAAGAGATAAAGACAAATCTCCCTAATGGGTTACATACAGCAAAAAGAAAAACTTGACTGGGTATTTGACTGTTTACTACTGAATACAAAATAGGAGTTTTGGCTATGCAGATACGATAAAGGCAAATTGATATATATTTTAATATTTTGCATGGCTAGTTTATGTAAAACTTTGGTAACCGTACTGAAAAAAAAAAGTACTTTCTTTCTGGAACATCACGGGACACAGAGCCACAGTAATTACTGGTGGGTTATATAGGGTATCACTGGTGATTGGACACTGGCACACCCTATCAGGAAGTTCAACCCCCTATATAATCCCTCCCCTTGCAGGGATGCCTCAGTTTTTTCGCCAGTGTCTTAGGTGATGGACGTGTAAAGATGTCCTGTGCTGAGCGCCAAAGGGAATATCCTATACTGGGGCAAGCCAGGCAGACCAGATCCATTCAAAATGCCCTTTCTAGGCCGAATTGGATGGTACCCGGGCCTCGTGTCCGAAGAAATGAGGTTTTACCTGTAACGCTTCTCTTTTTAGAGAGCTGGACCCCGCATATTTAGAAAATGGTTTTCTAGCCTAATTTCCAGCCGGGTGCTTTTGGCCCAGAACTGCAGGATCCCCCTATTCGTAGGGGGCGCCAGTCTCTGACGGTTTTTTTTTTAAACGGAGCCCACCGTGAGAGGTGAAGATTGGGTCTGTGTAAACTGAACCCTGCGGCTTAATAAGGTAAGAGGAGATTCCACAGAATTTTCTAATTCTAGTAGGTTTCTCCTTTAAGGTAAATGCATGCTATGCCTATTGTGACCACCGGGGGCTGCCAAGAGCACATACCTTGTCATGCTGTATTGTCTGTCTCAGTGTTCATGCTGCACATGTTTCACAGCGTCTCAGGCCTGCTCCAAGGTAGGATGGGATGGGGGGATTTCTCATGTTTGAATGTTCCCCCCAGGCTAGAGAGAGGCCACAGGGGTCTAAAAAGCGGTTATACAGCTCGGGCATCGCTGCCTCGGCCGCCATTTCCCACCATTGCTGTTTTTTAGGCAGGCTCTTCACTACCAGCTTCTCTCCCTCCTCCCCCTCCCCCAGCCTTCCTCCATAGTATTTCAGGAGAGTCGGCCAGCGCGGGAAGCGCTTGTTTTTTCAAAATTCGAGGGGGGGGGGCGGTAGGGGGGGGGGGGGCGGGACGTCAGCACAGGTGCTTAGACTCCCACTCAGGCCAGCTGCAGGCTATTAAGGCACTCTGTACAGGTGCACACAGCCTTTGGAGAGACACAGAGTTGACGGTCTCATGTAAGGTGGGACACAGGCATTCTGCTAGGCAGCATTTACTGAAGTAACACCAGACTGAGCATTGGGTAGCAAGGCTTTTAGCCAGACTACATTGCTCAGCAGTCAGTGTTCATTTGTGATACCTCACACCTTGTTGCTTTGCACTATGGGTAGAAGAGGTTCAAGCACCCCAAGAACCAGAGACACTAGGGGATCTCGTTCAGGTTCTGAGGGCCCCCTGTCAGCAGCATCCTCCCCTCCTGAAGGGCCAGGGATGGCTAGCCAGGGAGAGCCGTTGGGGTCAGGGGCTACACCTGCTTCTGGCACTTCAGCCCCTGTATATATTACACAAGAGGTTTTTTCCTCAACCATTAATGGTTTAGAGGAAAAATTAATGGCCATGATTGCGTCTTCACTCAGTAGAAGAAAACGCACTAGGCCTTCCTCTGTTCCCCAAGACCCTCAGGCAGAGGAGCTCTGGGATAAGGGAGAGGAATCCCTTTCAGAGGATCAGGATGGGACGGATGATTCCTCTTCAGAGGAATCAGGTGGAGAGGGACCCTCTGCCACTTCCCAAGAGGAGAAAGTCTTAGTGCAGATCCTTACTGGATTGGTCCGCTCCACATTTAAGTTGCCCGTACCTGAAACTGCTAAAGAACCCTCTTCTGCTTTGAGGTCACTGAAACCTTTCCAAGCAGCACAGGCTTTTCCTGTTCATAATTTACTTGAAAAGCTCATTTATTCTGAGTGGGATCACCCAGACAAACGTTTTTTTCCGCCGAGAAAGTTTTCAACACTTTATCCAATGGAAGAAAATTTTAATAAAATGTGGGGAATACCGGCCATTGATGCCGCCATTTCCTCCGTAAATAATAGTCTGACTTGTTCTGTAGACAATGCTCAGATGCTCAGGGATCCTGTAGATAAAAAGATGGAATCCCTATTGAAGGATGTTTTTTCCTTAGCAGGTTCAGTGGCTCAACCTGCAGTAGCAGTGATTGGAGTCTGTCAATACTTAAGAGACCATGTTAAGCAGGTCATCAAGGTATTACCTGAACAGCAGGCCCAGGGGTTTGCTAACCTTCCAGCGGCCTTATGCTTTGTGGTTGATGCCATTAGAGATTCTATCGTGCAAACCTCCAGTCTTTCACTGGGGTTGGTGCATATACGTAGAATCCTATGGTTGAAAAATTGGTCAGCCGAAGCACCATGTAAGAAGCTCCTGGCGGGGTTTCCATTTCGTGGTGAAAGGTTGTTTGGAGAGGACTTGGATAACTATAACAAGAGAATCTCTTGTGGGAAAAGCACTCTCTTACCTGTCAAGAAGTAGAGTAAGCGTCCCTCTTTCAAACGGACTCTTTCCCCAGCGCCGGGGGCTTCAGCATCCAGACAGTCTCGACGGCCACCTCCATCTGGGTCCAGAGACAAGAGTCAACCCCAGGGACAAAAGAAGTCCTGGGGGAAGAAGCCTACTAGGCAAAACACTAAGACCTCTACATGAGGGGGCGCCCCCGCTCACTCGAGTGGGGGGAAGACTGCGACAGTTCTCAGGGCTCTGGCAGGAGGATTTCCAGGACAGATGGGTAATCTCCACGGTAACCTTAGGGTACAAGCTGGAGTTTCAGGAATTTCCCTCTCCTCGGTTCCTCAGATCAAGTGTCCCCAGAGATCCAGAGAAGAAGCAGTCGCTCCTCTGGCGTTAGAGCGACTTTTGTCGCAGGAGGTCATTATGATGGTTCCCGCAAAGGACCAGGGATTGGGCTTCTATTCCAACCTTTTTACGGTCCAAAAGCCAAATGGGGATGTCAGACCCATTCTGGATTTAAGGGATCTGAACCGATTCCTAAGGATTCAATCCTTCCGCATGGAATCAATTCAGACAGTAGTTCCTACCCTGCAGGGAGGAGAATTTCTGGCATGTGCCCATTTTTCCTGCTCATCAGAAGTTTCTGCGCTTCGAGGTAGGAGGGCGCCATTTCCAGTTTGTGGCTCTGCCTTTTGGGATAGCCACTGTACCTCGAGTGTTCACAAAGATCTTGGCTCCTCCTCTGGCCAGATTAAGGGCTCAGGGTATAGCTGTCATAGCATACCTAGACGACCTGCTCTTGATAGACCGGTCTGTAGCCTCTTTGATTGGAAACTTGAGGACCACAGTCAGGTATCAGGAACACCTGGGTTGGATCTTCAACCTAGAAAAGTCTTTCCTAAAACCAGTAAGAAAACTGGAGTATTTAGGTCTGATTATAGATGCAAGTCAGGAGAAAATATTTCTACCCCAGGCAAAGATCGCTGCTTTAAGGGAACTGTTTCTGGCAGTCAGGACCAAGAAGGGTCCCTCTGTCCGCCTTTGTATGAGGCTACTAGGGAAGATGGTGTCTTCATTCGAAGCAGTTCCCTGTGCTCAGTTTCATTCAAGAATGCTGCAACACAGTATTCTGTCGACCTGGAACAAGAAGGTTCAGGCATTAGACTTTCCGATACACCTGTCGCATGCGGTGCGTCAGAGCCTCAATTGGTGGCTCATACCCGAAAACCTGCAGAAGGGGAAATCCTTTCTACCGGTTACCTGGACGGTGGTAACAACAGATGCTAGTCTGTCAGGTTGGAGAGCAGTTCTGGAACAGTCTGCGGTTCAGGGGATATGGTCCAAGACCGAGAGGACCTTACCCATCAACATTCTGGAGATCCTGGCGATATATCTAGCCCTAAAAGCCTGGACTATCAGGCTACAGACCAAATGACCATATGAAAGGTGATCCACTCTGAGTCAGGGTGGGAGGGAGGGGGGGGGGAATGGGGAGAGTGTCCAGTTAGTGACGTCCAAAGTGACTGTGCTATATATGAAATTTCAAAACCACAGAAACACCAAGAATTTTACTAAGAACGTTCAATATCACTTATGTTGCACTGAGTACCAGTCACTATTTAATTTATTTTGATTTAGTATATTATTTATGTTTGGAAAAAAATTTTTTATGACAAATAACTTATTTGCACTAAGACTAATGCCGCGTACACACGGTCGGACTTTCTATCCTACTTGGTCCGGCACACTTTCCGACGGACTTTGTCCGCCAGGTGCGCCGGACTTTAAAACGGACGGACTTGCCCACACACGACCGGACTTTCCGGCGGGCTAAGTCCGCCCGTCTTTCCAACGGACTTTCGCCGGAGTTACGGCGGACTTTCAGAATGAACGGACTTGCCCACACACGGACAAGTCCGTTCATTTTGAACGTGACTCAGGTGCGACGGGACTAGAAAAGGATGTCAATCTTGCCGCTTTTATCGGCGAGATTGACACCTTGCGAGCCCCGTCGCGGGGCATACCAGGCCCTTAGGTCTGGTATGGATTATAAAGGGAACCCCCTACGCCGAAAAAACGGCGTGGGGTCCCCCCTAAAATCCATACCAGACCCCGATCCGAGCACGCAGCCTGGCCGGTCAGGAAAGGGGGTGGGGACGAGCGAGCGCCCCCCCCCCCCCTCCTGAACCGTACCAGGCCGCATGCCCTCAACATGGGGGGTGGGTGCTTTATCGGAATCTGGGAGCCCCTTTAATAAGGGGGCCCCCAGATCCCGGCCCCCCACCCTATGTGAATGAGTATGGGGTACATGGTACCCCTACCCATTCACCTAGGGAAAAAGTGTAAGTAATAAAACACACTACACAGGTTTTTAAAATATTTTATTAAACAGCTCCGGGGGGGGATCTTCCTCCGGCTTCGGGGGTCCCTCCGCTTCATCTTTTCCCGGCGTCCGGTTGGTTCTTCTCCCGGTGTTCCAGTTCTTCGGCCGGCTCCTCTGCTGTCTTCAGGTAGCTCTCTTGCCAGCAGAGGTCCGGACTCCTGGGCTTCTGGGCTTCTGGGCTTCTTCTCTTCTCTTCTCTTCTCTTCTCCAGATGTTGACACGACGCTCTCTCCGGCTCGACTGCTCTCCGAGGGCCGCGTTGTGACTTATATAGGCGGAGACCCCGCCCCCTTTTGATGTCACAGTCCCTGGGCATGCTGGGACTGTGACGTTTAGGGGGCGTGGTCAACATCACCCAGTGACCACGCCCCCTAAAACGTCACAGTCCCAGCATGCCCAGGGACTGTGACATCAAAAGGGGGCGGGGTCTCCGCCTATATAAGTCACAACGGAGCCCTCAGAGAGCAGTCCAGCCGGAGAGAGCGTCGTGTCAACATCTGGAGAAGAGAAGAAGCCCAGAAGCCCAGGAGTCCGGACCTCTGCTGGCAAGAGAGCTACCTGAAGACAGCAGAGGAGCCGGCCGAAGAGCTGGAACACCGGGAGAAGAACCAACCGGACGCCGGGAGAAGATGAAGCGGAGGGACCCCCGAAGCCGAAGGAAGATCCCCCCCCGGAGCTGTTTAATAAACTATTTTAAAAACCTGTGTAGTGTGTTTTATTACTTACACTTTTTCCCTAGGTGAATGGGTAGGGGTACCATGTACCCCATACTCATTCACATAGGGTGGGGGGCCGGGATCTGGAGGCCCCCTTATTAAAGGGGCTCCCAGATTCCGATAAGCCCCCGCCCGCAGACCCCGACAACCAACGGCCAGGGTTGTCGGGAAGAGGCCCTTGTCCTCATCAACATGGGGACAAGGTGCTTTGGGGTGGGGGGGCTCCGCAGGGCGCCCCCCTCCCCCAAAGCACCCACCCCCCATGTTGAGGGCATGCGGCCTGGTACGGTTCAGGAGGGGGGGGGCGCTCGCTCGTCCCCACCCCCTTTCCTGACCGGCCAGGCTGCGTGCTCGGATCGGGGTCTGGTATGGATTTTAGGGGGGACCCCACGCCGTTTTTTCGGCGTAGGGGGTTCCCTTTATAATCCATACCAGACCTAAGGGCCTGGTATGCCCCGCGCTCGCCGCAATAGGAAAATGTGTTTTTCCTATTGCAGCGAGCGCGAGATGCAATACCCTGCCCTCGTGTCGTATCTGGTCCGTCGGACCAGCATACACACGAGCGGGCTTTCCGTCGGACCAGCACACACACGAGCGGACTTTCCGCCCGAAACTGAGTCCGGCGGAAAGATTTAAAACTTTCTTCAAATCTAGGTCCGGCGGGCTTTTGGGAAAAAGTCCGCCGGAAAAGTCCGCCGGCGCCTACACACGGGCGGATTGTCCGGCACACTCTGGTCCGCCGGACCAAGTATGCCGGAAAGTCCGACCGTGTGTATGCGGCATAAGAAACGTATTATATGTGGTTTTGAAATTTCATATATAGCACAGTCACTTTGGACGTCACTAACCGGACACTCTCCCCATTCCTGCCCTCGTTCCCTCGTTGGCCCAGAAGGACTTGGTATGCAGAAATAGTAAGGATGATGGTGGGTTCCCCGTGGACCCTAACGGTACGCCCAGACCTGTTATCTCAAGGTCCAGTGTTCCATCCTGCCTTACAAACGCTAAAGTTGACAGTTTGGCTATTGAGACCCACGTTCTGAAGAGTCGTGGGCTCTCAGGTCCTGTCATATCTACCTTGATTAATGCAAGGAAGCCAGCTTCCAGGATGATTTATCCAAGAGACTGGAAAGCTTATGTATCCTGGTGTGAATCCAGAGGTTGTCATCCCAGGAAATATGTCATAGGTAGAATTCTTGATTTTCTACAATTAGGATTAGAGATGAAGCTGGCCTTGAGTACCATCAAGGGCCAGGTCTCGGCTTTATCAGTATTATTTCAACGGCCACTTGCTTCGCATTCTTTGATCCGAAACTTTATGCAGGGGGTGATGCGTCTTAATCCCCCGGTTAAAGCGCCCCTAAACCCCTGGGACTTGAACTTGGTCCTGGCTGTGTTACAGAAACAGCCTTTTGAACCAATAAGTCAGATTCCTTTGGTCTTGTTGACAAGGAAGTTAATTTTTCTGGTGGCCATCTCTTCTGCTAGAAGAGTTTCAGAATTAGCAGCCCTTTCCTGTAAGGAGCCTTATTTGATTATACACAAGGATAGAGTGGTACTGCGCCCTCATCCTACTTTTTTACCGAAGGTGGTTTCTGATTTTCATTTAAACCAAGACATTGTTCTGACTTCCTTTTTTTCCAGATCCCTGTTCTCCGGAAGAGAGATCTTTACATTCGTTGGATGTAGTAAGAGCAGTTAAGGCCTATCTTGGGGCAACTGCTCAGATCCGCAAGACGGATGTTTTGTTTGTGCTGCCAGAGGGTCCCAATAGAGGGCAGGCAGCGTCAAACCTACCATTTCTAAATGGATTCGACAATTGATCATTCAAGCTTACGGTTTGAAACAGAAGATTCCTTCGTTTCAGATCAGGGCACATTCCACAAGGGCTATTGGTGCTTCTTGGGCAGTGCATCACCGGGCCTCTATGGCTCAAATCTGCAAGGCCGCAACCTGGTCTTCAGTTCATACATTCACCAGATTCTATCAGGTGGATGTGAGAAGGCATGAGGATATCGCCTTTGGGCGTAGTGTGCTGCAGGCAGCAGTACAGGGTCCTCAGGTCTGATTGCACCCTACTTGGTCGTGGTTCCCTCCCTCAGGTAGCATTGCTCTGGGACATCCCACCAGTAATTACTGTGGCTCTGTGTCCCGTGATGTTCGAGAAAGAAAATAGGATTTTTAAAAACAGCTTACCTGTAAAATCCTTTTCTTTCAAAGGACGTCACAGGACACAGAGGTCCCGCCCCTCTTCTAATACACTATATTGCTTGGCTACAAAACTGAGGTATCCCTGCAAGGGGAGGGATTATATAGGGGGTTGAACTTCCTGATAGGGTGTGCCAGTGTCCAATCACCAGTGATACCCTATATAACCCACCAGTAATTACTGTGGCTCTGTGTCCCGTGATGTCCTTAGAAAGAAAAGGATTTTACAGGTAAGCTGTTTTAAAAAATCCTATTTTTTGCAAACAGCGGACGGTTCCATCTGCTCTTGCAAAGGACCATAGGGAAGTGAGATCAGCAGAGTGTTCAGAAGGTGTTACTGATTTGCTTGAATGTCACTGCCAAAATTATCTCCGGCAGAGACCATGTTACCCATGCCAAGCTATAGATCATGTGTCTAGCTGCTAAAGAAAAGGGTTATTGTTTGCATCTCAACTTTTATTTGAATAAGCATGCTTTAAAAAAGTAAACAGTATATGTTTTTTGCCTGTAGACCCAATGCAAGTCACTGTGGTGGTAGCATTTATTCAAAGGAAAACACAGCTAATACCCTAGTGACTGCCAATGGCATAAGATCTTTTGCAGATTTACAAGCCTCCAATCAACTCCCTTCATAAGAACTGTTTAGATTTTTACAAGTGAAACATTACATTTCGTCCTTGATAAAAACATGGGGCGACAGACTTGGCCTTACCTTTTTTTAATCCAAATGTCTAAAGACACTCTCTGGGTCTCATTTCACTTTTATATATACTACTCCTATTTCCAAATTTCCTCCTGATCCACACTCTTATATACCCTTCTGCGAGAGGGATATGGGTATGCAATTAGACTTGCACAATTGGATTCAAATCTGGGATACTACCAAATCTTGCTCCAGAAATGTAATAGTGGTTGAGACCAATTACAATGTTCTCTTTTGCTGTCACTTGGTGTTATCCAGGCTAGCCCATGCCTTTCTATCCAGTCCTCCGACCTATTTTCGTGGCTGTCTGGACAGAGGGTCATATTTCCATATATGGTGGTCTTGCCCAGTAGCACAAACATTTTGGACTCAGTCTATGATATCTTGCACAAATTATTGCAGAAACCAATCCCTGTGCTTCCACAAGAAGCTCTTCTTAATCTACGTCCAGCAGAGATTCCCTGGCAGCAACACACCTTGATGATCCATGTCTTGACAGCTGTGAAGCAGTTGATACCCAAGGCATGGTTGTCTGATATGTTATTGATGTCCAAAGTTTAACTCTCACATGCAGTGGCCCTTAACGAAACGAAAAGCTTACGGCTAAATCACGAAGAACCATGGAACCATGGACTTCGACCATCGCCTTTGTTAGGTACCTGGTAGTAGAGCCTGACTTGTAGGAGAAGACCTCTCATACAACGCTGGTTCAGGAGCCACTGGAGTGGGAACAGTGGTCTCCTGAGCACAGTGGGGTAGGAGTGCCTGTTGGAGTATAGTCTTTAAAGGCAGTGATCCCTCCTGGGATGGCTGGACTGCAGGTGAGTGAAGACTGGAAGCAGCAGCAAACTTGACACACTGGAGGTGAGAGATCACAGGAGCTGAAGCTGAAGGTGCAACAGCAAATGGAGCAGCAGGCACAAGCAGAGTCAGACAGTCCGGGTCGGCAGGTAACTGGTACAGGTAATCACAACAGGCAGAGGCAGAATAGGTGAACAAGCAGAGGTTGGCAACGGTAACAGATAGAGACAGCAGGATGGTCAGGCAGGCCGGGTCGGGTTGGAGCAGGTCGGATGGTCAAACAAGCCGGGTCGGATCAGGAAGCAGACAATCAGATGCAGGTTTCAAACAGAATCACAGAGCTGAGACGAAGCAGCGATGTTCCCATGAAACAGGGAGACTTTTATGTGCTGAATGGTGCTAAACCGGCGCTAACGCGAACGCACGCACCCGCGCGCGCCCGAGCGCCGCGCTGATGCACAGCAACCGCAGCAGTTTGATGCCGCGTCTGTACAGGGGCGCGCCGGCGCATAGTCGCATGCAAGCGCCCCGATCTGGTGCTGGTAGATCCCTGACATTGCCCCCCCCCAAGGGGCAGCCTCTGGCTGCCCAAAAGCCTTTTCTTCTCAGGGTGTGTAGAAAAATAGGCGCGAACTAAACGCCTAGCATGCACATTACTGTCCGGTTCCCATGAGTTACTTTCTGGGCCGTAGCCCTTCCACTTGATTAAGAATTGGTTTTGACCTTGCCTTCTTCTACAATCAAGGATAGCCTCAACCTCAAATTCCTCGCTGCCATTAACAACAATAGGTTCAGGAGGTCTCGTTCCTCTAGCAGGGAAGGGATCAGGTACAGCAGGTTTAAGCAGAGATACATGGAATACCGGATGTATTTTAAGTGAATCAGGTAAAGTCAGTTCATAAGATACTTCATTGATTTTCCTTCTAACTGAAAAAGGTCCCATGAATCTAGGTGCCAACTTCTTAGAAGGACATGCTAATTTGATATTAACGGTAGAAAGCCATACCTGGTCGCCAATCTGTAAGTTCAGTTCCCCCCTTCTTTTCCGGTCGAAGATTCTCTTACCATCTGCCTGAGCCTTGGACACTGTTTCCTGCAACAGCGGTTGTTGTGACTGAGGAACTCCACTGTACTTTGTACTGCTGGAACCGAAGACTCTGAAAGGAAATCAGGTAGAAAGGTTAGGTGAAAGCCGTAATTGGCGAAAAAAGGGGATTGACCAGTGTCAGAATGTTTGGCGTTATTGTAAGCAAATTCTGCTAAGGGTAGCAGAGATACCCAATCATCTTGTGTGAAGGATGTGAAACATCTGACGTATTGTTCAAGGGTCTGATTGGTCCTTTCTGTCTGACCGTTCGTTTGAGGATGATAAGCCGAGGACAGGGCCAATTCAATTTTTAGGGTTTCACACAGGGCTTTCCAAAAACGTGAGGTGAATTGAACCCCTCTATCAGAAACTATGTTTACAGGTACTCCATGAAGTCTGATGATCTCCTTGACAAATATTCGAGCAGTTTCGATGGCAGACGGGGTTCCCTTTAAAGGTAGAAAATGAGCCATTTTGGTTAAGCGGTCCACTACCACAAAGATGGCTGAGCACCCTTCGGAACATGGAAGCTCCACAATAAAATCCATAGAAATCATCTTCCATGGTCTGTCAGGTACAGGTAACGGTTTTAGTAGGCCCCAAGCTCGATTCCTGGATGACTTATTCTGGATGCAAGTGGGACAGGAACTGACATACCTTTCACAAAAGTCTTTCAGATTGGGCCACCAGAATGTACGCTGCACTAGTTCCAGGGTTTTGCGAACTCCAAAGTGGCCTGCCAGTGGATGATCGTGGAGAAGCGTCAAAACCCTGACCCGAACATCTTCAGGAACGAAAATTTGGCTTCCTTTCCAAAACAGACCATCTCTGTTTACCAAGGTAATCCCAGTAGGCCTGGCTGACTCAGAAGATGCTTCCTTAATCTGGGAGAGTAAATCTGTTTGAAGAAGTAAGAAACTGTTTGCGGGTAGGATGGTGTCAGGAGTAGATAAGTCCTTAGGATTGTCATGCATTCCTGATAATGCATCCGGTTTAATATTTTTTGAGCCTGGACGGTACGTGATATGGAAGGAGAAACGTGAGAAAAACAGAGCCCAGCGGGCTTGTCGAGGCTTCAGCCGTTTGGCAGATCGTAAGTATTCCAGGTTTTTATGGTCAGTGTAAATTAGTACTGGATGCATAGCCCCCTCCAACAGGTACCTCCACTCTTCCAATGCAGTCTTGATAGCGAGAAGCTCTCGGTCACCAACGTCATAATTTCTCTCCGCAGGGGAGAGTTTACGGGAGAAGAACCCTACGGGATGCATTACATCTTTGCTACCTTTACGTTGCGAAAGAATCGCACCTACCGCAATCTCGGAGGCATCAACCTAAAAAATAAATGGTAAGGATGGTTCAGGATGGCTGAGGATAGGTGCAGAAGTAAACAGTCTTTTGAGATTTTCGAAGGCGTCTTGGGCAGGTTGATTCCAGGAGAAACGGGTATTCTGTTTATTTAACTGCGTAATGGGTGCAATTGTGGCTGAGAACCCCTTGATGAACTTTCTGTAGAAGTTTGCAAACCCCACAAACCGCTGAATTCCCTTCTTGTCCAGGGGTACCGGCCAGTCCAGAACAGCGGAGACCTTCTGTGGTTCCATCTTGATGCCTGTTGCAGAGATTATTAACCCCAGAAATTGAATGCTCTGTTGTTCGAACTCGCATTTCTCCGCTTTTGCATAAAGTCTGTGTAAGCGGAGACGGCCCAACACCCTGCGGACATGTTCTTGATGCAATTCACGGGATTCTGAAAAAATCAAGATATCGTCCAAGTATGCGATTACAAACATCATCTAAAAAGTCCCTGAGAACATCGTTAATCAGGTGTTGGAAGGTCGCAGGGGCATTGCACAGTCCAAAAGGCATGACTAAATATTCATAATGCCCGAATCGGGTTCGGAACGCTGTCTTCCACTCATGCCCAGCCCGAATGCGGATCAAATTATACGCCCCTCTCAGGTTAAGTTTAGTGAAAATGATGGCATTCCTTAATTTTTGGAAGAGTTCGGGTATCAAGGGTAGGGGATACCGATTTTTGACCGTGATTTTGTTTAGTTCACGATAGTCTATACATGGACGAAGAGACTTGTCCTTCTTAGTGACGAAAAATATTCCGGCACCCGCTGGGGAGGTAGAGTGACGTATAAAACCTTTGGCCAGGTTCTCATCTATATATGTCTTTAGTACTTCCTGTTCTTTTTCTGATAATGGAAAGATGCGTCCGAATGGGATTTCGGATCCTGGCAGTAATTCAATTGGGCAGTCGTAAGGGCGATGAGGTGGAAGAGAGTCTGCTCCCTTCTTACTGAAAACATCAATGAATTCATGATACTGTTTAGGTATGACCTGGCAAAGTTTCTGGTCGGTGTCCAGACAAAGTAGAGTGGATGACGAATCCGAATCTTTCTTAAAACAGTGTTCTTGACAGTAAGAAGATGGAAATTTTACTTCTCCAGATGTCCAATGAATGTATGGATTGTGGGCCTGCAGCCAAGGAATGCCCAGGATGATGGGAAACATAGGAGAGGAGATGGCATCAAGAACCAGCAGTTCCTTGTGTTGGCAGGAAGTGGTAGCAGACAGAGGCAGGGTTTCCTGAGTTACTTGTCCTGATCTGATGCGGGATCTAGAAATACAGCGAGTCCATGGGTCTTGGTCCGTAAGGGGATATTATGCTGGCTGGCAAAGTTTAAATCAATAAAGCAGCTGCATGCTCCGGAATCAATTATGGCGTTGACCGGTAATGTCCCTTCTTGAAGCTGTAATGACAGAGGAAGGGCAATGTGGGTAGAGTTTGCAGACAAAGCAGAGAGACTGGTATACACATGAGAAGGGCACTTACTTATCTTGACTGGACAATTAAGGACGTAGTGCCCAGTTCCACCGTAATAGAGGCACAGATTGAGTTGCCGGCGTCGGGCCCGTTCTTCAGGCGATAAGGCAGATCGCATCAGTCCTAATTGCATAGGTTCCGAAGAGTCATGTGTGGTATTAACTGGATTCAAACTAGGTGAGGGTAAGTAACGTGTTGCAGGAACTGGTGCTCTGGGTGTCATCCAAGTCGGGCGGGATTGTAGAGCAGAGCGTTTAGATCGACGTTCCCGGATACGTCGGTCAATTTGAATGGTCAAGGTAATCAAAGCATCAAGAGTATCTGGTACACCCACTCGGGCAAGTTCGTCTTTTAGTCCTTCAGATAGACCCAAGCGGAACTGATGACGCAGGGCCGCATCGTTCCACTGAGTGTCCGCGCTCCAACGCCTGAAGTCCGTGATATAGTCCTCCGCAGGTCTGCGGCCTTGCTGGAGCGCGAACAGAGCTGATTCAGCTGTGGCGGTCTGTTGAGGGTCTACGTATAATTGTGCCATGGCTTCAAAGAAAGAGGATAAAGACTGGGTTAAGGCTGAGTCCCCCTCAAGTAGACGATGAGCCCAGGTCTGAGGTTCCCCTTGTAGGAGGGAGATCACGAACCCCACTTTGGTGGCTTCCAGTGAGAAGGTTCGGGGCTGTAGTGCGAAGAAGAGCTGGCAGGCGTTGCGGAAGGCCCGGAACTTGGTCCGGTCTCCAGAGAATCTATCAGGAGTGGGAACCCTTGGTTCAGGTGGAAGCATCACAACGGAAGGACCAGAAGCAGTCTGTGCAGGAGTTGCAGCTGAAGAGGAGGCCAGAGGGTTAGGCCCTGCAAGGTTCTGGACTTGTCCTTCCAATCTATTGTAGTTATCCTGGAGGGATTGAACGGCTTGAGTGAGGGCCGCGAGGTGTGTGCAAATTTCTTTTAATGGAGAGGTATCTCCTGCAGGCTCGGTCATGGCTGCTTCGTACTGTTAGGTACCTGGTAGTAGAGCCTGACTTGTAGGAGAAGACCTCTCATACAACGCTGGTTCAGGAGCCACTGGAGTGGGAACAGTGGTCTCCTGAGCACAGTGGGGTAGGAGTGCCTGTTGGAGTATAGTCTTTAAAGGCAGTGATCCCTCCTGGGATGGCTGGACTGCAGGTGAGTGAAGACTGGAAGCAGCAGCAAACTTGACACACTGGAGGTGAGAGATCACACGAGCTGAAGCTGAAGGTGCAACAGCAAATGGAGCAGCAGGCACAAGCAGAGTCAGACAGTCCGGGTCGGCAGGTAACTGGTACAGGTAATCACAGCAGGCAGAGGCAGAGTCGGTGAACAAGCAGAGGTTGGCAACGGTAACAGATAGAGACAGCAGGATGGTCAGGCAGGCCGGGTCGGGTTGGAGCAGGTCGGATGGTCAAACAAGCCGGGTCGGATCAGGAAGCAGACAATCAGATGCAGGTTTCAAACAGAATCACAGAGCTGAGACGAAGCAGCGATGTTCCCATGAAACAGGGAGACTTTTATGTGCTGAATGGCGCCAAACCGGCGCTAACGCGAACCCGTGCGCGCGAAGGTGCGCACGCACCTGCGCCGCGCGCGCCCGAGCGCCGCGCTGATGCACAGCAACCGCAGCAGTTTGATGCCGCGTCTGTACAGGGGCGCGCCGGCGCATAGGCGCATGCAAGCGCCCCGATCTGGTGCTGGTAGATCCCTGACAGCCTTCTTCAACTCTAACTTTTGGAGTGGCCTTGGCCAGAGTCTCTGGACTGGGCTGAGGTTACCACCCGACTGTCTCTCTCCCCTTCCCTTCTTCTCCCCTCCGCCCCCACATTGTTCCTTTTCTTCTTCTCCTCTTCTTCCCCATTTCTTTCTACTTCTGCAATACATAGTGCTAATTGACATAATTCGTACTGGTACCAGGTACCTACCCAGGATCCTTGTGACAGCACTAACAACACAGTCTGATACTATTTTCTATTTATGAATACCATTCTGTACAGATGCTTATTTGGACTTCACTTTCAGGGAGGCAAAGGAAGACAGGGTCCAGATGGACCTCCAGGACCAAGAGGACCCTATGTGAGTGTTTGCATTGTCAGACACATTGATTGAACATTTGTTTTCTCAGGGCTTTCAACTACCCATGTATTTTCCAGGGTATTCCAGGACTCAAGGGACAAAAAGGGGAGCCAGGTCCAAAAGGGCTGAAGGTAAGAGACTAATAAATCAACATTTACTAAGCAGAATACATTGGATCGCTTAGTTCATGGTAATAGTAATTAGAGATGAGAAGCACCTTTGTCAAACATGACCTCTAGAAGAGGTGTTGTCTAGCTATGAAACCTCAATAGCTAGAACAACAATTAAACAATCTCTTAAAATCTCTTCAAAACTGCCTATCCAATATAATTTCTACCCAATATAGTTGTTTAACCAACTCTTATCCACTTTCAATCACCTTGTACTTTCCTATCATATCTAATTGTATGTACTGAACTTCCACCTATAAGACTATAGGTTTTGTCAGACAAGATGGTATTCTCCTGTGTACTGTGCTTGTACATGTTTTGTTTAATGTCTGTAATTTGTATCTCTTGGCTTAATGATGACATGTTATAACAGTAAGTATAAGCAAGATATGTAATTTTTATTTCCAATAGTTTTTATAAAAATGTTAGGAAAATGGACAGAGAACATAGCAAAATACCCACACTTACAGCATACTCCCACAAGCAATAGATACATACGAGAGAAAAGGGAACAACATACATTCACAGGTACATAACAGTAATGCACATGAACAGAACAAACAGCCAAAGAATGAGGCATCTCGACCATTCAAATAACCATGATGATATCATCAAAAAAGTGAGAAATGGCATGTATTAGATTATCATTTTCCTAGCTGCGAACAATTGCATCTATGGCCAGTGACAGAAGTCCACTAAGCATGACAGGTGCCCACCCCCTGTCTAAAGGACTGCACCCCACCCCACCACCAGCTGATGTATCAAACAAAACCTTGCAGCTATTTTATTTTAAAATGTTGTATTACTTTTTGTACTGATCTGACCAAATATATTGTCATCTACTCACGTATGTCAATTGGACTGGTGTCTGGCAATTACCAATGTGTCTATTCTACAGGGTGATTTGGGCTTGGATGGACCGTTTGGGCCAAAAGGAGAAGAAGGCCAGAAGGTTAGGAGATGTTTTTACTACTTATAATGTAGATTTTAGTCATATTTCTGCATCTCAACCTTATGTTGTTAGCTTTCATCTTTTAGGGAAAACAAGGTCTTCCCGGGCACAGTGGACCTCCAGGAGAGAAAGGTGACGAGGTACATAATCTAGTTTGCTAATACTAAAAGCAGAATAATCAAATGCAGCACAGATATAGATTTCATTGTTACCTCTTAACCAGGGGTCCCCAAACTCTCTAAAAAAAAGGGCCAGTTTACTATCCTTCAATCTTTAGGGGGGCCCATAGTTGGTATCAGTGGGAGGAATAGTGCCCCACTATTGGTGTCAATGGGATGATTGGTGTCCCATCATTGGTGTCAATGAGAGGAATGGTGTCCCATCATTTGTGTCAATAGGAGGAATGGTATCCCATCATTGGTGACAATGGGAGGAATGGTATCCCAACATTGGTGTCAATGGGAGGAATGGTATCCCGTCATTGGTGTCAATGGGAGTAATGGTGTCCCATCATTGATGTCAATGGGAGGAATGGTGTCCCATCACTGGTGTCAATGGGAGGAATAGTGTCCCATCATTGGTGTCAATGGGAGGAATAGTGCCCTATCATTGGTGTCAATCTGAGGAATAGTGTACCATCATTGGTGTCAATGGAAGGAATAGTGCCCCATTGTTTGTGTCAATGGCAGGAACTATGCCCAACTGTTGCTTACAGTAGGGGGGAATAATGCCACAAGGGCCAGATAAAAGCAAGCAAAGGGCCACATCCGGCTCCGGGCCGCAGTTTGGAGACCACTGCTCCTAAACCCTTAAACATAACCTTGCTGCTATATTAAATGTTTTAAAGGAAGCCATACCTTTGAAAGAGGACAGGGGTTACTTACCTTTACTGCAATCCATCACGAGGAACTCTGCTCTGCACTAAACCTGACAACTTCAATGTACAGGGTGTATATAAAACCAAAACTTTAACCAGTAAAAGTAAGGATATTAGTTGTTACGATTACTGCTTGTTTAACAACTGTTAAAGTGGTTCTAAAGCGTAAACATTTTTTTTACCTTAATGCATCCCCTGCATTAAGGTAAACAATGTTTAGTTATTAATATTGCCCCCTCATCCCCCCACTATACTTATTTGAGCCCTGACGAGGGGGGTGGGAGCTAAGCCACACTGCTTGTGTCTATAGACGTAGGTGTGCCACTATGGGAAGCAGCTTCCTATGATGGAACACAGAGAAGAGGAGGAGCCAGGAGCACTGACGGGAGTCCCCAGATGATGTGGATCGGGCCACTCTGTGCAATTCTGTTGCTTAGAGCAGGTAAGTATAACTGCTTGTTATTAAAAAATGAAAACAATTACTTTAACCGCTTCCCGCCCGCCATCCGTCATATGACGACCAGGTAGCCGTCTGGGTGGGCGTCATATGACGTCCATCCATTTAAACAGGAAATGTGCGCGATCGCGTGCACGCATCCCTGTACCTTAGGTGGCAGCGTGTCACAAAGACACCGCTCGCCAAAGAGGGGGGGGTGAACAGCCATTGGGCATGGCTGTTTACCATGTGATCGGCCGCGATGAAGTCACGGCCGATCACAGATGGTACCGCCCCACTTTTCATGGCGAATGCCCGCGAGCGTGCTGCGCGTGCATGTCGGTGGCAGCGTGTTTCCGGGAACACTGCTCATCACAGACGCTGGTAAACAGCCATTGGCCGGTGGCTGTTTACCACGTGTTCGGCTGTGATCCTTTCACAGCCGATCACTAAATGTAAATACAGAGCGGTAACAGGTACCCATCAAAGTACCTGTCACCACCCATCAAAGTACCTGTTACAGTACCTGTCACAGTTCATCTGAGTACCCAAGTACCTGTCACAGTCCATCTCAGTACCCGAGTACCTGTCACAGTCCATCTCAGTACCTGAGTACCTGTCACAGTCCATCTGAGTACCCGAGTACCTGTCACAGTCCATCTGAGTACCCGAGTACCTGTCACAGTCCATCTGAGTACCCGAGTACCTGTCACAGTCCATCTGAGTACCCGAGTACCTGTCAGTCCATCTGAGTACCCGAGTACCTGTCACAGTCCATCTGAGTACCCGAGTACCTGTCAGTCCATCTGAGTACCCGAGTACCTGTCACAGTTCATCTGAGTACCCGAGTACCTGTCACAGTCCATATGAGTACCTGAGTATCTGTCACAGTTCATATGAGTACCGAGTACCGAGTACCTGAGTACCTGTCACCACCCTTCAGAGTACCCGAATACCAGTCACCAGCCCATCAGAGTACACGAGTACCTCTCTGTAGCCCATCTGAGTACCTGTCACCAGGACATCAGAGTACCTGAGTACCTGTCACCAGCCCATCAGAGTACCCGAGTACCGGTCACCAGCTCATCAGAGTACCCGCGTACCTGTCTGCAGCTCATCAAGTTACCCGAGTACCTGTCTTCAGCCCATCAGAGTACCACAGTACATATCTGCAGCCCATCAGAGTACCCGTGATAAATGTTACTTAAGCGCTGATATGATTTAAAAAAACTGGTTAGATTATGAAATCAAAAAAGAATACTAAATTACATCAGCTGCAACCGTTCAAAAAGTGACACTAATTCTGTGATGAAGATGTGCTAATGGTGCACTAATATCAACCTTTTAAAATTGCACAGTGCCCCTTAAACATATACACATATAAATTATTGGTGACAAAAATAGGAGACAAAATAAAAATGTGAAGACAAATAAAATATTATAATCACAATAATTTAGTGAAAAAATCCTTCACAAATAAATAAATAAATAATAGTTCAATATTCACCACCACCTATGGAATGCCCACTCACCTTCCAAGCTAGGCACAAAATGTCACTGGGAATTTCACATACATATAGCGATCAAATTGACTCCAAACTGTGGTATTTCAAAGTGGGATTTTGCAAAAACTTCTTGCTTCTCCGTATATACTTTTGCTTCTTCATGGGTATTGACTCTCAAAAAGAAAGGATACATGACATCGCGCAATATTGCTTACAAAAACTGTGCTCAATGTAAATATAGATAAATACACTCACATGTGCACAAATATAACAGGCGTATCGTAACAGTCAGGCTTGTAGGCTTACTCCTCCTCACTGCACCTGCTGTGTAACCGAACACTGGAGAGACGTCATTGGCTCCTCCCGACGTGTTGCGCCATAGGTCATGTGACTTTTTTTTTTTTTTTTTTTATTACTTAATACCTTGGAATGTCTACTTTCTAAAAAGGGGTAATTTGGGGGGTATTTGTACTTTCCTGACTTGTTAGTGTCTCAAGAAATGAGATTCACCTGATGTACTGAAGGCCTGATCAGATGTGATCAATTTTCAGTGATTGGCACCATAGTTTGTAGACTCTATAACTTTCACAAAGACCAAATAATATACACTAATTTGGGTTATTTTTACCAAAGATATGTAGCAGTATAAATTTTGGCCAAAATTTATGAAGAAAAATTACTAATCAGCAAAATTTTATGACAGAAACAAAGAGGCATTTTTTTCACAAAATTTACGGTCATTTTTTATTTATAGCACAACAAATAAAAAACCCACTAGTGATTAAATACCACCAAAAGAAAGCTCTATTTGTGTGAAAAAAAGGACGCATATGGGTACAGTGTTGCATGACGGAGTAATTGTCATTCAAAGTGTGAGAGCGCTGAAAGCTGAAAATTGGTCTGAGCAGGAAGGGGGTGTAAGTGCACTGTATTAAGGTGGTTAAGGAGACATTGTCATGAGAGATAAACTGAGGCTGCAATTAATATGCTAGTTCCCTAACATTCTTAATCATTCTTAAACTTTTTACTTTAATTCTGTCTTAGTCACTAACCTATAACAAGTATAAATATAAGGATATATGACACTTTTTGACACTTGTTTCTAGCATACTTGGTCAGGGACTGTGACTAGAAAAAGCCAGGCATCTTGCATTTTCTGAAGGAGGCCTGCAATGGTAGCCCCCATACCGCTTTCATCACACATTCGCTTTAACTAGGGATGCACCAATAATATTTTTTAAGACCGAGTACGAGTTCCGATACTTTTTTTTCAAGTACTCACCAATACCAATAGTCTAGGACAGAATAAATTGAGTACAAAAAGAAAATGTTCTTTGTCACATGGATGATCCAAGTGAAATTTCTGTTTATATGTGTGATATCAGCAAATAAACATTTCAACTCCTTGTGGTGAGTGGAGGCACTGTGATACTCTGTATCCTTAAATTAGCAAAACTAACCGCTTCTGATGGTGGGTATCACTTTTTCCTCAAACATTCCCTGTGGTATAACCCACAGTTGTAGGATTTTTTTCAATTTCAAGATGATTTCTTCTAGACCCGCTGTGGGTTTAAATACTTATTGTATCTTACTGATTTTCAGAATGAATACTATATACTTCAATCTGCTTGTTTTTACTACTTCCAACTTAGAAACATTGCAGCTGCAGTTAGGCTTGGATGGTGTAACTCTATCCTCTTCCAAGTTAAAGCAATTTCATTCTCAACCTGGTCACCATAAACTAATCTCTATGTACTATCTAGCATTGTTACACTCTAATGCCTAGTACACAGAAACTGAATGTCAGGCGACAGAAGCCAACATTCGGCCCGTGTGTACTGCGGCCGGCTCCGAGAGAAGTCGGACGCGCAGCCAGCTTCATACATACATGGTAGGCGAGGTTGAAAAAAGACACAAGTCCATCAAGTCCAACCTATGTGTGTGATTTTATGTTAGTATTACATTGTATATCCCTGTATGTTGTGGTCGTTCAGATGCTTATCTAATAGTTTTTTGGAATTATATATGCTCCCCGCTGAAACTACTGTCCGTGAAAGAGAATTCCACATCCTTACCGCTCTTACAGTAAAGAACCCTCTACGCAGTTTAAGGTTAAACCGCTTTTCTTCTAATTTTAGTGAATGGCCATGTGTCTTATTAAATTCCCTTTTTTTATCCCTATTGTGGGGTCACCAGTACGGTATTTGTACATTGAAATCATATCCCCTCTCAAGCTTCTCTTCTCCAGAGAGAACAAGTTCTCATAACTTTTCCTCATAACTAATGACCTCCAGTCCCTTTATTAGTTTTTTTGCCCTTTTCTGGACTCTCTCCAGTTCCAGCAAATCCTTCCTGAGGACTGGTGCCCAGAACTGGACAGCATACTCCAGGTGCGGCCAGACCAGAGTCTTGTAGAGTGGGAGAATTATCATTTTATCTCTGGAGTTAATCCCCTTTTTAATGCATGCCAGTATTCTGTTTGCTTTGCTTGCAGCAGCTTGGCATTGCATGCCTTTGTTGAGCCTGTCATCTACTAGGACCCCCAGGTCCTTTTCCATCCTAGATTGCCCCAGAGGTTCTCCCCCCAATGAGTAGATTGCATTCATATTTTTGCCACCCAAATGCATTATTTTACATTTTTCTACATTAAACCTCATTTGCCATGTAGTTGCCCCCCCCCCCCCCCATTAATTTGTTGGTTTCCACATCCTGCAGAGAAGTTATTGCCCTGCTTAGCTTAGTATCTTCTGCAAATACAGAGATTGAACTGTTTATCCCATCCTCTAGGTCATTTATGAATAAATTAAATAGAATTGGTCCCAGGACAGAACCCCATTTCCCCCCCCGGACCATACCGAGTATTCCCCATTTATCACTACCCTCTGAACTCGCCCCTGTAGCCAGTTATTAATCCATGTACTCACCCTATGGTTCATGCCAACAGACCTTACTTTGTACAGTAAATGTTTATGGGGAACTGTATCAAATGCTTTTGTGAAATCCAGATACACTACGTCTACGGGCCTTCCTTTAGCTAGACGGCAGTTCACCTCTTCATAGAAGGTTAATAGATTGGTTTTCCTTGCTGATTACTGCTAATGATACTGTTGTCATTACTAAAATCTTGTATATAGTCCCTTATCGTCCCCTTCAAGAACTTGCATACAATTGATTTTAGGCTAACGGGTCTGTAATTCCCAGGGTTGTATCTTGGCCCTTTTTTAAATATTGGTGCTACATTGGCTTTTCTTCAATTCCAGCCAGGAGACTGTTCGTAAAAATTAGGAACAATGTTCTGGCAATTACTTGACTGAGTTCCTTAAAGACCCTCGGGTGCAAGCAATCTGGTCCTGGTGACTTATTTGTGTTAAGTTTTTCAACTCTATTTCTAATTCTGTCCTCTGCTAGCCATGAGGGTGCTTCCTGTGATGTTTCATGAGGATAAACATTGCAGTTTGCAAGACTGAGGAGAAGAATAAATTCAGTACCTTCGCCATCTCTCCATCCTCAGTAACCAGATTCCCTTCATAATTCTTTATGGGACCAATGTGATCTGACCTCCCTTTCTTACTATTTATGTACTTAAAGAATTTCTCGGGATTTTTTTTACTCTCCTCCGCCATGTGCCTTTCGTGTTCTATTTTAGCCGCCCTGATTGCACCCTTACATTTCTTGTTGCATTCTAGACATGTGCATTCGTTTTCGTCCGAATGCATTTTCGTCCCAATTTCAGGTATTTGGTAAGTGCAGAGTCCGAAAAACGAAAGATCCGACATAAGCAAATGCTTTATTTTTGTTTTCGTTGTGACAACAGTTCGATATAGATAGGAAATTCGACATGATGCTGACAATCCACCTTAACTCTTTTAGTCCAAGATTATTCTACATAGAGAGAAAAGATTTGACATAGAGAGAAAAGATTCAACATAGAGAGAAAAGATCGCTGCTGGAATTGGGTGGGGGAATTAAATAAAGATAATGATAATGATGAATGTTATTGGCTGTTTGTAACCAAAGAGGAGGAGCAGTAAAATAGCTAGAACTAAGTACACAGGTACAGCCAACTTACTTTCACTTACGATTTGCTAGCAGAGAGAGACACACACACTGAATCATTTCAGAAGACAGTCAATCTTAGCTGGTCCGTTTGAACTATATACATTCAACATGAACGACGAAGATTCGACAAAGCAGCGAAAAACATACAAACGTCGAATCTTTGGCTTATGGTGTCTTTGTAAAGTTCTAAGAAGATTTGACGGAGCAGGTAAACTATACGGCATCGTACAGTTTAGCTGCTCCGTCTAATCTTCTTTGAACATTCGACAGACACCATAAGCCTTCAATGACAGATTCGACCTTAATTAATTTGGATTTTCGGACGAATGCAATTTTTAACGAAAAACGAAATTAATAAAAACGAATTTCAGGAGTAACTAAATACATTTATTTTTCGGACAAAAACGAAATTCCGAAACAAAATATTTCAGTGTGCACATGTCTATAAAATGCATTCTTCATAAAGTTGGAATGCTGATATTGATCCCTCAGCCTTGTATTTTTTGAAGGGCTTCCCCTTTGCTTTTAAATGCATTTTTAAGGTTGAAGGTTTCATGACCAAAAAAGGTCTGACAACCAACTCCCGATCAACACAATAGCTCAGCAGGGAAGATCACTATACTAATATTGGATTGTTAGTACAGCGGCTCCGACCTGAGCTGTCAGGTTTTTTTTTTTTAAAGAAAAAAAACAGGTAGTGTGTACCAGGCTGAAGACCAAAACACTTACTTTGATGCCAATAGCAGAGGAATTTGCCAAACTTGCCAGAGGATGCTGGCAGGATGTAGACCCTCAGGTGACCCTGTTTTTTTTTTTTTCTAGGAAAAGTAAAAGACGTTCACCATACTTTTTATTCTCCATATGTATTATTCAAAATGGGCAAACTTTCTATCAATGTTTGCCCCAAGTGTTTAGCTGACAATTTAACTTGTTTCCATAGGATTTTGGCTTGTCTGATGATAAGGACCTTCTGGCCTGATATATTCAAATAATTGACTTTTGTTGTCACTCTTCTTAATATACCCAACATGTGTAATCCAGCTAGAGTCTTGAACGGGTATTTAAAGGGTTCTGAGTTGCCTGACAGCACAAAACCTCTCCTACATTTATTAAATTTCTATGTCTAAAAAGCTGGAAATCCCTAGATCCTTCCAAAAATTACTTCCTGGTAGAGAAATATGAATCATACCCCTTGTACAAACTGGCTAATGAATCCCATGGTTCTCCATGTAAGTTTAATAAGATTTGGTCTCCCTGGCTGGGAATGCAAAATACAATGTTGAAATAAGTTCCTTTTTCTGTGTAATAGATTTCAAATCCTCATGATGTTATGTATGAAATTGTTTATGACAGAAGAAGAATAGTCATTACTGTTTCATGAGAATACCTTTTTTTGGTTACAATAGAGACAGTGTACTGGATGTTGTGGAGTTTTTCTGTTGCAGTTGTCCTAAAATATGGTCATCTTTTTGTGCATAGTATTGTTTACCCTTTTTGCTGTGTGTACACATTTCCATTGCCATTGTGAGCCACCATTAAGTTGTAGTACTGAATGGAGAGGATTGGATACTTCTAAGCCTAGTACACCATGGATGCTCAACCTGTGGCCCTCCAGCTGTTGTGGAACTACAAGTCCCATCGTGCCTCTGCCTTTGGAAGTCATGCTTGAAACTGTCAGTGGCTTGCAATGCCTCATGGGCTTTGTAGCTGCGCAACAGCTTGAGGGCAACAGGTTGAGCATACATGTAGTACACACTACTTTTTTTTTTCATTCCACCCAGTGGATTAAACAAAAAAAAAAACTCAACTCAAACTGTGCTCTAGTGTTCTGACAGGGGGATGCCTGTCGGCTGAGTACGCTGATTGGGAGCTGAACGGCCGGCCTCTGTCGCACCAGCTGCCATACACGCGGGCTGAATGTCTCTCAACATTCAGCCCCTTGTTTACTAAGCTTTAATCTGTTTGTGTTTCTGCTATTGTTATATCCTCTTAGAAAAAAATGAAACGTCCCTTTAGGAAAAAAAAATTAAAGCTCCTAAATTTTATTTTCTGCCAGGGAGTTATTGGGCCTCCAGGACCTCAGGGACTTCCTGGGCCACAAGGTCTTCCAGTAAGTAAAAAAAGCAATCTTGTGCCTGTATAAGACGCATATCAAATATTCTCATATTTGTAGCCATTTAAGCTAAATTCAGTGTTTTTTCTCTTTTATGTTTAGGGTCCTGAAGGCACTGAGGTGAGGCATGAGCCACCATGTTCCTCTCCTATTTTACCAATGTCTTCAGTATCAATTTATGATATCTGCTTTTGTAATTGCAGGGTCCAAAAGGATTCCAAGGACCTGAGGGAGCTCCAGGCCCACCTGGACCACCAGTAAGCAGAAGTTGTGGAAGGGTTACAGCAGTGTATAAACTCTCATCTGCTGAGGAACAGAAATTCCCACTACATCCTGACAGCTGTAAGCTGTTGGCTTGCAGTTTCTCTGTTACTGAAAATCTACTGGTTGGCCAAGCTTAAAGTGTATTTCCACTTTTGTGGCCAAATTTGAGAAAACCCACAATATGTTTATGTGTTTCTATTCGTACAGCATACCTGAATTTTTTTAAGTATTTATTTAATTTTGGATATTCTTAGGCCAGCCATAGACAGTTTGAATCTCGTCCGGTTCCGCAGGAATTGGCTGAGCTTCGAACCATGTATGGGCAGGCTGAATGTACCATATTGATCAATCATTCAACTTTGGTACAACCAGCCTGCTGGTTTTGCATACGATTATTGCTAGTGGCTAGTATAGCCGCTAGCAATAATCACTGTCTTCTCCCAGCAGGGATGGCTTCCCCCCTGGCAGAATACAATGGCTCAGCAGGAGGGATTCCCCTGTCAACACTGTCTATGTTGATGGGGGAATCAAGCGAATTTCTATTGCTGCAGCCATGAAATTCGCTCCATGTATGGGCTGCTTTAAGGAAAAGGTGAGCTGGAATTTTTAAATTCAGTTTTTACGTTTTACTATGTGAATGGGGACATATGACAATACTCAAATAGGTATTATCCCAGTTTGGCTGTAAAAATGGAAATGCCCTTTAACGAATGCTGGTCCTACTCAGAGGATGTCAGAATACGTAAAATTGTCCATTTTACCAGAAAACGACACAGCTCTTTAGTACCTGCATCATCCAGCCTTCTGTGTCATTTCTGCAACTGGCACAACAGTTTACCGGCTCCTGGAAATGCATATTTTGCATATCCATTAACCATTACATGTGACTACCATTGACTGTAGCAATTAATCAAGTGGACTTCAGTTGACAAACGTAGGCTATCAAATATTCTCTTTTATATATTCCTTTATATAAGGCTATGAATTATTTTATTTTTAGGGTCCCCCAGGAGCACCTGGTCCCCCAGGGCCATTGCTGAGTTTAACTACACAGAGTATAAGGGTAAGTGATAAGAAAATTGGTGAGTTTTTCAGTGTACACTATAAGCTCTTTTCACGATGAACTTCATGTAACACTGTCCAGTTAAAGTATATCTAGTAGCAGATAAAGTATACCTCAAGCCAAACATTTATTCTCATTCGTTCATTGACAGACACAACACATCATTATTCAGAACCATAGGGTTATATCGCCCCCTACAGGAGTAGGACACTAGGCAGAAAAAAGACTTGGCTATGCCTATGGGCAGTCCTAGGTGATATACACCCCACTCTGCTATAGCCCTTCAGTTTTTTTTTCTGCCTAGTCAAGAGTAAGGACCTAGTTCCCTGCTGGGATCTCTGGTCCTGGCATTTTTTTGTTTTTGCTTTTTAAACTAATTTTTTTTTCTCTTGGATTTTTTCCTGTGAGATCTACAATCAACTGCTGGACTGGGTGACGGGCTGGAAGCTAAGATCCAGTGGTCTCCCCAGTCTGGCCAGTGAGCGCGTGCAGACCGCAGCTACGCGATAGGTTGGCCGCAACATAGCCCCACTGGACGGGTGCTGGCCCTGCAAGTTAAACGTCTTGCGAGGTCGCATACAACTGGTCTCAGTCTGTGTCGCCAGCCTTCCTTATGCCCCCCACTTCGGTGGTGAGGAGGATCTGTCCGGGAGCGTTACCCACGCACTCGCTGGAGCGGTAAGTAAGGGTCCATCTCCTCTCCTTCCCTGGAGTGGTGTGGGGCTCGGGTCCTCCCTGGGGTGGTTGGGCCCTCTGGGGGTCTCCTCCACATCCCCCCTTCCCTGGGTGAGGCCCAGGCCTCTGGCTTAGGTGCTTCGGACACTCCGACCACCCCCTCCCCTCCAGGGTTGTCACTTTGGGGGGGTACACCTTGGCACCTGATGGTTGGGTGGGTGACCAGGCATCCGCAGATCCGTGCCCCCTGCAGCGGCCCTCCACTAATTTAGGCCGCGACTTTATGGCCTACCACGCACTCGCGGCAGGCGGCCGACCGACCGGGCGACGTGCAGGGCGGCCCTAGAGCGGGTGGTGGCGCTTTCCATTGCGGGCATCTGCCCTCCTTCCTCGGCTCTAGCCTGCTCCGCCCCCCCCCTGCGAGCCTGTGCACACGTGGTGGGCAGCCGAAAATTTAGGCCGTGGCCGGACGCCTTCTTCCAGAGGGACGGCGCTGTGGGGGTTCTGAGGATGACCCCCTTTTGGGGGGTGTTTAAGTGGGCCCTCCGTAGGCACCCCCTGTGAGGGGCATTAGTGGTTGCCCCCTGTGAGGGGTCTTAGTGGATGCCCCCTGTGAAGGGCCCAGTGGTGTCCCCTGTGCGGGGTCTCAGCCAGTGCCCCTGTGAGGTGTTCAGTGGTGCCCCCTGTGCAGGGTTTCCATAGGCACCCCTTGTGCCGGGTCTCAGCCAGTGCCCCCTGTGAGGGGTCCAGTGGTGCCCCTTGTGCGGGGTATACGTAGGTGCCCCCTGTGTGGGGTCTCAGCCAGTGCCCCTGTTAGGGGTCCAATGGTGCCCCCTGTGCGGGGTGTCAGTAGGCACCCCAGTGCGAGGTCTCGGCCGGTGCTCCTTGTGAGGAGCCTGGGTCAGTGCCCCCTGTGCAAGGCCTCGGTTAACGTCCCCCTGTGGGACCTCGGTGATGCCCCTGTGCGGGGCCTAAGGTGGCGGAGGTCTCAGTCGGCGGCCCCCCTGTGTTCTTTGCGTTTTCACAGGTGGCGCTTGGGCACATAGGCTAGTAAATGGTGCCCCGCACACCTCATCAGTCTCGACTGATCCTATGTCTGGTTCTGCCGTCATGGATGTGGCCCACCTTGCGGGGTTGGTGGCCACGCTCCCTGTCCTGTCAGTTAGTGAGCTTGTTCCTCCACAACTGCAGTGGCGCATAAGAAGGTGCTGGTAGTCTCCCTCATTACATCTGTGCGGGAAACTTTAAAGATGGAGGATGCAGCTGTGGCTGCGGCGGAGGTGCCAGTCCCCTTGGCACCCATAAACTTTCTTGCTCGGCAAAAGCTTCCCTTCTCCCTCCTATTTTGGAACATTTGTTCGTAAAGACTGGGAGGGTCCAAAGCGTTCCTTTGTGGTTCCAAAGACGCTTCGCCATGAGGTACCCCTCGTGGGGTCCCTCCTTAAAGAGTGGGCTGTTCTACCAGTAGTGGATCCCGCTGTCACTAGGTTGTGCAAGGCGACCATGATTCTGGTAGAGGAGTCTCCGGCTTTTAAGGATCCGGCTGACATACCTGGAGGGGGAGGAGATTCCCTCTGCTTTCACTGAGTTGGCAGATCAGTTGGTCTGGGGGCTGCAGTTTGTATGCGATGCCTCTTGGAGTTCCCTTGGTTGCTGAGCTCTCTGTTTCTGCAGTGGTGCTTAAACATGTATTGGGGCTTAAGTGTTGGTCTGCGGACTGAGCTTCTAAAAGAGCTCTAACTGGGTTACCATTTCAAGGAAATTGTCTGTTTGGAGCTACCCTCGATGACATTGTTACGGGTCTCACAGGAGGGAAGTGTAAATGTCTTCTACAGTCTGAAATGGGGAAAAGGGCCTCGTAGCAGATGCGGTCCTTCTTCTCAGTGCGCAATGGACCTGGTCTGACGAGCCAAGAGCGGGGCTCCTTAGACCCACAGACAAGGCCCCTTAAGTAGGAAGGCGCACCCTCACCAATGTCCTAGTGTTCCGGCCTTGAACCTTGAAAAGGGTTTTTTCCTTCCAATTGGCGTCTGTCATCGGACTGTTGGCAGTTCTCCTTGGGGCTGTGCAAGCCCTGTTCAGCGTGTGCTTGTCCCAGTTCCAGTGGGTACAGAATTGAGTCCATCCGCATGGTGGTGGCATCCCTTCATCATGGGGACTTTCGGGCTTCTGTTGAACACTCAAATATGTGCTCAACACCAACACTTTACCTCCACACCTCCATTTTATTGTAGGAAAAGAACATTTTCAGCTCGCGGTGTTGACTTTTGGTTTCGCCTCCACCCCTCGCGTACTCACAAAGGTGTTGGCCCCAGTTCTGGCGTAGTTACATAAGCGGGGATTGCGGTCCTGGGCTGCTTGGACAATCTTCTTCTGCGAGCAGAGTCCTCGGCTACTCTGAGGGGTGACGTTGCTCACTATACAGACCTCAGTTTTCAATTGGCTTCTATACTATCTGATACTACCTGAAGTCTGCTCAGGCTCCTTCCAGAAAATTGGATTATCTGGGCTTGACTCTGGTTTCATCTCTGGCAAGAGTGTTTCTTCCTCTGGACAAACTCCAGAAGTTGCATGCTGCGTTTCAACTACTGTTGTCTCGCAGGTGGGCCTCCCTGCGGTCCTGCATGTGGGTGTTGGGCCTAATGATATCTACCTTCGAGGTGGTTTTATTTGAGCAGTTCCATACAAGCTCCTTTTAAGTGAGATCCTGGCGTAAATTGCCCGAGGTCTTTGGGCTATTAGATTCAGCAGAGCCAGAAAACCGGGGGTCCCTGGTCTGGTGGCTTCGCTCTCTGGGATTTTGGGCACATCCTTTCTCCCCTGGTATTGGACAGTGGTCACCACCAATGCCAGTCTGCTCAGGGTCATTGGACGCTGGAGGAATCCGGACTGATGATCGATATCTGGGGACATCGAGCGATCAGACTATGTATGGATCATGAGGGTCGACTTCGAGGGTCCCGGGTACGGATCCAGTCAGATGATGCCATGGCGGTGACCTATGTCAATCACCAGGGTGGAACGAAGCGTGTATTTGCAGCCCTGACAGTAGCCAGGATCCTCCCAGTGGGCAGAACGCCTTGTCCCAGGCCTCTCCGCCGTATGCATTCTAGGAGTGGAAAAATGGCAAAAATTCCAGGCGGTTGCCTCAGTCGGCTAGTGGTGGTCCACGGGGTGGTCCCTTCACCCGGACATGTTTCATCGGATATGTCTGCGATGGGGCACTCACGAGGTAGACCTGTTGGCATCCCGGCTTAACGGAACGGTACTGAGGTTTCTGGCAAGGTCACGGGCTCCTCTGGTGGACACTGCAAATGCTCTGGTGGCCCCGAGGGGCCTGTATAGTCGGATCTACGCCTCTCCTCCTCTGACCTGGTGCGCTTGGTCGCTGACCTCCCTTGGCGACTGCCTCTCAGGGAGGTTCTACTGTCCCAAGGGCCGATCTTCCACCCTGCTTCAGTCGATGGTTTTTGAAGGCCTGGCTGTTATGAGCCAGGTGCTGAAGTTACAACGCTGCTGAAGGATAGGAAGCCTTCCTTTGGGAATATTTACCACCAGACATGGATAGCCTACACACCCTGGTGTGAGGCACTTGCCATTTACCCTCGTTCTTTCTCGGTGGCTCAGATTTCGACCTTCCTTCACGGGGGGGGGGGGGTTGAGCAGAACTTGGCCTTGAGTACCATCAGGGGCCAGGTGTCGGCCTTGGTGGGTTTCTTCGGCGTCCCCTGGTCTCGTACTCCCTGGTGAGTACTCTTAATCAAGGGGTTCGACATCTGCCTCCACCGGTGCGGTCGCTTCTACCGCCGTGGGATTTACTCTTGAAGCGTTCGGTTCTACAGAAGCCTCCTGTTGGAAATATTCGGGAAGTTCCTCCGCTTGCTCTGAACCAGAAGGTGGCTTTTTTGGTTGCTATCACCTCTGCTCTCAGAGTGTCGGAACTGTAGGCGTTACCATGTCATACTTCTTACCTGGTGATCCACAAAGATAAAGTGGTTCTTCTGTCCATGGTTCCCTCCTCTGATTCCTTTTGACTAAGGATGTTGTGTTGTATTGCCTTCCCTGTGCTTCTTCTGCGACCTCTCTAGATGGATCACACAGGGGTTGGGTTCCTTCTTTCCCTGTTACGGCGCATTCTACTAGGCTGCTTGTTGCTTCCTGGGCCTTCCATTATTAGACGTAAGCTGCGCTGGTTTGCAAGGCGGCCACTTGGTCGTCGGTGTACACTTTCACAAAATTCTACAACGTGAATGTGCTGGCATCTGAGGATGCTTCTTTTGGCCGCAAGGTGTTGCAGGCTGCTGTTTAGAGGGTCTGTTCCCTCTTGAAGGGGTATTGTTCAAGTTGGGCTCCAGTTTGTTTCTGCGTTAAGCTCCTGTTACCTGGTTGGCTCTTGTGTTAGCCTTGGGATTTTTCGTTGTCCCACCCCTTATGTTTGGCACTGCTTTGGGGCGTCCCTATGGTTCTGAATAATGGAGCTCTGTGTCTGTCAATGAACGAATGAGAAAATAGGATTTTTGACTTACCGTAAAATGTGTTTCTCTGAGTTCATTGACAGACACAGCACCCACCCCTCTAAGGAGTTTGGATGCTTCTGACACTACTTGTTACTAACCTGAAGGCCTATAGTAGAAAGGGGGGTTTATATCACCTAGGACTGCCCATAGTCTTTTTTCTGCCTAGTGTCCTACTCCTGTAGAGGGTCAAATAACCCTATGGTTCTGAATAATGGAGCCCTGTGTCGGTCAATGAACTCAGAGAAACGCATTTTATGGTAAGTCAAAAATCCTATTTTTTTTCTTTTTAGTGTCTATGTCCCCTCACTTTCTTAGAAAAAGATACAAAGGTGACTGTTTTCTGTGGTTTCCAGAATTAGTGCAGGGACACAGTCGGCAGTAAAACCCTGAGAAAATTTCTACCCTTCCCCACTGTGTTCAAAACTAAAAAAAACATGTAAAAAGAATTAGCTTTAGCTTTAGATACTTTTCAGAACTCAGAAGCAAGCTCTTTTTTGTCACTCACTAGCGGTTGTTCCCCCATTCGGCATTATGGAAGGACATTGCTCCATGGGATCTTATTCACCATTTGGAAGAAGACTTGAAGCTCTTGGCTGCCCCACCTAATGGAACTAAGGAAAATCCAGCAAGCACATGTAAAGAACTGCAGCTTGTCCATCCCGAACTGGCAGATGGTAGGGTATTCTGAGACAGTACTGGAATTGAATATAAAATATCTTGTTACAGCCCCCTGGTATGTAGTCAAGAATGGGGCATATTCTTTATGGCATTGGCGCTTTCAGTACTGATAGAAATGTTTTAGGGATCACTAATAGTGTGTTTTTTTTTTTTTATCCTGTCTGCCAGGTTATTATTACATTGACCCTAACCATGGCAGTCCACAGGATTCTTTTTTGGTATTCTGCAACTTTACTGCTGGTGGCGAGACCTGTGTGCCTCCTCTGGAAAGTCAGGTAATTCATAATGGGGACACAACACCATACAATTTATAGCACAGCTTTAAAGAGGAACTGCAGTCTGCTTACATAATTTGTAATAAAAACATCTTTGCCATTCTGAAGCTTCCCTCCAACCACTTTGCATATTATTTTATATATACTGTGATTCTGTACTTGCCAAATATGCTGCAGAACTTTCCCTCCACTGAGTCTGGCCGCAACCATTTTAACTGTGGGCAACTGAAGCTGCTGCCTGTTCACTTCCTTGATTTATACAGAAGCACACCTCCAGCTCTGCAGCTGTCATTGGCCCTTATGGCTCATCCCCCTCCCTTCCTGGCAAACTCTCAGGAGAGCAAGAGAGAGAGCTGTGCATGTTGTCATAAGCCTAGGCTTTTTATCAGACAAGAAACAGGAAGTGGGCTGTATAAGGTTTCTACTGGCAAAAAAAAATGTTTTACTATTATTATTATTTATTATTATTATACAGTATTTATATAGCGCCAACAGTTTACGTAGCGCTTTACAACTTGAGGGTAAACAGTACAAATACAATACAATTTGATACAGTAGGAATCAGAGGGCCCTGCTCCTTAGAGCTTACAATCTAAGAGGGAAGGTCAAGAGATACAAGAGGTAATAACTATGGGTGATGTGCTGATTAAGAAGATAAATGTACAGTTGTTAGGTGGGGGCCAGATAGGCTTCTCTGAAGAGATGAGTTTTCAGGGATCGTCTGAAAGTGGATAAAGTAGGAGAAAATCGGACAGATTGGGGTAGAGCATTCCAGAGGATGGGGGAGGCTCTGGAGAAGTCCTGAAGGCGAGCATGGGATGAGGTGACAAGGGAGTTTGAGAGCAGGAGGTCTTGGGAGGAGCGAAGAGAACGATTAGGTTGGTATTTTGTGACTAGGTTAGAGATGTAGCTGGGGGCCAGGTTGTGGATGGCTTTGTAAGTTATAGTTAGTATGTTGAATTTAATTCGGTGACTGAGTGGCAGCCAATGGAGAGATTGGCAGAGGGGTGTGGCAGACGCTGAGCGGTTTGTGTGGTGGATGAGCCTGGCAGCAGCGTTCATGATGGACTGAAGTGGGGATAGCCTATTTAAAGGTAAACCAATGAGGAGGGAGTTGCAGTAATCGAGGCGGGAGATGACCAGGGAGTGGATTAGAAGCTTTGTGGTGTCATTGGTTAGGAAGGGGCGTATCTTGGAGATGTTGCGAAGACTGAGGCGGCAAGCTTTGGATAGTGATAGAATGTGGGGTCGAAAGGTTAGTTCAGAGTCCAGGATTACACCTAGGACCTTGGCGTGGGGAGATGGGTTGATAGTTGAGCCGTTGATCTTGACAGGGAAATCAGGGGAAGTGGCACCTGAGGGAGGAAATATCATGAGCTCAGTTTTGGATAGGTTGAGTTTGAGAAAGTGATGTGACATCCAGGCTGATATGTCTGCTAGTAAGTTGGTAATGCGTGAGGAGACAGATGGAGAGAGCTGGGGGGTGGAGAGATAGATTTGGGTGTCATCAGCGTAGAGATGATATTTAAAGCCGTGGGAGGCAATCAACTGACCCAAGGAGGTGGTGTAGATTGAGAAAAGGAGAGGTCCAAGAACAGAACCTTGGGGGACCCCAACGGAAAAAGGAAGAGGAGAGGAGGAAGTAGAGTTGTAAGTGACACTGAAGGAGCGGTGGGATAGGTAGGATGAGAACCAGCGAAGAGTACAGTCACGGAGACCGAAGGAGTGGAGTTTTTTGAAGAGGAGGGGGTGGTCCACTGTGTCAAAGGCAGCAGAGAGATCCAGGAGAAGCAGTACAGAATAGTGTCCATTGGCTTTAGAAATTAGTAGATCATTTGAGAGTTTAAGGAGAGCAGTTTCCGTGGAGTGTTGAGGGCGAAAACCGGACTGAAGGGGATCAAGAAGTTTATTCATGGTCAGATGGTCGCTTAGTCGGTTGTAGACCAGTCTTTCAAGAAGTTTGGAGGAGAAGGAGAGTAAGGAGATGGGACGTAAGTTGTTGAGATTGGTGGGATCCAGTGAGGGCTTTTTTAGTATGGGGGTGACTAGCGCATGTTTTAGAGAGTTTGGGAAGATGCCACAAGAGAGGGAGAGGTTGAAAATGTGAGTTAGAGAGCGTAGAATCGAGTCAGAGGGTGAGCGTAGCATTTGCGAGGGAACAGGATCCAGGGGGCAAGTGGTTAGATGAGTATCCAAAGTAAAAACAAGGGCAGAAGATTTAATAGATGGAAAGGTGAAAAAATTACTGAAGTTCCACTTTAAGGTTAACGAGTTCTGTTTTTATGGTTTGTAGATAATGGCAAAGGCCTGGCTTCGGACCTACTCGTTGCAAGAAGGATTCCAGTGGTTCAGCATGCTTCCTGGGGGCTTTCCGGTAAGAGCAGAGCTATGTCTAAAATCATGTGATGCAAGGAAAGGTTTAAAAACTAGGCCACATCAAAAACATTGTTAATGTAGATTCATTTTTCAGTTCAATAGGCTAGTCCTATGGCCACAGGCCTTGCAGTCCCCCGAATTATTGACCACAGGACACCTCTTATACATCCATTAGTGGGGCTGATTTACATAGATTCCCGGGAAGTACTGGGCGCTCTACATGTAATAGCGCCCATTTCAGGCAATTAAGAGTTCAACTAGGCGAACATGTGAATGAAAATTTGTGCTATTAGCGATGAACATGCCCTAGTAAATTCAGAATCAGTACTAATCGTCGATTCCACGGATCTGCAAGTGCCAATTTTTACCAAGTTATTATATAGTTATTATATAGCACTGCACTGCAACCATGATCCATATATGTGAAGAAAACATTTTTATGTGAGATGTGCTCTACCTCCTGTTGATGATCTATTGATGTATATTGCAATTAGTATTCCTAGTTTTTTTTTTTTTCTTCTTCTGCTAACGAATGTAGTTATGAATGAGTATTGCAGAGTAATGTCTGCTATTCTGTAAAGTTACATGTATTGAACATTTAAACTTACATATTATTATTAGTATTATACAGGATTTATATAGCACCAACAGTTTGCGCAGCGCTTAACAAAATGAAGGCAGACATTATAGTTACATTACAATTTGGTACAAGAGGAATCAGAGTGCCCTGCTCGTTAGAGCTTACAATCTAGGAGGGAGGGTCAATTGATACAAAAGGTAATATCTGTGGGGGATGAGCTGATGTATAAAGTAAAACAGTGTATTAGTTAGAAACAGGATAAGCTTCTTTAAAGAGAAGGGTTTTCAGGGATCGTCTAAAGATGGATAGATTAGGGGACAGTTGGACAGGTTGGGGTAGGGAGTTCCAAAGGATGGGAGAAACTCTGGAGAAATCCTGAAGGCGAACTTGAGAGGAGGTGACAAGGGAGCTAGAGAGCAGGAGGTCATGGGAGGACCGAAGAGAGCGGCTTGATTGGTATTTTGAGACTAAGTTAGTGATGCAGCTGGGGGCAGAGTTGTGGATGGCTTTGTAAATTATTGTTAGTACTTTGAATTTTATTTGTTGGGTGAGTGGAAGCCAGAGCAGGGATTGGCAGAGATGGGTGGAGGACACTGAACTGTTTGTAAGGTGGATGAGTCTTGCAGCAGCATTCATCATGGACTGAAGAGGGGATAGTGTATGTAAAGGTAATCCAATGAGGAGTAAGTTGCAGTAGTCGAGGCGAAATATAACCAGGGAGTGAATTAGAAGCTTGGTGGTGTCATTGTTCAAAAAGAGGCATATTCTAGAGATGTTGCGGAGGCTAAGTCGGCATGATTTGGACAGGGATTGGATGTGGGCCTGAAAGGACAGTTCAGAGTCTAGGGTTACCCCTAGCACCCTGGCATGTGGGGACGGACTGATAGTTGTGCCATTGATCTTGACAGAGAAGTCAGGGGAAGGGGCATGTGGGGGAGCAAATATTATGAGCTTGGTTTTAGATAGATTGAATTTGAGGAAGTGGTGTGACATCCAGGCTGATATGTCCGTTAGTAAATCAATGATGTGTGAGGAAACTGATGGGGTGAGCTGAGGTGTAGAGAGATAGATTTGGGTGTCATCAGCATATAAATGGTAGTGGAAGCCATGGGAGACTATCGGCTGACTCAGGAAGGATGTGTAGATCGAGAATAGTAGAGGTCCAAGGACAGAACCTTGGGGGACCCCAATGGTAAGAGGGGTTGGAGAGGAGGAAGTGGAGTTGTAAGTGACACTGAAGGTGCGGTGAGAAAGGTAAGATTCGAACCAACAGAGAGCACAACCATGGATACCAAGCAAATTTAGTTTTTTGAGGAGGAGGGGGTGGTCAACTGTATTGCCCTGTACACACGGTCGGACTTTGTTCGGACATTCTGACAACAAAATCCTAGGATTTTTTCCGACGGATGTTGGCTCAAACTTGTCTTGCATACACACGGTCACACAAAGTTGTCGGAAAATCCGATCGTTCTAAACGCGGTGACGTAAAACACGTACGTCGGGACTATAAACGGGGCAGTGGCCAATAGCTTTCATCTCTTTATTTATCCTGAGCATGCGTGGCACTTTGTCCGTCGGATTTGTGTACACACGATCGGAATTTCCAGCAACGGATTTTGTTGTCAGAAAATTTTATATCCTGCTCTCAAACTTTGTGTGTCAGAAAATCCAATGGAAAATGTGTGATGGAGCTACACACGGTCGGAATTTCCGACAACAAGGTCCTATCACACATTTTCCGTTGGAAAATCCGACCGTGTGTACGGGGCGTAACAAAGGCAGTGGAGAGGTCCAAGAGTAAGAGTACAGAATAATGACCATTGCTTTTAGCTGTTAGTAAGTCGTTTGTGAGTTTTTAGGAGAGCAGTTTCTGTGGATATTTGTTCTATGTTATTTTTTTCATGTTTTTATTTATTTAGGTGACTATAAAACAGTAATTATTTATGTTCATTCTTTGATCATACTACACTAATATGCAGGTCTCAGCATACTTAGCACAATGGCTCGGTGGTCTGCTCAGATGTCTCCAAAGCACTCAAGTTATGAGTTCAAATCCCAGCTAACTTACCACCCATCAGCTGTGTTTATTTTTCCCGTGCACAAGAAAATTAAAATAAACAAACAAAAAACTGTAAACTGCCTGGTAACTAGTGTGTGACGTTTGGAATTCCACACTATAATATTATTGAATACTTACATACCATTGCATGCATTTGAAGAGTTAATATAATAGAATCAATCAAACTAAAGTGTATCGGCTAATTGGCATTCACCTATTTTCAGCATATGCTGCTGAGTCCAATGCAATCTTTAGTATCCCACTGTGGGATTTGAACCCATGAGTCAAGGCCTGAATCTTTCAAGGTAGAAGCGCTGACCACTAGCCTACACCATACATAGAAAATACATTTACTAGGGTTTGGGTGGCACAGTGGTGTAGTGGGAAGCATACTAGACACTACCTGCCTAGAATTTGTATGTTCTCCCTGTGCCTGTGTGGGTTTCCTCCAGGTACTCCGGTTTCCTCCCACACTCCAAAGACATGCTGGTAGGTTAATTGGCTTCTGTCCAAAATTGGCCCTAGTATATGAATGTGAGTTGGGGACCTTGGATTGTAGGGACTGATGTGAGTGTGCAATATGTGTGTGGAGTGCTGCGTAAATTGACGGCGCTATAAATAACGAGCATCTTAATGAGACACAATGTACAGGGTTAGGGACAATTGTAGACACTCACTCAGGTTGAACTGGATGGACTGGTGTCTTTATTCAACCTTACTAACTATGTAACTATGATTTTTTTTAAATTCTATACAATAATGTTTTGCAAATGAGCCACTAATATTATGGAAACAACCATGCTCATGCTGATGTGGCATTGGCTATTAGGAAAAAAAATTGGCGTAGGGCCCCCCCCCCAAAATCCATACTATTCCATTATCTGAGCATGCAGCCTGGAGGTCAGGATAGGTGGGAGGCGAGCAAGCCCACAAGAGACAGTATTTGACAAATCCTTTATTTAAAAAAAAAAAGTATCCTACGATGTACATCCATTTTCAATCACAGTGCCCGATGGACCCGAAAGAGGGAGGGCTCTTGCTGTGTGCTCTTTGACAGTTCTTCTATAGACAAGGTGTACCCAGTGGCCCCGCCCCCACTGGCGTCATGTGCCATCAGAAGGGGATGGGGTCACCCGGTTATGTCACTGGGTGGCCCCGCCCATGCCAATATAACACCTGTCAAAGCGAAGAGACAGCAGTCGGCGGGAGCCCTCCCATCGAGGCGGAGCGTTTTTTTCTCCTATTTTTCAGGTCCGTCTGGGCACCCCAAAGCACCCTCCTTATGTTGAGGGCATGTGGCTTGGTATGGTTCAGGAGTAGGGGCACTTGTTCGCCCCCCCCATCCTGACCTCCAAGCTGGATGCTCAGATAAGGGTCTGGTATGGATTTTGGGGGGACCCATCCCAATTTTTTTTAATTTTGGCATTGAATTCCCCTTAATATCTATGCCAGACCCAAAGGGCCTGGTATGGATTTTGGGGGACCCCACGCCAAATTTTGTTTAAAAAATTATTTTTTGGGGTATTTTCTTCTTAATTGGTGCTTAGAGAGAATTCACACTTCGGTGACATATTTCATGGTTTACCTAGTCCACAAAAAATTAATAGAGCCTTTAAATTCAGCATTTTTTTAAAGTTTTTTTGGGGGGGGTTTTCTTCCCGCTCCCCTCCATTTACTTTCTACTCAAGGACTTGCATGTGTGCACAACCAAATACTTTTGTATGCAACTAGATTTAATACAGATTTGAAGGGGTATGAATAGTTTGCACTTAGAAAATATGTATTTATAGTCTGCAAAAGTCAAACAAGGCCGGGGGGAGGGCACGACTTGCCACGTCACCTGCCACCATTTGCAGATTGTCACTTGCCACGTCACTTGCCACCTGATGCGGATTGTCACTTGCCACGTCACCTACCACCATTTGCAGACTGTCACTTGCCACATCACCTGCCATCATTTGCAGACTGTCACTTGCCACGTCACCTGCCATTAGCAGATTGTCACTTGCCAAGTCACCTGCCACTAGATGTGGGTTGTCACTTGCCAACTGATGTGGATTGTCACTTGCCCTGCCAGCCAGTGCCACCAAATGTGCATTGTCGCTGCATTGGTGGCAGGCTGGCAGCACTGGTCCATTTAGTGAGGGCAGGAGACTGGAGATGCAGGGCTGGCAGTGAGAGATGATGATAACATTGAAAAGGCCCGTGATTCTGACAAAATGAGCACCTGTGCTGTGAGGACGGAAGATCGCTGATGTGTGGCGGGCAGTGAGAGATGATGTCATCGCTCCCACATTGAAGTGGCCCGGCTGTGAGGGCGGAAGAGTGGTGACGTGGATTGGGTGAAGAGAGATGATGTCATCTCTGCTCATCCGCCTGCTTGTCTCTCTCCTCTCATCCACCTCTAATGGAGCCCGCCCACCGCAGCCGCAACACGCTGGTTAGGCAGGGACCCTGCGGCAAGAGACTCAGGGCTATGGGCTCCAGATTTGGAGCTATAGCCTCACAAGCCACCCCCTGGTGATGCCTATGATAATTAGAAGGGCCCTGCTCAAGAGCTTACAATCTACAAGGTTAGGACACTAAAATCTAGACACATTAAAAGAAATCACATTAGAAAAGTAGAGATACATATCAAGCTAATAACAAGCATAACTATCCTTTTTGGTGATCAAAAGTCCTCACCTCAAAAAAGTTACATGATAGGGATTCAAATCAAGCTAATAACAACCATGACAAACCTTTGTGGTGTTCAGAAGTCCTCGCCCCCAAACCGTAAAAAAGTTAAATGGTAGGATTATCATAAGCAAAAACAGACAAAATTTATAAAAAAGCCAAAAAGGCAGCGCACAAACTACATTGACACACACAGTGGGAGTGAATTAGCAGGAATCTTCCTCTTCATCTAAACCATTACATACCAGTTGTAAGTCTAATATGTGAGATTTAGAAGCAATCATCAAACCACAGCCTTATTGGGGTTTGGAATTATGCACCCCCCCCCCCCCCAAAAAAAAAAAATAAAAACACACAAAAATATCTATTTGTAACCCAATATACACACTGCAAAGAAATATTCAGGCATGGACACACCTAGTAAAGGACACACCCACCAGTGTAATTGATTCTGTCTCTTCATGTAGGCCTCAAGTTCTACATACACACTCTTTACAAATGAAAGAATACATCAGCATAGATATCTTTGCAGGGTAAACCTCAAAATAACAAATGTCCAAGGCTCTGGCCATGATCAGTGATTCCAAAAATCTCTAAACTAAACTTGTACATTGTTGGGCATGTGGTGGGTACAAAACAGGAAATTACAGTTTTGTGAGGGCTGCTTCACACAAATTGGTGACAAAGCGCATTCCTCATTCATCATCCGCATACACATTAAAATGTGTGTGCAGGATCACACCAGACTTGTACATCCATATCTGGCCCAAAACACCACAGTTCTAGATTTGGTGCAAACCCACACTTGCTTGATTTATAGTGGTATTTCTTGGGGTTCCATTATGTGAAACCCATCAAAAATGTAATCACTGGTGAAAAAGAAACTTTAACACCACAAAAGAGGAAGAACATACAAATCTCTAGCCAGGTAGTGGGATTGGGATTCAAGCCAAGAACCTCAGTGCTGCCAGGCAGAAGTGCTAACCAGTTAGCCATTGTGTTACCACTTGCATGTAGGCGGCATCTCAGTGGTGTGAAACAGTTCTAAGTCCCAGGGGTGCAAGAAGTTAATCAATGCAGATGTACTGTGGAAGGCCAGAGAGCCATTGAACAACCTGTTTCTGGCATATGCCATCTGTTTGGAAGGCTGTTATGGCTGATTACTGTCAGCATGCTGAGAGATAAACAGCTGTCATTTTGTGGGTTTAGGCTTGGTAAGAGGCTGCAATTAGTGCTGGTGGGGAAGTGTTAAGGCTGATTATAGTCCTTGCCCATGGAAAACATATGACACAATTTGCAATGGTGGTGGAACCCTCCTATACATAAATACTACATTTAGACATAATTTATAGAAAGAACGAAGTCAGGAGCTATGTTTAACAACATAAGGAGAACAGACAACTTCTCTACATGAAGTGGCATGTTTGGGATTCAAACCAAGAACTTCAGTGCTGCTAGGCAAAGGTGCTAACCTGTTAGCCACTGTGCTGCCACATGTGAAGCCATCCTATACATAAATACACATAATTACTGCATTTCTTTGGACATATAGGTGGTGGAATTACATTAAGATTTTTGTGAGATGGATAGCAACAATTGAGAGATACAGAGAAAAATATATTTTACCAAAAACATGAAAACCTTACACATTCTAGCATTCTTCAAAACAAAATGGATTAAGAAGATGAAGAAGAAGCAACATTATTGCAAGGACAATTTATTTGAGAGAAAAATACAGTTCATCTCAAAATTAAAAGTATTTATTTGGGGAAGTTACAATTGTACCATTATAATCAATGGCTGAAACTTACATTGGGCTAAATAGCGCAAATTTTCACTCTCAAAAACGCATTTTAGCCCAGCGCTGATTTTGGTATTTACTATAGTGGCATGGGAGGCATGGGAGTTAAAATGAGAGTTGTTTGTATGTCTGAGCATGCTCAGTTGTGCTGGCACATAGTTGTACAGACAGGGAATTTATCTCTTCTCAGATTAAAGATATTTCAGTGTATATCTCACTTTTTAAAGCAGTTTAAAAGCAGAATATCTTTAAACAATACGCCACATATTTAAGTACCATTTAGGCGATCATATCATGCTCTAAACATTATTTCCATGTGCATTTCTCCAGGTTCTAGCAAGGGTCATGGTCTGGGCGCTATCTGTTGTCTGGGAGCAATAGTGAGTTCGATTTTGGGAGTATTTTTCCCCAGCGCTATAGTGAATTCCGTTTGGGTGCTAACTAGCGTGATTTCACTATTTTGACAGTATTCACACGAATGCATATTAGCGCTATTAGCACTATAGTAAATGACCCCCAGTGTGTCTTATTATATGTATTATAGTTTTATATATTAGCTGATCTGTATTATGAGATTATACCGATCTAATGTACAATGCCAAGATATGAGATTCCCAATATATGATTAGCACCTTGGAGTGGCACCTAATCCAGACAATTTTATAGGCAGTCCCTGAGCTTAGCTCTTACTTTTTTGGCTAGGGTTTTAAACTGACATTTTATATTCTTATCCTTTTTATTTTTGTATTTTTCATCTTCACCATGTTTAGTTTTTGTACAGTGACAACAGTGTGGTCCAGCTGCGGTTTCTCAGACTTCAGAGCCTGCGTGTATACCAAGTACTGCGATATGTGTGCCTAGCACAGCTGGTACACTCTACAAGGGACAAGGATGTGAAGTTTTTGACAGATAGACGTGATCAGAGCTTCCTGGTGACGCTCCAAGGATGTGAGGTACATAGTATGTCACAATGAAAGATATTTTTAAGCCAGTCAGCTATAGCATCCAATATATTTCCCTCTACACATGTTTTTTTTAAATTTATGACAGAGAAAATCGTGCGATATAAGAGACTATTATTACTTTTTGTGTCCCCAATTGTGATCTCTTACCACTTTCTGTTTGTTGACCACTCAGAAATTGAAGTAACAACTCTAATTGTGATCACAGGCAGGCCTAAGAGCTCAGCAGAGTTATTGCTCTCACTTACTTCAAAAGTGAAAAAAGAACATCAGAGAGATTTCACAGGTACACCTTGGCATCACTATGAGTGACATGGTGGCTGAATGTAAAAAATTATGAGAGCCCTGGTCTTCCTGAGTACATTGTTCGAGGAGCAATCTAAAATGACAATTTTGACACCTGCATTTGGGGAACCCTAGACTTCCTTCCTATCAGTGAGACATAGACAGAGCTTATGGAACCTCCACAGGAATACACATAAAGATACACACAATGTTTAGAGGCAAGGGCCTTCACCACATCTTGCCTGGCAAGGGGATTGACCTGAAACCCTGTTTCTGTGCTTATTCTCTGTCTCCAAGCTTGCTATGGTTAATAGAATGTTCCCTTATACAATTTTCGCCCGTGACTTTCTATTGCCTGTGAAAATTGGGCTGGAGAAGTTGTGGTCACCCTTTTTTAGTCTTTAGTTACATGCTAATTTCTGGGCTTGGTGGATCCAAATTCGTATGTCCTGTCGAAATGTTGTCCTCATGTGGGAAATGTTGTAGGGCAAGAGGACTAGTCTTAGAGGATGATGATCAGTTGTGGACGGGAAACAGAAAAGTTGTCACCTCAACATTACAAATGTTTATATATTTTTGACTGGAATGCAAATTTACAAAAAAACAAAAATCAGCAACCAAAGTTATAAAGATTAATTGATTTCTGTATCTCTTCACAGGCCAGTGAATCATTCAACAGGACAGAAACTCTCCTTCATTTTGCTCCCTTGGACCTCTCCTTACTACCTGTCCGTGACTTGGCTGTGTATCATGATGGGGACATAGACCATCAGTATGGCTTCTTCATAGGTCCAGTGTGCTTTAGCTGAGAGATATTTTCTCCTCTGGAACACTGGTGACCACTCAGCCCCAGGTGGAGGATGGACGCCCTGTGATATTTATACAGGAAAGTGATATTTGGACCTATACCCCCCCTCTCTCAGGAAGGGAGACCCTAGATATTGTTTACAATTAAACTTGGTGCTTTTTCTAAATCTCCTGGTGAGAACCACACACACCTCAAGTCTTCCACCCAAAGGAACGAGTGGTGTTCTGCGGAGGGATGACTGACCTCGAATGCACTTATTTTTCAATGTCATTTGGTGCTCAGTGAAACATTGCACAACTTGTTCCACCCAGGCACTTTCCAGTAAAGAAAGACATGCATGAAAATGAAATGCCCCCACAATGGAGATGGTCCATCAAGTTCTCTTACATTTCCAACACTCTGGTTTGAAGATCGCTTGATCGTGTGACTGCAGAGCTGTGTCATAAGACTCAGCGTTCATGTTGCAGGAGTGTTTTGTGGAGGTCATTTGTAGGCTCTATATAAAAGAAAACTATGAGCTCTATATAAAAAGGAAATTGGTTTATATAAAAGATGTTTTCAAATAAGTCACAGGTGAACTTTAATATAATCACAAACTTCCAAGTCTGTAAACAGTTTTTTTGAAGTTTGACTATTGAAAACCATGTTGATGTTTAACTTCCCAATTCTGGACAGCAACATCTTCCTGCTTTTTAGTTAAGAGTTGTGGCCTTGCTTCCCTCCTATTGGGCCATATCTGCTGCCTGTGACACTAGCCATTGTTAACTTGTGAGCTCCTGGTATCTAATTGGATGCCATAGTGACAGCTTTTAGCAAAGAAAGTGGTTGGGCATATACCATTGTGTAGAAGCAAGGTTACAATAGACACCATAATTTGGGAAGATGATAACAACAAGCTTGAAGCATTGTGCTAGGCATATACATTTTCTTACAGCAGGTGTGTCCAACCTGTGGCCCACGGGTTGCATGCGGCCCAGGACGGCTATGAATGTGGCCCAACACAAAATCATAAACTTACTTAAAAATGTTCTTCCGATGTGGCCCTGGAAAGTCAAAAGGTTGGACACCTCTGCTTTACAATGTTTAACATGCTTATTTTTTTTAGACTTTATTAAAATTTATTTATGATTGTTTCTCTTTAAAGTTCAGCTCCAGGCAACAAATAACATCCGTCAGTGAAATGCATAGTGTATCTGGGAAACACTGCAGCTCTGCTTATGCCAGACTCAGTTTTACTTTTATATGTGTATGCTTAAGAATCCAATACAGCCAAAATTTAGTTCTGCATGTGCTTCTGTGTGACTGTAGCCTCTTTCTTGCATGGTTTTGTGCTATGCAACCTCATTTTCATGCACTAACTTGAGTAGGTGAGGCTGCATTTAGCTAATAGAAGGGGCAGTACATGGGACCAGGGAACACACCACCTGGCATTCTCAAAGTCAGAAACTATCAAGATGTTAAAATATAACTAAAGGCACATTTATTTTTAGGTTTGAATAGAGTGGAGAGGGATTAAAAACTCTGTCAAGTTTTAATTTCTATTTGTGCCCCCCATTAAGGGGATTCACCCTCTCTATTTGTCATGTTTACCATTATCACTGAAATTGAAAAGAAATCCCAAATTTTGGGTTGTCACTAGGACAGATGTATAGTGGAAATCTTCCACTGAGGACACCATATGACCTTACCCCACATCTTTTGGAACAATGGGTCCATATTAACAGAGGCCCAATCACCCAACCCCCACCCCCCCACCCACACACACCTTTTTTTTTACACACATAATCTGCCACCAAAACATTTCTCATACCCATCTAACAGTGGGGGGTCAAGTAGCTACCGTCATCAACCAGTAAAGGTGATCAGTTAAAACCACACATTGGCCAGCACTGCCTAACTATAGCATCTGCCTGAACACAATTCGCGGCTACCTTACCCTCTTGCCACAGCTATGTAGCAGGCAGGATTAACACTTGAAGGGAGCCTGGACCTGTAAGTTAGGTGAAAGTAACATTTTTTTATTTTTCAAATAACAGTTTTTATTAGACATATACGTAAATAAGTACAAAAGACAATGAGACTGTAATACACTGGTTGCAACTAGCCAGTGGCCTTGCTAATAGAAAGTAACATTTTAGTGTCAGGAAACACTAGGAAAATGGTACATAAAAAATGGGATTGTTCTGAGGGAGTTGAGGTCTACTTTAATAAATATTATTGTTTTACATATTTATTACCTAATTATATTTTTTTCTGGCATTTCTTGGCTGTCCATACAATGTGCAATGTCTGTAAAATCCCATTTACACTACAAAAATATGTAATGTGAGGATGTACCTAATTTTTCCAATTCTTCTAATCAGGGAGTGACTGACCTCAAATAGCTGTTGTTGATCTAAAGGAGATTTTACAATCAGATTAAAAGGTGTATGGCCAGATTTAGACATACCAGCATGTCCAAGGGAAAGTATAGAAAGGTTTTACAGACTGATTTGATGCATATCAAATGGTGCTGCATTCATCCTAAATAACCAAATCACCAAACTATGCAAAAGAATCAAACATAACCAATGGTTCTCCAAATCCAAAACATATCCAATAAATAAAGTACGTGTCATGAAAAGAAACGGATATACTGTTAATGGCAAATTATATCCAAAATGTCACCATAAACAGTACATAGTAGGCCAATACAATTGTGCAATTACAGTGTATTACTCAAGAAATGTGTCACACAAAAGATATACAGTATGTGTCAAGAAATTCTGGGAAATGTGCAGACCGTGGAGGGGAGCTGTCTTAAAGGAGTGGTGGAATCCCATACCCGCAGTAACGGCAGTGTTGTGTTTATATCATGAGCAGTCTGGCTTCTCATGCACCCTGGTTCACGCGATTTCTGGTAAGCCTTTATGTGTAACAAGGTGGAGTGGACAAATGGAGCACACATGAAGAGTTACCCTTGAAGCACTTGCAATCATAGTTTGAGGACTATTTGTTATATACTGTATCCATGGACATGTATTTTGAGTGACACGTATTTCTTGAGTGGTACACTTTAATTGCACAATTTTGTCTTTGCTTACTATGTACGGTTTTTGGTGATATTTTGTATATATTTTGCAGCTAATAGGACACCCGCAATCACAGTTTCTTTTCACGGCACAATCTTTTTTTTATTTTTATATATGTGTTGCATTAAGATAACCATTGATTATGTTTGATTCTTTTGCACATTTTGGTGATTTGAGTTTCTAGGATCAGCGCACCAACTTTGTTTTCATTTGAGCTTGATAGAGTATATCCTATATACGTGGGAGCTGTTTTTTCATTTTTCTATTTTCATTATAAACCTTAAGTGTACTTTCATATGTTTTGTATATATATATATATATATATATATATATATATATATATATATATATATATATATATATGCAAGTCAAGCAAGAGAAATACAGGCCGTACTGTACTGTACACAGATTCGGAAGAACAGTTAGATATACAGGTATGTGTCATTTGTTTACTAGTCAGTATCTCTTTTTTTCACTATTTTGATTATAAAGTAAATTAATGGTCAATGGAATATGGATGCTGCCATTGCATACTGGTTTTTAAAGGTGTAGGCTCTGGTGCCATCATCCTGATTGTAGCTTCACTAGCCAAAGATGCCAACTTGGGAACACAATTACACTGGCTGGGTTGGTCTTTTGCTTTGTAGTAAGGCCAGATCAGGGTGAATGTACACCTCCGTTTTTGAAAATATGTGCATTTTACATGTGTTTTACATTTTTTAATTAAATATGTTAGATTTTTGGTGCGTTTTACATTTGTTTATTTAAAAAAAAATGGAAGTGGGCAAACGTTTACACGAGTTTTACACACGTTTCATATACATTACCGTTCATTGCTATGTAGTACAACGTTTGTGAAAATACTTTTTGAATGCTGCTAGCAACGAGACTGCACTGCACTAAAATGTGAGGATGTGAAAAGTTCCACTCAGAAGTTTTAAACTGATATTAAAGGCAAATGTGTGAATGCACCCCTTAGGATAACAACTTGCATATCAACAACCCAGTTTACATAATAAATATGGACATCTTTTATTTCTTAAAAAAGGTTTCCCAGGCAGTATTTAAATAAAAACAACTCAGGATGCAAAATTCACCAATCCAGAAGTGTCCACTACCGCAGCCCTCAAATTCTCCACTCGTCACTCGCATTTTCAGTGGAAAATGATTTCTGGTGAGCGTGGGGCTGCCTCGGAGGGGGGCAAGCACCACCAGAAGGCAGGGTTGAATGGGAGTCGTTCTCCCAGCCAGGGGAAGAGAGAGGAATAGGTAAGCTGGTCAGATCACCAGCGAAGCAGGGATTACCCGCTGTAACAGCTTTCATTTGAAATGCCCGGTGTTCCCGGAGCTCACCATCACACAGTCCCGCCTCCTGGCCTGGCGCCTTTGATAAACAGAACACCGGTCCAATGCCGGGACGGTGACGTCATCAAAGGCACCGGGCCAGGAGGCGGGACTGTGTGACGGTGAGCTCCGGGAACAAGGGCAATTCAAATGAAAGCTGTTACAGCAGGAAATCCCTGCTCTGCGATGATTCGGCCGCTCCCCTCTTCCTCTGCACAGGTGAGGCTGCACTGATGGGCACAGGTTACGCTGTATTGATGGGCACAGGTCACGCTGCATTGATGGGCACAGGTCACGCTGCATTGATGGGCACAGGTCACACTGCTTTGATGGGCACAGGTCACACTGCATTGCTGGGCACTGGTTATGCTGCATTGATGGGCACAGGTGAGGCTGCATTGATGGGCACTGGTGAGGCTACAATGATGGGCACTGATAAAGTTGCTGATATTTATTTTTGTAACTTAATTCTGCATAAAAGTGTCATTTTATAAGGGCGTGTTTAGGGGCGGGATTAGGGGCGAGGCAACTGGTGGCGAGTAACCCTTAAATGGATAGTTCACCTTTACAAAAAACTTGCCTATGCAGATAAGGAGCGTCTGTAGATGAAAACAAACTGTGCAGCTCTGACTAAAGAATAATAATAGCCTTGCTATAGGTGTTGGCCATTTACATCCCTTATGAAGCCTGACTGGAATACTCCTAGAACGTTGCTAAGTACTCCCAGGGTGTTGCTAAGTGAGGCCTAGTCGTCACTGCTTACCTCCACCATTACAGGAGTGAGCTCTCAAATGCGGAGCTCAGAGCTACTGCATCAGGGGAGAGAAAGTGCATGTGAGGGGGTTTGAATCACAGAAAGAGCTTACTCCTGTAATGTTGGAGGTGAGAGGTGACAACTAGGCCTCGCTTAGGAACGTTCTTGGAGTACTTAGCAACGTTCTGGGAGTATTCCAGTCAAGCTTCATAAGGTATGTAAATGGCCTACACCTATAGCAAGGGTATTAATAATCTTTAGTCAGAGCTGCAGTTTGTTTTAATCTACAGATGCCCCTTATCTGCATAGGCAGTTTTGTGGTAAAGATGAACTATCCCTTTATGGCCTGGCTAGTAGCTCAGGACTTGAAATTTTGAGCCCTGCACTACAGTACCTATTTTTCTCCACAAGATATCCTGAGTCTTCCTGCATTCTTTCCAGAAGATTTTGCACATACATTGAGTGCAGGGCATCATGGCATCTAAGGGGGCATCACCATGGCATGCTTCATTCACAGTGGGATAGTACAGACAGTCTTCACTACTACCTCCTGCATTAGAAAGAACAACCCAGCCCAGAGAAGGGGCTAAGAGGACCGTGCAGGATGACTTCACCAGCCTGAAGACTTCAGAAAAGGTGAGTATTAAAACACAAAAAACATTCAATAGAGCCAGTGTGGACCGCAAATGAAGAGCGGGGAAACAGAGCCAGGGTGTGGACTTCAAGCTGTTTCCCATATATGGATTTTGGTGTATGCTGCATCTTTGCTGCAGGTTTCTGCACAGCACATCTTCCATGAGGCTAAATGGTAATGTATGTAAAACGCATTCAAAATATAAACTGAACAGCATTGCAACTGCACCTCATAAAAAACAAGAACGTCATCTTAGACTTCATTAAACCAGCCCTTCCTACCAGCCAAATGACCTTGTGTACTACAGAATGTTTGGTGTGCAAACCTGCACTGAGTGTAACACACAGAACAAGCATGCAGATAGTGAAGTTAGAGAAAAGTCAGCTCACATTATGATCTGAGGATATTTGTTCTCTGTTAGTAACTAAAAAGTAGCAAAGCCTTAGGATCAACATAACAATCAATAACCATTTTTGAAAGAATAGCACCTTATGTACTTTCTTAGTTCAGGCTTCCTTTAAAAGCAGACATAAATGGGAGCATGAAATATTATTTAATAAAATATCCAATTCCAATCCAACTGTTTGCATCCCCAATGGAAATATGTGGGTTGGAAAGACACAAATTCATACAAAGAAAAAACTCCAGTGGGAACACAGGCAGCAACAAAAACTAGCTCTAGATCGCCTTCCAATGGATAAATACATTGCAGCAGTTTTTGTGTGTTGTCTGTGTGTTTTGTTTCTGACTTTTGAGAAATACCTTTCAAACAAAGTTGCTTGCATGCATGTTATCATTGGAGTCTGTGGATTAAAACCAATGCAGTTTAAATAAATTATAGCATGTTGCCAAATAAAAGTTAAACTTCGGTTGATTGCTTGTTATTGTGCAAACCCCTCCTTATTCCCTCCATGTTAGGCCCATGATGTCACATTTCAATGTTTTACCTGCTG